>NC_135477.1:11099153-11699153 GCF_052094955.1 Ictidomys tridecemlineatus
CACCAACAAAAATGCCATTAACATTACAAAATAGAAATAATATACAGTAATGCAGAAGACAAACATAAAAGTTGATGAATAAGACGACTTCCTAGGTGGCAACTCTGGGCTGTGAAGGACACAACAGAGAAAGGAATTCCTAAACTACTCCCTGGGAGAACTACACAGTGCAATCCAGTGGGCCTTGTCCAGACAGACTCCATAGGCTGTCACATCTGTCACAGCTGAGTCCAGGTGTTCAGAAAACCATGGTTCTTCACCAGGGCCACTGCTACAGGGACTAGAGGATAAAGGAGGTCATGGCAGAGGGTGCCACCAAGGGACTGAAGCCTGAGCATGTGGCTTTTGCTGCCACTGTGAGCAATGTGTTGTGGGAGGCAAGCCTGCCTGCTTCTCTGCCCAGAAGTAGAAGGAGCACCTCCATGCTGACCTCACCTCCATGAAGAAGCATTTGCCTGCGCATAAGCACGTAGACATACGTGTGGGCATGCGATGCAGGGTAGGGGTAGAGGAGATGGCTGGCAAGAGCTCCAAGTCCTTATTTCTTTTACTCCATGATGGAGAAGAGAATCCAAAATGCTACCCCACCCAGGCACTGCAGAAGCTAAAGACCCTCTAGGTATCCTCCCGGACAGGAAGTGGGGTCTGAAACAACCCTGCCTTCTGGATCCTAGAGTATCTCCCAGGGATTTCAGTTGAGTAACCTAACCCTGACTCCATCAAGTGAAATGGGAGTCCAGTATTTGTTCAAAAAAACCTCTTTTAGGCTGGGGTTGTGGCTCAGTGGTAGAGCACTTGCCTAGCATGTGTGAGGCACTGAGTTTGATTCTCAGCACTACATATAAATAAATGAATAAAATAAAGGTCCATCAACATCTAAAAAAATATTTTAAAAAATACCTCTGTAGTGTTTTTGGTTTATGGCTTCTGGGTAGCGTCTCTTCTAGGAATCATAGCTACCCTCCATGTCAGTGCCACAATAGCAGAAAGTTGTTTATATTCCATAGTGAGCCATGTGCCTGGAATTTACCTTACAACAGCAAGAGGTCTTTCTTACTGTAGCTAGCAGCACAAATGGTAAAAAAAACTCAGTCAAAAATATAATCTAACTGAAACACTTAAGTAATAAGATTTAAGTTTTTGTTTTTTAATTTTTTTTGTTTAGTGCACATGTATGTGGGGGGATATGCAGCATGAAAAATGCAAAAAAGCAACCATTTATTGGGTTTACAGTGGGAAAAACAATTTCTTCTACTTTTCCACAAAACTATACATAACATCTAGAATTGCAATTTTTTCAAGTGGTAATATTAAAAAGAACGACATGAAAACTAAAACTTATAGAAACCTCCATCATTAAAGAGTCAATGCCCCTAATAATAGGACACAATTTCATTAAGTCATTTAGATATACTTGAGAAAAAAACAGATTGGTAGGGCTGGGGATGTGGCTCAAGCGGTAGCGCGCTCGCCTGGCATGCGTGCGGCCCGGGTTCGATCCTCAGCACCACATACCAACAAAGATGTTGTGTCCGCCGAGAACTAAAAAATAAATATTAAAAATTCTCTCTCTCTCTCTCTCCTCTCTCACTCTCTCTTTAAAAAAAAAAAAACAGATTGGTATATTTTAGATAACTATTTTCAATAGCAGGGATGTAACTAAAAGAATCTACTTGAATCACAATTAATATATCAATCACAATTTCCCAGCCCCTCAGCAGTCTAGCTAAAAAAAATATTTTTCTGTGCTTTGGCAGAATTCAAAATATCTATTAACTTTACCCCAAATCACTGCCACACACAGGTATTGACACATATGAACCAGTTTACCACTTGGTCAAGTATTTAATTTATCCATCCTGCAAAAGAAACTTCCTAGGTTAAAAGTCAGTAGAAGTAACAGATAAAAAACGGCAAGTAACCTGAGGCATCCAGACTACGACAGCTATGCAAACTGCTTTTTCTCTTCCCTTAGCCCATTCTCCCAGATCAGGTGCAAAATTAACAAAGCAGAACAGAAAGTCCTTCTTTACAAAAGAGGCTTTGGAGGGCCACTACAGGGTGAGTTAGGGGAACAGAGGGCTGAAATTGGCTTCCTCCATGTAGAAATCTGCTTTATTGAGTGTGATCTTCATTTTGGCATATTAGCATTTAACACAGTTTTCATACAGACCTACACAATATCCTAGCGAAGGCAGCATATTTCTCTGGATTAAAATCTTTGGCGGTCAGAACAATAGAAAAATGAGTCACCTGTCCGAAAGAAACAAAAAGGATACCTTAATAGAATTTAATAAATACTTTAACAGAAGGGTAATTTATTACTTTGGTCTAGCAAACCTCTTGTACAAGAAATACCAGCATTAAAAGGAAAAGCTGAAAATATAAAAAGTTCTCACTTGCTTCTCTATTACTTGTATATGTTTATTTATAATAGATAAGTATGTATTTATTTATATGTACATGTATTTAGTAAGATATTTACATTCAGATATTTAATTTCCTACATAAAAATCCAATAATTTTAGAAATATTTTTTCAAAAACACACAAAAAATTTCACTCATATATCAAAAAACGTAAATTTTTTTAGTAGCCAGTGTTGGTTTAAAAACACTCGTCATCCCCAAAAAACAAATGCCAAATGTCTTCTTTGATATAATGAGAGCAACTAAGAACAGAGCAGGGAGGAAGAGCAGGAGGAAAAGATTAACGTTAAACAGAGACATGAGGTGGGAGGGAAAGGGAGAGAAAAGGGAAATTGCATGGAAATGGAAGGAGACCCTCATTGTTATACAAAATTACATATAAGAGGTTGTGAGAGGAATGGGAAAATAAACAAGGAGAGAAATGAATTGCAGTAGATGGGATAGAGAGAGAAGATGGGAGGGGAGTGGAGGGGGGGATAGTAGAGGATAGGAAAGGTAGCAGAATACAACAATTACTAATATGGCATTATGTAAAAATGTGGATGTGTAACTGATGTGATTCTGCAATCTGTATTTGGGGTAAAAATGGGAGTTAATAACCCACTTGAATCTAATGTATGAAATATGATATGTCAAGAGCTTTGTAATGTTTTAAACAACCAGTTAAAAAAAAAGAGGCCAAAAAAATAAATAAAAACACTCGTCAAAGCAAAACTAGGACCGCTAAATCAGACCTATGAGGGTTGCAATTATAGTTCAGTGATAAAGTGCTTGCCTAGTGTGTATGAGGCACTAGGTTCAATCTTCAATAAAAAAATAAATAAACAAATAAATAAAATAAAGGTATTGTGTCTATCTACGACTAAAAATTTTTTTTTTTTTAATTCCATCCTTATAGGGCTGGGGATATAACTCAGTTGGTAGAGTGCTTGCTTCCCATGCACAAGGCCCTGGGTTCAATCCCCAGCACATACACACATACGCCCACAAATATTATATATATAAAAGAACCAGACCTATCAATTTAGCAACTGTTTTTCATCAATGAGACAGAATGGAAAACAGCAAAATACATGTCAGATTCTGAAATAGTCAACTCTCTATACAGTGCTCTAAGGAGTATTATTCTAGGGCTGAGGTTGTAGCTCAGTGGTACAGCCCTTGTCTAGCATGTGTGAGGCACTGAGAGTTCTATTCTCAGCAATGCATATAATATAAATAAATAAAGATATTGTGTCCATCTACAATGAAAATAAATAAATAAATGGTATTATTCGAACAAGCTTCCTTTATTTATATGCCTCTATTATTGTAAATATATATTTCTGATAATCATATGCCTGATATTTCCATTAATAAGACAAAACTCAGAACTTTATTAAAAGCAAAAGCATTGAAGAAAAAAAATTTTTTTTAAATCACACTTGAAGCATAAGAACTTTCTCTAAATCTTGCTGACAGTGATGCTGCCATAACTTGCAGTCTTTAGTGCAAAACATGAGATAAGTGCACTGGAAGCTGCATCAAGACTTCTCATCAAAAACTTTAAGGACAGACACTAAAGATCTTAAACAGCTTGGAACCTATCTTCTTGCATATTTACATTTTCTAATTATAAGTCTCTATTTTGTCTTTAACTTGGAACCATTCCTAAATTGTTGCCTTCTTAATATTTTAAATGTAATTTCTTAAGTTTTAAATTCGTTTTCTGTACATGCTTCATATAGTTCCATTACAGCTGAAAAAAATTAACCCAAAAAAGGGAAGAGAATTGCCTCTGGTGTATGGTATATGCCAGAGGTTCAGCCACTTCATTCTAATATTCCTTTTTTTAAAAAAAAAAAAATCTTTTTTATAGTTACAGATGGATAGCATGCCTTTATTTATTTATTTATTTTAATGTGGTGCTGAGGAGAACCCAGTGCCTCACACATGCTAGGCAAGTGCTCTGCCACTGAGCTACAGCCCCAACCCTACCTAATATTCTTTCCTTTGAAAAAACCTGCCTGCTTGTGATTAGGAAAGTCTACAATAACCATGTAATGATTTCACCATGTCACATTGATACTATTGTTATTTTATTTTATTTTTTGTCAGTACTGGGGATTGAACCCAGTTTCACCCATTCTAGATGAGCACTCTACCACTGAGCTACATTCCCAGCCTTTCACTGATACCATTCTTATGAAACAACACACCAATAAAAGCCTTCTTAATACAAGAATTTTCTTTTTTTTTAAACATTTTTATTAGTTGTTGATGAATTACTTTGTCTATTTATTGGTATGTGATGCTGAGAATCAAACCCAGTGCCTCACACATGCTAGGCAAGCGCTCTACCACTGAGCCACAATCCCAGCCCAATACATGAATTTTCTTAATTATCATTTTTAAATTCCTAATATATCCTTATTATTTATAAGCAAATGAAAAAAACTTAAATCTGCCAAGAATAATTATATCTTCTAAGATAGCTTCTAATTATGGAAGAATACTTCTTTCCACTTTTAACCAGTCATGGCTTTAAAACTACTTTTACATTTTTACTCCACCCAACTATAACCTTGATAAGGAGGAGACCAAATGTGTCAGTATTGGTTACCACTCTACCAACCACAAAAAATACTTATAGAATCAACGAGTGAAGTATGAAAGAAAACATTCCCAAATGAAAGTAGCAATGTTTTCCATAAATAAGATCTAAAGCTGAGTTTTGGAACAATTTTATATCACTTAAAATTTTTGCAGTCATACCTTTTTCAAAACTGAAGAATCTGGAACTTCAATTGTTGTGATATAAAACCATGTTCTTCTGTACTGCCCAAAGACAAAGGGATGGAGAAGTTTGTTTTCGTCTGTGAGACAGCATTTTCTGAGCAGCAGATTCCTTAATGCGGCTGTCGTGGAAGGGTAACACCACACCCACAGAACTTCTCCATTTGTGTCCTTTTCTACGGTGGAAAGATGGTCACTGTGAGAATGCCAAACAGCAGCAAGGAAGTGAATTGATTGGTTACTCACAGGCACCTAGTGGAATCAGTTTTAATACCCCATTTTACAAAGAAACCTGGAGCACTAGAGACACCAATTCCCATGAATTCATGATTTTGAACTGTAGACACCAGAGTAAAAGTTTTTTTATGACAAATCACAAATGAAAATTTAGCTATAGATATTTGGTATATCCTCCCTATCTCCTCCCACACCAATATTATTTACTTGTAATTATACTAAGTTTTTATCTAGTTCTAAGAATCTTTAATAAATATAGAAAAGATTTGTTATAAAAGAAAAAGAAAAAGGGATATAGCATCCCACAGCTGGTGCTGAAAAAAAATTTTTTTTAAATAAGAAGTGAAGAAGATGGTGTCATTTCTTTTAAATCATGTCATATACCAATTGTGCAAATTCCCAGTCCCTGAAGTTTTTAAAATAATAATAAATAATAAAGTTTTATCCAGTCATATGTGTAGCTTTATCATCAAATACCTCAATTATAAAAAGAAAACTTTGCTAATAATAAAATTCACGGGGCTAGGGGTATAACTGTAACTGAGTAGTAGAGTGCTTGCCTGGCATAATGCAAGCGGCCCTTGTTTGATTTAAAGCAAAGGGTGGGGGGAAGCAAGGCAAAAAGAACTTAAACTTTAGAGAAACAGCCTACTGCATATATAGCAGTAAAAATTACATTTGGGAACTGGGGGATACAGTTCTGTGGTAGAGGACTGGTGTAAGTCTCTAGGTTTGGCTCTGGGGGGAAATATATATATATTCATATATTTAAAATATATTTATATATATAATTTTTTAAATACAAGTTTTGATAGACTTTTTATGCAGTATGATTTTAAATGTGTAACTAGATTAAATAATATAAACATTTTAAAAGCTCTTATATTATGGAAAATATCAACTATGTAAAAATTAGAGAATAATAAAATTAATTTCCCTTCTCTATCACTGATCTTCAACAATTATCAAAACCAGGTCTTTCATTTTTCATATGGGAAAGGGATATCCCTCCCTCCCCTTATAAAATTTTTTATTTTATTATTATTATTATTAGGTACAGGGGATTGAACCTAGGGGCTTTTTACCATTGAGTTACATGCCCGGCTCTTTTTATTTTGAGACAGGGTCTCACTAAGTTACTTAGGAACTCACTAAACTGCTAAGACTGGCCTCCTACACTTAATCCTCCAGCCTCAGTGTCCCAAGTTGCTGGGATTACAGGTGTGGGCCACCAAAACAGGCTACAATAATTTTTAAAGAGATGAGGTCTTGCTATGTTGCTCTGCCTGGGCTTGAACCAAGCAATCCTCTTGCCTCGATCCCCTATGTAGCTGGGACTACAGATGTCACCACACCACTGGCACCACCTTTATTTTGAAACAAATCCCTTCTAAATGCATGTCAATATGAAAAACAAATCTTCTGAATTAAAAAATATGATGATAAGGGGCTGGGAATATAGCTCAATTGGTAGAATGCTTGCCTCACATGCACAAGGCCCTGGGTTCAATCCCCAGCACCACACACACACACACACACACACACACACACACACACACAATGATAAGTTATCTTTTTCTTCCTTGCTACTAGATAAAGTCAGTCTCCCTCGTCCTTAATTCAGAAGTAACTTCTGGCTGTATTTTAGGTTTTGCTTTAAAGCAGTTTTCAAATCGGGTTAGAAATGAATTCAGGAAGCTGTTCCCTGATAAATGTACTCTTTTGAGACAATGAAAAAATAATCAACACATTTCTCCAGTTCTCTAAGTCTAAGCAATGTTCTTGTACTTTGTGGGGATAGAAAGAGCATTTGAGGGTGTGTTAAAACCTCAGGAGAATAAGACTTTTTCAAAAAGAAACGATAGACGTTTATTTTCCTTCAGGCAGCTGAGTGCTGACAAATGACTCCTTGAGATGCCCACCCCTCAAGCACTGCACACGTTCTTGTTTGCCCCGAGATCCAACGAACTTCCCAACCATCAACTCCTCAAAGCTAACCGGGATCCCACTGGAGAGTGTGCAGGAACTCCAGCTCCGCGCACGAGCTCGATCATATGATGCCGGAGTTCTCCACTGGTATTCCCAGCGTGTGTCGTGCACAAATGACACCTTGGGCTTACATCTGAGGTTACCCACACGGGGTATCGTTAATCTGTGTGTAACGCCCAGCACCCGGGCCCAGCCACTGGGTCTCCAACCGCTAGATCCCACCACCCGGGCCGGGGCTCCGCGGCGCCGCTGGCGCCGCTCCGCAGGATGGCCAGCCATCTCCCGGCTCGCCGCTCGGGAGCGGCTCCCACCCGGCCCACCCGGCCTCGGCAGTCTCCCAGGTCTACGGCAGCCCGAACCTCGGGCTCCGCCCGGCAATCTCAGGCGTGCTGGAGGAGCTCGGTCCTGGCGTCCGGGTGGCCCGGGCGGCCTCGGGACCTGCAGGCTCCCCGCGCGGCCGCAGGCCCCCGCGCCTAGAAGGCCAGGCCCCGCTGCTCCCAGCCCAGGCCCAACACCACCGGAGCCACGGCCTCCCACGCAGGCGGCGCCGGAACTGGGGTGGGCGCCTGCGTCCTCACCGATCAGCCCAACCCCGAGCATCAGCTGAGTGTCCGCCGCCCCAGTCGCAGCCATCTTCTGCAGCCGCCGCTGCGCGCCGCTCTGGCCCCAGACCGCCAGCCCCGCCCCTCGAGGAGGCCCCGCCCCTCACATGTGGGCCCGCCCCTCAAGGAGGCCCCACCTCGGCCCGGCCCGGCCCCGCCTCAGCTGGTCGGACGTCTTCCGGCTCCGCATTCGGAGGTCCTTGGACCTTGACCTGCTGGAACCTGTCCCAACCACCCGGGCCCTCGCGGTTTCCCTAACCCGATCTTCATCGGCCAGCTCCTCAGCCCACTCCAAGCTTCTCTACCCTCCTCATTCTAGCTCCTTCTTGCAAACTGGCTCCAAAGGACAAGTTACCCAGTTCCTGAAAATTGAGGTAGCCTGAGGATGGGGGAGTGCCCCCATTCATTCACTCATTCATCCAGCTTTTCGGAAATTGAAAACAATAAATAATCGAGGACCTAACACGTACCAGGAACAGTGTTGACCACAAACATTCTAGTGAGGAAGATGACAACTATCGAAGTAAAAAAATAATACTAGGAGGCGTCTGAGTGATAATCCTAGGAACGCAAGTGTAGTGTGTTGATAAATAGAGGTGTGCTGATTGAAGATGGGTGTCTAGGAAGCCAAGGAAGCCTGAGGAAGGGATTCCAGAACCAAGATCTGAAGGATAGGAAGAAACTGGACAAAACAAAACGTTTGGGTGACTCCAGGATCCTTCCTCCTGTGTTCTCTGCCCACCTCCAGCTCCATATCACACAAAATGAACCATGAAGAAGACCTTCGTGCTTATCAGCACACAATCCCACCCCCATCTTTTAAAAAGTTTTTTTATGGGCTGGGGATGTGGCTCAAGCGGTAGCGCGCTCGCTTGGCATGCGTGAGGCCCAGGTTGAATCCTCAGCACCACATACAAAGATGTTGTGTCCGCCAAATACTAAAAAATAAATATTAAAAAATCCTCTCTCTCTCCCTCTCTCTTTAAAAAAAAAAAAAAAAGTTTTTTTTTACTATGAAATATTTCATACATGAATACCAACTCTCTATAAAGACAAAATCACAACCGTTTATTTACTGATTTGTTTAGCTATTGGATATTGAACCCAGGGGTGTTATACAACCTCTTTTTTTTTTTTTTTTTTTTTTGGAACGGGATCTCACTAAATTGCCCAGGCTACCTTCCAACTTATGAGGCTGCCTCAGCCTCTCTACTCACTAGAATTATAGGCAACAGCCTCTGCACAGGCTTGAATTTTAAGCTGAGAAGAGGCTGGCTTTATAGACAGAAAAAGAAAAAGAAAAGAAAAGAAAAAAGCAGAAATGAAGAACAAAAGGGGATTGGCCGTTTCAAAGTTATTTCATTTTGGGGTTAAAACAGGCTTTCTTTCTGCCTTCTCTGCTACTCAGGTAAATTGGGCCTCTTCTGATGGGTCATTGTGAATCGCCTGTTTTCTGAAAACAGGCCCCATTTTCAAGTTGAGTTTGATTACTTGGCATTTAGGATGAGTCATTTCCTTTTAGTTTGCTGTGTTCTGTTGGGCTTAGTGCAGGAGCTTAGTCCAAAACAATGGCCTCCTATACATTTTATTTTATTCAACACATTCTAAGGAAGATGTGTAGTCACAAACCAACTTAGGACATCAGAATTCACAAAAGAAATCAAAGCTACCCCTAGTCTTCCTCAATTCCCTTCCCCTGTTATTTTGTTAGGTTGTTATTTTCCTGTTTTAAAACTTTAACACATATCATCCCATAAAATATTGTTTTCCTTACTTTGAAACTTTACACCAATTTAACAGTAGCTCACTTTAAATTTATTTATTTTTTGTAGTTGTGAATGGACAGAATGCCTTTGTTTTGTTTATTTTTATGTGGTGCTGAGGATAGAACCCAGTGCCTCACACATACTAGGCAAGTGCTGTGCCACTGAGCTACTCACACTTCTTGACTGCTGGGCATTGTTGTGTTTTATTCATATCACTTCCTTAAATCTCCACATCACCCCGTGTGCAGGGCCTGTTCTGACTCCCAACTTACAGGTGATGAAAATGAAAGGTGATGCAACTTGCCCAGGTTCACAGGACTTGCAAGTGGCAGTGCCAGAAAATAGCCCCAAGAGCTTAGACTCCAGTCACATGGCTGATGGCTGTACTTCACAGGCTCCTATTCTGTAGTGTACCATTTGTATTTGTCTGCAACTTGCTTGTCTTGCTCAACTTTATGTTTTTATTAAAAGATTTATTCACATTTATCCAAGTTCCGTATAACTCTGGTTTGGTAATTTTAACTGTTGAGATATGATTTTGTGTATGAAAAGATTATTATTTCCATTGTCCCTTGATGGATATTAGTTTCTTGTTTTCCACTTTTATCATAATGCTGCCATATTTTGTGCAAGTTTACTTGCTTTTAACCTTGGGAAATTTGACATCATCAAGATTTCAATGCCATTTCTGTGTTAAACCTAAGCAAGGGGCTGGGGATGTGGCTCAAGTGTGCGGTCCAGATTCGATCCTCAGCACCACATACAAACAAAGATGTTGTGTCTGCCGAAAACTAAAAAATAAATATTAAAAAATAATTCAAAAAAATTTTTAAAAAAACAACCCTAGGAAAAACTAATCTCTTCCTCTTCCAGGGTTTGATAGCATTTGGCCACAGAGCTAGGATAACAGTTTTTCATTTGAGTATACATAGGTGTGTATATGGCTCTTCTGTTTCTCCCACTAGACTGAGGGCAGCACCATGAACTATGCGCCTTTGGATTCCCTATGCTTACTGTCATAGGGAGTAGCTATTTATATATCCAGTTCTCACAGAAAATAAGCAGTATTGGGGTTGAGGAGATGCAGATTCAGAATCAGTTTGGAAGCCAAGTATATACTTGTACTCAGGTATCATCGGCCTTTGCAATATTTAGTAAGGTTTTACAAAGCATTTATAAGGAATATAGACCCTCCAGTGAACTTCCTTTATTAACCTTCACATGAATCTGCATCAGTCCCTACTTTAAATACACCATCAAATCAACCAGGAAAATTATAAAATCTTAACATATTTCAGTTACTGTTATAGGCTGAATTGTGTCCCTTCAAAATTTATTTTGAAACTCTCACACCCAGTACCTCAGAATATGACTGTATTTGAGACAAGGCCTTTAGAGAGGTGATTAAGTTAAAAGAAAGCCATTGGGGTGTCCCCTAATCCAATCTAACAAAGTGACCTTATGATAAGAAGAAACATAAACACAAGAGACAGCCACCTCCTGGTGGCTGCTGCAAGCCAAGTGGAGGGCCACAGAAACCTGACAACATACTCTGGTCTCAGGCTTCTAGCTTCTTGTTATGATTGCCCCAGCCAACCAAGCATAGGCTCTTAGGCAATTTATATTAGATATGTGGAGCCTGGCCAGAGATTGTATTTCTGTGGGGTTTTCCCCTCCTCTTTTGCAAAAGAGCAGCTACAAACAAAAACTTTGAATCATTAAAGGTAGCCCCTTCTTCTCTCTGCAGTAAAGAGTTGAACCCTTGCTTTCACTTAGATAGTCTCCCATGAACATTCCCTTGTCTGGAATTAAGATCTACAATCACATTATTTTGTGTTTAGAGGGTTTTAAGAGGAAATGTGCTAGACTCACTAGGTGATTCCAATACCTCCAAGGAGAAAAGGTGACAAGAGACATGTGTGGAATAGTAGACCTTGGAACCAGTCCTGATCTGCTGTTCCTGGGGTAGTTAGCCCCCACCCCTTGCATAGTCTGGGCATAGGGGCCAGATCAAAAGTCCTGGTTTACAGAGTTTATCAGTGAGTCAGTGAGATCTTCCATCCTCCTCCAAGAACCAGCAGAAGTATCTATGCTCTGAGTAAAAATACTGGGGCCCAGACCACAGACAATCTTCCACAGTGATCTGTGAGGCTGTGATAGTTAGTCTCAAATGGAAGTGGAATGATCCAGAACTTACTTCATAATCTACTTGGATTTGTTTGATGGCCAAAGAGTAAACCCTGGGGCTCTGGAATGCCTTAGTCCCTTCAATCTGTTATAACAATATACCATAAACTAGGTGGCTTCTAAACAATAGAAATTTATTTCTTACAGTTCTGCAGGCTGGGAAGTCCAAGATCAAGGTGTCAGCAGATTTAGTGTCTGATAAAAGCACATTTCTTCATATACAGCTGTCTGCTCACTGTAACATCACGTAGCAGAAGATTGAGAGATCTCTCCCAGGCCTATTTATAAGCTTATATTCACGGGAGGCCCCACTTTCATGATCTAATTAACTTCAAAAGGCCCCACATTCTAATACCATCAATTTAGGGTTTAGGATTTCAACATATGAATTTTGGTAAGAGACCATAGCATGTGACAATTAGAAACAAACCCTTAAGAAATATGCTGGACATGGAGGAGCATTCCTGTAATCCCAGCTACTCTGGAGGCTGCTGCAGTAGGACTGCAGGTTCAAGGCCAGCCTGGGTAACTTAGTGAGACCTATCTCAATTTTTTAAAAAGTAAATTGCTGGGCATGCACTTTTTTTTTTTTGTGCCGGGGATTGAACTCAGGGGCACTTGACCACTGAGCCACATCCTCAGCCCTATTTCGTATTTTATTTAGAGACAGAGTCTCACTGAGGCTGGTTTCAAACTTTTGATCCTCCTGCTCAGCCTCCCAAGCCGCTGGAATTACAGGTCTGTGCCTCCACACTCAGCTGGGTATGCACTTATAAATTTTAATAGATATAGATACTCTATCTTCTAAAAAGTCTTCATTAATTAACATATTTTCTTTAAATGCATAAAACCTGTATTAAATACAACTAGTCATTTCCTAGTGAGATCAGTATGAACTGCCACATACTCAACATGCAATTAAAGTCATATTACTTTTATTTTTCCTAGTAAATTCTAAAGTATCTATCTGTCTTATTATCAGTGAATTGCAGGGGCCTGACTCCCACAATTACTTTTAAGAAATAATCAAGCATACAAAAATGCTTGGCCAATGGTGTTTATGCAGTACTACTGGTAACTTTAAAAATGTGAGGATTACCTAAATAATACATTAATGAATAAACTTTTTAAAATTATGATACAGATGGGTGTGGTGGCACAGGCCTGTAATCCCAGCAACTGAGACAGGAGTATTGAATTGCAAGTTCAAGACCAACCTCAGCAACTTAGCGAGGCCCTAAGCAAAATAGTGAGAATTTGTCTCAAAAAAGAAAAGAAAAAGGGGCTGGCGATGTGGCTCAAGTGGTAGCGCACTCGTCTGGCATGCGTTGGGGCCCGGGTTCGATCCTCAGCACCACATACCAACAAAGATGTTGTGTCCGCCAAGAACTAAAAAATAAATATTAAAAATTCTCTCTCTCTCTCTCTCTCTCTCTCTCTCTCTCTCTCTCTCTCTCCCCCTCACTCTCTCTTTAAAAAAAAAAAAAAAAAGAAAGGAAAAAAAAGGCTGGGTATGTGGCCCAGTGGTAAAGTGCCCTTGCTTTAAATCTCTAGTACAAAAAAAAAAAAAAAAAAAAGAGGCTACATTTCATACTGTAGAATGCTATGAAACTATGTAGGAGACTGTAACAGTGACTGACACTTTGGGAGTTGTCCTTTACTTCCCTTCTCTTCCCTTTGCCTTTCTGCAGGGTTCTTCCTCTCCCTAACTTTGGCAAACATGCCTCTTTCCTTCTTACCCAGCATTCGTAATTCTAGAGAGAAGTCCCACCTAAATGGCCAAGGTATTAGTTGCTAAGTAATCTTTCTTTATATTTGGAGAGCCCAGGATATCTGCTGACCTTCAGATAACTTGTTCTTTTAACCCAGTGCATTAACTAACACAAAGTATGTAAATTGCCGTGAGATTTAACTTGCCCGGAAGTAATATGTTTCCCTTAAAATGACTACAGAAGCCTCAGGAGATCAAGTTTCATAGTGATATGCCAAAGAAGAAAGAGATGCATGTCTGGGATGATGAAGACCCTCCTCAGATGGACCTTCCTGTCCAGCTTTTCCTTATCCTCCCTATGAAAGCCCCATGTGCTCCTGAGTCCTCCAAGATGAAGCTTTGAGGGTGACAGCCCCTCCATCTCTCAAGATGCTGGCCCTTGAATAAGCCTAATTTCTTCAAACTCTTGTCTCCCAAATATTGGCTTTCAAATGGCCAGCAGCCTAGACTGTAGTCCAGTAACAGACATGTATTTACTAACTTACTATAAACCCATGTACAAGCAAAATCCTAAACTGATCTGGTTATTTGTAGGATGAGGTAACCATACGCCAAACTTCCTCAGAGGAAGCATGTGGGGAAATGGTGTGAAGTAAAGTTTGGAGTGTGCACCCCCACAGTTTTCCAACCTTTTAAAATGAGAATATATATTGGGGCTGGGGATGTGGCTCAAGCGGTAGCGCGCCCGTCTGGCATGCGTGCGGCCCGGGTTCGATCCTCAGCACCACATACCAACAAAGATGTTGTGTCTGCAGAGAACTAAGAAATAAAATATTAAAATTCTCTCTCTCTCTCTCTCTCTCTCTCTCTCTCTCTCTCTCTCTCTCTCTCTCTCTCTCCCCCCCTCACTCTCTCTTTAAAAAATAAAAATAAAAAAAAATAAAATGAGAATATATTCATATATGAACTGTATAATAAGAATTCAAATATAAATATTTACAAATATTTAAAGTTTATATTTAATACAGATATATATTAAATACACTATTTGGACTCTGTGCCTATAAAGATACCATAGAAAAACTTTGGAAAAAACTCATTTGCTAATAGCATTTTCTTTCTTTCTTCTTTCCTTCCTTCCTCCCTCCATTCCTTCCCTCCTTTTATCTTTTCTTTCTTTTCAGTTTTCTAGGCATAAAACTTAGGACCTCTAATGTGCTAAGGCATGTGAGCTATCACTAAGCTACATCCCCGTCAGAGTGTTTTCTTTTTTAAATATTTATTTATTTATTTATTTTTAGCTTTAGGTGGACACAGTATCTCTATTTTATTTTTATGTGGTACTGAGAATCGAACCCAGTGCCTCACGCATGCTAGGTGAGCACTGAGCTACATCCCCAGCCTCAAGTGTTTTCTTGAGTTGGGCAAAACTTCATCAATTTTTCCTTCCCCCTTTTATTTATAATTCAAAATTTCAAAATACAGTATTTGATTGTTTTCAGTAGTTCAAATTAAATATTCTCAAAAACTGCAATGCATTTTATAATTACAATTGGTATCAGGTTTTTTTCCCTTTAGTGGTATGTACAATAATGATGCTTCACCATTAATGGCATTTCTAGATTCAATGAAATAAGGCAAATAAAAAATATGAGAGAATATGTTAAATCCATATACCCCAGATCTACTATTCTTTTCACATTATCAAGGTCATTGACTGAATCTCACAGAGACACATTTATCTCAAAATAATTTTGTGTGGTATTTGGGCTTGGGGAATAATTTTTCACTAAATTTGCAAGAACACAGGGTTAGTATAACAATTTCCCTTGCATGATGTGCACTGTGCAAACATTCATAAAACAGTCTGTGACATAGCTAAAGGCTAGGGAGATGGATACAGAGGTGATCAAAGCAGATTTCTTGTCTGAAATTTTCTCCTAATCAGGCTGAAAAACAGAAGGGGAGAGGGAAGTCATGGAAAGTTTTATTGCTTTTGGAAATTCAGAACTAGACATCCAAATGTGAGAGAAAAAGGTAAAGAGTCTCAGGATTGGAATGGAATAGAAGTGTTGGATTTATTGCCTCTCCTTGCTCCTTGTCCTTGCCCCAGGGTAGGCACTCAATAGTTCCTCAATGAATAAGTTAGGGAGCAGGCTCATGTGGCCAAGGCCTATAGGTGCTAACTTTGTCTCTGGCACATACTAAGAATTCAGAAAATAAATGAGGGAGAAGGAGAAGGAAACAAAGGATTTGAGGGAGATGGTGGTAGGTGTAAGGAGGGGGAGGATAATGAAGGCTGAGTGGCTCCTAGGGGTAGGCCATAAGGCCAGCTGTGGAGACACTGTTTATAGGAAGGGGATGACTGGAAATGATGTCTCCCTCCCTCCTATTTCATCAGTTTGTGTTGTCAGACCTGCCAGACAGGTTCGCCATAGTTTAGGAGAAAGGAGTAGGTGGAGAGAGGGAGAAAGGAGGCATTCCCATCCAACTTTAGCTTCAAGACTGATCTCTGTGCTGTTACAGACTGGGGCATGGGAATCAGACTGAGTTCAAATTCCATCTTAGCTGCAAAACCTCACTCATGATGATGTTCTGTGCTTGTGATTAAGTGGGAGTAATCATATTCTTCTCTGTGCTTCCCTAATAAAGGCTTGAATCAGGAAAAATCTTTATGCAACATTTGTAGATAAGGAGAGACCACCCCAGATTCGATGATTTGTTTAAAGGACTCATAGGATTCAACATGCAGCTGTATTCATGGTATTCATGGATATGGTTTATTACATCGCTCTACCACTGAGCCACAACCTCAGCCCCCAATCTCCAAAAGCAAGGGGAAAAGGTGACAGGGTTGATGCCCAGAGAAAATTAGGCCCATGCTTCAAGAGTCCTCTCCCAGTGGAGTCCCACAGGATGCCAGCAACAAGTTGTGACAACGCTTGTTAATGCTGTTGACCAGAGAAGCTCATTAGAACTCAGCGCCAGATTTTATTGGGGACCAGTCATGCAGGCAACCCCCTGCCTAGCACCTACCTAAATTCCTGATTCTCAGCATGAACCCCATAATTTATACACATAGTTTAGGAAAGTCAACACTCTTGTGGGTTCTGGGAATGGTGGACCATTGCTGAAATCTAAGCTCCCAGTCACCAGTCAAGAGCCTATCTCACCAGCAGGCTTTCCTAAGGACATCAGTCCCAAATCTGCCTTGTCAATAATATACTGCACCGCCTGCTGGCTCCTTGATCCACAGAAAAGAGTAAGTAGTTGTTGGTACTAGAGCAGATTTAGAAAATGCCCAAACCTGTCTGGTCATGTGGACGAGGGACCCCCACATTTTCCATAGGTGGAATTCAATATAAACCCCAATCACATGTTCTTCAACTCAGCTTCCCTGTAAGGTTTTTGCTTGAGCAGTCTGAATTTGTAGCCTTACTCAGTCTAGACCTTTTCCTCCATTGAATGGTGCCTTCTTTTTCATGTCACACAAGGCAAGGTAGTTCTAAACTTTTATTTTTTTTCTTTTTGCAGTGCTGGGGATGGAGTCAGAGCCTCATATATATTAGACAAGTGCTCTGCCACTGTGCTACATCCCTGAGCAAAGTAGCTTTAGAATTTTAAATTCTATTAGCATTTCACTGTTGTTTCTCTAAGAATTAATTGAGAAAACTGTTTCTCTATATTTGTTTTCCTATTGCTACATAACAAATTAACAAACTAGAGGCTTAAAGCAATACCTGCTCATGAGTTCCCAGTTCTATGGGTCAGTGGTCCAAGTACAACATGACTGGGTTTTCTGCTTAGGGTCTTGCTAGGCTAGAATCGAGGTGAAAGCTAGGCTGCATTCCTCCCTGGAAGCTCCAGGAAGGAGTTCGAAGCTCAGAATATTGATAGAATTCAGGTCCTTGTGGTTGTGGGAAGGAAATCTTTGTTTCTCTGGAAGGCTGTTGGTCACCCTCAGTCTTTCCAGATTACCTGCAGTTCCCTGTCACTGAGCTCCCTTCATGTACTATTGATGCTGCTTGGCATCTCTTCCTTCCATAAGCTCAGATGACCTATTGGCCCAGATTTAAAAGCTCTTGTGATTGGTTAGGCCTGCTCAAGTAATCTCCCCTTCTTCTTCTTCTTCTTCTTCTTCTTTTTTTTTTTAGTTGTAGTTGGACATAATATCTTTATTTTTTATTTACTTTTATGTGGTGCTGAGGATCGAACCCAGCACCTTGCACATGCTAGGTGTGTGCTCTACCACTGAGCCACAAATCAGCCCCCAATCTCCCCTTCTTAAAGTCAACCATAACATAAAACATAACCTAATCCCCAGGGATTAGGTAGGGCATGGGAACCCCCCTGTACAACAGAGGATGGGAATGTTGGAGACATCTTAGAATTCTGTCCACTACAATCTTCACTCCTTTTGTTTATTCATATATCACATTATGTATGGAGTGAGTGCTCTGTACCAGGCAAGACACAAAAGTGAACCAAACTTGACCCCTTAAAACTTACCGTCTACTGTGATGAGACAACAGTAATCAAGGAAATGAAGAAAACTATCAGTTAACTGTGAGTGCTCTGCAGGAATTCCAACAGCATGGTCTTCAGATTCAGATTGTTAGGTAAGGGTTCTCTGAGGAGATGCCACTTAAAGTTGCTCTGTGAAAAGATAATACAAGGAAAAGGTCCATGCAAATATCATCTAATCTCTGCCTAACTAACACAAAAGCTCACGTCCTGTGTCTCCACATTTCCTTGTAATCACGTTTAACATACTTAACAGAGAAGCTTGTTTTCAAACCACACCCTGAACCTCTATGCACAGTCTTACTCACTCCACTTTTGTGTCTTAGTTGGTTAGTATAGCTTTGGACATGGCCTCCCAAAACCCCAAGCAGAAGCTGGGCTTCGTGGCTTGTCAACAGTGACAAGTGTTACTCAATGAACAAATTAGGGAGCAGTCTCATGTACCAGTTCTCATAAACATGTTCCCCCTTTTTCCCTCAGCCTTCTCCTAAGACCTACAGAATGTTAATGGATGAAGACAGCTGAGCGTAAGATGCATTTCCCTCAATAAGTAGTTAACACTGACAGGATATGTTTCTGCTAAAAATACATTCAATTGAATTTGCATTCCAATTTTCCTGCTGTAAATTTCCAGAACTCAAAGATCCAATGAGAATTGCCAGGCACAATGTGCTCCCCTCTGCCCTTGTTATATCCCTGTTGAAAAGATTTCAACCCCATCTGGACACTGTCATGATTAAGAATGCAAAGCTAGGGCTGGGGTTGTGGCTCAGTGACAGAGCGCTGGCCTAGCATGTGTGAGGCACTGGGTTTGATCCTCAGCACCACATAAAAAATAAATAAATAAAGGTGTCCATCTACAGCTAAAAATTAAAAAAAAAAAAAAAAAGAAAGAAAGAATGCAAGGCTATAAGATTTTGGATCTTGTTATCTTTTTTTTTTTTTTTTTTTAATGTAAGCAGCAAAGAGGTGTTTATTGAGAGCTAGCAGAGTCCTCCAGGCGCACATAGCAACTGGTGATGGTGAGAGGCCCCGAGCTCAGGATTTGCAGCAGTTTTATACACTCTTTGGGGAAGGCAGGGACTTCACATACATCATAGCATCTCTTAGCAAATCATCACACACTGCGGGAAAATCATAAAACAACTCTAAAACATGATTTGCACATTCACTGGCGGGGCACATGTTGGGTAAGGGTGATTGGTTAGTACAAGAGGGGATTCCTTTGAACTGATTAGTTTAAGCCATGAGGGGAGTATATGCTGAACTACATGGTTTCCCAACACGTTATCAACCACCATAAACTACTGGGAGGGTCATCTGGCATCCCAGGTATTTTCCCTGTCTCATGCTGATTGGTGGTTGCTATGGGTCTTCACCTAGCCTGACTGAGTCAGGGACACCTGAGGCATCAGATCTCTCCTGTTATTTGAAGATAAACAACTCAGCAGGGTGGGTATGTGCCTAGGAGTGTTCTGTGGGTTTTTCCAAGGACAAGGGTCATGCTCCCTTTCTTGGACAGGCTTTGCTCTGAGGTAGAGGCTGGTTTTTCATTCCCCCCTTTGTCTGGAACTTGGGAACCAAACATGTTTCCCTCAGTTGGGGTCTATTGGGCAGGCTCTACATCTTGGTAAACAGTAACCCTCAGGGGACAGTCTTCAACTTCCCAAACTCACTCAAAATTGGCCTCTTAGATCCAATCTGACTTGATGTATCTAATTACACTAACTATTTCTGGCTTCATTCACCCCTCTAATTTTAGGAACTCCTTATTGCTGTAAGGAGAAGGGGCGAGGGCTCATTCTGGCTGCTTCAGAGCTGAAAGGGGGTGTTGAACGTGAGGGGGCTCAACGACTAGGTGAACGATGTAGGGGACGTGAGTTCCCTTTTAGAAGTCAGTTCCATTTGAAGTCTGGTTGGGGAAAAACAGATTGTCATCTGGGGATGGGTGCTTCATACAACTTTAGAACACCAGCTTGATATAATGCTCTTTTAAAGCTTCTACCTAAAAGACTTGTATACCAGCCGAGTTTTCATCACCTCTTGATCGAGGTGTCTGGGTAGGCTTATAAGGGGGATCCTGGATGAGCCCCCATATGTTATGCTTGAATTTGGGACCCCTAAAAGACCACCAGAGACCAAGATCGATGTAAGCAGCAAAGAGGTGTTTACTGCGAGCTAGCTCTGTCCTCTGCGCGCACACAGCCTGGACCTTGTTATCTTGAAGTTGGAATGATTAAGGGGCTCTGAAACACACACTGAACAAACACCTTCTGTGTGTTGACCACATACCAGGCACTGTCTGTGCACAATGATGAGCTGTCCCAGTTGTCACCTTCAAGGGAGATCAATATGCAAATTGTCAATCATAATATAGGAGGCTTTTTGTTTTGTTTTGTTTTGAGACAGGGTCTTGCTGTGTTGCCTAGGCTGGTCTTCAAATCATGGGCTTAAGCGATCCTATAGGGTCAGCATCCCAGATAGCTGGAATTAAAGTGCACACCATGCCTGGTTTAGGAGGTTTCTTTTAATCAACTAGATCATCCATGCAGCAAATATTTACTGAAGGCTTATTATGTGCCAGGTACTATTATAGGTGTTACAAAAACAGCAGAGAACAAAATGGACATAAAACCCCTTGCCTTAATTAAGCTTATATATTCTACTGGGATGGACAATAAATAAAATATTTGGGGGTCAGATGGTGATAAGTACTATAAAGGAAAATTAAAAAAGGGTGTTAGGGATATTGGGGTTGTGGCTCAGAGGTAGAGCACTTGCCTTGCACACATGAGGTACTGGGTTCGATCCTCAGCACCGCATAAATTAGGTAAATAAGTAAAAGAAAGGTATTGTGTCCATATTCAACTAAAAAAATTTTTTTAAAAGGGGTTCTTGGGGCTGGGGTTGTGGCTCAGGGGTAGAGCACTTGCTTAGCACACGTGAGGCACTGGGTTCGATCCTCAGCACCACATAAAAATAAGTAAATAAAATAAAGGTATTGTGTCCTACAACCAAAAAAAAAAAAGAGTAAATATTTAAAAAAGAGTGCTAGGAAGTATGGAGAAAGGGAAGCTATTACTACTTTAATAATTTTTTTTTAAAGAGAGTGAGAGAGGAGAGAGAGTGAGAGAGAGAATTTTTAATATTTATTTTTTAGTTCTCTGTGGACACAACATCTTTGTTGGTATGTGGTGCTGAGGATCGAACCCGGGCTGCACGCATGCCAGGCGAGCACAATACCGCTTGAGCCACATCCCCAGCCCCCTACTTTAATAATTTAAAGAGGTGTGGGAACCAGACTGGTGTGGTGGTGCATGCCTGTAATCCCGAAAATCAGGAGGCTAAGGAAGGATGATTGCAAGTTTCAGGCCAACCTGGGCAACTTAGTGAGACTCTCTCTCAAAATAAAATAAAAAGCAAAAAAGGGGCAGGGATTGGGGATGTAGCTTGATGGTAAAGTGGCCCTGGGTTCAATCCCTAGAACCTAAATAAATAAGAGATGAGAGAAGACCTCATTAAAAAGGTGACATTGTGGTGGTGGGAAAATAATAAATCACAGGGGAGACACTGTAGGGACAGACTGTGCGTGCCATTGTGAGGACTTTCACTAAGTGAGCTGTCAAACTATAGGGTCTTGATCAGGGGACTCTAATCTCATTTTTGTTTGAAAAGAGTTCCTCTATTTGCTATATGCAGAGTAAAGAGAAGAGGGCCAAGAAGTTAACAGATAAGTTAGCAAGCTATTTCATCTTGGATAAAAAGGAGTAATCACCTGGCATGACTCCAACCATGTGGTAGCCATGGAGGTCATAGATATGGGGTCTGTTGGGTGGTTTGATTAGAGGTGGGGATATATTAGAAAAAGTCAAGGATGTTCCCAGTATTTTTTACCTGAGCAAGTGGGAGAATGAGGTTGCCATAATTAACATGGAGAAGGTGACAGGAGAATAGTGGAGACAGGAAACCAGGAGTCTGGTTGGGAGCAGGTTATGAGCATACAGTGTATTCAGTACTTAGCTGATGTGTGAAATGGGCATCAGGTGTTACAGGTCTGGCTTTTAGGAGAGAGGTCAAGGCTGGCAATACACTTTTGTGTAGAGTTGATTTTGAAAGCCATGATCTAGAACTGAGAGATGACTGTAGCTGGAGGAGGGCAGGATCCAGAGGCTTGAGTCCTGGAATAGTTCAACTTCAAAGTTCAGAGCATGGTGGACACACAGGTGAGCAGCTGTCAGCAAAGATTGGAAAAAAAATCAAAATCAGAAAAGGGTCATCCTGGAAGCCAACTGAAGGGTGCATCAAGGCAATGGAGGGGTTGAACCCCTATAGTTTGACAGCTCCTTCATCAACAAGGTGCTCCTTGAGGCTTGTAGTCTTAATTCAAAGCCAGACATGCCACCAAGGTTGTATGTCTTTCTCTGGCCAAAATAGGATGTAGGAAAAAATAGATAAAGGTGGGATTTGACTGGGGTTGGAAGTTTGCCAGGTGATTACAATAAAGGGAGAGAGGAGCAAGAAAGGAATCAAATCTAAGTCAGGAAAGGAGGAAATATGGGAGATGTAGATTTTTTCTTTTACTTTTTTGAGACAGGGTCTTGTAATGCTGCCCAGGCTGGCCTTGAACTCATAATCGTCCTACCTCAGCCTCCCAAGTAGTTGGGATTACTTTGTCCCAGTTAGGAACACAGAATTGATGAATAGATTACAAGTCCCTGTGAAGCAGAAGGGTTGTTGGAGTTCAGGTGTAAAAAATATACGAGTTGGTGGCCAGAAGCTGAGATGCTTGAAATCAAGATTTTGGAAACTGAGATTGTAGGCATGACAAGGTCTAGTGTAGGGGTCAGCAAACTATGGCCTGTGGGCCAAATCTAGCCTGATGCTGTTTTTTGTACAATTTAAGAATGATCTCTACATTTTAAAGTGTAAGGGGGGGGCACACTGACAGTTATCCTTTCAGCAAGAGCACCTGGTCAAATAATTGAAGACATTAGACATTACTCCCTGGCTCACAAAGCTATCTGGCCTTTGCAGAGTTTGACAATTCCTGTTCCAGACTCTAGGTATGACCTCATGTGTGAGTGGCTGAGATAAGGCAGAGGACACAACTGTGAAGGTGAAGTGGCCAGGATGTTGGATCATCTAAATAAAAAGGAAATCACCAATAATTATGACATTAGTGTTGCCAAGAGTGACAGGAGCAAGAACTGAGTCAAGGAATGGAGGATGTGGTCTGTGATCTGAAGACCCTATAAAGGCAATGATTCAGAAGGGTAGCAGGGGTTCCAGCTTGACCACAGTATGATCTTTAAAGGTCAGAGTTTAAGGGAGGAGTTTAAGAGAATGATTGGAGCTAGCTAGTGGGAAGAGCTTCTTGGTTCCTCATCTTGTCTCTAGGAGTCAGTTGTTTGAGATAAGGATTCAGTCACTCCTTGAGAAGGCTGCTGGGTTGGCAGGGTGCCCACAGATGGGGCCAGTGGTGGAATAAATAGTGGCGTGATTGAAGAACATAGGCAAAGGGGCAGCTAAGTTGCCCTGAAGTTTGAAAGGCTTTGCAGAGAAAGGTTTTTTTGGGCTGAGGCTTGAAGTATTGGCAGCAGTCAGTGAGGTTAGTGTGAGTGGGATGGGAGGAAGGGAAGGGATACTTAGGTGTAGGAAAGCATGATATTGTTGAATGATGTCCTTAGAAAATCACAAATGGACTTTGGTGTATCCAGACTCAGAACCAGTGCAATTAGAAGCTTTGAGTGAGGAACATTACTGTTTCTTCATTAATATTTGTGTACTGGTGCTTTGGTATATACTTGGGAGCTCACAGTAGCTGGGTAGATGCTCCATGAACTAGAAAGACACATTGGATTTCAAACGTGTTCTTACTTCCTCACAGATACAGTGAGAAGTTATCTTATATAAATGTATGGGCAATCATTCATTTTTCTCTCCTATATTTTTTAGAATAGAATATCTGCTCCTTGTTCTGTCATGCATGGAAGATTTAGTAGTAAGAATTACAAATTTGATTATTTTCACTCTGAGCTTAGAATGAGCAGGGGTAAGATAAGATGTTATTGGTGCTTATTGCCTTGGCATCTAAGCTAATCTGGGGGCCAAGAAAGAATTGTGAATTGACATTTAAGTGGAACCCAATATAAGAGCAAAGAATAGGTGATGGTGAAAAATGTTCCAAGTGAATTGATGGCATACATCAAGTTGGAGAAGCTGTCTAGAACACTGAAAGACAGTGTGGCGAGAAGGGCTGAGAGATGCATGGGGCCTTTATCACAGTGGTGTGTCTCTTCATGGAGCTTCTGCAATGTTTGAAGACTAGTTTTTCCCTAAGACTCCAAAGTCCTGGAAGGCAGGAAGCTAGTATGTCGCATTCATTTCTATCACTCACATACTTACCAGGTATCATGGGAGGTGTAACTACCATGCCTGGTACATGGTATGCACTTGATAAAGGTTTGTTAAATGAATGTATTACTGCGAGTCACAGCTTATCTCTCTGAAATTCGTTATGTTCATCAATCTGACTACCCTGTAAATTGCAGAACATATTTGATACTGATGATTGAACCTAGGAGCACTTTACCACTGAGCTACATTCCCAGCCCTTTTTGAGATAGGATCTTGGTGAGGCTTGGCCTCAAACTTGCGATCATCTTGGCTCAGCCGCCCCGGGAGCTAGGATTACAGGAGTGCAACACCACACTTATTTTATAATACTTGTTTTAAACCTGTTTGATATTATGTTGCAAAAATAGTGCCTTTATAATGTCTCTAACAACTGGTTTTTGGGGAATCTTTACTCCACTAGGGCAGGAACATAAACCTTGAAATAAACCCAGCATGATGGTACATGCCTGTAATCCCAGCTACTAGGGAGGCTGAGCATAGGAGCATGGCAACTTCAAGGCCAGCAAGGTAATTTGAAACCCTGTCTCAAAATAAAAAATAAAAAATTGCTGGGGACATAGGTCAGAGGTAGAGTGCTTACCTAGCCGTATGTGAGACCCTGAGTTCAATCCCCAGTACCACAAACAAACCACAGAAAAGGAAAAAAACCCTAAAACATTGTATTAAACCCGTAAAACATTGTATTAGAGAAATTATCAATCACATGTACTACAAAAGTAACTTGACTAGGATAAAAATCTTCAGTCTGACTACTTCCTTTTAGCATGCTTAGAATATTTTCCATCATATTCAATTTGACTGTTTTCTACTAAATGAGCAACAGCAAATAATTATGGTTTTCTCCTGGTCAAATTAGACCCCATCTTCACTCTCATTGTGTCCCCATTGTCAACTAGGGAATCACTAACTCTTCTTTTTTTGATAGGGATTGAATCTAGCCGTACTTAACTACTAAGACACATCCCCAGACCTTTTTATTCATTTTATTCACTTTTTTTTTGAGACAGGGCCTTGCTAAATTGCTGAGGCTGGCTTTTAACTCACCTCCAGTCCCAGTCTCCAAGCCAAGCTACAGGCATGTGCCTTGGTGGGAATCATTAACTCTTGCACTTTTTTTTTTCTTTTAAATCTATAGCATTCAACATTATGGCTCTTAGATGGTTCCAAATAAGTTGGAACTATTGGTTGACCCTAATACGTAATATCCTGAAAATTGACATTATGCCTTTACTCATTTATAAAAACAGTGCTAAATACTTTTTTTATTTGAGATAGAGTATGTTGCTCAGGCTGGATTCAAGTGATTCTCCACTTCAGCCTCCTGAGCTGCTGGAGGCTAGAGCCACTGTGCCCAGCCTTAGATTCTAAATAATTTTATTGCACTTACATAATTATTATCTATTATATTACCAAATGCTTTATATACTTTAAATAATTTGAAAGGGAAAAAAATCAATGTGTAGGAATATTGGATTTTACTTTACTCCTCAACTTTTTAGTGTTTGTTTGCTTTCAGGTTTACCAAATAATAATAAATGATTCCAGTTTGCCATTTTCTTTGAGGTATGATAATAGAAAGTCAAGAATGTTGGAAAGCATGTTCTGATATTTAAGCCAGGTTTCATTTTATTCAGTTTGCATCTTTCTATGGTCTACTAAGTAGGTTTTCTTTTTTTTAAATAAAACACATGAAAGAACTATTTGCTTTTATGTTTGACTCTTTAATTTTGACTTAATTATAATATACACAAACAAGTCCCTTGATCTTGCCTATAAAACAGTTCCTATAGCTTCTTAGAACTTGTGGGGCTTTTATATAACCCCTGACTGGCTCTTATTTTGGGGGCCAACTAAGCCAATGCATATACAATGATCTAAGCATTTTGGAGAAAGAATACCTCTGACACTAATTTAAAAATAGCCTTAAAAAAAAAGCATTTAATTTTTGGTCTAGGATTGCATTTTCCAAATTTTCTTTCTTTATAGCAATAAATTTAGTTAGATAATAATAAAAACACCTCTTTGAGGAGAAGGAATGAAAAATGCTTGTTATGTGTATTGTTTTCCTCATTTATTGATGTAGTTTCCCTTCACTAATTCACATATTCCGCCTATTATTACAAGATGTGCAATACTCTTGCAAAGATTATTCCACAGCTTTCTACATTTCCTTCTGAATTCATCTTAATTTCATACCAAGGGCTTGAGAATTTGATTCGGTTTAATCTGTGAGCATTATAATTTTTTTCCCCACTAACACACATTTCTCTCAGGTTTGTTTGTGACGTGCCCCATATGTAAAAGCGACGACACTCATGTATTTTCAAACATGCAAGCCTGTTCTGCTCCAGGGCTTTTGCTCTATGACAGGTTGCTCTGTCCCTGCTCGCCACCTCGGGGAGCCTCCATTTCCCAGGCAATCCTTGTGACACCAACTTTATTTTACCAAGTTACGAAATAACTGCTCGTTTGTTCTTCACCGCGCCCCCCCACCTCCCCAGGCTTGTTCGTTGAGGACGTGCCACCGCTATTTCCCGGTGGGGAGCAGCACTGGGCTAACGAAGCCTGCTCAACACATTCCCCTTAAATAAACTCAGCATTTTCACTTAGCCTCGCTGACGGGGCCTGTTGGCAACTTAGCATGAGTCCGCACAAATTGTGTTGGAAATGAAATCGTGTGTACGCGCCTGCCTTGTGTCCTTGCAGAGCCTCTGGACCCAGACTCACCTTTCCCACCCTGACCCTCGCTCGAGTAGGGAAGGTCTGGGAATCATTTCCCTAACGACCCATGCGCGCCTCCGTCCCAGCGCGCGCGGAAATCGCCACAGTCTCTGCCACGTCAGCCGGCGCGCGTGACGGCAGCGCGCAGGGAGGGGCGTGGCACGCGCGGAGTCCCGCCCCTACATCCGGGGCTTAGGTGGCGGCGGTGCCGCCGCGCGGGGGTCACGTGGCTCCTTCCTTTCCGTCTCTGGCCGGCTGGGCGCGGGCGACTGCTGGCGAGGCGCGTGGACTCTCGCGCTCGTTCCCCTTCGTCTTTTCTCCCGGCCCGGGCCGCTAGGGAGTTCGCTGACGCCGGGTGAGCCGCGCCTGCCGCCAAGATGCCGGCCTATTTCCAGAGGCCGGAAAATGCCCTCAAACGCGCCAACGGTGAGTAGGGTGTCGGGGAGCGCCGGCGTGGGGCAGCCCGAGGCCTCGGAGGTCGAGGGCCCAGGCCTGCTGCCTCCTGCCCGGGCTGCGCCCAGAGCCGAGGTCGCTTCGGCCTCATTCGCCGTCCTGGCCCGGGTCTGGCACGGTTTCCTTCTCACTCCCAGCGACTGGGGGTGGAGGCGTGGATCGGAACCCTCGTACGGGCCTTACTCCCTCTGCTGCCTGCTGGTGCGACGCGGGGCGGCGGTCCAGTAGACAGTCCTGTCGGGGTCCAGCTCCTTCCTGGCGTCCGTCTCCAGCTGGCTTTGCAGACCACCTGGCTCTGGTCCGCTTAGGCCCAGCGCCCCCGACCGCCATCTGGGAGTGCCCGGGAGGAGGAAACATGGCTCCCTCCCGGGGACAATGCACGCGAGAACCTCGGCCCCACCTCCCCCAGAGGCCGGGAGTCCGGCAGGTCCACCTCCGCCCCCCCTCCCCCCGCAAACACCTCTGCCCCCTAGACCCGCGAGGTGCTTTGCCAGGTCAGGGTCCACTTACCCTTAATCCAGCCACTTAAGTGTACTTTGGGGCCTCTGACCCATTTAACCCGTTTCCTGTTTTTTTTTTTTTTTTTCCTCCTCCTCTGGCATTGATTGGGGCAGTCCGAGTGCCTATTCCGAAACATGGGAAGTTGGAACAGAGTTAATATAAAGGTCCTTCCTAAACTGAGGCCTGGAAGGAGAATGGTTTCCCCAAGGTCACTCCGGCAGTTAGTTGTTGAGCCGGGAGACTAAAACCAAGGTCTCTTGACTTCCAAATCGATTTTTTCCCCCCTCTTGTCCTAGCGCTCCTGTTTGCTATTTCTATTTCCATGTGGGTAGTTAAACCCTCGCACTTGCAGGAAAAACTTGTGCCCCCTGATGTGTTCCAGAGGCACTTACTACATGGACACTATGGGGGTGCAGATGTCTTTTGCATATCTCTGTTCTTCAGAAACTTTCTTGTTCAGGTGTTTTTTTTTTTTTCCTACTTTTAAACGAACACACAAGTATTTTGTAAGCACTCGTAGCTCTTATTTTCATCTTTCCTACATCCAAACAAGTTTTGGGTCTTACCCGTGTTGTAGATGGACATACCGTGTCTGTTAATAGTTTTATGTTTCAAGAGTTTTTTTTTTTTTTTTTCTTCTTCAGTTTGAAACTTCATTTTGTGAAAAGACCAGTGGGAGTCAACACATAAAATTAATGAAAATTATGTATTGTTGATAATGTCGGGATCAAAAATGTGTTGTTTTCATACTTTAAAATAAAACTGAGTTTTTGTGGGGAGGGACTAGTCTATGGATGGACTAACTGCATAATAATTGTGTTCAAAACATTAAAACTACAACATAGATTTGATCCCTACCCATCCTAAACAGTAATCTAATTGCTAGAAGAGACACTTTAAGGATTTAAAACAAATTTTTTAGGAAAGAAAATATAATGGAATGGAAATTTATTGCTACAGACTAAACTGTAGCTAAATGACTTTTTTGATGTATTGAAACTTAGAATTTTATAATGGTATACAAAATAACTTGCATGAAATTTCTATTCTGCGCTGTTATTGTAGATGAATTTTGGTCAGTTGCATGCCTCACCCTCAGACCCTTGTCTATGCTAGCAGGATGAAGTACTGTGGTCTCCTTGGCCTGAACATTGCTTACATTGTGTTCATAACTTGTTTCCTCATCACTCCATTTGGAATCTTCATATAAGCTTATTTCAGTAACTTTTTAAAAATAGAAAGGATGTAATGTGTTTCAAATCTTTTTTCCACAATTTCCAAGTTGAAATAAACTTGATTCATGCAGGGCAAGTTGGAAAGAATTTGAGAGCAAAGTAGTCAAACGAGAAATGGATATTATGGGGGAAAACTTGGATCGTATTTGTGTAGTCTTTAAGTTCGTACTGACTCCTTGTAGTTTGGTGGCTTTTGTGGCTAGAGATGCTTTAACTTCCATCTAATAGCTTATATACATTTGATCTTTTGAGTGAGGTATCTCTTAAAGTGTCAAAGGGATAAGATTGTGAATGGCACATGGCACTGCTTACCAAACATTAAGTAGAATGATAAAAGGGTATTCCACTCATTGGAAATTAATTTTATCATTTTTTTATCTATAACATTGTAACCTGAACATCCATTACATTATCTTAATAAAATAATATATTTTAGTAGGATAAACCTCCAAGGGGCTGGGGATGTGGCTCAAGCGGTAGCGGGCTCGCCTGGCATGCTTGCGGCCCGGGTTCAATCCTCAGCACCACATACAAACAAAGATGTTGTGTCCGCTGAAAAAACCAAAAAATAAAAAAATAAAAATAAATAAATAAACCTCCAAGTCACACTCAGTCTCTGTATCAGGGCATTATTTTTGGAAAAAGTGACAGTAATCGTTCTGGAAGGTAGGAAATTGTCCCATAGGCCAGAAATTAATATCTCCTTATCATTGGGAGAAAGTGCCTTTTCCAGATGTTGTTACTAGTGTCAAACTAGGTGCTCCTGACCCTATAACTGCCTTTTAGTTTATACTTTACAACTAATGCCTTAAAAAAATGAAATTGTTATTAACCCACAAATGGAGTAACATTATAGCTTATCTATTTCTTCTGTTGGCAGATTAGTAAAAAGGACTGACCTAAACTTTCTCTTTATTGGTAGATACATAGTTTCAATTGTGTATTCAAAAGATAAACTCAGAATGCCCACCCTCCTAGTAATAGTCCTAATTCTAGACTGATTGATTGATTTGGTTGGTTGATTGTGGTGTTAGAGATCAAACCCAGGGCCTTTTGCACACTAGGTAGATGGTCTACCACTGAGTTATATCTCCAGATCCCCAGATTTTAATTTTAACTTGTAGAATATTCTGAAAATCAACATTTTAAGTATTAGAACAATTATTGCATGATAGTTCTTTCCAGCCTAAAAAAACTCCCCCACAGGACCTAAATCTTCCATATGAATACACACACACACATATACATACATATATGAATCATAAAGACAGGAAAACTCACCCTTGTGAATTACAAAAAATATTTACATTCTAGTTTTTTTCTTTTAACATCCTTTGCTATCCATACTTTATTTTTTAAATTTGGTTGAGGTGAGGGTGTTTCCTAAGTTTGGTTTTTAATTTTTTTTAATGTGTTTTCTTTAGCTTGCTTGAACTTTCAAAGTTAGAAAGCATGGGATTTGGAGTTATAAATTTTGTTTAATCCCAGGGATTAAACCCAGGGATGCTTAACCACTGAGACACATCCTCAGCCCTTTTTTATTTTATTTGAGAGAGGGTCTTGCTAAGTTGCTTAGGGCTTTGTTAAATTGCTGAGGTTGGCTTTGAATCTGAGATCCTCCTGCCTCAGCCTCCCAAACTGCTGGGATTACAGGTGTGAGGTGTGCCTCACCACAGCCAGTATGGAGTCATAATAAATTTTATTTATTTATTTATTATTTATTTATTTATTTATTTATTTTTAAAGATAGAGACGAGAGAGAGAATTTTTAATATTTATTTTTTTGTTTTCGGTGGACACACATCTTTGTTTGTATGTGGTGCTGAGTATCGAACCTGGGCCGCACGCATACCAGGCAAGCGCGCTACCACTTGAACCATATCCCCAGCCCAGTCATAATAAATTTAGATCGGTTGTTTAGGAAGTGAAAAGTACTTGGTAGTTCCCTGACCAAATCTTAAGAATATTGTTAAGGAACTACACTACCATTTAAAAACTGTATTATTTTATTTCTTTATTTTTAAAATTTTTATAGTTTTGTATTTTGTCATCACTCCTTGGTGGGTTCTGCTTTCAAATTTAACTCATTGTTCTTATTCCATATCATAAGCATATTGATTATGGTTACATATAGTATTTTAATATTTAAATCCATGTGTGAATTAAAAATAAGAGGTAATTTTAGTGTTACTACTGTGGTTTTCTTAATATAAAGGATAAATTTGATTAAAGGCATTTTCTCCTAAAATTTTGACCGATGAACTTTTGATGAAACAGCTTTGGAAAATTTCTGAAGCACTGGACGCTCTTGGCTTGTAACTGTAATTACAGCAGCTTGGGAAGTTGAGGCAGGAGGATTGCAAGTTCAAAGCCAGCCTCAGCAACTTAGTGAGGTGTCCTGAGCAATTCAGCAAGACCTTGTCTCAAAATTAAAAAGAGCTGGGGATGTGGCTCACTGGTTAAGGGCTTCAGGTTCAATCCCTGGTACCAAAAGAATAAAGAAAGAAAGAAAAAGCCCTGAAGTATCAGTGGGTTTTAGAAAATAACCTTTTGCATACTCCAGGAGGGGGATAAGTATTTTAAAAGGAGATGTTTTTTATTCCAGTAAAGTTTCTGGTTGTACTTTGTTTAATTTAGTGAGTTTTTTCCCTCATTTAAGACTGACTTCAGTTGAAGGTAGACTTTCACCCATAATGGTGTGGGTTTTATATTTGCATGTGAAGAAGATTTGATATTATAAGGGGTGATTCAAAGTGTTGTATAAAGATAATTATTTCTTTCCATATTGTGTGATTTGTCCAGTTGCAAACTTTTTTTTTTTTTTTGTAGCAGGGATTGATCCAGGGGCACTTAATCACTGAGTTACATTTTTAGACCTTTTTATTTTTTGAGACAGGGTCTCAGCAAGTTGTTTAGGATGTTGCTAAATTGCTGAGGCTGGCTTTGAATTTATGGTCTTCCATCTCAGTGTTCTGACTGCTGTGATTATAGGCATGTGCCTGGCCCAAATTTTTCAATATGTCTTGAGAGTTGGAATATTGTTTGTAAGTTTCACTGGAGGAAGGAATATTGGGAAGTACCATTCCTGAAAGATGTGGTAGTTAAAAAGAAGACATAGTAGAGAATTACTGTATCTGTAGATATAGTAAAACCCCCAGGTAAGAGACTGTTTGCCTAGCATAGTTACATGGTTGATAATGCTGTAACTTTTTAGGTTACCCTTTGGTTTGCTGCTGGAAATTGAACCCAGGGCTTCCAGCATGCTTGCTCTCCCCCCACCCAGCATCCCCAATCTTCCCAGCCACATTAAGTAAAGAACAAGAATTATTTTGGGGGGTAGGGGGTACTGGGAATTGAACTCAGGGTCACTTGACTACTGAACTACACCCCCCCAGCTCTATTTCATATTTCAACATAGTCTCACTATGTCGCTTAGTCCCTCACTTTTTGCTGAGTCTGGTTTTGAACTTTTGATCCTTCTGCCTCAGCCATTGGGATTACAGTCGTGTGCCACCGTGCCTGGCAAGAACAAGAATTCTTTGTCCAAGATTTTTTCCTTAGGAGAAAAATACAGATCTTTAAAAATGGAGATGCAGTGTTTTAAGATATTTTATAGTGTAAATTAGTGATTTAGTTCCTTCACATTGTTTTTCAGATGTGCAGTTGGAAGATTTTTCTGTTTGTGTGAAATTTGGTAATTGCTGAATTTTAAGCCAAACTTAACCAATTGGCTTGGATAAAATACCTATTTTTCTCCCCAATTACTAAGTGTTTGGGCAAAATAAAACAAAGAGTGAGAAAAAATAAGATTTGCCTATGAGTCATTTATTTCTCTTGAATTTCCAAAGGAACAGTATACATAGAACTTATGATTAGAACTGTATTTTTTTCCTTTTTTTTTTTTTTTTTTGGTACCTGGAATTCAACCCAGGAATGCTTAACTACTGAGCCTCAGCCCTTTTTATTTTTTATTTTGAATCAGGGTCTCACTAAATTGCTCAGGGCCTTGCTCAGTTTCTGAGGCTGGCTTTGAACTTGAGATGTTCTTGTCTCAGCCTCTTAAGCCAGGGATTGTAGGCATGAGCCATTGTGCCCTGCTCAAACTGGATTTTAAAATGTTGCCACAATCGGAATGCCTTCTGGCTTAGGAATAGTAAATCAAAAGAATTTTTGCTCTATTATACTCCAAATTTTTCAAAAGTTACTCTGTTGGGTACAGTTCCCAGTTTTTAGATGTACACAAACCTTTATTTTGTTTAAAATATTTATTATGTGTTGCTGAGGATTTCCAGTTTTTAAAAAAACAATTTTAGAACAGTGTGAGACTTACAGAATTATTATGAGAGTAGTAGATAGTTCCCATTTATATTATACCCCATTGTACCTTTTTATGAACAAGTTCCATCAGTATGGTACATTTGTCACAACTTTTAGACCAGTAACTGATAGTATTTAATTCCATACTGTACTTGGATTTCCTATCTTCCCTTTTTCTGCTTTGCATCTCATCAACAATCCCTCATTGTGTTGGGCATGGTGGTGCATGCCTGTAATCCAAGCGACTCAGTAGGTTGAGGCAGGAGAATTGCGAGTTCAAAGCCAGCTTCAGCAATTTGGCCAGACGCTTTCTCAAAATGAAAAATAAAAAGGATAGGGGATGTGGTTCAGTGGTTAAGCACCTTGGATTCAACCTCCATCAAACAATTCTACATTGTATTAAATTGTCACTTCTAAGATTTCTTGGTTGTCACAGTTTCTTAGTCTTTTCCTTGTGTTCTCATGACTTTGAAAATCGTGACTGTTTTAAGAAATACCGATAAGGTATTTTGTAGAATGTCCTTTGTCTTAGTCCATTTGTGTTGAAACAAAATAGCATATCCTGGGTACTTCTGCAACAACAGAAATTTATTTTTCACATTTCTGGAGGTTGTGAAGTCCAGGAACAGGCTGCCAACAAGTTCCATGTCTGTTGAGGGCTTTATCTGCTTCCAAGGTGGTGCTTTGTTACTACCTCCTCCTGGTGGAGACTAATGATGTTTCCTCAGTCTTACTAGTTCCCTCTATTAAAGTCCTGATCAATTTATGAGGGTGGATCCCTCTCATCTCTTTAATATGGTTGCATTAGGGCTTAAGTATCAACAAGAATTTTGGAGGACGACACATTCAAACCATAGCATACTATAGTTATAATTTGTCTTAATACTTTTCATGTTTAGACTGGGGTAAATAAATGGAAAAACAGACCATGTTCACAGATTCTGAGACTCAGTATTATTGGTTCTTTAAACTCCCATTTATAGATTGAGTGAAATTGCAGTCAAAATCCTGGCAAGTTGGGGCTGGGGATGTGGCTCAAGTGGTAGCGCGCTGGCCTGGCATGCGTGCGGCCCGGGTTCCATCCTCAGCACCACATACAAACCAAGATGTTGTGTCTGCCGAAAACTAAAAAATGAATATTAAAAAAAAAATCCACTCTCTCCCTCTCTCTTTAAAAAAAAATAAAAAATCCTGGCAAGTTATTTTGAAGATGATACTAACTAGTTGTAAAATTTGTATGGAAAGGCAAAGGACCTAGTTTAGTCTGCACAAAACTAAAGGACAAAGATGGCACACTCTACTTGAATTCAAGACCTTATCTAAAGACTACAGTAATCAAGATAGTGTGGTATTGACTAAAGAGTAGGCACATTAATTAATAGAGAATGAATGGAACAAAAAGCCTAGAAATAGACCCTGAAAATTTCAGTGTTGTCAACTGATTTTAAGTTTTAAAGGCAATCTGATATGTTTTTCTGCCTCAAGTGTTAGTGTAAATGAGCAAAAATTTCACCAGCTAGTTGAAAGTGACTTTGAAGTTGAACTTTTCTAAGTTGATAGAAATTTTCTTTTTCTCATTGTTTCAATTTCTGGAACTTTTAAGTCATGGTGGAATTGGCTGAAGCTGTTTTACCTGTACACTATTTTGACATAGTACCAGACTTTTAATTGTTCTCTTAGATAATTATGGCATAGCTTTTTTAGATGTCAAAAATACATGTGATTTAAAAAGTCTGTAATGAGAAGTTACAGCAACCAGTTAAAAATGTAAGATTTAGACTTTTGTATATGTAACTGACTAATTCTCCTGAATTATTATTATTATTTTTTTTTTCAGAATTTCTTGAGGTTGGCAAAAAGCAGCCTGCTCTGGATGTTCTTTATGATGTTATGAAAAGTAAGAAACATAGAACATGGCAAAAGATACACGAGCCGATTATGTTGAAATACTTGGAACTTTGCGTGGATCTTCGTAAGAGCCACTTGGCTAAGGAAGGATTATATCAGTATAAGAACATTTGTCAGCAGGTACAGACAGAATTCAGTTTTATATTTTAAAAGTGCTTTTAGTAATTTGCAGAAGAGTTTACCTTTTAGATATATTTTCTATCATAATTTACTCTAAACATTTGGGAAAAAGTGGTTTAAATTCTTTTTCTTCCCCTCCTGCTTAGGTGAACATTAAATCTTTAGAGGATGTTGTTAGGGCATATTTGAAACTGGCAGAGGAAAAAACTGAAGCTGCTAAAGAAGAATCCCAACAGATGGTATTAGATATAGAAGATCTGGATAATATTCAGACTCCTGAGAGGTATGAATTAAACCTTTGATAATTTTGATAGTTAAGTCAGTGTTTTTCTTTACATGGGTTTCCATCATCCGCACTTGAAATAGATGTTTATCAGAAGAAAAAAAATTTTTATTTAAAGTTTTAAATGTGTAGTAACCCAAATAATTATTTAGGTAATACTGGAAATTTGTAAAAGCAGAAAATTGAAGCATTTAGAAAGATAGCTGTAATACAGGTTGGGAATTAGATGTAGACAATAAGTGTGTATGAAGTTGTGGAAAAAATTTGTACTATTTTGTTGGTTTTGATTTTTTTAATCATTGACACAGTAGGAAATATGTCTCATTGTTTTCAACATTTAAAACTTTTTTTTTTTTTTTTAATTTTTTTGTAGTGTTCTCCTAAGTGCTGTAAGTGGGGAGGACACTCAGGATCGGACTGACAGATTACTTTTAACTCCCTGGGTAAAGTTCCTGTGGGAATCATACAGACAATGTTTGGACCTTCTTCGAAACAATTCTAGAGTAGAGCGCCTCTATCATGATATTGCACAGCAAGGTAAAATGACAATGTGAAATCCAAATAATTTGGTTTGAAAAGTTGACTTTAGAATAGATTTTTTCAGGGCTGGGGTTGTGGCTTAGTGGTAGAGTGTTCTTGCCTTTCACATGTGAGGCGCACTGGGTTTGATCCTCAGCACCACATAAAAATATAACTGAAAGAAATTAAAAAACATTTTTTCCAGAAGTTTAACCTCTTTTTCTCCAAGGTACTTCCAGGAAACAAGCTACTTTTACCCTTATTGAAATGGGATTGACATTTGAGTATTAAACAAATGACTTGAATAAGAAATTCATTACCGGGCTGGGGATGTGGCTCAAGCGGTAGCGTGCTCGCCTGGCATGCGTGCGGCCCGGGTTCGATCCTCAGCACCACATACCAACAAAGATGTTGTGTCTGCCGAAAACTAAAAAAATAAATATTAAAATTCTCTCTCTCTAAAAAAAAAAATTCATTACCAGTTAATGTAGTTCCATATGAAATATATGCCATTGATGTCATTTAAAGAGAGTTTTTAAAAAGTCATTTTGGAATTCTCTGGTTGACTGAAAAAAAAAAAACTTTCCATTGTTTTCTGGTAAACTTGAGTTCCAATTTTGATAGTCCTTTGGCTTAAAAGAATTCCATGAAAAATTTTTTTTCTTTCTTTCTTTTTCTTTTTTCGATGGATCACTGAGCCACATCCGTAGTCTTTTTTATTCTTGTTGATGAGGGGGGCCTCACCAAGTTATCTGAGGCTGCCCCGAACATGAATTCCTGTCTCAGCCTCCCAGGTTGTTGGGATTTTAGGTGTGCATCACTGTGCCTGGTATGCTTTCCTTTCTTAAGTAGTAAAATTGAATATAGAATTAGGCCTTCTTGGTGATTGAGGATCATCTTAATATCTAATTGTTTTTCTGCATACACTTAATTTTTTTAAAATATTGTTTTAGTTGTAGATGGACACAATACCTTTATTTATTTTTATGTGGTGCTGAGGATCGAACCCAGTGCCTCACACGCAAGGCGCATGCTCTACCACTGAGCCACAACCCTAGCCCCAAACACTTAATTTGTGAAGGACTGTATTGAAAGTGTCTAGCCTCTTTACTCTTATTGTCACTTGTTATACTTTTCCTGTGATGAATGCAGCCTTTTTACTGTATATGACTGTGCTCTTGTCCTTTTGTATTTTACCCTTATGACAAATTTGTGTCTGTGAAGCCAGTCTTAACAGGGATGATGGGCTTTTCTTTATTCAAATACTAAGTACTAAGTGATTTGCAACTAAGAATGTTTTACTGTGAATACTGGGAACTGTGCTTTTTTTGCTTTATGTTTTGGTACCTGGATGCTTAACCTCTGAGCCACATCCTCAGCCCTTTTTTATATTTTATTGATACAGGGTTTCAGGGTTTCACTGAATCGCTTAGGGCTTTGCTAAATTGCTGAGGCTGGCTTTGAACTCATGAGCCTCCTCCACTGGGCTGTTTTGTTTACGTGGCTAGCATTGTCAATTTTCATTGTCCGTAAGTGAACTTGTGTTTTTTTGCGGGTAATGTGATATAAATACTAACTTAAAGTTAAATTGCCCCACTTTGTTTTAAAGAGCAAAGGAATACTAATACTGCATATACATAATAATGTATAGGAAATTATTATATTTTAATTGTGGAGCAAGTGGTTTATATGGATATCTGTATATAGTTGAAGTTAGTTTACTGTAAATACCCAGTATATATTTTGTAATTTTAGTATGAAAGCATGTTGCATTTGTGTCAGTGAGAAATATAAGTTAATTGTATTTTAGCCTAGAATATTTTACTTGTTTCAGTTTGAAGTCGTATGTCTTTGAAAGGTGAGTTTTTCTAAATGCCAATCATTTACAATTTGTAACTCCCAGAACCATATTTTGGTCTTAGGCCAGGAATGATGACACTGTCCTTTTTTGTTTTGTCAAGGTTCAAAATAGGGCCCTTGGAGGGAGTTGCCTCTCTTCATAACACATTCAGATGCTCAAGATGAGTTTGGTGAATCTTGTTAACATGGCAAATCTTAATAAAACCTCAAGTACTCAAGCCAGTAGTGGAAAATGCCTAATATGTTTGTCAATTATGCTTGTAGCATTTAAATTCTGCCTCCAGTACACCCGTAAGGCTGAATTCCGTAAGCTGTGTGACAATTTGAGAATGCACTTATCACAGATTCAACGCCACCATAACCAAAGTACAGCAATCAATCTCAATAATCCAGAGAGCCAGTCCATGCATTTGGAAACCCGGCTTGTTCAGTTGGATAGTGCTATCAGCATGGAACTGTGGCAGGTATGTTGTGGAATATTAGCTTTTTCTTCTAGTAATAATCGGCATTACTTTTTTCCCCTTAGTGAATATCTTCATCTTGGTATGATGGTTATCTGGAGCAGGATGAGTTCTAGACAGGAAGTCTCAGTTTTCAGGCCTGTGAAATTTGAGCCTAGTCATGTAATCTCTTTTAGAGTTAGTTTCTTTTCCTATAAATTGGTACATTTTCAGTGCTGCTCAAAGTGTGTTTCTATGATTGGTGCCAGTCTAAACTGTTTAGTCTGGTGAAATAAGTGTAGAGGAGAAAAGAACTTGCAAAGGTGTTTTGGTTTTGCTTTTTTAGGGGGTGGAGATACAAAGGATTGAACCATAGCCTTGAACAAGGTGAACACGTTCTCTACCACTGTGCTACATCCCCAGGCTCTACAAAGGATTTCCCCCCCTAATGGGATAATGAAAAATGAGTTTATTTTCTTTCACTTTTTTTTTAGAGAGAGAGAGAATTTTTTTAATATTTATTTTTCAGTGGACACAACATGTTTATTTTTATGTGGTACTGAGGATCGAACCCAGGCCCCCCCCCCCCCCCCCCGTGCATGCCAGTGAGCACGTACTGCTTGAGCCACATCCCCAGCCCCTCTTTTTCACTTTTGTAGTAACATTATTTCATAGAAGTTTTTGTGGCGACAGATTGGAAATTACTGTTCTTTTAGAGATAGAGAAATGCTGCCCTGGACTTTTGCCTAAGCACTATGGCTTAGGAAGTATGCATGGTGAATACTATATATATATGAAAGCTTCTATATATTTGATGCAAAATATTTAATTGTAATTACAAAGGAACAAACTAAAAATTGGGAGTTTTTCAGCCAAGTGAAAGTGTTATTCGATTTCCCATTCTTATTTCATAATGTTTTCCCCTCTATAGAAACATCCATCTTAAAACACTACCTATAGAGGACAAATAAACATACTTATTATAGGAAAAAGGAGATAAGTTAAATGTTCTTCCATTGTCACATCACACAGAAATTACTTGTATTTATGCTGCTGTTACACCTTTTTAGAGTTTTCCTTTATAAATTGCACTAAGTGGTATGATGATATGTGAATATTTGCTGCTTTTAGTCTATTCTATTGTATTTCCTAAAGAATTTTGAAAAATTTGAAAAGTTAACGGTTGTAAATTGTAGTTAAATGAAAAGAACCATGTATGAAGGCAGATTGATGCTTTTAATATTGTGTGTTCTGTGTTTTAGGTTTCATTCAGAGATTTGAACTAGAATTTTTTTTGTTTCCAAATGCAGTGACTAATTTATACTACTAATTCTAGGAAGCATTCAAAGCTGTGGAAGATATTCACGGACTATTCTCCTTGTCTAAAAAACCACCCAAGCCTCAGTTGATGGCAAATTATTATAACAAAGTCTCAACTGTGTTTTGGAAGTCCGGAAATGCTCTTTTTCATGCATCTACACTCCATCGTCTTTACCATCTATCTAGAGAAATGAGAAAGAATCTTACACAAGATGAGATGCAAAGGTAAGAATGTTGTACTTGAAGAGTAGTATTGAAATTATGTATCATATCTTCTAAATGAATGGTATAAATTAGGATTTCTCAGCTTCTGTACTACTGACATTTTGAGCTGAATAATTCTTTGTTGTAGGGCACTGTCTGTGCATTGTAAGATGTCTATCACCGTTACTTAATCTCTACCCATTAGGTGCTAGTAGCAGTCTCCTAGTTGTGACTACCAAAAATATCTCCAGGCATTTTCTTGAATAATACTCTTGGTTCTAGGAGGCATTCTTTATCTGATAGCCAACTCCATTAAAAACCCACATGAGAAAATTGAGTATTAGGGGAGAGAGAGAGAGAGAGAGACAGTGAACGTTTTATCTGTGTAGATATGTGAGAGACATGAGCCTTCTATGTACAGGTAGTCTATTCTTAGAAAAAAATTAGAGTTAAGATAATTATTGCATCAAGTTATTTTTTTCCCTGATTATACAACCCTAACTGTAGAATACAGATGTTCCTTGACTTAGATGGGGTTATGACCTGAAGAGACTATTGTTAAGTTGAAAAGATGATAGTTAAAAAAAAATCATTTAATAACCCTAATCCACTCAGCATCATAGCTTGACAGCATAGTGCATTGCAGGATATCCGTAGTTGACTCTCATGATTGTGTGGCTGACTGGAAGCTGTGGCTCCCTGCCATTTTGAGAACATCAAAGCCTATACCACTAATTTGGGGAAGAAAATCAAAATTCAAAGTACTGTTTCTCTTGACCACACACTACTTTCACATGGTAAAGCCAAAAAATTGTTAAGTTGAAGCATTCTAAGTTAGGCACCGTTTGTATTTGAGAGTTATATACAAACATGGAAATTTATACGAATACAAAAAGAAGTGTGTATAACCTAGCAATTTATAGATTAAATGATTCTTTTTAAAAACACATCATATACAGCTTATTTTCTTTCAGTTACTTCTTTTTTTTTCTTTCGGCAGAAAGAACTCTTTACCTGGGTTTTCTTTTGGGGATTGAACCCTAGACTCTATCACAGAGCTACACAACTCCATACTTCAGTTAATATTTAAAAAGTAATTGGGCACTTCATACGCCACTTATTTCCTTGAATTGGTTGACATTATTATTATTTTTATTATTAGGATTAAAACGAAGGGCTTTATGCATGCAAGACAAGCACTCTACCAATTGAGCTATATCCCTAGCCTGACCATATTACTTTGGTTTTCTGTAGAATTATATATGCCAAATTATTTTTCTTAGAGGTTTATTGCAATGTAAGGAACCAACTAAATCTGTTAGTACTTTGCTACTTTCTTTGAAAATCTTGAGGATAGTATCCATTGTCATTCATTGTTACATAATTCACTATATCAATAGTGAAAAAACATTTTTCCCTGTAAGATACTGATACTGTCCCTTCAGGGAGTACTGTAATAGTAGCAAGCATCAAGTTATTTACTTCTGTGTATGTTATTTGGTTTAATATTCACAAAGACCTTGTGACAAAGTTCAGTATTTTGCCTAAGATTACAATATTGGAAACAGTGAAGCTGAGGCCTCAGAGTCTGAATTCATTGACTTTTGTCTTAATGTTTTAGGGCAAATTCAGCACCCTCCTCACCTGTTGTTTTGGTACTGAGGATTGAACCCAGGGATGCTTAACAACTGAACCACACCCCCAGCACTTAAAAAAAATTATTTTACATATCTCTATATAGACATAGATAAAGAGATGTATAGTGCTGAGAATAAAATCCAGTGCCTTACACATGCCAGGCAAGTGTTCTACCATTGAGCTACAATCCCTGCGGGTCCCCTACTCCCATGTTATATTTATTTGGAGACAGGGTCTTGCAGAATTGTGAAGGGCCTTGTTAAGTTGCTGAGGCGGGCTTTGAACTTGTGCTCCTCCTGCCTCAGCTTCCCAAGCGCTGTGATCACAGAAGTGTGTCATTGTACCTGGCATTAATTTTTTTCTCCTTATTGCCATTTATTTATTGGGTTCACAAAATGTGTCTTTTCTGCCTGTTGGCCGCAAAAAAGCAGCAGCAATAGTGAGTGGGTGGATTGAAATTGTGATTCCATGAGTATTAATTTAAGCAGGATCCATTTCTCTTTTTATTAATCCCATATGATGGGATAATGTGGGTGTAATGTACATCTTCTGACACTGGCATATCATACTATATGACTAAAGAAAGGTGATTCTGATCTGCTTTTTCTGCTCATCAAGCAACATTTTGACTTAACAGATTTAATCTCTTTACCACAGAATGTCTACCCGAGTCCTTTTGGCTACTCTGTCCATCCCTATAACCCCTGAGCGTACTGACATTGCTCGACTTCTGGATATGGATGGCATTATAGTTGAAAAACAACGTCGTCTTGCAACATTACTAGGTCTTCAAGCCCCACCAACACGAATTGGCCTTATTAATGATATGGTTAGTATCAGTCTGTTTTTACAGCTTTGGACAGAAAACTGATAAAGTTGAAAAATTTGTGATTAAGTACTGGGAATTCTGATTAATTGTCAAAAGGATTCTCATTTATGAATAGGAAACCATTGGTATAAATGGGGTATTTCCAGATGATATTTCCAGATGATATTTCCAATAGGTTAAATTGGTGGGAGCTCTGATATAAGAAGACTTGGACTGGTACTGAGGAATATTGTGGGACACTGAGTCCAAGGAAATATAACAATGGGCAAGCATAGTCATATTTCAGGGGGCTATAGGAAAACAAAGCAAGCTGACTCATGTAGCACTTCCACATATGGATGATGGGGCCCAGAGAAAAGGGGCAAGCTTTGGATCTTTTTCTAGACACCTAAGACACTTTTTTCTATTAAAGTTTCATTTTATATGGTTTTGTTTTTGGTACCAGCGATTGAACTCAGAGGCACTTAACCACTGAGCCACATCCCCAGCCCATTTTATATTTTTTAGGAACAGGGTCTCTATAAATTCTTAGGGCCTGGATAAGTTGTCTTTGAACAACTGCCTCAGGCCCTGCTTGGATTATAGGTGTATGGCACTGTGCCCAGCTATTGTTTTATTGCTTTAAAGCTGTGGCTCTTAATCATTGTTATCCACTTAAAGCTGTAAAATAACAGTTGTTGTGTTCAAAGGATTGTTTCCAGATCCCCTGTGGATACCACAGTCCCTTATTTAAAATAGTGTAAATTTGCATGTAATCTCCTAAAAACTTAAAATGAGCTATAGATTACTTATGATATTTAATGCAAAGTTAGTGCTTTGTAAAAAGTGATTGGTAGCATAGGAATAGGGCTTGATAGTTTGGAATGTACTGTTAAGACTCTTTACAGAACAATGAGAAGAAAATAAAACTACAAGTAGCCAGGAGTGGTATCTCATGTCCACAGTTCAGGAATTTGAGGCTGAGGCAGGAGGATAAGTTTGAGGCCACCCTTAGCAACTAATCGAGGCCCTAAGCAGCTTAGACTCTGTCTCAAAATAAAAAATAAGAGCTAGGGATGTGACTCAGTGGTTAAGTATTCTGTGTTCAATCTCTAATATGGAAAAAAAAAAAAGTACATATATAGCAGAGATGCAGTTTCCCTCCTCCAGTGTTTCCTACATATGGTTGGGTGATGCTGAGGATGTAACTGCCAAATGAATGGAACACTGTCTTGTTGATGGACATTTGAGGTTTCTCTAATTTGGGCCTAATAGCAAGTGTTTCCCTAATTTTTGTGATAATTTGCACAGATTTTTTGTTGGTAATAAATTGTCTATGGTAGCCATATTTGTGCCAGTATCTTACTAGGTTGGCTTAGAGTTATTTCCTTTTTAAGTTATTTTAAGTTATTTCACTATAGACAGATGTATAATGTGGGGCAAGAAAGTCCCCTGGGTTATAGTTTAGATAGATTTAGGTAAACTTTGGTAAATTTAAGGGGGTTCAGGCTTTACAATCTTCAAATCCATTTTACAGATTTCTGACCCCATTGTTTTCTCTAAATTTATACCCCATTAGACTCCTAGTGGAAAATATGCTGCTGTTAAACCTTGTGCTTTGTTTACTATAGGTCAGATTCAATGTACTACAATATGTTGTCCCAGAAGTAAAAGACCTGTACAACTGGCTGGAAGTAGAATTTAACCCATTAAAACTCTGTGAGAGAGTCACTAAAGTAAGCATTTGTCTTTACGTTTTGGTTTTGATACCATGTAGCCGGCATTATTACAGTTTTGGGTTGTATTTATCTTTGTTAAAGATAAGTATTATGTTTGAATCAGTGCACATTTCATTGTCTTTTTTCTTTTATATCAAGAGAAAAGATATTTCTGATGTGCTAAACAAACGTGGAGGTAAATTAGCAGCATGACTGTCTTAGTCATTGCTGTCAGTCACCTTCAGACAAGTATCAAAAACCTTCATGTTAAATTTTCTATTTCTTTGCATTTTATGATGTTTTTGTGTATTGAAAAATTGAAAGCATTTCAGATATTTCAGTATTTGTTTCCTAAAAGTATAATTCTTTCTAATTTAATGGATTTTGTAGGTTTTAAATTGGGTTAGGGAGCAACCTGAAAAGGAACCAGAGTTGCAACAGTATGTGCCTCAACTGCAGAACAACACCATACTCCGCCTTCTACAGCAGGTAAAAATACAAATGCATGTTTTGTGGAGAAAGTGGAATTTCCTTTTTTGAGCATTTCTAGCATTTACTGGAAAAATTTAGAATTGCTCAGGAAGTGAAAGCTTTCAACAGTCCTGCCCCCATCCAAATTAGTCTGATTTGTTTTGAAAACAAAATGAAACAATGTTTACTTACTTTCTTGTTGAACCCTATCATTTTGCATTTTTCTTATTACTAAAGTAGGGTTTGTTTGTTTTTAGTACCAGGGATTGAACCCAGGGGTGCTTAACCACAGAGCTATATCTCTAGTCCTTTTTTATTTTGAGACAGGGTCTCATTAAGTTGCTTAGGGCCTTGTTTAGTCTCTGAGCCTGGCTTGGAACTCTCAATCCTCATAATTCAGCTTCCTGGTTGCTGGGATTACAGGCCTGCACAACCATACCTGGCTAATGTAGGGCTTTCTTATTTCTTTCATACCTATGTGTTTTTTTTCATAGCCAGGCGGTATCATGGTGTACTTATTAGTGAAAACCTGTTTTTATAGGTTTTTTCCTGTTAGAAAATGTCACAGCATTGTGCTTCTTACATATACCTGTCTTTCCATGTGCATGGGATTTTCTTTAGCATAAGTAGTGGAATTGTCTTACACAGTGACACAAATTTTCAACCAATTCTTAACAAGAAGAGAGAATGTGACAACCTTTCTCTTTGTTAACACTTGTTATAGTACAGTTTAAGTCCAACATCTTGAGTAAGTTGAAATGTTACTTTTAGTAATAGCTAAATGTTCTTTTTGGTTTTCATTTGGTGAAGGATTCTTTAATTATATATCCCCTTAAGTATATGCACATTTCATTGACCTGCTTTCCTTTGTATATGTGAGCAGTGTTATTTCTTATGTGCTACACAAATAGTTGAAGGTTAATTAGCAGAATAACTATAAATAGTAATGCTGCCAGTCTCCTTCAGACAAAAAATTTTACAAAAAGTGTTTAAAGGTACTAGATGAATAGTAATTCTTATTGATAAACATGTGAGCTTTTGTATGTGTATGGTGCCGGGGAATTATGTGATCAGTTAATTTTGTTTTATGAAACTAGGATTTCAAAAGATGACACACTTGAGGAGTAGTATAATATGATGATTTATAGCATAGGAATACGGCTTGATAGTTCGGAAAATGTACTGTGAAAATAACAGGTTCAGTTTTGTGTTTTTCTGAACAGTTGGGTGTCATGACATTGCACATCAAAAGTGCTGAATAAATGGCAGCTATTATTATCAACCCTGTGTTTTTTATGCAGGTGGCACAGATATATCAGAGCATTGAATTTTCTCGTTTGACTTCTCTGGTTCCTTTTGTTGATGCTTTCCAACTGGAACGGGCCATAGTAGATGCAGCCAGGCACTGTGACCTGCAGGTATGTACTATAAGGGGACATTGAGGTGGGCAGAAGTTCCCTGAGGACTAGAAAGATATACACCTTTTGTTTTTTGTGCTTCTGGTATAATGGTGCCTTTTTAAAAAAAACTACTTTTTTATACTTAGCATTCTTGTTAACTTCTTAAATTCAGTTGAATTTTATTTTTATCAAGATACTTGTCGAATGATTTCATGTTAATATATCAGTTTCACCTGATAATTTAATTTCCTAAGGTTCGTATTGACCACACTTCTCGGACCCTGAGTTTTGGATCTGATTTGAATTATGCTACCCGAGAAGATGCACCAATTGGTCCTCATCTGCAGAGCATGCCTTCAGAACAGATAAGAAATCAACTCACAGCCATGTCCTCAGTGCTTGCAAAGGCACTTGAAGTCATCAAGCCAGCTCATATACTGGTATACATGTTTTTTTGGGGAAATGAATTACCCAAGTCGTGAGGGATTCTTATGTTTCAGGAGAAGGCTTGAGATAATATCTGAGAGAAGGGAGATTTGCTAGTTTTTATTCACTTCATAATTTTGTTATTTTACCAGATTTCTTAGATAAACAAATCACTTTAATACCTTTCAGCACAAAATACTGCAGAGGTAATGTAGTAACAGATCAGTAATATAAAACAGAAGGCTGTTCATATATTATGATCCCCAAAGAGTGAAGTACACAGTGATTGGGCTTCTCCTTCCTGCTTAAGTTGTTTGTGATCTTATTTAGTATTTCTTTGAGTATTTAAGGTAGATTTGGGCACAGAGAAAAGTTGACCTAGCAAGTAGAGATGGTTCTTTAGCTAGGTAATTGCCATCAGTGACTGAATAGGTGTAGCATCACAACAAATGGCTTGGGTAATGCTATCTTTTCTTATTAAATGAAAATACAGATAAGGGCAGTACATCAGGGTTACATTTTTTGATGTTTAATACCAGGGTCTGTTGCTTTTAATGTTTTTAAAAATGCATTTGTTTTTGAAGCAAGAGAAAGAAGAACAACATCAGTTGGCAGTGACTGCGTACCTTAAAAATTCACGGAAAGAACATCAGCGTATATTGGCTCGCCGGCAGACAATTGAGGAAAGGAAAGAGCGGCTTGAGAGTCTTAATATTCAACGTGAGAAAGAGGAATTGGAACAAAGGGAAGCTGAACTTCAGAAAGTACGCAAGGCTGAAGAAGAGAGACTGCGCCAGGAGGCAAAAGAGAGGGAGAAGGAGCGGATCTTACAAGAACATGAACAAATCAAAAAGAAAACTGTTCGTGAGCGATTGGAGCAGATCAAAAAGACAGAGCTGGGTGCCAAAGCATTCAAAGATATTGACATTGAAGTATGTAGAATATCACTCATTAACAACCGAGTTTGACCCAGGTCTTCTGTTACTTTTGCAACCATAGTCGTTTGCCATTAGTTGGTTTATTTTGGGGTTTTAGGATATTTCATGCATTTTGTTACAGCTGTCTTGGTGAGTTAATCTGAGAGTAAGCATTTGATTTTAATTGGTCCATGCAGTTTGTAACCTGTGTCTTCATCTGTTGGTAATTTGGGTGGATGTAAAGTGGAGGAGGCAGAAAGAGATGTTTTAATTTAGGATTTAATTTAGAAAGCAGTGTGTCCTATTGATTGTTAGGTATATTGATTGTTAGGTATTTCTTTTATGTTTATATTAATGATGGTACATTTGAATTACCTTTTAGGATCTTGAAGAATTGGATCCAGATTTTATCATGGCTAAACAGGTTGAACAACTGGAGAAAGAAAAGAAGGAACTTCAAGAACGGCTGAAGAACCAAGAAAAGAAGGTAAATGAAAGGTCCAGTAAACTTTCAACACAAGTTAAAAGAAACTGGGTATAGTGGTATACACTTATAATTTTACTTAGGAGGCTGAGGCAGAAGAAGGCCAGTTTGGGCAACTCAGCAGGAATCTATCTCAAAATAAGGGCTAAGAAGGTTTGGTAGAATAGTTGTCTATTATATATGGGTTCAATCCCCAGAACTGGAAAAAAATGTTTAGAAAAATGTTAACAACTGAATTTATTTTCATGCCATTCAGATTGACTATTTTGAAAGAGCTAAACGTTTGGAAGAAATTCCTTTGATAAAGAGTGCTTATGAGGAACAAAGGATTAAAGACATGGATCTGTGGGAACAACAAGAAGAAGAAAGAGTAAGTTTTTCATTTAACTAATGTTTTTGGGTTGTAAACTGTAATAAAATCTTCTGCCCTTGATGGGATTAGGGTTTCACAGTTGACTTATTTTGTTAAAAATGGTGATTTAATATCTGCTTACTAACAGATTAATGGAAAGTAGAAATTTTTACAGTAGAAGGGAGTATGGTGTTGCACGCATGTATTCCTATTTACTTGGGAGGCTAAGGCAGAAGGATCTCAGCAACTTTGTGAGACTCTGTCTCAAAATTAAAAAAAAAAAAAAAGGGTTGGGGAATTATCTAGAGGTAGAGCACCCCAGGCTCAATCCCTAATAGCAAAGAGAAAACGAGGGAAAAAGGAAAATTCATGGTCTAGATTACAAACGGAATAACATAAAGAACAACTGGAATGTTTATTTAAAAAATAAGTTTATGTACACTTTATTTTTAAATATATATATATATTTTTAGTTGGACACAACACCTTTATTTCACTTATTTATTTTTATGTGGTGCTGAGGATCGAACCCAGGGTCTCTGCACGTGGGAGGCGAGCGCTGTACTGCTGAGCCACAACCCCAGCCCTTATGTGTGTGGCTCAGCGGTAGAGCGCTCCCTAGCATATGTGAGGCCCTGGGTTCGATCCTCAGCACCACATAAAAATAAATAAATAAAGATATTGTGCCCCAACTGCAACTAAAAAATAAATAAATATTTAAAAAATGTATCTCATAAAAATTTCTGATATCATGCTAGTAAATAAATCCTATCTCTTAAATGATAGCTCCCCCAGGACTCCTTGTGCCTGAGTGCCTTCCTGGGGACCTGTGGACAAGAATCATAGTTATCATGCCACTTTTATGGGAAGATGGAAGAAGGAAGGAAGTAGTCATTGCTAATTGTTCAAGAATGTCTGGCAATTTGTTTGGAGTGATTTAGTAATCAGTAATAAATACTTTCAAATTTAACTGTATTGTGTACTTGCAGATTACTACTATGCAGCTGGAGCGGGAAAAGGCTCTTGAACACAAGACTCGAATGTCTCGAATGCTTGAAGACAGAGATTTATTTGTGATGCGACTCAAAGCAGCGCGGCAGTCAGTTTATGAGGTGAATTTACTGGTTTTAAGGAAAAGTTTATTTATAAGCTTTTTAGTTTTGCTTTAATATTCTCTGTAAACACAGTGGTACATTATGTCCTGAGTTAATGTGTTTACTAAAGAATATTCAAATGTTATTTTAGAAATATTTTGGGGAAAGTTTTCATCTTTTCTAAATGTGTAAGTCTCTGTAGAGGTTTGTTTAATGTTTCAGAAATGAAACAGCAACTTTGAGATCATAGTTCCTAGGCATTGTAATTTTAATAATTTTATCAACAATATAAAATGTAAGAAATTTGGCATGCAGATGTGGTTGGAAATTCTGGTCTTTGTACTTGGAGGTTCCTTTTTTGGGTTCTAAGAAATGTAGTTTGTTTTTTTGGAAAAAAATATTATTTTTTGGTTGGGGGACTGTTTCATTGTAGGAAAAACTTAAACAGTTTGAAGAGCGATTAGCAGAAGAAAGACATAATCGTTTGGAGGAGCGAAAGAGGCAACGTAAAGAAGAGCGCAGAATAACTTACTATAGAGAAAAAGAGGAGGAGGAGCAGAGGAGGGCCGAGGAGCAAATGCTGAAAGGTAAAACCACATAGACATGGTTGGAGGGATGGATTCTGGCTGATGTCAAATGTAGTGTTTGGCAATCTTATTTCATAGAAAATATAGGAATCTAGATAGGTGAATTTTTAGCACTATAGTGAACTGTTTTCAGAATCCAGGTTGTTAGATTGAGGATGCTGTGTCCTTTGTGAATTTGTTTCCACATATTTGATCCTCTGTTTTTTTTTTTTCTTCCCCCTGCGGTACTGGGATTAAATCCAGGGGCACTACCACTGAGCTACATCCCAGCCTATCTATTTATTTATTTTCTGAAGCAGGGCCTTGCTGAATTGTCCAGGCTGACCTCAAACTTGGGCAACTCTTGCTTCAATTCCTGAGTCTTGTTTGATGTTCTTTTAATAATTCTTGCTTTTTGTTTTTCATCACTGAATTCTGTAAAGGTATTAACATTGATTGAAGAATGAATGCCAAATGAAGGCTGTCAAATGGTCCTCTGTCTGGAATCTCAGATTTGCAGGAATGGAGGGAGGGAATCTAATCTCATCCTTGTTTTTTTGAATATCTTATGCCATTTAGCTGGTTTATAATTTCCTTCTACTGTATGCATCCTGTTTATTTAACACTAGAAAATTAGGCCTAAAACTAGGGGAAAAGGTGCTGGTGAGAGGAACACTTAGTAACCAAATAAATTATATAGAGCGAGAAGAAAGAGAGAGAGCTGAGCGTGCCAAACGTGAGGAAGAGCTTCGAGAATATCAGGAGCGTGTCAAAAAACTAGAAGAAGTAGAAAGGAAAAAACGTCAAAGGGAGTTGGAAATTGAAGAGAGAGAACGCCGCAGAGAAGAGGAGAGAAGACTTGGCGATGACCCACTTTCTAGGAAGGTGAACACAGATATGATTTTCTGTTGTAATGAGTTTCATGTTTGTCAGCTAACGTTCTTTTTTTTTAAATTGCTCAAAACATTACAATAATCTTGACATATCAACTGACGTTCTTGCATGATACCTAGAAGGTGACGTGACACAAATTCTCTCTTGGGCAGAGATAAAACAGTCTGCATCAGCTGAGAGCTTGTTCAGTCCCACGCCCAAACCTCACGATTCAGAATCTACAGTTTAATCAGATTCCTAAATGATTCAAACACTATTCTAAATATTTATAATACATATTGTCAAACTGACCTGTATTCTCTCTACAATCTTGTGTCTCATGAATTTCATTTCCTGATTGATTTTATGTTACCCACTTAATCAAAGAACTCTTAAGCTTGTTCATTGTGTCCCTACATTAGGCCTCTCATGGTTATTGCGTATTTCACTAGTTTCTACGATCACCATTTTTTTTATTGTAGATGGACACAATACCTTTATTTTTAACCGTTTTTATGTGGTGCTGAGGATTGAACCCAGTGCCTCACATGTGCCAGGCGAGTACTCTACCACTGAGCCACAACCTCAGTCCTACTGTCACCACTTTCTTCTCTTTCTGCTTTATGTATCTGATGCCTGTCTCTGTATTCTTCCTTTTCCTTGGAATGTGCCCACTTTGTTCTTTAGAGAAAACATTGTTTCAACATTTTCTTTTTTTTTTCTTTCCTTTTTTTTTTTTTTGGTACCTGGGATTGAGTGTAGGGGTGCTTACCGTTGGACTACATCCCCAGCTCCCCCACTTGTAGAATTTTTTAAAAAATATATATTTTTTTAGTTGGCAGTGGATCTTTTTATAATTTTTATTTTTTAAATATCTTTTTTAGTTGTTGATAGACCTTTATTTTATTTATTTACACATGGTACTGAGAATTGAACCCAGTGCCTCACTCAGCTAGACAAGTACACTACTGTGCTCAGCCCCAGTTCCAACCCCTATAATTTTATTTAATTACATGCGGTGTTGAGGCTCGAATCCAGGGCCTCACACATGCCAGGCAAGTGCTCTACCAAGCACTCTATCACTGAGCCACAACTCCATCCCTAATTTTTAATTTTGAGATAGGGGCTCATGAAGTTGCTTAGGACCTCACTAAGTTGCTGAGTCTGGCTTTGATTGAATTTGGCAATCCTGCCTCAGCCTCCTTTGTTGCTGAGGGTATAGGTGTAGGCCACTGCATCTCCTGGGTCAACTTTTATTTTAAGAGAAATAGCTTGGCATGGCATTCTCTGTGCCACACCTGTATTGGATGCTTCTCTTTATGGAAGGACCTCATTCTATTACAATATGGTCTTTACTTTTACAATGTATATGGACAAGAGTTTTGGGGCCCCGCCCCCAGATTGAACCAAAGGGTATTTTATCTCTGACCTACATCCCCAGGCCTTTTTAAATTTTGAGACAAACTCACTGAGTTGTATAGGCTGGTCTTGAATTTAATGATCCTCCTGTCTTAACCTCCCAGGTTGCTGGTATTATAGGCATGTGCCACTGCGCCCTATAGGATTTTTATCCTTGTTGCTAATTTCCAATTTTATTTCTGTGCATTCTAAAATACATTGTTAGGTTTTTGAGAATATTTTTTTCTGTTGGACACAAAAGTTTTGTATATATATGTATGAAACCAGAGATGCTGTGTTATTTAAAACCTGTTATATATTTTTTTATGGGAACTTTATTTTTATGGGAATATATTTTTTATGAGAAAAGAAAACAGACCTCCTGTAATTTATGATTTTAAAAATTCTTTTAGTTAGCTTTCCTAAATCCGTCTGTCTATACTTGTAGTCATTGTACCCTATTATAGTCATGCCCACCCCATGGCTATGAGGACATACCATTACTGTAATGCCTCTTTTTTTCATGCTGTCTGCTTCCATATTCTTGAGAGCCTTTTTTCTTTAAGGCAAATTTAAGGACTTTTCTCTGCTTATTTTTATTTCCTCTTCTTGTGGTTACCACTAAGTTTCCCTAAAATTTATCTAAATTTTTATAGTATAAATTTTAGTTTCTACTCTACAGAACAAACCAAATTCTGAGCATGACTTACTTAGGTATTATTGCTGGGTATATTTTGCCTCAAGATCATTACAACCTTAGCAGTAAATTTTATGGCCATGTGAGCAACTGTTAGTTTATTTGTAAGGTATTTGTTTTATTTCAGTAATAATTAAGAAATGTTAATTATTCTGTCAAAAATAATGTTATTTCAGATATTTCCAGTACGGTGGTCATACAGTGAACCAACACAGTAGATAGTGGGGGACACACCTGTACTGCACAATAAAATCAAAGGCAAATAGTTTTCCAGGTTTTCTTTTGTAGTGCTGGGGATTGAACCAGTGACTTACACATGCTAGGCAAGCACTCTACCATGGAGCCCCTCTCCAGTTTCTCCTCCTCCTCCTCCTCCTCCTCCTCCTCCTCCTATATCAAATTTACAGTTTTGTCAATATGAGCTTTTAAATTTATTTTGTATGTGGTGCTTAGGATCCAACCCAGTGTCTCATGCCTGATAGGCAAGTGCTCCCAGTCCTCCACTTTTTCTTGAGGGGAAAAGGCCCAACCATGTAAGCTGGGAAGCTTTGTTTAAACAAAAGAAAACAACAGAAAAATCTTTCTAGCAATTGTTTAGTGCTAAATATGTTTATACTGTATCATGTTTTCCTCTTTGCAGATACATTTTGGTTTTATTTTATATATTTTAGTTTGTTTTTTTTCTTTTTCCACAGAATGTCTTTGTATCTCAAGAGATTTTGTTTCTTTCTCATATTTGAACAGTGGTTCAGTATTCTGAGTTTGGCCACTTCAGAATCATCTTTTATTCTTTTCAATGCATTATCACACAGGGGAGGATTCTTGTTACTGATCTTGGTCTTTTTTTTTTTTTATTTATGTTTTAATTGTAGTTGGACACAATACCTTTATTTTATTTATTTAGTGTTGCTGAGGATTGAACCCAGGGCCTCACACCGCTGGCGAGCTCTCTACCGCTGAGGCACAGCCCCAGCCCTAGATGCTTTTTTTTTTTAAAAAAAATTTATTTATTTAGTTTTTAGGTGTAGATGGACACAACACAATGCCTTTATTTTTATGTGGTGCTGAGGATCAAACCCGGGTCCCGCCCGTGCCAGGCGAGCGCTCTATTGCTGAGCCACAATCCCAACCCCCCTAGATGCCTTTTTATTCCTTAAAAATTTCTACAGTTTTCTTTATCCTTAAAAAGAATTTAATCATTTCACTGATGATGTTAGGCTCATTGTGATTGGTCTTTTTTTTCATATTCACTGTTGGCATTTTTACTCTTAAAATCAGAGGTATAATTCTCCTTAGACAAGATAAGATTATATTAACTTAAGGAAGTTTCCCTCCCTTTTCTCTTCAAAATCTCTTTTGTGTGGTCACTTTAACTATCTATTTTAGTGCTGGGAATTGCACCCTGGATGCTTCACCACTGAGGCATATCCTCAACCCTTTTTTGCACTTTTTCTCTTCTGAGACATGGTTTTGCTAAGTTGCTTAGGGCCTTGCTGAGTTGCTAAGCCTGGCCTTGAATTTGTGATCCTCCCTCACCTCCTGCATCACACACTGTTACACATGTGTGCCATCATGCCGGCTGTACCCTGCCACCTTTTGTTGTTGTTGTTTAAGGCAGGGTCTCACTAAGTTGCTAAGGCTTGCCTGGATTTTGTGTTCTTTGTGCGCTTCATCCTCCTACCTAGCTGAGATTACTATAACTGTGTACCAACATTCCTGAATTGTCTTTAAAAATTTTTCTTTTGCTTTTTTTTTTTTTTTTTTGTAGTAAGTTGTCTGAAATTCCTTTATTTTCATTAGCATGGCCCATTCCATTATTTGCTCTACTGACTTTAAAGTATTTGTGGTCAGTCCTGGTGGCACATGCCTATAATCTCGGCTACTTAGTAGGAGACTCAGACAGGAGGATTGCAAATTCCAGGTCAGCCTGGGCAAATTAGCTAGACCCCATCTCAAAATAAATAAAGATGGGGATGTAGCTCAGTGTAGGGAGAATACTGCTGGATTCAGTCTTAAGTACCACCCTCCTTGAAAGGGAATTGAGGGGGGCACAATATCTTATTCTTTGTTTTGCATAAAGATGACAAGAGTAAAATAAACATTGAAAGATAAAGAAGAGCACCTTGAAAAGGCAAAGTTGGAAAAAAGATGAAAAACATCTTTAAAGGAAATGTGAGGAGTGGGAGAAATGTGGTCTTTGGGTATGTATGTCCCCCTCCATTGGAGTGACCATGTTAGTTACTAGTTACATTGACTTTTTAATTTGTGTCCACTTGGGAAAGTCTTGGCACAGCCTCCCTCTTAATAGGCTAGAGTCATCCATGATAGCAGGAAAACAATTATTATCTGACTACATGTATCCTTCAGTGCTTCTCATCTATAGGCTGTATCTTCCAGAGAGCCTTACATACCTAATTATGGCTGAAGGTTATGTTATAGGAGCAGGCAAGCTGTGTCAGAGGGTGCTCATTGAAATGTTGTGCCAGATTTTTAATGAAATACCAATTAAATATCTCCTGACACCCTTCCCATGATTTTTAGTGCAGTGCTTTCAAGAGAGAAACACTGTTAATCTAACCATTCTCTTAGACATTTCATTTATTCTACTCTTTTTTGCATGTGCTCAGTAGGAACTGTTTCAGAGTACTTGTTTTGTTTTTTCCCCCCACATCATATTTTTCAAAAGGGAATTTCTAGGCCAGTGGTAATCTGTAGATCTCTCAGGTGCTCCAGATGTGTACTCTCAGGGTGATTTCAAGTGGTGTTTTACCAGCTTATAAAAGCCATGTACAATATTTGAGAATATTAGTTTGGTTGTACTGTCAGTCTGATTGCAAAAAAAAAAAAAAAAAAGAAAAGAAAATTTTAAGACATGCTTATATTTAAGGGCTTGAGGTCAAGATTGACTATGTTTGGTATTACCAGTAGTTGTCCTTATGAATCATTGTCACTGTGGTGCTTCTTGTTTGCTTTGCTTATGCAGGATTCTCGTTGGGGAGATAGAGACTCTGAAGGCACGTGGAGAAAAGGACCTGAAGCTGACTCTGAGTGGAGGAGAGGTCCACCAGAGAAGTAAGTAGAGTCATAGAATTTTTGTTATGGATCCTGGTAATACTCCATCGGGGTGTGTGTGTGTGTGTGTTTTTCCCTAGTACCTAGGATTATTGAACCCAGGGATACTTGGCCACTGAGCTACATTCCCAGCCCTTTTTTATTTGAAACAGGGTCTTGCTAAGTGGCTTAGGGCCTCACTAAGTTGCTGACACTGGAACTTGTGATCCTCGTACCTTGGCCTCAAAGGATTACAAGTGTGTGCCACCATACTTAACATCTACCAGTGGTTTTAAAAATAGGCTTATTTGTAGGGATGGAGAAAGGAAAAGCTGAGAATTATTATCATGCCTGATTCTTTATTTCAGATTTGTTAAATAGACGTAGCTGTCCTTGAAATAACTTCTAGTGGTAGACAAGAATGCCAGCTTTTTAGTTTCTGTTCAAAATGTAAGTTAAGAATAATCATTATAAAAGATTAGAAATTGCCAAGGTTCTTGTTTCCCCACTTTGCCCCGCCCCCCTTTTGGTATTGGTGATTGAACTTGGGGATATTTGACCACTGACACACATCCTCAGTCGTGTTATGTATTTTATTTAGAGACAGGGTCTCACTGAGTTGCTTGGTGCCTTGCTTTTTACTGAGGCTGGCTTTGAACTCATGATCTTTCTGCCTCTGCCTTCCAAGTTGAAATTACTTATGGCCTTGCTTTATTGCAGTTAATTCTCCTGTTTCACCCACCCAAGCCACTGGGATTACAGGCATGTACTACTGTGCCTGGGTGGTTTTTATTTTTTGCTGCTGGGGATGGAACCCAGAAGTGCTCTACCACTCAGCTGCATCCCCAGATCTTTTAATATTTTGAGAGATGATCTCATGAGTTGCCTAGGCTGGCCTCAAACTTGGAATCCTTTTGTTTCAGTTTCCCGAGTCCTGAGATTTTAGGTGAGCATCACCATACTGGCCTGAGGTTTTTAAAGGCAATAAAATAAAATATAATTCCTGAATGATGGGATGCTTTGTGAAAATACTTGACCTTAAAAATGTGTGGCTGTTCCTCTGTAGGGAGTGGAGACGTGGAGAAGGGCGCGATGAGGAAAGGCCTCATCGGAGAGATGAAGATCGACCCAGGCGTTTGGGAGATGATGAAGAGAGAGAGTCCTCTCTTAGACCAGATGATGATCGGGTGCCTAGGCGCAGCATGGATGACGACAGAGGCCCTAGACGTGGTCCTGATGAAGATCGCTTCTCTCGTCGTGGAACAGATGATGACCGTCCTTCTTGGCGTAATGCAGATGATGACAGGCCTCCCAGACGAATTGGTGATGATGACAGGGGAAGTTGGCGTCATGCAGATGATGATAGACCACCTAGACGAGGACTAGATGACGACAGAGGAAGCTGGCGAACAGCTGATGAGGACAGAGGACCAAGACGTGGAATGGATGAGGACCGGGCGCCCAGGCGAGGAGGTGCTGATGATGAACGATCATCCTGGCGCAATGCTGATGATGATCGGGGTCCCAGACGGGGCATGGATGATGACCGGGGTCCCAGGCGAGGGTTGGATGATGATCGAGGACCTTGGAGGAATGCTGACGATGATAGAATTTCCAGACGTGGTGCAGATGATGACAGGGGGCCTTGGAGAAACATGGATGACGATCGGATTCCCAGACGTAATGAAGAGGATCGGATTCCCAGACGAAGTGAAGACTCCAGACCTGGTCCCTGGAGGCCATTTGTCAAGCCAGGTAAAATTCTGGTATATAGACAACTAGTTGAGATGCTTTGTGGCATCTGATGTGTTTACATGCAGAAAATGAAATTTAAATGGATAAATGACATTCAGCTATATTATCATTTTCTGTTTATAAGTGGATCTTTTTCCATAAATGCCTTATGTAGTCAATTTCATGTCAAAAGTTTCCTTTGTTGTTCCACACCCCAAAACAGATACTGTCTTCTGTAGTGGTGTTGGGCTCATTTTCTCTCTGTTCAGTTGGATGCTGCTTTGAATGCTATTTTTCTGTTTCCATCACTTAAGTGTTAAGTGTTCTTCAGGTTCTATCTTAGGCCAGCCTTCTTGAAAATAGATCTTTAAAATGTACAGTTATTAAATATTTATGCAGACTCTTGTCCACCGTAGGATTATACATGGAAGAACTCTTTTCGTTTTTTTAGTTCTGGGCCTACTCATCTTTTTCACTTTATGATCCTTCTATAGTTGTATGTGTCTATGACACATTTGTGACCATCTTTAGGTGATGTCTGCATATTGCACATTGGCAACAACTGCTTTTCACACATGGTACGTCTCCACTGGGAAACCTCACTGACATTTTAGACTCAACTTGTATAAAACTCCTACTTTTCTGTCGGCTCACCACTGTCTTAACTTTATAATCTAGAAATTTGGGAGCTCTCCTTTCTCTGGTCTCTTTCATCCTTTATTTTAATCTTTGATTCAGTTTAGTTCTGCCTTTTTGATGTTCCTTAAAACCACCCACTTTTGTATTCTATCTGCTTGAACTTGGGTCTGGGCCACCATAATTCTTTGAGGTCTTGCTTTTACCTGGTTCTACTCCTAATTCTTTTCTTTGTGCTGTAAAAAGCCATTCTAAGTTTGGATCTAAGCGAACAGCTTTCTCGTCTTTATCTTTGGTTTCTACTATCTTTATCTTTTCTGTTCTGACCCTGGGCAAGTGACCTTTGGGGCCTCATGTAATATGTAGTTAACTGTACAGTAGGTACTGAGGAGTCCTAGAGGAAATATAACATTAGGTTCCTTTGGGCCTCTGGTCACATTTTAGCCAGTCAGAATAACTATGTTTATGTGTTTTTTTCAGGGTACCTTTTTTGAAACATAATATTGCTTCATGAGCATAGAATTCACTGCCAACAGTACTGTAACTCATGTCTGAGCAAAGCTTTTTTGATACATAATATATTTTCTACCTAAGAGATATCATTCATAGCCCTCTTGTGCTTGGGGATACTAGATAGCATTTCAGTAGTATGCTTGGGTTGTTTGAAACAGTGAAGTCAGTAGCAAACCACAAAGGTATGAAAAACATGGCACTAAATAAATAATCCCTGGAAAGGACACTTGTTAGAGTAAAAGCTGAAACCAGAAGGCAAAGTGCTGCCCACTTTAGCTGTGGTCGTGTATATTGGGCGACTCACAATTTTTGCTGCTTTGGAGTGACTGCAAGGTGCCACAAGATTAAATTTTGGGGTTGCTACTTTTTAGCAAGCACAGAATCTGATAATATTAAGACGGACTCGGCTATTGATAGGATTGAGCAAGACAATTTAGGCGTATGGTTTAGGTTAGTGCTTTGCCTATGGTAGTGTCTGTGTTGGTGACAGTAATAATTATTTGTGGTACAGCTATGATAAGTTTTCACTGAAATGTTTGCTTCCTTTGACCTCTTTGTAGATTTCAGATCCATGGCTACATGCAAGACACGGGGCAGGATCAAAGCATTTGTCCTTGTTTTATGACTAGATAGTGGGTGGTAAGTGGTGGATGACAGGAATATGAAAAGAGTCTTTTTTGGTGATGAAGATTCTGAGAATGTTGCAAGGTATAAATGACTCATAATTTGGGCTTTAATACTCAAGGAAAGCTCTTTAGGTTTTCTGTTAAAATGAACAGTCTGCTTATCCTCAGGACAAATTGTATACCTCAAACCTTTGCTTACAGTAAAAATTCAATGATATTTTTATTTTACGGAACATAAACCCAGGTAGTCTATGCAGTGACACACAACAGCTTTAGGATTTTTCTTTTTAAATGAAATTGGAGTGTCTTCATCATTCTAAATAATGAGTTAATGTCAACATACCTTTATGATTACTGATCTGTTTCTTGAGTGAAAAAATATTTTGCTGCTTATTTTTTAAAAAAATAGGTGGATGGAGAGAGAAAGAAAAGGCCAGAGAAGAGAGTTGGGGTCCACCTCGAGAATCAAGGCCATCAGAAGAACGTGAATGGGATAGAGACAAAGAAAGGGATAGAGACAATCAAGATCGTGAGGAGAATGAGAAAGACCCTGAAAGAGAGAGGGACAGAGAGAGAGATGGTGGGGATCGTGAGGATCGCTTCAGAAGACCCAGGTTGGGAATTTTTTTTTAAGTTGGATGTTTCTAACTGAACTGTTTGTAGAGTTACAGTTTTAATATTCTTTTAAATACTCTTCGTGTATTCCAGACTGTGTTTTAAGAAACCTTTCTTTCTCATTTATCTCTTAAATCATGTAATAAAATTTTAGAGTTCATATAATTGAATTATCTCTTTATGAGACAATGTTTTAAACTGTGTGTAGCTATCTACAGGTTATATAAACTGGAAATGAAACCAGCGTGGGTGCAGTATCTGAGGTCCACTTAGGAGTTTAAACCTTGTCCCTTATATATTCATAAACTATGAATGGGTATGATGTGTTCACTTAAAATTGCCTGTATAGTTTACCTTCAGCAAGAATTTGTCATTTTAAATGGTTACAGGGATGAAGGTGGCTGGAGAAGAGGACCAGCTGAGGAATCTTCGAGCTGGAGAGATTCAAGTCGCCGAGATGACAGAGATAGGGATGATCGTCGTCGTGAGAGAGATGATCGACGTGATCTAAGGGAAAGAAGAGATCTCAGAGATGACAGAGACCGGAGAGGGCCTCCCCTCAGATCAGAACGTGAAGAAGGTATGAATGTTATTTATGCTGGAGTGTTGGAGAACAGTCATTCTGGCAGTTTGGGTTTTATGTAGTTATTTTGTAAATAATGCATCAACACCCCAAACCAGATAAACAGTCTATTTTAGTTTAGAACTTGTGATTCTCATTCACTTAATGGTCAAGCTGTGACCAAGCTCATCTCTAAATTTAAAGTACATTAATAGACCAAATTGGATAATGAGCAATATGTAGTGATGAAATTTATTTAGCAAAAAGGAAGAAGCAGTTTAATCAGTTACTTTAGAATTAAGATCCTGAAAGATTAGCACAAAGTTTAATAATTCTTTCTCTGAAATTTTGACAGTTGAAACGTTAAAAAATATTTTAATGTATTTAATATGCCCATTGCACTTAAGTACTTGTTCTCACATATTATTAGTATTTTTTATTTGTTTATTTATCCATTTTTTGATAGTTGTAGATGGACAGTGTGCCTTTATTTATTTTTATGTGGGGCTAAGGATAGAACCCAGTGTCTCACATATACTAGGCAATTGCTCTGCCACTGAGCTATAGCCCCAATTCCACACTTTTAGTATTTTGCCTGTACAGCAGTATTATAAGTTTATTCTTACAGCCATAATTTAAAATTTTATATTTTTATGGCTAATTTGTAGTTAAATTTTTTCAACAAGAGCCCCAAATGCTTTCAATTTAACAATGTCCATTCACCTAGTATCCTCCACTCTGTGCTGGGGATTGAACCCATGGCCTTGTGTATACTAGGCAAGCAGTTTACCACTGAGCTACACCCCCCAGTCCTTTTAAAAATTTTTGGGAAAGGGTCTTGCTAATGAAGTTTAAAGTTGGCCAGACTGTCCTTGATCTTGCAATCCTCCTGCCTGACATCAGAGTAGCTGGGATTATAAGCCCATGGTGACATACCCATCAGGTCAGCCGGAGTTTTATCACTTTGTATTAAAATTTTATAACTACTAGTATATTTCTCAGGCCAATGATTTCTGTTTGTTTTGAAATTTTGAGTTATATCTCTTAAGTATGTTAAAGATTTTTTTTAGAAATTATAGTCAAAATAATTAAAATATGTGGAACTTTTATTGATTTTTTTTTTTTTTTAAGTTGTGATTCTGTACTGTTAATCTTCAGTGTGGGAAGTATTCCTTTTGCTCAAATTATGTTTAGCGTGAGCCAGAAGAATATAGTATATACTTAAGCTTTATTTTCTAAATTGAACTTTTTAGTGAGCTCTTGGAGACGTGCCGATGATAGGAAAGATGACCGGGCAGAAGAGCGGGATCCCCCTCGCCGAGTTCCTCCCCCAGCTCTTTCAAGAGAGAGAGAAAGGGACCGGGACCGGGAACGGGACCGGGATCGGGATCGGGACCGGGACCGGGACCGAGAAGGTGAAAAAGAAAAGACCTCATGGAGAGCTGAGAAAGATAGGGAATCCCTTCGTCGTACTAAAAATGAGACTGATGAAGATGGATGGACCACAGTACGACGTTAAGTCCCAAGATGGTGGATTCAGACTCGTGTCTTACATAGGTTTGATCACATTCAAGGATTATTATACTTGTTCTTCAACCAATCTAAATTGGATTCTTTAATGTTGTTTCACCATAACACAAAAAGCATGAACTCGTATTAATCCTATATAATAGATTGATCATGCACCGTATCCACAGAAGGTTGGAAAACCATGCCATTTTCTGGAATTTAAGGTGTTGCATTATTTCATCAATCACTTGTTTACAAAAGAGAAAAACTAAAAAATAAATTTAAAATGTGAACCCATCGGGTATGGAGTAACACCTGTATCTTGGTATAGAACTGATATTTTTTTGTTTGATTTTGAAATATCTGATATTAATTTGGAATGAGGTATTAAGCTTTTGTTAAAATGTATTCGAAGACCCTTTAAACCAGTGGATCTGAAACAATTTTCACACCATTAGCGGTTGAAACATACCTCTTTAGGTATTTTGAGGTATTTACTATTAACTAAATTTAGGCAGTTTTTAGGTTCACTCTAAGTGCAGTAAATATTACAGACATTGGATACAGTGGGATTTTCTGTAGATTTTACTTAAGAAGAGGTGAGTATAAAGCAATTTGCAGTCATTATTGTAATGACAATACTGTTCAAGTGCAAACCCAAAACAGTACAGCTTTTAAATTTTAAAGCATTTGGTAAACTATCGCTGTTTTTTTCTGTTGCCAATAGCAAACTGCTTTTCCATTAATGGAGACTTCATGCCTTTCAAGCATTTTAAATATGACAATATTTATAAATGTGTGATTTGGAGGAATTCTTTAAATTCTTTTTCCTAATTTCCTTTCTCTTCAGAATAGATTCTTTCAACAAGTAATTTGTAGTAATGACTGTGTTGACTTCAATTTTTGGAGTGTAGTAGCTATGTTAAAGATTAACTATTTGGTCTTATTGAAGCCAACACAGAACTTGCTGCTGTGTTTTTTCTTCAGTGATAAATAAAATACTTACAGAATTTGTTTTAGTGTTGATTTGTGATCATAAAGTGTTATATAATGGTAAGTTTGCATATTCAGCTGAAGTTTATTTTGCTTGAGTTTGTATCAGTGCCATTAAATGTCTCAATGTTCAGTATCAAAGAAAATAGAAAACAACCTTAAATATAACACAGAAAGCAAATGCAGCTAGGACATTTCCTATAAAGTGCCCTCCTTTCTTAACTGAAACTCCTTAGAGAATGTTATTTACTAAATTTTAGTGGCTGTGGGCATGGGAAATTTGATTGTTACTGAGCACTGTTGAGAGTTCCTGTTGGTACAGTTACAAGGCCAGAAGAGGGACTGTTGATGCTTTTTGACTTAATCAGATGCAGCTTTTCTGTTATCAGTGATCAGTTTTAAACATTTCATTTCAGGTGTATGAAACATGTGGAAGTCTTAATAGCTCTTCTGTGAGAATCTTTTCTTTCATAAAAAGATCAGTGATTATCTGGGGCAATGACCTGCTATGAATTTGTTACTGTAAACAAAATTGTACATATGACATCATAGATAAGTCCCAGTCAAGATACATTTTATCAGACTTGTTTAGGTGAGTCATAGAAGCATGTATAACAGGTTTCAAGGCCAGTTTGCAAACCTACCCCTTCAGCTTGGACCATTTCCCAGACATCCTTCTCCCAGGGTTTCTTTGTCCTGGGAATCAGAACTGAGCACAGCGGAAGGGCAGAGGAGTCTGATGATGCTGTTGCTTTGTGATCCAGCACTTGGGTTTCTGCTATTCTGGACTCTGATCCTCTCTGCTCACACACTGTTAAGATGTTAAACAACCAACCCACTCACTGTGCTAGGAGGCGCCCATGTTCAGTGGCTTCTGCATTTTTAAAAGGCCTGAGGGTGGAGATCTCATTGGGCGGTATTCTCTTCATATTTTAGCTCCCAGTATTTCAATGTTAGCTGTAAAACTGAGGCAGATTTGCTAGGGCAGGGGTGTATGAGATATGGGATACTTTAAATGGATTAATATAATGGCCAGCCAACTAATTCTAAGGAGACCTTTCCCAATACTCTCCAGGCTTTGGAACTTTACAACAAACTCCATGCTTAGTGTTCCAAGTTCTGGTAAAATAATGTCAGAGCACTGAATGAGTGGGCTGAGTAGTTCAGCTGTAGAGCTTGTTATGGGAGACCCTGGGTTAAAACAGATCTCAATGGGGGGGGGGGGAAGCAGATTGTCATTTACATCTCATCACAGTGATTTCTCTTGTATCAAGGGTATGTCAGTATCACCTGCTTGAACATGTATAATTTGGAACAGTATAATTTGGCTTAAAAAAAATTCAAAGCAGCCAAATTGATTTGGTCACTTGTCTAGGCCTTTTGGCCTGGAAAAATGCACTGCTTTGTTTATACTGATGTCGGACCCCCCCCCCCCCCGCCTTTTTTTAGTTGTTGATGGACAGCATGCCTTTAATATTTATTTTTATGCAGTGCCTAGGATCAAAGGGTGCCTGGCGCTCTGCCATTGAGCTACAGCCCCAGCCCTATAGTGAGTGACCATTTTGAAAAGGTAAAGCAGGGCAGCCAGGGAAGTACCAACTTCATGTTGACCTGCATAAAACAAAGCTTATTTAAATTGTATATCTTCTACAAAAGAACAGAACAAGTAATTAGTGGTTTTATTAAGCTACTTAAACTTAGGCCCAGTCAGATCTGCAGTTAGACTTACCAGTGGATTGTTTTCTTGGTTTAAAAAAAAAAAAAAAAACAAGAAAAAACAGCTTGCCTGTCTACCCCTCCCCCCTCGGTTCCAAAAGGGCTCAAGCCACCCAGTATGGTTTACCTCAGCCTCTGTTATGCCTTCAAATGAGTGTTCCAGATCAAGTCAATTTGCTATGGAGGAAGTTAGCTGTTTAATACCAAAGGAGTCTGGCTCCTAATACCCTAGCTAAATCTGCCTACTGGTAGCTTTACGTACTTAATCTCTTGGTGGTATTTTCATATAGTTGTGTTCATGCGTTCATCTTAATTCACTTCGTTATTTGCCGTGTACATCTGTCTTCATGGGTAGGTATCTACATAACATAGTATGGCATGCAGCATGTTGAATTTAAATGATCTTGGAAGTAAGGTCATGATTAGAAACCTTTGCCTATGAATCAGGTTTCTCACTGATAGCTGGCAGGGTTCCAGAAGCATATGAGGGTCTTCTATGAAGACTGGGAACATGGAGGGGAGCTATGTTTCTTCTCTGCAATCCCCAGCAGTTATTTTGATCAGTGCCAATTCTAGTGTGCCAATATCTGAAGCCAGATAACCTGTACTGAAGATTCCACTCCATGTTATTACATTAGTTTTCTCATCTTGTGTTTTAGTTTGAAGGATAATGGCTACAGTAAGCTTTCCTTCACAATATTTAGGAATCCTGAAATTGAGCAACTCAGGATGAGCTTGAGCACTGCTCTATAATATTTGTGAAGAACTGAAAATGGGTGGTGGGCTGGGTTTGTGGCTCAGTGGTAGAGCATTCCCCAACTTTTGCGAGACACTGGGTTCTATTCGCAGCACCACATATAAGTAAAATAAAGGTCCACTGGCAACTAAACTTTTTTTTTTTTTTTTTTAAAGAAAAAAAAACTGGAAATGGGAAGTTGGGGGCATGAAGAGAAATGCAATCATACTGTATAAATATTTTTTTAAACAGCACCATCTCCAAGTGTATACACAATATGATTATGACTTGGCACAGTTTTTAAAGGTGAAAAAGGCTAGTTGCTAGTTCAGTAATAAAAGATCTGGTACATAAAAGGAGCTGTATTCTACCTGCTACAGACTGCATTTTACACCTCCAGTTAGGACGGAAACGAGCCACAAGGAGGGAATACCCACCCAAATTAATACTGAAAAGAACTAAATTTCACTTCTTAATGCTTATAATTGATTCACCTGGAATTAGAATATAACTAAGGACAACTAAAATAGTGCATCAAACAATAAAATAGTCATTTTGCTGACATTCCATAAAATCGTCAGTTTTAAGCTCAGTTCAGAGGCTATTAAAAAAATATACTAGACCTAGTAAAGTGCCTCCATTCATAAAACGAAACACCCAAGATTAGAGATAATTTCATACCGACGCGCATCTAAAATAGGTCGACGTATACAGTAAATAAACAGCGTCTCTCGGCTGCCATATTCAATTAGTGAAATACACATCCAGCCTTCTTCGCAGTCCTGGATGTGTGCAAACTAGAAACAGTCCCCCTCATCCATCCTCCTCCAAAAAAAAAAAAAAAAAATCAGCGTCTAGTCTCAATCTGCTTGACAGAAGTACTCCCGCACAGCTGACTTCACGACGTTCCAGGTTGAGCCTGTGCTAACAGCTCCGCAACTCTCCAATAAACAGGGAAAGATCGTTCGCAGAACAAAACGGAGGGCAGGCAGCGAATGCAGGTGCCCGCAGGCTGGACGCCGGGCCCTCAGCGCAGCTTCTTGCCTGGCAGGCTGTCCCTAGCGCCGCGGGGCGGTGGACGCGCGGCGGGCGGCGCTGGCACTTTGGAGAGCGGACAGTACTTGATGGTGTGCGCGTTGTCACCGCTGGCGCCGCACAGGGGGCACGTGTAGCGACGCAGCACCGGGCACAACACTCTCCCGTCGGGGCCCTTCAGGATGTGGGTGGTGTAGAGAGCCACCGCCTCCTTGTTGTTCCGGCAGAACACGCACACCTGCAGCTCGGGTTTGAGCAGCCGGGCGGCGGCCGTCCCCGAGGTAGCTTGCAGTCGGGGCTCGGCCGCCCACGCCGGGGCCCGCTCCTCTCGCGGCGTCACCTCGGGGGTGGTGGCGGCGGCGGGCGCGCAGCCCAGCAGCACCGCGGCGGCGCGACCTGCGAACGGGCTCAGCTCGGCGAAGCGCTCCTCCAGCAGACCATTTTCGGCGGGGCCTGCGCATAGCTCTAGCGCGCGTAGCTCCAGCGCGCCCCCCAGGAAGCGGCCCCGGGACCCCGGCTCGTCGCTGTCGTCGTCGTCGTCGTCGTCGTCGTCGTAGTCGGGCGGCCCCAGCGCCGGCCCCAGCGCCCCGGGCCCGGCTCCCGTGTGGGGGGAGCAACAGGACGAGGACGACGAAGAGGGCGGAGAGCCGCCACCGCCGTCCTCGCCACGGGCGCAGCCGAAGCGCGGTTCGCCGTCCACCGCCTTGGTGATGAGCGTGGCGAGCCCCAGGTAGTCGTTCCACGAGCTGAAGGGCTGCGGGTGCGCCTGACCCTGGGCACTCACGTAGCGGGCACTGGGCACGACCGCCATGGGCGCGGGGGCGCGGCCACGGCGGGGCGAGCGGGGCGCCCAGGGAAAAGCCTCCATGGGCGGGCTGCGGGCCGCACACCGCTTCCCCGCCGCCGGCACAGGCCGGGCGGAAGGGACGCGCCGAGCCTGCCCGCCGGCCAGCCGCGGGGTGGGGCCGCCTCGCTGCTTTTTATCGGGCCCGCTCCTCCCCGCGCCCCTCCTCGCCACCGCGGCCCTGCCCCCTGCGCTCCCCCGCCCGGGCCACCTCGCCTGCGCCCGGGACGGAGGCGGAGCAGAGGCGGGCGCGCCGGGGGCGGGCGGGCAGTGCGCGCGCTCCGCTCAGACCCGCGCGACTCCCGCGCCCAGCGCGCTGCGCCCGCCTCGCCAGCTGCGGGGCGCCTTTCATTCTGTAAGGGGGCGGGCGAGGCGCCGCCTCGGACAGCGGCGCTAACTGGCTGCGGACCGGAGCCCCAGCGCCACGGGCGCCGCTCCCGATGCTGATTGGTGGCGGCTGGGGAAGGGGCGTGCGCGGCACGCGCAGCGGGTAGGTAAGGGAAAGTAGGGGAGAGCCGACCCGGGCGGAGGCTCGCCTTGATTCCAGAGCTGGACCCTAGGACTGGAACAGGTGATCAGGCCTGGGCCTCCCTGGGTCTGGTGGTGAGGGTCGCGGAAGACAGGATTCGGGATGGCGGGGGGGGGATGCCCCAGGGTTTACTCACCCACCTTCCAGCCTAGGATGGCCCTGGGCTCCGGACTGACAAGCCCTCTTTTTGCCTCCTAGCTTCTCGCCAACGTGCGCAAGAAAAGCCGTGGGAGGTAGGACTCGGGGGAGATCTCAGGATGCACCTCTTACATCGTAGCCGCCCAGCGACCCAGTAACTTCGATCGCACAGGGCTCGGGAACGTTTTCTGGCAAATGAAATACTCACAAACCTCCAAGGCTCAGAGAGCCTTTGGTTTTAGTAAATAGCGGAGGTGCGCTGGAGTTTCCCACAGGACTAGAGCCTTCCTACAGGTGTTCAGTCTGAGGCCATTCGCTGGTGACTTAGGTTGGAGTGAGGGCAGGGCCAGAAAATCGTCTCACCAGTCACAGAGCTTAGGACAGTGATGATGATGATGGGTATGAAGACTCTCTCCCCTGGGGGGGTCTGGATTGAAGTCTAGGGTGTATGCAATTTGAAAAATAGCATATCCAACATTATAATTTAATGCTTTGAGGCGAATAAGATTTTTATTTGTAAAAACATTGGAGAACAAAATTTAGATACTTTTTGATTGACTGATAGGATGACAAGTTGTCTTGCCTTTCCCAGGAAGAGGTAATTTTTTTCCCCCTTTAAGATCAAAAGAAGGAAAGTTTTGAGGCACTGAGGGCTCTTCTAGGATGTGACCTAGATATTGCACAGTAAAATGCATGCTCTGGGCCAGTGGCAGGTCAAGGCTTTCCTTCCCCCACTCTGGACATGCAGTGGGTATTGAAACTAAGAGATGGGATCCCTGATGTCGGAAGCCCTGGTTAGGCCCGAAGTCACACGTCCAGGTCTGGCTGTACCCTTCAGGTTTAGGGTGGCCTGGCAGAGGATGCTAATGTTGGCCTGGGCTGACATTAAAATGAATGAGTGGGTGAATCAGTGTTAGTGGTGGAAGAGGTCTCTGGGCTCATTACTACTAGTCTTTACAGATGAAGAAAATGAGCCTCTGAAGAGAAAGACTTTTTTGAGGTTACACAGTTAACTGTGTGACAGCCACAACCAGGACTGGGGCCCAATCTCTCTTGACCCCGTGGCTTCCCCACCACACCATGTCTAGAAGGTATTTCAAGAGATGGAATTGGTACATGCATGGACAGAATTCAAATGCAGAGCAAGGGAAGGTGGAAAGAGTAGTGAGATGGTCTGATGTGCCTGTGGCTTGGGCTCCTGCCTGCAGGAAGCAATCCAAGGCCTGCTGGCAGGCACAGGGAAGGACTTGAGGCAGTAAAGTGGTGCCTGTTCTGATCACCTGTTGGGTTAGGGCTCTTAGCCCCCGACAAAAGGTGATATGAGACCTGCAACCAGGCAGTAGTACAATCCACTTGCCAATACAGTTCCTCATTCAAGTTTGTGTTGGCACTCAAGTTAAAAAGTCATCCTTTATTTCTTCCCCCTCTTCCACCAAAAATAAATAGAAGAGCCCAAGTGCTCTGGGACTCCCACAGAAGCCTGGAAGGTTTGCTGACACTGAACTTGAGCTCTTACCATGAGAATGCAGGCCCCAGAGTGGTATGAAGATTATTATTCTATAAATGGAAAATTCCACCGTGATCCTGCAGCCTGCATACCTCCAAGGGATGCAGACGTTTTGAGCTCTGAGGAGTGGGAACCATCATTCTGAGAAAAAGTTCAGCAAGGAAAGTTTAAAACTACTGTTTCTGCTCCCTCTGGGTCAGGCCCAACGAAGGAAGGCAAACAAACGGAGACCTTCTTTCTTGCCCCACATGGTTCTTATGTGATGGAATGAAGAGAATAGGAACTTGGATATGAACTTGAATAAGAACAAATGCCTTGCTGGGGACTTGCAGCCTGAGTGAGTGGGCAGTGGTGACAGGACAGAGATGCCCCAGAAGGAAGTGGAAGGAACAAGTGTGTTCTGGAGTCTGGCCACGTGCTATTTCCGGGGCTGCTCACCTTGCTTGTTGTCACCGTTGCCCACTGTCAAGCAGGCATTTGGCCTAAAAGGAAAGTCTGAAAGTTGTCACGGGCGCATGCTGGGCATAGTACCCTGGAAGCCTTTGCTGTTAGTCACCATGGAAGGGACAAAGTGGCAGCTACTCCAGCTCTGGGTAAAATAAATGGTTACTTTTGTCACCAAGCACAGTCCTCAGCCTGGCAGTGAGCTTGCCAGCTCTTTGAGGTGGGAGGACTGACTTGAGAGTGGCTCTTAGTACTTCCCATGAAGTCTGACTGTCTTTTGTTCACTTTCCAGGAGTCTGGAACGAAACAGGTGGAAGTAGCCAGGGTGTGGACATTTCTCCAGAGGACACCCTCAGACAGTCAAGGCAAGAAGACAGGTGGGCATCAGGCCTCATCCTAGCAGTCAGGGGTGTTGCTCAGTTTCCTGTGGGTGGTGGTGGTGGGGCTGCCTGGGCTCTGCGTTCTCACGTCTCTGCAGGTCCCCAGCCAGGGCTGTTTCCTTTGCTGGCAGAAGAGCTGAACCCTGAGAGACTGCACACGGGCCTTGTGCTCTTCAGAAGCATGAAGTCAGCCCTGGGGAATGAGGCAGCTTGGCTGGTGTCCAGCAGCTCTAGAGGTGCTGTTTGTCGGGCTCTGGGTTCCTGCTGGCCTGCTTGCCAAGCTTTGCCAGGGGCCAGAAGTGCTTTAGCTGCCCCAGCTATGGGGTTGCAGGGGTGAGGAGGGGCTGGCATGGGGGGCATCTTGCCTGCAGAGTGTTGACTCTGTCCACGTCATGCCTCTGGAAGCATCCCTTGCTGAAATGGGGAGCTTGCTGGGCCAGGTTGCAAAGACACAGGTGGCCTTGGAGGAGGAACCTAACTCCTCTGGGCCACAGCTGTTTCCTCTGAAAAGTGAAGGGAACTCCTCATGTAATAAGTGGCAGCCGCTTGCAGGTTTAGGACAAGCAGAAAACATCTCATTTCCCCTGGTCACAGTGGGGGTAAGAAGAGGGCTGCTGACCCAGTCCTGGGGTGACTTGGTGACTGTTTGCACAAGATAACTCAGTACACTGGAAGCGTACACTTCCTTGTTTGAGCCACTTGGAGCTGGGTATTCTTGTAGCTGACTCGGTTGACAAAATTGCCTGTGTGTAGACAAGGTCTCAAAGGGATAGGGGGCATTGAGGGCAGGTGCTTTAGGGTATGGCTTTCCCCTGCCTGTGGGCTAAAGGCTCCCAGCTGATGGGAATAATTCCTCTACGTGTCACTCTAGCGACCCCCACCTCGCCCAGCTGCCCTGTAGGGCTAGGGCTGATTCTCTCTGCTACTGCAGAGACTCCTGCTGCTAAGAAGTAGCAGGGCTGAGACTTGCACCTTTGTTGTTCTCACTCCAAGCTGGGTGTGAGCCTCTTCAGATGCACCTGGTCGTTTTTGGGGTAGCTGAGTTTCTGCTAGGGGGGTTGGAAAGGCCAGCAGTGCACAGCAGTGGGAAGGGACAGAGCAAGTACCACTTGGGGCAAAATGGGTACATCACATTCCATGTCAGATGTCCCCCAAATAAAATCAAGTCCTTTTAAAAGCACTCTAGTGGGGCATGGTGGCACATTCCTTTAATCCCAGAAATTTGGAGGCTAGGGCAGGAGGGTTACAAGTTCAAGGCTAATTTGGACAATTTAGTGAGACTTTGTTTCAAAATAAAAAGGGTTGGGGGTGTAGCTCAGCAGCAGAGCACTTGCCCAGCCTGTGGGAGTCTCTGGGTCTGATCTCCAGCATGGCCAAAAACCAAACAAAAAATAAATAAATTTACCATATGACCCATACTCCTAGAGCATGTATGTACCCAAGAGAAATGAAAACAGAGGTCCAAAGCCTAGTACACCAGTATACTTAGCACTATCATTCATAATAGCCTGAAAACAATCCACCAACTGATGAATAAACAAAGTGTGGTATATCCACAGAATGAACCACTACTCCTCAGCAATAAAAAGGGAAACCCTATGGGTATATACAACAGGATGGATGACCCTCAAAAACTGCTAAGCGAAAGAAGCCAGATACAAAAGATATTGTACAGTTCCACTTGTATGACATTTCTAGAAAAGATAGTGATATAGAGTTTGGAAGCAGATTAGCAGTTGCTTGGGGATATTCACGGTGGGTGGGCGGAGCTGCCTGCAGATGGGAGGAGGAGCTCCCCGGTTATTTATGGAAGTGTTCTAAGATGAAGTGGTGAGGGTGCACAACTGTATGCATTTGCACAACTATATGCATTTATAAATGGGCCCACTTATAATGAGTTTTGTGTGATATAAGTTATACCTCAAAGTTGTAAAAGATGTTCGCAGCAGCATTTTTCTCTTTTTTTGGGGTGGGGTGGGTACTCCACCGCTGAGCCACATCCCCAGCCCTATTTTTGTATTTTTTTAATTTAGAGACAGGGTCTCTGAATTGCTTAGCGCCTTGCTTTTGCTGAGGCTGGTTTAGAATTAGCAATCCTTGGGCTGGGGATGTGGCTCAAGCGGTAGCACGCTTGCCTGGCATGCGTGCGGCCTGGGTTCGATCCTCAGCACCACATACAAACAAAGATGTTGTGTCCGCCGAGAACTAAAATAAACATTAAAAAAAAAATTCTCTTTCTCTCTCTCTCTCTCTCTCTTAAAAAAAAAAGAATTAAATTTCCTCCTGTCTCAGCCTCCTAAACCGCTGGGATTACAAGCATGTGCCACTGCACCCAGCAGCAGCATTACTCTTAATTGCTCCAAACTGGAAATAGCCCAACTGTTCATCAACAATAGATAGGATACATGACTTGTGATGTGTTTATTCAGTGGAACACATTGAGCAGCATTAATGCGTGAATTAGAGCTACGTGAGAAAACGTGGGCATAATGTTGAATGAAAAAAAATATGATTGCAAAAGAATGAAATGTATTTTGTTTCAATTTTGATAAATATAATGTTAAATAGTATTTTGCAGGCAGCCATGAACTTCTAGGAGCATCTGCACCAGGCCCCACACACCAAACCAATATAGTTTAATTGCAGTGACTGAGCTGTGGTTGATTGCACGAGGCACTGTAGCCAATTAAGCTGTAAGCAATTAACTAGTTAATCTGTAACCAATTGACTGGTTGATTGACTAGGCTATAGACAATTAGGTTGTTTTCCGAGCCTCACTTCTGCTCTCCTGTAAGTGATCACACTGTTATGGCTTCAGGAGCTGCCGGATTTGAGAATTGTTTTTGTGTTGCTCAAACACACTTCACTGAATTTATTTGGTCTAAGAAATTTTAACACCAAAAAAACATGCAAAACTGATTTAAGAAACAAACATCTGGAACAGCTGTAGGGGAGAGCAAGGGAATGACTGAGAGGCTTGGGACAGTGCTTCTCTGGGGACCGTGTGGGACCAGAGAGGGCGATTGAAGGTGATGGAAAAGCACATGGTTTATACATAGTTATTCTGTACACCTTGCTTTGTGTGTGTGTGTGTGTGTGTGTGTGTGTGTGTGTTTGTGTGTGTGTTTGTCTTTTGAAGCTACCTACTAAAAATGAGAAGTTTTGCTGCATTGGTGGGGGTACCTGTAGTCCCAGCTACTCGAGAGACCAAGGCAGGGGAATCGCTTGATTCTGGGAGTTTGGGGTCAGCCTGGGCCACACAGTGAGACCCTATTTCCTAAAAATAGGGGAAAAAAGTTTTGGCAAAGTGTGAATTATTTGCAGTCTTTGGTCCTTTATTATTAGTCCGTCCTGGCTAGGCACTGCCGTTGAGAATTACTGCTCCAGGCCTGGGGTGTAGCTAGTGGCAGGGCACTTGCCTGGCTTGGGTGAACCCTGGGTTCAGTCCTCAGCACCGCACAGACACAGACACACAATGGAGAAGGGAGAAGTACTGCTTCAGGCTGTAACCATCCCCTCTTTGATGATCTGGCTTCTCTATCCAGGAGGACACTCATCTCCACTTGGAGTTGGTTAGAGGAGTTTCCATCCTTCCTCCCCTGGGTGTGGGAGATGGACAGGGAAGCAGAACTCGGGCAGCCCCAGGCAGGGCCTTTGGCTTCTTTGTGAACTTGAGCATGGCGTGGTAGAAGGAGGAAGTCCAGGGCAACCAGAGCATCTACTCCAATGGCCAGCCCTAGGGAGCTCAGTGTGAGGCAGGAAATGTTGAACAAGGCTTTGTGGAGAGGGGATGCTTCTACTGGGGGGTCTCGTGTGATCTGCTCGCCCTTTGTGCCTAACAGCCTTGCCGGACCACAGCAAGGACACCTGTAATCTAGTATATGTCACATTCAAGCTTGCTTTTGCTAAATTTTTCTTGGGGTTGTAATTTCACTTTTCCATCTGTTTATAACTTTGAAATGTTGCATGAACTGTGTCTTCATGGTTGGCATTTTATGGTCCAATGGATTGTAAATTAAAGAGTTAAGTTTAGGAAATTAAACTGTGCACACACAACCTAGAAGGAAATGCATGTAAATATTTATTCCTTTTCTGAACAGGGAGGGTCTTGAAAGGCATTTAGATGATGGATGAAATTCCAAAGGAAAAAGCAAAAGATCTAACAACCTGGGGGCAAAAAGGGTATAAAACAGTAACAATGACAAAGTTTTAAAGGGCCACAGCAAGCGACTACTTATGGCAAATATCTTTATAAAACATGACAAATACCTCCCCAAAATATGGTTTCTAAAATGTCTATTGCACATATGAGAATACAGGGCCACTGTTTTTATTGTTGATATTTATTTATGTAAACAAACCTTGCTGGGTATGGTGGTGCATGCCTGTAATCCCAGCTATTTGGGGAGACCGAGGCAGTCAGGGAGACTGATTTCAAGTCCCAGGCCAGCCTAGGCAACATAGGCCCGGTCTCACACTAAAAATAGAAGTGACTGGGGGTGGAGGCCAGTGGTAGAGCACCCTTGGGTTCAATTCCCAGTGTCAGTGTGCGCACGCACACACACACACACACACACACACACACACACACACACACACACGGCTGGGAGTGTGGCTCAGTGGTAGAGCGCTTGCCTAGCATGTGTGAGGCCCTGGGTTCCGTCCCTGGCACTGTAAAAACCAACCCAAGCAAAACCATGAACTGATTAGAAAATGAACATAGAAGTAGAAGATAGGCAATGTGTATGGAAAAAGGATTCTTGGAGGAAATAAAGCGATTTGCAAATGGAAGATAAAAAGGTCCAACTCCTTTAATAACCAAAGAAGGGCAAATTAAAACAAGATACAATTTGTATGGATCACATTATATTTTAAAAATCCTTTGGCTTTTTGAGGAATATGATGAAGTGGATACTTTCCTGTGCCTCCAGTGTGGGAGGGTCCTTTGGCAGTGGGGTCTGTTAAGAGTGTCAACATTTTCCTTCCTGTTGGATCAGTGATTTGACTTCTAGGAATTCATTCTAAGGAAACAGTCACTTCTTAACAGGGACCTGGCCTGAGAAATGTCTCATAGAATGGATGATTCCCTCATTGTGAGATCAATTACGACAGCTGTCACAAAGTCAGGCGCGGTGGTACACTCCTGTAATCCCAGCGGCTCAGGAGGCTGAGACGGGAGAATTGCGAGTTCAAAGCCAGCCTCAGCAATCTCAAGGCCCTAAGCAACTCAGTCTCTCATAAAATACAAAATAGGGCTGGGGATGTAGGGATGTGGCTCAGTGGGGATGTGGCTCAGTGGTCAAGTGCCCCTGAGTTCAATCCCTGGAATTAAAAAAAAAAAAACCAAAAAAACAAAAACGACAGCTTGTCATCTCATGGCTCTGTTATTTTATGCATCTGTTGTTGACTGAAATATCATTATGTGCTGACTGTAACCCAAGAGGCACTCAGAAATTACAGCAAAAATCATTATTTGTGGGGTTGTTTGTAATAGTACAGAGTTGAAAACAACCTAATGGCCAAAGTGAGGGAGGAACACCTTAGCTGGGCATGGTGCAGGATTGTAATCCTCACTATTTGGAGGCTGAGGCAGGAGAATCAAAAGTTCAAGGCCAGCCTAGGCAACTTAGTGAGACCTTGCTAAAAATAGAAAATGAAAAGGGCTGGAGATGTAGCTCAGTGGTAGAGTGACCCTGGGTTTAATCCTTAGTACCCCCCGCCCCCCCCCCAAAAAAAAAGAGTAGTTCAGTGATGGTGGTTATTATATAGTCAATGGAAGTTATGTTTTAATTTTAATGACCTGGGCAAATGCTCACAGTTTAAATCTGTAACTGGTGTAATTCTGAAACAGTAACAGTGGTTCTCCCTGGGATATGGGATGAGACTACAGATGCTTTCCCTCTTCTTCTAACATGGGTCACGAGCTAGGCTTTGGGGTCACGAGCCAGGCTTGGAAGGTCTCCCATCTTCAAAACTAGCGTGTTGGGTTGAGTCAGTCCCACTCTGCATCTCTGTGACACCTCTTCCTTTTAAGGGCCCGGGTGATTGCACCCCTGGATAATACAGATCCTCTCCCTATTTTAGGATCAGCTGACTAGAAATCTTAATCCCATTTCCAACTTTACTTGCCCTTTGGCCTGGAGGGTAGTGTGTGCCCATATCTTGCCTATATCCCTGGCCGTGTCACCTTGGGCTACTTGTTGTTCCCAGCCTCAGCCCTGTGGCTGTTTTGGGGTGAGTAGTAGTTCTGCATTGTGTCTTACTCCCACTGTCCCCGGCCTTGTGGAATGCTTAGCAGCCTCCCTGGGCCTACCCATTTGGTGCCAGGAATAATTGCCCTGTCTCCAGTGTGACAACCAAAATGTCCCCAGACTTTTGCCTCTTGTCCCTCAGAGGCGGAGTCACCCCTGGTCACCCCTGGTTGAGAACTGATCTGTAAACAGCTATCGTGTGGCCGTAAAGATCCCATGGGGTGACAGCTGCCTAAAGTTGAGCGAAGGGACAAGCATAGCAAGGTTCCTGTGAGTGGCACGTATCTGTGTTTCTCTTTTCAAAAAAATACTAAGTTCATTTTTTCATGCAAACACGAACACATAAAAACTGTGCCTATTGGTCTTTGATTATTAGTAGATGTTGCTGATAACTCACTTCAGAGCGTGCCACATTGTCTCCACGTCTCCACAGGACTCCACACTGTTCAAACCAGGGTGAACGTACCTGTCGCCTCAGACACCGTTTCTGTATGGTGAAAGCATTCAGAATGCCTTTTTCTAGATTTTTGAAAGACATATTTTACTTTTCTCAATGCACATTACTATTACAGTAATTAAAACTAAAATTATTGGGGGCTGGGGATGTGGCTCAAGTGGTAGCGCGCTCCTCTGGCGTGTGTGCGGCCCGGGTTCGATCCTCAGCACCACATACCAACAAAGATGTTGTGTCCACCGAAAACTAAAAAAAAAAAAAAATATTAAAAAAAATTCTCTCTCTCTCTCCCTCTATCACTCTCTCTTTAAAAAAAAAAAACTAAAATTATTAAAAATGTGGGGCTGGGGTTGTGACTCTGTGGAATCGCACTTGTCTGGCATGTGTGAGGCTCTGGGTTTGATCCTTAGCACCACATAAAAGAATAAATTATCCATGTATGATTAAAAAATATTTATTAAAAACCCAAACCCCAAACTCCCAGTATTGGGGTATGAGACCTGAAGAGTAAGCACGTCAAATGCAAAAGTACCTTTTCAATGAAAACACTAAAAATACATGTTAATTATTCAAATAGTGGATTTTTTCCTATTATAAAAATTCAAACGACACTAAAGTTGCCCCCCACACTGCCTCATCTTACCCTCTGTGATTTCTTCCCCAGGGGCGCACCCTGGGGGTGGGAGTTGGGCTTGGTTAGCTGTTTTGTCCTGTGGGAGTGTGGGAGGGGTGGGGCCAGGCACACAGCATCCCTCAGTTCATTCATGAATGAGTTTAATGTTTAAAAAAATTGCTGCATAAATCTTAGCAATTGTTGTTATATATCTCATGGTCAGGTTCCGTGACCTCAGAAGTTTCAGTGGGGTTAATGGTACCACTGCACGGGCTTGTGAGGTAGCCCTGTGTTTTTTGCCATGTGCTTACACATGCATGCACACGTGGACATTCTTTTTAAGTTTAATGTAGCTGAGATCCCATAAATCCTGCATTTTGCTTTTTTCATTAACTGTGTCTTAGACCCTTTTGGGGTCAGTACCTGTAGAGTCCTGCCGTCCCCTTGCTGCTGTAGGGACAAGCCGTGGTCTATTTAAGGAGTGGTGCACACTCCCGTCTCTCTTCCCCGGTCCGGCAGGTGCTCAATGAGCAGATCTGCTGCTGATGGAGCCAAGTGCTCCACAGGCTGCAGGAGCCTACTGATATTTGGGTTTCACCGCCTGTGCCAATCTTGGAGTCTTTTTGGTTCGAATGCGTCAGTCTTGTCTGAAAATCTATCCCAAGGCTATTTTTAGCCGGTTTGCCCAGGGGATCAGCTGCTCTATGAAAACATTGTGTACGCAGGGCCAGTTGCTCCTCTGTGGTTACTGATTTCAGCAGGTGACCACAAGATCCCTGCTACTCCAGCACTGGGGACTGAACCCAGAGATGCTGTACCACTGAACTACATTCCCAACCTTTATTTTATTTTATTTTGAGACAGGGTTTCACTCAGTTGCTGACGCTCATGCCTCAGCCTCCCTAATAGCTAGTTTACAGGCATGGACCACCATGCATAGCGATTGCAAGGTTTTAAGACATGCCTGTTCCTTGGGTGGACCTGGCTGGGGGACTGATGTGGAATCTTAGGTTCCTGAATCTTAAAACAGACCTAGGGGTCTCCATCGTCAGCTCTTGGGGATTTCTGGCCCTTTGGGACAGTGTGGTGACTGAATGCTGTAGGGATGTTTGTGCTCTGGCCTCAACTTCACACAAACCTCTGCACAAGCCGCTTGCTCGGCCAGGAATACACTTCCCTTCCCCCTATTGGGCTTTCAAGCCTCAACTCTAGTTTCCCTTCAGAAAGCTTCTCCTTTTCCCACGCAGTAGAGCTGGTCACTTTCACCTCTGAGTCCTCAGGGACTTTGTACCTGTCACCTCCCCATCACGTGATAGGAGGCTTGAGTGGACCTGGCTGGTTTCTGTCTGCTCCTCCACGTGGTGGGGGCTCTGGAGGGAGAGACCCTCGGTGCCCGTTCTGGTTTCTGCAAATGTGTTCTGGGCAAGGCGAGCCAGGACTGCAGAAAGGGACCGCGGGGGCCGGCGGGCACTGTGAGTGCTGTGTGGATGGGGAGCTGGGGAGTCACAGGTCCGGAGACCCACACCGTTTCCATGAGGCCACTGGCAGCTGGCTCTTCTCAGGATGACTCCAGAGTGGTCCCTCCCAGACTGGAAGGAGAAACCCAGATGTCAAAGACTTTAATTCACTTCAGCTGAAATCTCTAGAAAGGAACTTGTGTGTCACACTTCTGGGAAGTAATGGTCACTTTTTTTGACCAGACACCCCAGCCCTTGGCCATCCAGGGTGAGGCTGCAAAGTGGGAAGTGAGTTGGAAGGCCTGGGATCGATGTCTCTGAACAGAGGTGACCTACTGCTGTTGTTTTGCGAAGCAGAAGGTGGGCCCCTCTCTAGGCGCCTGCTGGCCCTTCCTTTGCACACACTTTTACATACCATTTTACCTGGTTTCTCAGCTCAGACCAAAAAGTTATTGGAGGTAGAGGAGGAGGTGGACATGCATCTGTAGGTATTACTGCACGGGGCAGAATATAGTAATTTGGCAATGTTAATTCTGAATTCTTGGGTACATGTTAAATTTCATTTACTCTGTTTAAGAAGGCAAGAGATGGGGCTGGGGATGTGGCTCAAGTGGTAGCGTGCCCGCCTAGCATGTGTGAGGCACTGGGTTCAATTCTCAGCACTGCAGAGAAACAAAATAAAGATATTGTGTCCACCTAAAACTAAAAAATAAATAAAAGAAAAAAAAAGAAGGCAAGAGATATAGACTACAGCTTAGAAAGTGACTAACATATAATTTGGTGTTTTGAGTATCTTATGATATGGCTGTTATTTACTAACATGATAGTTTGCATGACTGCCAGCCAAAAAAAAGAAAAACCGACCCAGTGAGACCCTGTCCCTAACTGAAATACAAAATAGGGCTGGGGATGGAAGGGCCCCTGAGCTCAATCCCTGGTACACACACACACTAATGATAAGGATCAAGAGTAGCATACCCAGTACTGTTAACTCATTTAATCCCCAACAACCGAGGGAGGATTATTATGGGCAATTCCATTTTATAGATATGGAGGGTGAGGCTCAGAGAGGAATGCAGCATACCCAAGGCCACACAGCCGGTGAAAGCTGGAAGGGAATTTGAACCCAGTCCAATAGATGAACAGCCATCACCCATCTGTTCTCTGATTCAGCTGTGATTGTCCTCCTGTGTCTCAGGGGACAGCAGCCCTATTAGGTGTGTCTCAAGCTATTCTTTTATCTGTCCGCTTTCCTCTAGTTCCCTGGGAAGGTTCTGGGTGATGAAGTTGCCTTTCAGGATGCTGGATGCATTGTCAGGGCCCATCACGTCCAGGTGGGTGGCATTTGCTAATGACTAGCTCTCTTCTGGAACCAAAGAAAAGCGCAGCACGTGTCTCCGAGCCCTGCAGAGAATCCTGACCACCTGGCTGTGCTTGGGAGGTGCCCACTTCATCTCGCAGCCAGAGATGAAGTGAAGGGCCATCTCCCTGTGTAGCCCAGTCCAGTCCAGCCAGAGGGCAGGAGGCGACAGCCCCTGGGAAGCAGGGTCCTGGCCAGGCCGGCACCGTGGCCGTTCTGCAGGCTGCCCTGAGGTTGAGGGCTAGGTGCATGCAAGATCTGTTGGGGGAGTCCAAGGCATGATCTCCCAGCCAGCTGCTGCCTGCCACCGGAGGCCACAGGCCCCTGGTGGAACACTGGTGCCACCTTCAGAAGAGAAGTCACGGGTGGTAGGTAGCAGTGTGGATGGAAAGGGCCTGAGTGACCCAGAGCCAGGGTCCATGTTTCAGACCCACCTGTGACTTGCTCCGTGAAACTGGCCAGTCGCTTCTCTCCTTTAGGTCCCAGGTGCCCTGCTCTGCAGTAGCAGGGCAGGCAGTGGCTTGGAAATGTGAACTCACCCCACTGTGAAATAGGGTCACCAAACACGGTGAACTCCCCTTCTGTTAAACTGTTGGTGTGTACCTTTGCTTTTGTATATATGCATACATAAAAGTATAGGAAGATAATAAAAGGTCGTAAACGGTGGCCTTAGGTGGTGGGATTAGATTATTTATTTTTCTTTACTGAGCTGTTTATTGGCTGACTCATTTTAAAAAAAACTACCCAAGTTTGGATGCAGGATGTCAGATTCCAGGTGAGGATGGAGCTCCTGTCTTCTCGTTGCTGCTTCGTCTGCCACGGAAGCCTGACAGCGATGGCCTCCCTTGTCCCAGAGACTCAGCCAGATGGCCCCTGCAGGGACCTCGCCCACCTGCCAGCAGGTCTCAGTAGCTACACTTGCCCAGGGGTTGCCAGCACCGGACGCCTGGGGGGGGTTGTCCAGCCAGGACCTGGTGGTGCCGACGTCATTCTCAGAATAGCCCACCCAGGAGTCCTGTCCTCTGGGCTTCTTCACCTCTCCCTCTGCACCCACCTGCCACCCCTGGGTTCAGCAGAGTGACAGCCCTGGGGAGGAGACAGTCAAAGCACAGCCAGGAGGTGCCTGAGCTCTGGGGCTCTCCTCTGCTTTCCACTCCCTCGCCAGATGTTCTCTGGGTCATTCCTGTCCCATGCCGGTTCCCTCTGCTCTCCTCAAGTCTCCGAGGAAATCCTGCCTGGCCGTCAAGGCCAGCTCTGGCTGCTCAGGCCATCGGCTGATGAAGCGTGCTTTCCGCACTCCTTAAGTTTTTCTGGATAACGCCTGTCTCATGCCAGGTGGTCCTGGTAGGGCTGACACGGACCAATCCAGAATCCTCTCTCCCTGGTCACAGGGATCGGCCAAGGCATGGGCTCAGGCATGGGTGACGGGACCCAACCAGGGTTAACCAGACCCTTCCCTGAGATTGATGAGAGAATCTTGCAAGAGGAAAGTGTTCTTTTTTTGTCATGTCACCTGGGATGTTAGGGGTTTGTGACTGCCATTGGCCATCTTGCCTGCACAGAAAGAGCACCGCCATGCAAAAGAAAATCACTGTCAGATCCCTAAGGACAACATTGCTTGAGCCTCTGGATCCAGCTATTCCTGAAGCAGGATACCCCTGGATTTCCCAGTTAAATGATCCAATAAATCTCTTTTAATGTGACAGTTTAATCTGGGATTCTGCTTCTTGCCTCTAAAGGAGACTTGACCAGTACCACTTCCCTGACCCCCGTGGGTCTCCACCTTGCCCCCCCTTCCTGAAGTTAGTGACTCACATTTCCCTGACACAGTGCCGTTACATTCTGCTGTCCTCCCCCGCAGGACCTCCAGGCTCCTCTTTTGGCTCACAGCTCTGAGCCGAGGTTTATTCAGTAGAGGGTGAGGAAGTGACGGTGGCCACCTCGAGCCCCTTTCTGCAGCTGCTAACACTTGTATTCAGTGACTAACTGGATCCGAATTCACCTGGCAGAGAAGCTTTTAAAGAAAAGAAACAGATCTAACCCTACCGGACACCCATTTCTACTTGAGGAAGGGGGCTGGGCCTGGGTGGTGCCTCCGTGATCCCATCTGACCCGCCTCAGGCTCTGAGAACAGACAGAAGTGTTTCCAGATTGATGAGGAAGCCCAAAGCCCTGGCCCAGGCATCTGCCAGGACCAAGCTGGCGGTCAGAGCCTGTCCTGGTCCCTGGGAGGGGTGGCCAGGGTGTCAGGCTGTTCCCCTGTGGGCATGGGCTGCAGCCCAGTCAGGGGTCCATCTGGAGAGGTCAGAGAGCTGACTTCCTGGGGACCTGGACAGTGCACAACTTCAGCTCCTGGGAAAGCTGAGGTCCACTTCGTGGGATACACATCGGCACATACTGTTTTCAGTTACTATACACAGACCACGTTCTCAAACCACAGCATGATAAAATTACGAATCAATCAATAGAGAAAAGTTAGCCTACAATGAGAAAGATCATGCCCAAGTTTCTCAACCCCAGTCAAGCTCCAGGAGCCCAGGGCCTGGGCCCTGACTGCCAGCTGCCTCTGTGGGCCGGTCTGCTCTGCTGTTCTTGGGGCAAAACATCCCTCCCTGGCCAGTTCGAGGACCCGAGGATGCCTGGTGGTCTGTAAGCAGGTACTGTGGTGACTGCCTGTGGGCACATTAGCAGGTGGGTTAGTTCTTGGGGTTGATCCCAGCAGCAGCAGGAGTGGCCAAGTCAATGGACAAAGTGGAGATGACACTTCTGGGCTCTCTCTTTGGCTCCCGCCCCAGTTCCCTTTCTAACTCTGGTTCCCTTCCCGTTGAAAACCCCTTTTCAGGCTGAAGTAGCCTCTGCACTGACTGCCATGGGGACGGCTCTGTTTGTGCCTTCGCTGGTCTGTGGCCTGGACACTGTGGGGTGGGGAGGTAGAATGTAGCTAACCGAGTTTAATTTGAATTAAACTTGATTGGCTTAAGAGACACCAAAGATTAAGAGGCTTCTGGGTGTGTCTAGGGATGATTGGCATGTGGGATAGCCAACTGAAATGGAGACCCTCCCTAAGTGTGGGCAGCACTGTCCAATAGGATGATGTCTCCTAATAAAAGTTGGAAGAACAAGGAAGCAGCCACAGATGCAAACTGGATTCTTCTTGAGTTTTTTTTTTTTTTTTTTTTTTTAGCTATAGATGGACACAGTACCTTTATTTTATTTACTTATTTTTATATGGTGCTGAGGATTGAACCCAACACCTCATATGTGCTAGGCAAGCACTCTACCGCTGAGCCAGCTGAGCCACGACCCCAGCCCTTGGGTTCTGGATTGCTGTTGTGATTGCCTGAGGACATCTCACTCCTTTACTTTTCTAAAGTGGACTCTGCCAGTCATCTCCAGGGAGTTTCCAGAAGCCTTCAGTCTCCGACTGGGGCAGCACCGTTGATCCCTCTTGTTCTGAGGCTTCAACTTGAACTGTGCAGCTCCTGGTTCCTCCAGCTCTGCAGCCTGCCATTCTGGACTATCCCGCTTCTGCTCATGTAAGCCCACCTAATAAATTCCCTTTTTCTAATTATGCTTCCTGTTGATACTCTTCCTCCAGAGAGCCCTGACTAATACACCAGGCATCTCACTCTTGGTTGCCTTTGGTGGCTTTGGCTATGGGGTCTGGTCCCATGCTGGACCCCCAGGGAGAGAAGGGGAGGTGGTGTGGCATATGGGGGGTGGCCTGAGAGTCGGGCAGCCTAGTTCTGATGTCCGCCCCTTTCTAAGCCTCTCGTGACCTCAAGCAAGTCATCACCACCCTCAGGCCTAGGATACACCCTTTATAAAGGTACCCAGTAAATGAGAGGGAAGTTGGGAATCTGGAAGCCTTATCCAGGAAAAACAAGAGTGACAGAAAATCAAGTGACAGAAAGTGACAGAAAATCACCTTAGATGCAAAAAGGAAATTCACTGGCTGATGAACCTGAGAAATTCAAGAATGACACAGGCTTCAGGCTCAGCTGGATCCAGAGCCTCAGACAAGATCATCAAGACCTCTTCTTCTCTCAGTACCACTCACCTCCAAGCTGGCCTCCACTGAGGGTCCTGCTGCATCCCCTCAGCAGAGGGGCCACCTGTGGACTTACACTTCCATCCAGTGAGCTTCAGATCCCCAGTGGAAAGAGAAGGCTGCTTCTCTGACATTTCTACAAAGCCCTGACGGAGGTCCTGTTTCCATACCTGAATCCGAGCTTGGCCATGGCTTCCCCTGGAGCTGAGGGGAAACGCATTTCCAAGACCAACAAGACCTTAGGAAAGCAGCAGGCTGCAGCCTCGTGGCCAGTCCCCTCTTCCCGGCCACTCTGTGGTTACTGGGCATCTGACCTGGACGCAGAGCTGGGTTGGGAGCTCATGTTGCTCACACTCTGGGGGAGGCAGACACCAGGGGCCCTCGTAACAGCCAGGCCATTTCCCAGCCGACGTAGCTGCCCCGGCAGAGGGCTGGCCGAGTCCAGAGGAGGCCGTCACCGGGTGTGCCTGGGAGGTCAGGAGGGTTCCTCAGAGGAGACAACCGTCCCTCTGGTCCCATCTCTCCTCTCTTTACTTTCTGCCTGTACTCATGGGTGGCCAGGACCCACAGGCATCTCAGGGAGAGTCTGGATGGGGACGTCAGCCTCCACCACAACTGAGACGGGGATCTCAGCCTCCACTCCACCCAAATGACAGTGTGGAGAATCGCTGCCACAGCCGCAGATCTGGTTATTGGTAACTGAATGGCTTCCAAGGACTCCTGGAGGAGCTTGGCTTTGCACGTCTAAATATGGAAATTTAATAACCGTACTTAATATAATGCCCTATCTCTGTCTGTAGCACTCCGGAGAGAAAATTAGTCTTGGTGTCTGCAATTTTACAGACATTAGGTTGCAAAAAACATCAGTCCATGAGTGGGGTTCTGGGGTGAAGAGCCTCCTTGCCTGGTTGGGCTGTTGATAGAATCAGTGCGAGAGGTGGTGGGACTTACAGTGTGAATCAGCCAGGGACCTTCATGTGGGAACCGAGAGAGGGTCTAGGTTTAGGTCAAATTATGCTCCTGTGCTTGTGTGTTTCCTAGGAGGGGGGGGGGAATCATTGCTCTCATCAGACTCCCAGAAGGCCCTCAAAATACTACCAGCCCTGAATGGGAGCCAAGTCCCTTAATTACTGGTGGAGGGAACTGGAGCCCTGGGGAGAAGATGTGCCCAAGAGAGCCCCTCAGGCCAGTGTCTGAGCTAGTGCTGAACCTCAGGTGTCCGGATTCTGGGCAGAGGATCTTCCTGTAAACCAGATTCCCCAGGCTGAATGAGCATCAGCATCTCGGAGCACTTGGCCATGCTCTGGTAGCCAGAGCTGGCTCCAGACACTGAATCAAGGTGTGGACCAATGCAGGAACCTGCATGGCCAGCAGGCTTTCCAGAAGGTTCCTGTCCTGGTCAGCCAGCACTGGTGCTGGGACAAGGTCTGGGTCCATAGTCTGAGGAGAACGTGCTCCAAATGAGGGGAGGGTGAAGGGCCATCTGTGGGAGGGGGAGGGGGAGTGGGTGCATTGGGGGTGGTTTTCAATATCACCCCAGATTTGGACTCAAAGGATTGAATCCATGGCTGAGATTTACGATAGAAAAAGGAAACAAGGACAAGCGGCAAATGGGAAAGGCAGGTTGGATGCTGTCCAGAGGAAGCCAGGTACAAACTTCCAAGAGCCCTCTCCCCACAGAGTCACTCTCATTCCTCTTCATTCCTCCAGCAACAGATTGCAACAGCAGGTGTGAGTGCTGTCCTCCGGGGATGCTTGTCAGAGGCTTCTTGGAAGAAACGTGAATTCAAGTCCTTTGTCCATTTCTGAATTGAGTTTTTGTGGTGGTTGTGATGTTTGCAGTTCTTGATACCATCTGGATGCGAGTCCCTTACCAGGTTCATGATCTGCACACATTTTCTCCCATAATGTGGGCTGCCTGTTTACTCGGTTGGGTTGTCTTTTGATGCACAGAAGTTTTTTAATTTTCATGAAATCCCGTTTGCCTCGTTTTTCTTTTGTTGCCCTGCCTGGGCGCCACGTTCAAGAAATCATTTGTTGCCAAATCCACTGGCATGAAGCTTTTTTTTCTGTTTTCTTCTAGGAGTTTCTCTTTACCTAAAGGTTGGTCAGTTTTGTTATCTTTTCAAAGTATCAACTTTGGTTTCATGATTTTTTTTTTCTCTGTTGCTTTTCTTTTCTTGATTTTATCTATCTCTACTCTAATTTTTAATGTATTTCCTGTGCTGGGGATTGAGCCCCAGGCCTTGAGCGTGCTAGGCCAGCACTCCACCACTGCTCTGCAGGCTCAGCTCTCTGCTCTGATCTTTATTTTTTTTCTTCCTTCTGTTAGTCCAGTTTGCTGAGTTGTAATGTTAGGTCATTGACTTGAGATCTTCCTGGTTTTTAATGCAAGTGTTTATAGCTGTACATTTCCTTTTTAGCACTGCTATTTTTTTCTGCATCCTGAGAGTTCTGGTATGCTGTGTTTTGTTTTCATCCATCTCTAAGTATTTTCTAATTTCCCTCGGGATTTCTTCTTTGGACATTGGTTGGTTAGGAGTATGTTGCTAATTTCCACAGATGTGTGGCTCTTCCAATTTTGCTTGTTATTGGGTGTTAACGTCATCTCATTGCAGTTGGAGAAGACACTTTGTTATGATATCCATCTTTTAAAATTTACTGAGGTTTAACTTGTGGCCTAACCGACATTCTATCCTGGTAGATGTTTTGTGTTCCCATGAGAAGAATGTATGTGTTGTTGGATGAAGTGTCTCTGTGTGTCTGTTGGATCTTGTTGGTTTATTGTATTGCTTAAGTTCTTTATTTCCTCACTTATCTTCTGTCTGGTGCTAGCCATTATTGCAAGTGGGGTAGTGAAGTATCCAACTGTCATTGTAGAACAATTTATTTCAACTTTGAATTCATTCAGTTTTTTGCTTCATCTATTTTGATGTTCTGTTATTAGGTGCATAAATGTTTATAGTTGTTATTTTCTTGCTGTATTGAGCCTTTTATAACTATATAGTGCCCTTTTGGTCTCTTGCAACTTTTTTTATTTAAAGTCTATTTTGTCTGAAATTAGTAAATTACCTCTGCTCTGTTTTGGTTACTGTTTGCATGAGTTATCTTTTTCTTTCACTGTCCCCAATCTATTTGTGTCTGTGGATTTCCAATTTTTTTCCAGTGCTTAGGTGTGAATATAGGGGTGCTCTACTACTAAGCTACATCCTTTTTATTTTTTGAGACAGGGTCTTGCTAAGTTGCTCAGGCTGACCTAGAACTTGCAATCCTCCTGCCTCAGCTTTCCAAGTTGCTGGAATTATAGGCGTGGGCCACTTTATCTGGCTATCATGTCTGTGAATCTAAAGTGTCTCTTGTAGTCAGCAAATAGTTGGATTGTGTTTCTGTAAATCCATTTGCCGATCTCTGTTTTTCAATTGGAGAGTTTAATCCATTTACATTTAAACTAATTATGTACAGAGGGATTTACATTTGTCATTTAACTACTTATTTTCTATATGTTTCATAGATTTTTTGGCTCTCTCATTTAATATATTATTATTTTCTTGTATTTACTTTTTTGGGGGGATACTGAAATGTTTAAATTTCTTCCTTATTTCCTTTTGTATATATTCTATTGCCATTTTTCAGTGTGGTTATCATGGAGATTACATTTAACATCCTAAAGTTTTAGCACTCTAATTTGGATTTATGTCAGCTTACCTTTAGTCATGTAAGAAAACTCTGCTCCTTTGTAGCTCTGGCCACTTCTTTTAGTTGCTGATGTCATAAATTATATGTCTCTCTCTCTCTCACACACACACACACACACACATTGTGTGCCTCCAAACATAAACTAATAACTACTTTAAATCCATTCATTACTTACATTATAGAGAAAGAAATGTTGAGTTACAAACCAAAATAACAAAAAGTATTTTAGCTTTTAGACTAATTGTTTTAAAAGTATTTTATTCTCTTAAATCATGTAGGAAACAAAGAGTAGAGTTATCAACCTTCAATACAATAATACTAGCTTTTATAATTGCCCAGGCATTTACCTGTGTTGGGATGTTTATTTCTTTATGTGTTTTCAAATTACTGTCTAGTGTCCTCTCATTACATTCTAGAGGACTCTCTTGAGCAATTGTTACAGGGCAGGTCCATGGGTAACAAACTTCCTCAACTTGTCTTAATTTCTTCCTCGTTTTCAAAGAACAGTTTTCCTGGACCTAGGATTCTTGGTTGACAGCTTTCTTTCTTTAACACTTTGAGTATATATTTACTCACTGCCTCTGGCTCCAAAGTTTCTAGTGGGAAATCTGCTAACAGCCTTATTGGGATCCCGCGTATGTGATGAGTTGCATCTGTCTTGCTTCTCTCAAGATTCTCTCTTTGTCTTTTGAAAGTTTGATTATAATGTATCTCACTGTGTTCTCTTTGAATTTGTCTTGTTTGGAGTTCTTGAGCTTCATGGTGGTTTAGATTCATGTCTCTCATTAAATTTGTGAAGATCTCAGCCATTCTTTTTTAAAGAGTTTTTTTTTTTTCTCCTTTCTTTTCTGGAAGTCCCTCATTGTGTATATTGATCTGCTGATGGTGTCCCATAGATCCTTTAGGCTCTGTCCACTTCTCTAATCTTTTTTTTCCCTTCTTTTCTTCAGCCTTAATAATTTCCATTGTCCTATCTTCAAGTTCACTGATCCTTTATTCTGCCTGCTCAGATTTGCTTTTGATTCCTTCTAGTGAACCTTTCATTTGTTTGATTATTTTCAGCTCCAGAATTTCTTTTTAGTTTCTTCCTTCTTTCTTTCTTTGGGTAGTACTGGGGATGAGGTACACCACCTGTCCTTTTTATCTTTACCTTTTTTTTTTTTTTTTTTATGTGAAACAGGATCTCACTAAGTTGCCCAGGTTGGCTATGAACTTGCAATCCTTCTGCCTCAGTCTTCCAAATCACTGGGATTAGAGACATGCGCCACCACATCTGGCTCTATTTTGATATTTTACCTTTTGTAAATACTATTTACAAAATGCATATACCATTTCTTGACTTTTGCTACATCTTTCTTTAGTTTTAGATAATATATGTGATAATTATGGTTTTAAAATCTTTGTCTAGTAGATCCATATCAGGTCTTTTTCAGAGACAATATGTATGAATGTATGTAAGTATGTAGATTTGTCTCTCTAATGGGCCATTTTTTCCCCTGTTCCTTTGTATGCTTGTGATATTTTTTTTTTCTAAATTGAACATTTGAATCTAATAATATTGTAACTCTGGAAATCAGATTTTCCCCACTTCTCATACTTTGTTCCCCCACAGAAACACTATTTTTTAAAAATTATCATCATCATCATGATCATCATAGGCTGCCTTAGTGTCAAGGATCACTTGAGGTATAAACACCAGGCTTTCTTTTCTAGACCTGCACCTTTTCTTGGGCATGCATGATTACTTTCTAGGTTTTCTTTGAAATGCAGTTGATTCCAAACATCCTACTTGTTAGTGTAAGGCCCCAAAAGGAAGAGAGACAGACCTCTATTGCTTTCTAATCTGCCACCTTCCCAGAATCCTCCCTCCTCTCCTCTTGTAAGAACGCCAGTTCTATTTTGGATTAGGGGCCACCTCAAGGACCTCATGTAACCTTAATTCTCTCTTTAAAGACCCTATCTCCAAATAAAGACACATTCTGCAGTCCTAGGGGTTAGAATTTCAACATCTAAATATTGGGGGCGGGGGACACATTTCAGTCCATAACAGTATGGAACTCCTGGACTTTATGGGGGGTGCTGTGGAAGTTGGGCAGCCTAGGACAAGCCTGGGGATTTTAGTGTCTGGGGGCTTCTGTGACCCTGGCTCTCTTGATCCTGTCTCATTGTCCCTTGGCAGTATAAGTGTCCTCTTCCTCTTGGTTCTAGAGGGAGAAAATGCAGCCTGGTTTATATGTAGCAGAAATAAACCTATCACCCAAGTACAGCCACCCATCAAGAGACGGTGGTGCCTGCAGACCGTCCTCTTCTGGAGCTGGGTCTGAGGGCTTCGTCCACATGGCAATGCAGGAGAATTTAGGGTGACTCTGACCCTTGTGCTCCCCTACTTACCCCCACCCACTCTCAGGTGTCCTTGGTTTTGATATCCAGGTACAAGAAATGTGAAACGTATGAAAGTGTCCCAAACCCCACACAATTGTGTCATTTCTTTCTTGGCTTCTTGAAGAAAGGTCTCTGGTTCCACGTATCTGAGGGTGATTTCTCAGCTGCAGAGGGGCTGCCTCATTGCCTGGACTCAGGCAGGCTCTCCAGGAGTCAGGGACATCAAGGGAGGTCACGGGCCTTTCTTGGAACCCAGACCTGGATTCTGAACTCCCCAAGCCTCCTGGGACTGAGAGACTGTCATCTCCTGTTTAATGCCAGTCTGGTTGGGAGGCAGCATGGAGCAGACAGAGCTCTGGCTAGGGGACCTGGTGGCTACAGAGTCATGTGACCTTCTGGGCCTCCATTTCCCTACCTGCAAAATGGGACTGGTGGCCACAGCTCTGCCTGCTTCACAGGATCTGGTAAGGATGGGATAAAGGGGGCAGGTGGCAGGACCATACAGATGAGAAGGCACACATTTCCTCTTGGGATGGATTGTGACAGGCCCCAGGTTTTCATCTTTGATCTGCCTCAAGACCCACACAGACAGCCCTTGGGTCTGAGGCAGAGGAGTCTGACTGTGGGCACGGGGGTGGGCTGGTCCCACTCCCACCTCATTCACTGCAGGCCAGAACTGCCCTCTGTGCTTACCTGGGTCTGTCCCTTAACACACCATGATGCAGCTGTTGATTCTGAAGGCCAGAGGTGGCTGCCTCCCAGAGCGCTTCTCATGGTGTGGGGGTTGCTCAGAGTCAGCCTCCCTCAGGGAGGACAAGAGAGAAGGAGATAGGAACCTGGTCATGCTGCATCCGCCTCTCCCAAGGCTGTGGACGCCCAGCACACTTACTTGATGAATGGGTTTGGTGAGCAGCCCTGCTTTATCCCGGGGAGAGCAGGGGGCAGCAGGACAATTCCCAGCACATGGCCCGGGAGCTTCTCTAGGGCACAGGTCCAGTGGCTTCCCGTGTCGGGCTGCTGTGGCCGTTCGTGGTTTGATTGTGTTATGTCTGTTGAGGTTCATGGTGTTCTTCATTTTTATTGTTCTTTGTACATGGTGGTTGTTGTGCCTTGGAGTCGTTGTCAAACCAGTTCTTCCTGTGGCACAGGTGAGTTTCAGAATGTTCAGAAGGTCCGTTCTCAAGGGGAGGGGAGGAGGGATCTCCACTGTGGGGGCGGTTGGAAGGTTCCGGTAGCTGTCTGAGAATTTGGGCTAGAACAAGACCTTGAGTATCTTAAAGGCTCTCCTGCTGGCCTTGGGGTGCCTGGCTGCTCCAGCCACTTCCGCCTTGGATGGGAGAACGTATTTGCACTGGGCATGGTGGCACATGCCTGTAATCCTGGAGACTCAGGAGGCTGAGGGAGGAGGATCACAAGTGCAAAGCCAGCCTCAGCAGGTAATAAAAAGGGCTGGGGATGTGGCTCAGTGGTCAAGAACCCCTGGGTTTAATCCATAGTATCAAAAACAAAAACAAAACAAAACAAAAAAAAACAACAAAACCCCCCTAAAACCCAAGCCCCAAACAAACAAAACCAATAAAAAGAACAGATCTGCCTTTTGGCACTGAGGACTAGGAGATGCTCTGAAGGGACTATTGTTCTTGAAGAGAAGGAGGCAAAACACATTTTAATTCAAACAGATTTCACAAAGTCAAAGACATGGCTCTCTCTTTGCTTCTCCTGCCTCCTGATGCCTGCAGTTAATGATGCTGTTTCCCCCACAGACTTAGCTCCCTGCACCCTTTTTTAGGCAGTAGTGAATTAGAGTAATTGTGAGTATTTTGGTTTTGTTTTTTAATTTAACTGAGTTTATATAAGCAAAGAACAATTCATGAGTTGGGCAGCACTCAAAATGGTAGGAGGTTCCAACACACTTTTAAAATTTATTTTTTATTAGTACACTAGAGTTATACATAACAATGGGTTCATTTTGACATAAATGCCTAAAGCATGGTTTGCTGCATTTCCATTCCCAGGGCTTCCTTTTTCCCTCCCCTCCTCCCTCCTCCTAATTCCCTTTCTGTACTCTATTAGCCTTCCTTCTACTTATTTATTCTTAAGTTGGTGCATTACAGTTCCACGTAAAATTGGAATGCATCAGACATAGTCATACGTGCACCTAGCATATTTGGTCTTTGGTCTTCCTTTTAGTGATGATTGAAGTGCACATCTGGGAAGCGACTCCAAGGCCAACTTCAGTGGCTCAGGCTGCAGCATGGGGACCTGAGATCATGCCAAGGATCTGCAGGGCAGGGCAGGGCAGATGTGCTGGGCAGCTGGTCTGAACATCTGTAATGGCGAGAGCCTTCATCTATTTTGTGCTGCTACATTAGAATACCCAGGACAGTCATTTATCAAGAAGAGAGATTTATTTCTTCCTATTCTGGAGGCTTGGAAGTCCCAGGGCTGGAGAAAGGCAGAAGGACAAGAGAGTGCACTTGGGAGAGGGAAGGGAAGGGGCTAGTCTCATCCTTTTATCAGAAACCCACCCCCCTTGTTCACTAGCCCTCCTCTTCCGTGATGGCATTTTTTAATGCATCCATGAGGAGGGGACCCTCATGACCTCATTGCGTCATAGGTCTCACTCCTGTATGCTGTTGAACGGGGGATTTAAGTTTCCAACACGTGAACTTGGGGACACAATCACACTGTAGCAGGGAGTCTGGGGTGGAGCCCCTCTCCCACAGGTGAGGGCCCCTCCTCACTGCCTGTTCTCGAGTGCCTGGGGCTGCATCCTGGGCGTGCTCTTCAGGGGATGCTGCCCCTCCTGTGCCAGCCCCCTCATCCTGCAGCTGGTGTCCAGGGTCTCCACAGAGCTCTGGGGGCTCTGGGCTATTCAGAGTGGTCAGGGCAGAAAGGCTGGCCAGGTGGATCAGGACCAAGTGCCGGAGAGACTCCATGAGGGCCACTGCCCCCGTGTATAGAGGGAAGCAGGACAGGCTGAGTAGCCCAGGACTGTGGTGCTCACCCAGGGATGACTTTGCCTCCTAGGGGACATTTGGGAATATCAGAGACATTTTTTTTTTTTAAAAAGAGAGGGGAGAGAGAGAGAGAGAGAGAGAGAGAGAGAGAGAGAGAGAGAGAGAGAGAGAGAGAGAGAGAGAGAGAATTTTTAATATTTATTTCTTAGTTCTCGGCGGACACAACACCTTTGTTGGTATGTGGTGCTGAGGATTGAACCCGGGCCGCACGCACACCAGGTGAGCGCGCTACCGCTTGAGCCACATCCCCAGCCCTATCAGAGACATTTTTGGTTGGCACTACAGTTGTGTGGGGAGGTGCTTGTTGCATATCATGGGTCAAGGCCAGGAATGCTGCTTGGTTGAGTTTTTTTTTTTTTTTTTTTTTTTGCTGCTGTGACTAAAAGATTGGACTATAACAATTTTAAAGGAGGAAAAGTTTATTTGAAGGCTCATGGTTTCAGAGGTCTTAGTCCATGGAAGGCTGGCTCCATTCCTCAGGGCTTGAGGTGAGGCTCAACATCATGGTGAGAGAGTGTGGTGGAGGGAAGAGGCTCACATCATGATCAGGAAGCAGAGAGAGAGAGCTCTCCACTAGCCAGCTACAAATATATACCCCCAAGCCACACCCCCATTGCCCACCTTCAGTTACCACTCAGTTAATCCCTATCAGGGGATGAATTCACTGACTGGGTTAAGACTCTCACAACCTAATCATTTCTCCTCTGATCTTCTTGTTCTGTGTCAGAGGGGAGCTTTTGGGGGACACCTCACTTCTAAACTATAACGCCACTAAACACCCACACTGGACAGGACGGGGCCAAGGACAGTGGATTATCTGGCTCCAAAATGTTGCTTACAATGAGAGTGAGAGACCCTGGCCAGGATGAGTGCCGACGGCTTGAAGGACCTTGGTGTGGGGGAGGGAGGTAGCAGAGACCCCACAGGTGGGTCACGCAGATCTCTTAGGAGAGGTCAGCTGGACAGAGGCTGGCTGCAGCACATCGCTGTCCACCCCCCGCCCCCCAGGTCTGTAAGACATAGAATTTGGAAGCCGACCCAGAGAGAATTGAGGGGATGGGATTCCTTGGTTAAGTTTCTCCCACTCAGTGGGAAGGGGGCTTGCAACAGAAATTAAGTTGGACAAAAATTAAGCTCAGCTGTAGATCTGAGACGGATCCGGGTTAAGCTGGGTGAACACGGTGCCTCATCCCAGTTCACTGCATGGATTAAGTTGGATTATTTTCCTCTTTTTATTCAGGGAGGCTCAGGGAAGGGAAATAACATGCCAGGTCCCAGCGGGTTGGGTGCCGTGGGATTCCTCCCGGGTCTGCCTGAGTGCAGGGCTGGTACCCCTGGCAGGTATTCCCAGCCACGAGCGGACTCCTGAACGCCCTCCCTCAGCTCAGCCTGTGCTCCTCCTGCCTCTGCCTGGGCCAGGTGGTCAGGCCTACAACAGCTCACGGTCTTGGCTTGGAAACTGTGGTGGGAATACCAGTCGCGGCTGGGTCTTCAGTTCGTCCTTGCTGAGGCCTGGTTTCTGAACTCAGTCCTTACCTCTTCCTAGCAGACGTAGGAAAGATGCGTGTTCCAGGTGTGCCACAGGAGTACCACAGGTGTACCTGACTTTGGCATCGCTGCAGGTGGGGCTGAAGCTGGGGCAGCAGCCCAAGGTCCACTCTTTGGTCTGGTCTTCCACTCCATGGTTCTGGGACTTCCCCCACCCTTCCCCCATCTGGGAACCAGATGGGACCCTTGGCACATCACGGGCCCTCCCCAGGTCCATGGATTCACCCCCATTTAATTCTCCAAACGATGCAGCGATGCTCCCAGAGAGCCCTGGGCAGCTGAGGCCAAAGGAGGTGCTTCAAGAAGGGGACAGCGCAGCAGGTCTAGGAGCCTGGGAGGCTTCGGCACGCATTTGACCTTCAGAACCTCAGTGGCACTCCGGTGGCTTGTGGTGGGAGCTCACGACCAGGCCGTGTGACGATTGGAGGATTATGGACCTTGCAGCCTGTGGAGTGCAGTCCAGGGGGCCTGGGCTCCTCCTTCCTGATCCCTCTGGGAGATTCTAATCTTTCCTTGGCCCTGCTGCTGGGAGACAGCTGGGGCAGGCAGAGCAAAGGCAGAGAGCTGGCAGGGAAGAGGCACTGAGAGAAGGGCGCCCCCTGGTGTCCACCACCTGGATCCTCAGCCCTTGTTTGGGATCAACAGGCGACAGGTTTCCCCTTCTGTGCCTTTATAACCTCTTCCACAAATGCAGGAACGTAGGAGCGTAGGAGCGCATGCTGAGAAAATTCTTGAGCATCTCCTCCTGCTCTTTTGTGTCCCTGTGACTCCGTCATTGCTTACCGGGAGGTCATGAAGATATTCTCTCTTAGTTCTTCCTAGCTTTTGTTTTACTTCTCATAGTTTATACTTAAAAAAAGAAATCCACTAAAAATTGTTTAAAGATTGGAGATTGGTTGCTGTGGCGTGAAATCCAGTTTGAGGCAAAGAGGTAACAACCTCTACGTTTGGTTCCCTTAGCTGGGAAGTGGGGATAACAATTGGCCCTGCTTCACATTCAGTCTTGTGACATTAAATGAGATATGATAGGTAAAGCTCTCAGAGTAGGGCGGGAGCACAGGAGGGGGGACTCACCGTGGGCTCTTAACTGTCCGACCTGTGGGCAGTGAAGGTTTGCAGGCCGTATGTCTTTCTCTGCGCAGAGGCGCTGGCTCCTGCAGGACAGGCTGTGGCGGTTCTCGATGGCTCCACATTCTGTCAAACACCCTCGCAGACGTGAAGAGGATGCAGGACTCCTCCTGGGCCCTACCTGCCCCGGGAGAGGGTGGGTGACCGAGTGGTCAGCGGGAAGCCACTGGGGGATGGCCAGAGGAAGACAGTGCAGCCGGGAGGCCAGGCTGCAGGTGTGGAAGGAGCACATTTTCTACACGCAGAGAAAAAATGGCTGTGGGGGGCTTTGTTTCCTGGAGGAGTAATTGCCTTTGATGGGCCGTTAATAGGAGCCATTATGTGGCTATTAAGGAGGGAGGCAGGCGCCCAGCTCCGCTCACTGAATCCCGGCTGGCCTCAGCTGAGGAGCCCGCCACTCCCCCAGAGCCCCTGGGGACAGGCCAGAGGTCTTGACCTTCTAGTCCAGCAGGATGGAGAGTTCCTGAGGGTGCGGGTTAGTTCCTGGGGCGGGAGTGGGGAGAGGGAAGCGGGAGATGGTGAGTAGGGAGGGGATGGGCAGAGGTGGAGTGAAGGAGTGAGAAGAAGGGAGAGGGGTGGGGGAGAGACAGACAGACAGACGTGGAAGGAGGAGGGGAGGGAGGAGGGAGAGAAACTGGGGGAGCCCCGCCCTCTGGCCTCGCCCACAGCACCCCAAACTCACTACAAATGCGGATTCCCAGTCTGCGCCGCCCTCCTGACTGGACAGGACCCCTGGGTGGTCACTCTGCAGGCTGGAGCTGGAGACCACAGGCTGGTGTCAGCAGGGGCAGGGCTGCCGAGAGGCCCTGGAGCCTGGGGCGGGGAGCAGGGCCTTCTGAGCCCCCGGGACAGTCTGCAGAGAGTGGGCTGGACTTGTGCCAGGGGAGGCACATGATGGTGGCAAAGTGTGTTTGTGTGTGTGTGTGTGTGAGGGAGGGGGGATAGGAGAAGAGGAGTTGGCGATTCTGGTGCAGGTGGTCAGCGTGTTGTGCAGGTGACACTTGAGGAAAGAGCCCACAGGCTAGGAGAGGGCCTGGGGATCCCAGGGAGGAGGGGGGCTCCTGCAGGCTGGTCCTCCTGAGCTCCCTGCTCCCCCTAGGGGGGCTCATATCCTCACCCTCTTACTCCCTGGCCCCAGCCCATGCTGAATTCAAAGCCAGGAGCGGTTTGAGCAGTTTGTGCCACAGTTACCTGCTTCAGCCGGAGAGAACCAGCCAGAGGAGTTGTAGTTGTTGAAGACAAAATAATTTTTTTTTTTTTAAGAGAGAGTGAGAGAGAGAGAGAGAGAGAGAGAGAGAGAGAGAGAGAGAGAGAGAGAGAGAGAGGGAGGGAGAGAGAGAGAGAGAGAGAGAGAATTTTTTAATATTTATTTTTTAGTTCACGGCAGACACAACATCTTTGTTGGTATGTGGTGCTGAGGATCGAACCTGGGCCACACGCATGCCAGTTGAGCGCGCTACCGCTTGAGCCACATCCCCAGCCCAAGACAAAATAATTTTTTATAAAAGTAATTCTTGGGCATCATCCTTACCTTCTCTGTTCTGGCAACTGACTAGCTGTGCAACCTGGGGGAAATCACTTTACCTCTCTGAGCCTCTGTTTCCTTATCTGCAAAATAGATATAATCAAAATAGTACCTACCCATAGGGTTGGTTTGAGCATAGGTGCTATCAGCTGTTCAAAATAATAAAATGCTGCTGGGCGCGGTGGTGCACACCTGTAATCCCAGTGGTTTGGGAGGCTGGGGTAGGAGGATCCCAAGTTTATGACCAGCCTCAGCAACTTAGCAAGGCCCTGTCTCAAAAAATACAAAGGGCTGGGATGTGGCTCCGCGGTTAAGCCCCCTCATACCAAAATAATACCAATAATACGAAAAGCAATGCATTCTGTCTGTGTCATTACCCCTGCGGCCCCTCGGCTTCCCCCATTTCCACTCAGATGTTCTGTCTGGAGGGCCTTTCCCGCGAGAGCCACACCTGCAGTGGGGACATCGGGATGGCCACTTGGGCAGGTTGAGCTGGGCCCAGCCTTACCTCCGGCCAGGAGCCCTGCTCCTCCAAATAGGAAAACAGGCCTCTGAGCACACAGGTGCCTTCAGCCACGTCGGGTAGGACGACCCCCCCCCAGCACAGTACAGCCTCCTGGACACCCGCTGGCCCTGGCCCGGGGGCTGCTTCTCCTTTTAGGAATGGGATGGCTCTGGGCTCTGGGGACATTCCACCGGGCACCACGTCAAGCCCAAAGGGAGCCCTTGCTTCTCCTCCCTCCGCCTGCTGCCCCAGCCGTGTTTGGGGATGGTGAGGGGAGCTGTCCTAGGGATGGGGGTGGCTCAGGGCCCAGCCAGGCAGAGTCCAGGCTCCGTGTGGTGCCCGGGGCCACACAGAATCTGGGGCTGGCCAAGCGCTTGTGCTCCGCCCTGTCCCCACCTCGCCGCAGCAGTGCCTGAGACCAGCGTGTGCCAACTCTGTCTCCAAGCACACGTTTGCGGGTCTCTGTGCCCAGCCACTCACCTCCGCCCACACTCCCTCTGGCTCTTGGAAGTCCCAGGAGGGCCACGGAGTCAGGCCAGCCTTCCTGTCCCCTCCCAGCCTCGGCACTGGCCTCACACAGCCTCCCTGGCGCATCAGCTCCTGCTGGGCATCCAGGGAGGGAACGCTGCTCTCCCAGGGCAGAGCCCTGCCTTTGCCTTCTAGAATGAAGCCTGAACCGCCAACTGTCAAGGGGTCCCCGTTTCCTCAGGGAAGGGGAGGAGGAGAGGGAGCTACACTCATCTGGCGCTGGAATAGTGTGGTGGGATCCAAGCCTTATCAGACCAACCTTATCAAAATGAGAAGAGCTGGCAGAAATCCTCTCTCTTTCTGTCCTTTCCTGGCTCCCTTCCCCTTCCCTCCAGGGCTGTTCCAATCCAGATCAAGAGGATCAGAAATCCGAGGAATGGGTCCAGACCTGTTTTCTTTTCTTTTTCTTTTTAATGTGTCCCATGTGATTCTGATGCATAATCATTGCTTCAGGGAAATTATTGTTATTAGAATCACAAGTCCCGAGGCCACAGCACTGAAGGGGAACACTAGTTAGCTTCAGTGGTATCACTGGGATGTGGCCTCTTTTTCTTTTTTCCTGTTCTCTTCCGTGTTGGCTCCATTCTCAAGACTTCATCTCAGAGTTACAGAACGGCTGCAGCAGCTTCAGCCATCATGTTCTCTCTGCCTCAAGTTCTCTGAAAAGAGAGGGAGGTTCTCTCCCTGGACGTCCAGTTGAGGCCTTATTGCATCTCCCTGTCTGTCTCGGGTTGCCTTGTCACCGTTTCTTTTCTTTCCCTCCTCCAGTACTTACAAGCTTCCTTCAGTAGGCAGAACTGGTGCCATTTCAGTTTATAAGGGAATTAGAAGAGGGGACATGTGAGGTGCTGTGGTAACTGGGTTACTAGTTGGGAGGAGGGTCAGTGGAAGCTAAGGGGAGATCTACAGGAAAATGTACTCCCAGTAAAGGAATATGGGTGGATTCCAGGAGTGGGAACACTCTCAGCTAACAGCCAGCAAGGGAAACAGTACTTCAGTCCTCCCAGCGTAAGGAACTGTGTGCTGGTAAAATGTGAATGAGTGAGGGAATGGATCCTCTTTAGAGTCTCCAGAAGGGAACACAGCCTGACTGTCACCTTGCTTATATCCCAGTGAGAGTCTCTGACTTCTGGCCTATACGTGTAAGAGAATAAATTTGTGTCATTTCAGGTCACTACATTTGTGGTAATTTGTTATAGCAGCCACAGGAAGCTAATACCTCTCCAACCCTCACACACGCACACACACACACACACACACACACACTTCTTCTGTCATCACTCCTGATATGACTTTTAATCAAATTTCAGTGTTACACTAATAAGGTTAAACATATTGCTCCCAAGTGACCCATGTAGTATCTATGCACTATCATTACCTTTTTTTTTTTAATCTGTTCTTTTTTTCTTCTTGGAGTTGATAATTGCCTTTTAAATTTTTTTTTTCTGTATACAATCATGCATTATTAATGAAAGGGACACATTCTGAGAAACACATTGTTAGGTAATTTTGTCATTTGTGTCTGTCACAGAGTGTGCTTACCAAACTAAGCTGATTACATCATCACCAGGCAATTTGCTACACTGTTCTATACGTGGTCTGTTTTGAACCAAAATATTTTACGTGCCACGTGACTGTACTTATGAATTCAGCCCTAAATACTTGGTCACATTCTATCAGGAACTTAGTAGCAAAGAGCAGAATGCTAAAGAGCAATTTGTTACAGGATGTCCATCAATTCCAGAGTCTTCAGGAGGGAGGGAGGAGATCTGGTTTGAAGGTTGAACATCCAGGGCAGAGCTAGGTGTCAGGGATGCCCAAGTCTCCATCCCTACATTCCCAGCAGGTTCAATGCCTCCACTGTCTTTTTCCTGAGAGTAGTTTCCCACTGACACCTGTTCTTTTCACGGTTTTCTCTACAAGTGAAATCTCTTGGGTGCCACCCATTGGTGGAGTTAAGGTCACATGCTCAGGCCTTTGCTTCAAAGGAGGCTGGGAAAGCCCAGTGTCATCTGGATTAGTTGCTCTTTAGGTCATCCTGGGAGCCACATTTTTCTGGATCTTCTTCTTTACCTCTCTTCTGGATTCCTCTTCTTCATTTTGGTGGAATATCTCTAAAAGCATTCTGAGGAAAGGTACAAGAGAGAGAATATTTTTGATCGATTGATTTTTTTTGTACCAGGGTTTGAACCCAGGGGTGGTTAACCACCCGAGCCACATCCCCATCCCTTTTTATATTTTATATAGAGACAGGGTCTCTCTAAGTTGCCAAGGGCCTTGCTAAGTCGCCAGGCTGGCATTGAACTTGCAGTCCTCCTGCCTGAGCCTTCCAGGCAGGCACCAACGCCCCTGGCAACATTTTTGGTTTTTCAAATCTGGATGTGTCTATTCTCCTCGATTCTTAGTCGATAGTTTAGCCGTTTGTCTAGAAAGAGGGTCCTAGATAGAAATATTTTTCCTTCAGAAAATTGCTCTCTTGTCTTTTAGCTTCTATTGGAGAGAAACTTGGACTCAGTTTAATCATCTCCTGCCTTTGAGCAGGCCTGTTCCCACCCACTGGGTTTCCTGGCTTCTTAATCTGAAAACTTGGGGCCTTCATCTTAAATTATTTCTTTGACGTTTTCTTCCCTTCTGTTTCTCTGGTCTCTCTTTCTGGGACATCTTATTTTGATGCTGGGCTTCTTGGGGGTTACCCTCTGATTTCTTCAGCTAGTTTTCTTGACCTTTGGTTCTGTTTGTGGGGAGATTTCGTCATCTTTCCAACTTCCAAGACCTTATTGAATATATTTTTAAAAATTTTCTGCTATTTTAAAGTTATTTTTGGTTGCATAGATGTTTCTCCTTCTTTCTTTTCTTTTTTCTTTCTTTTTTTTTTTAACATTTTGATTTCATGGATTCCTCTGGCCCAAATATTTTCTCTGCCTGCATAGTTTCTGTTTCCTGCACGTAGATGATTTTGGTCTGTCTTACATGTTAAAAGGGTTTCTTAGATATCATTTTATTCACACGTGTGTCCTAAAAGGCCGACTCTGCTCACATGAGTGCAGGCGTCAATGGCTTCACTCAAAGGCCGTGGTTTCTGAATCGTCCTGCACTTAAGAATCACCTGGGGAGGTTTTTATTTTATTTCATTTTTTGGTAGGGGGAGGTTTTAAAACGAGAAAACCTGGCTCTCTCCCGCTAATCAAATCAGAATCTCGGGCAGGGGGCTGTGGGACTGGTATTTTTTAAGGCACCCCAGGTGGTTCAAATTGCAGAGTGGAGACTCTTGCTCTAGGGTGATTTAGCTCAGCTGTGGGGAGACGAGCCTAACAAAAACCTAAGTTGACTCTGGGAACTTGTAACCGCACACGTCCAACCCCGTGTCCGATTTCCTCTCTTCTGAACGAGAAATGGTGGGAGCCAACGGAGAGTAACTGTAGGAAGTTGTGTTTCCCGACAGGAGTCAACTCTCAGGGACGTATTCCCCCAAGAAACGCACGACCAGTGTCCGTCCTTAGAGGGCATGAGGCAGATCCTTTGGCTGAGCTGCGTTTCTCCGGAGCAGGTCAGGTTACCCGGGAAGAATCTTCCAGGCCCTTGCTTTTGTTTTCACCAGCGTTCTGAGATCTGAGCCGGGGAAGGAGCCTGTGGGTCTCATAGCCATATTTAAGCTTTAACTCCATGTCCTGTTTTGGGCACAGCTCCTCCCTCCCGACAGGTCCTCGGTGTCCTTATGGCAGGCATGGATTCATGTCCACGGTCCCCCAGGGCCAGAGGGCGTTGGCCTGGGGAGAGGAGGAGGAATTAGGTCTGAGGCCTCCTGGGACCCCGCGCAGGTCTTCTCCCGTGTTAACCCCCCTGACACCCCCAGCCTGGGTCCCGGGTCTGCAGTCCCTCGGCTTCCCCTGCCCCAGCCTTCCTCGTCCATCAGGGGCCAGCCTCCGTGTGGCTGCTGGTTGTCACTCATCTTGTTCTTCTGTGTTTATTCCTTTGAAGGATCCCTTCTGGGGCTGGGTGTGGGGCTCAGTCGAGCAGTTGCTAGGACGTGCAAAGCCCTGGGTTCAGTTCCCAGCACACTCGTGCATAACAGGTGCACACCACCCCTAAAGGAACAGTGCTCCCCATGACCATAGGAAGAATTTGTCCCGTCGCTTTGTGTGACACAGAAGCTACTCAGATCTCGGGGATGGGCTCACTTACAATGGCCAAGTTAACTGTTCAGGTGTCGTTAACTTTCCACGAGGCATGAGCTTCACTGGGAGCCTTCCAGGGTGGTGGGCTGGTGAGAGAGAGAAGATTTTGCGGAGCATTGATGTGACAAACTTTTTAAAAGTGTCACCTTGTTTCCTTTTTAGCTCAGAAATGCAACGGACTGTTTCCTGGAGGGTGCGGAGGGCTGAGCTGAGGTCTGGGCTGCCCTCCTTGCTCCGTGGGTTCCCTCCGCCACGCTGCTGGAGCGTGTTCACAGATGGTCTCTCCAGGTGAGCTGGGCTGGTGCATTTGATTGGTTTCGAATAAGCATTGCTTCCCTTGTTGCCCGGTGCCAGACTCCTCGAGTCTCGGGGACGGGCTCAATTACAATATCAGATTAAAATTTTAATATCAATATTAAACCTGAACTGAGAAATTTGACTAAAATAAGAGAAAGCAGAGCATGCACGTGGGATTTCCAGGGAGGGGTCCTGAAGCAGCATGCACACAGTTCTGCTTTTTTACCAAGGCTTCCAGCAGCAGGAGGGGGGTTGGGCAGAGGGGCGAGGGCAGACTTTTTCCTGTTAAGAGACAGAGAGCAAATATCTGAGGCTTTGTGGGTCTGAGCTCTGGCCTAAGGCCTGTCATTCTTTGGATTGAAATCCCCTAGATTTCAGTCCTTTTGTTGAAGAGGCTGCGGGCTGGATTTGGTCAAGGGCCACAGTTTGGCCAACTCTGCGGTCACGTCACTGTGTATGGCCCTCACAGAGCCTCTCTCAGTCAAAGTATTATTTTATTTTCTGTTTCTCTGCCACAGTGTGAACCCCACAAGGGCCATGGTCTCCACTGTTTTATTCTCTGCCGTGTCGCTTAGGCCTAGCACTTTGCCCGGCACCAGGGGGCCGCTCCAGTACTGGCTGAAGGACACATGTGCCATCAACCCCAGTCTCATCTTGGTGACTCACCTGTGAATGGGGGGACCTTCCAGAACATGCATTCTGTGAGTCTGACTCCAGAGCAACGTGGGGACTTGTGTCCACCTGGCAGCTGTGTGAGGGCTCCCTAGACGTCCAGTGTGCGGCAGAGCCTGGCAGACAGGCCAGGGCTTCCCTCTCCCCTGCACCCTTCCCAGCATCAGGCCACCCTGATGGTGCTCACAGAGGGATTTTTCTGTAAAATGAGCCTGGCCCTCAATTCTTAGATGACAGTGTGTCGCCCCAGCTGCTCTCCAAAGAGGCATGATGGTCAGCTTGTTTAGTGGCTGGCAGAAGCACAGGCACTGGGCAATTGGGATTGACCCTGGCTGTGAACACTGTTTCCGGGCTGCTTCTCCACTGTGGCCCAGCCTATCCTCCACCTGGGCTGCTGCTTAGCACAAACAGCCTCCCTCTGTGTCCATGCTGATTCTTCCACCTGGACTGTCCTTCCCAAGCTCCTTTCCCTGGGCCTGGCAAACTCCTACGCATCCATCCAGACCCAACTGACCGCTAGCCCTCCGTGCCCCAGGCACGCTTGCTGCTCCTTTGTCTGCTTTCCCATCGTCCTTTAACCCTTCTCAGTTGTCAGACGTCTAATTGCCATTGACTTGGGTCTCTGTCCCCTCCGGCCTCACTCCTCGGGTCCGGCTTCTGAAAGTGCTCAGGAATGGCTTACAAGAATCGAGAGGATTTCAATCCATGGCAGGTTCCAGGGAGCCCGAGACCAGGCTCGCCTGACATTTCTTCTCCTGGGTGGTGACACTGGGCTTTATCACAGTTGCAAGTGGCATTTTTGAGAGCCTTGCACGAGGAGGGAGCTGGATGGCAGAACGGGGCAGCTGGCCCTTTAAGAGCTGGCACCTGTCCTAATGGTGCCTCAGGCCCATTGTGGCCATCTGGAGGAGGCAGAGCTGGGAGGCTCAGGGCAGGGACTCAGTGGGCTGAGTCCAGGCCAGGTGGTGGTGATGGGGACAGGCCTCAGCCTCAGGACATCAACCTGGTGGCAAGTCCTCACCTCTCGAGCCCTGGCTTCTGTCCCTTCCCACAGACGGGCTGTACCCCGATTCCCCCTGACGTCCCTTCCAGGGTCAGTGGCGATTTCCCTGAGGAAGGGTTGGTCATCAAATTGGATCCTCCTGCTGATCAAAATACCCGCAGCCTTCAATGCTGCCCTGCTGGGGGCCCTCCTCCTGCCCTTGTCACCTTCCCTCCTGGGACGCCTGTGCTGGGAGACAGGGCCATGGTGCCCTGCAACTCGGGGACAGCTGTGGCTTTGAGAAAGAGCTGTGATGACCACGTGTCACCCCAGCTGCTCTCCAGAGAGCTCCCCGCGCCCGCAGGTCTCAGTCCTATTGTTCAGTGAGGCTCAGAGGAGCGAGGGGTGTGCTGTGGGTGACCCCTCGGCCCATGTCTGAGGTCACCTTCAGACTGTTCCTGCACGCACCGGTGATTTCTGTGTCTCTGTGGGTGTTCTCTGACAGAGGGAGAGAGTGGCCTGTGCGCCTGGCTGGTGTGAGGTGCCAGAGAGTGACACCTGGAGCCCTCCTCAGATCCCCGTCCAAGGAGGGGGAAGGTGGGCAGGGGACACCACAGCTTCCATGCCCTCGGTGGGCACTGGGGTCCCACCAAAGCCCTGGGCTCCCTGTGGGCGAACCCCCCACGGAGGCACCGCCTACTCCCTCACTCTCATTGGCTCTCTTCCCGTCCCGTGGCACCGCCCACTCCCCTGCCTGTGCTGCCAGACCCTGTGTTGGAGTCCACCTCTGGGGAAGCCCGATGAAGATCCTTACCTGGAACCCACACCTGCCGAGTGGCCAGCCGAGCTCTGATGCTGCACGGCTGGCGCAAGCCCCTCACCACGCCGAGGTTCGTGGGCCAGTGGAAACTTGCTGGGTCTAGGCCAGAACTCGAGGCCACAGGGCCGAGGTTCTGGGTGTTCGTGGCCTCAACCTCTGACTTCAGTGCGGCCTGGATGATTGTCATTGGATGCAGAAAGCAAGACACCAAAGCTGCCTCTGGCCTTAGAGCAGGCTGTTGGCTGAAGGGGGAGAGAAGAGGTGGGACAGTGGGGAGGGGACCAGGGATGCCACTCACTGTCCTTGCCTCTGGTCACTCACATTTCTCCTTCCCAGGCTCACCCTCGGCCCCACGTGCCATCTTAGCCACGGCCTTCAGGGGCCATGAGCTTGGCAGGGAAGGGGGTCTTCTGGGGCAGGTAAGGCCAGATCCACCTCATAGCAGGCCCTGTGTGGACTGAAGGGCGTGGACATCCTGGTCCCTGACGGTCAGAAAGTGGCTTGGCAAACCACACTGGCTCTCCTGGAACAATTGTGAGCTATTTGAGGCTCAGGACGTTTCTGTTCTAAACTGAGGGCTATTGACTTCAAGTGTTTAGGGCAGCTCAAGGAGGGAGCTGGAGCCGTCCAAGGAGGATTCCTCCAGAAGGGGGAAGAGCACTTAGGTCCTGCAGGAAGCAGAGAGGACATCAAGTAGGGCACCTGAGGAGTCCGTTCAGGGAGGAGGGGTAGGGCAGGACCTCGGCACTGCAGCAAGGAGCACAGCAGCAGGGAGCAGAGCAGCAGGGAGCACAGCACCTACCACTCTGGTGGGAGGGGACAGGAAGGACAGTGCCTGGAGCTGGAGCAGGGTCCCTAGCCAGTGCTGCTGGCCAGGAGGCGAGGAGCCAGCCCCAGCCCATCTGTGGCTTTTCTGGGAGCAGCTTCTCTGACTACGCTCTCCAGCCTCTTGTGGAGGGTGCATGAACCCAACAGGGAGCTGGGGCCCTGGGGATAGGTCAGGCCCAGGGAATAGTGCTGGGCAGGGAAAGATGCAGTGGTCACAGGAGACCTCAACCCGAGGGGCTTCAGGGGATCCTGGTCTGCATTTGCACATGGCAGTGTCTGGCAGGAAAGCGGCAGCCGGTTTCTGTGGTTAGGCTGTCGCTGGTTTAATCAGCAAGTGTGCCAGCCTGGAAGCTCTGGGGACAGCTTTCCTTTGGACTGGGCCCCCCTTCTCCACCGAGAGCCACAGAACTGCCTGCATTTGGAGCCATCTCTTAGTTTGCCCCTTTGCTTGTGTTTCACTGACCTTGAAAGAGCCATTTCCAGGACAGTCACTAATGGACCTTCACATGATGACAATAAATATCCCGGCGCTCGGAAAGGAGAAAGGAGAAGCTGACTCTAGAGATGCTTCTTGTGCACCAAGGTCCTCTTACGAGGAGTGTTGTGACCAATTCCCCCAGACTTCCTCCGATGGCCCCTTCAATGCTGGAAATGATGCTGGGTTTAAAAGTCCTTAAACATTTGTGCAAAACCCATTTCACCCCATAGAGTAACGTAATGGCCGATAGCTTATTTGTTTTTATGTGCTTTCTGTGAACACAAAACACCAAGAGCGGATGGTGAGTTGGCCATGTCAATCAGTACCGGGTGGGAAAGATTCTGCTGGTGGATGCATTTGGAATGTTTATTGAGTTTTCTGAGACTTAAAAGATTCTGTAAACTAGGGAAGTGGGATTCCAGGCCCTGACTCAGGCTTATTTTCCCCCTCACCTGCCGACATGCTGCTGCAGCCCACCCGGGAACCCTGCCTGTGCAGATGGCCCGATATTCAGGTCTCCATCTGGGCCTGCCTAGTCCCTCCTAGCCAAAGGGTGGAAATGAATCCTCTTGCAGAGCCAGCCTCTCTACCCAACCTGGGAATAAGGAACAGGCTTAGCTAGCGGCCTGAGCAGTTGCCTAATGGCTGTGGGCAGCTGTGGTAAGCTTCCTCAGGATGGGGAGCCCCCTGGGGGTGGGCCAGCGGAGTTTTGAGCTGCCTCTGAGCCAGGTCTCCAGGTGCGCATGCAGGGTGGAGTTCCTGTGTGGTCTGAGAGCTGAGCTTAAGTGGAAAACCTTGTCCAGAGAGCCTCCTTGGAGGGCTGCAGCCTTCCTGAGCAGACCCCTACCTTCGGGTCTGGACTTGAGGACTTCTTAGTTACACTCTGGCTTTGGCCTCAGATTCCTCTGGAACCGGTTCATGGTGGGAGGTCCCTGCTGGTTCAGAGCACCCAAGGCTTCCAGGCTGTCCCCAAGGCACCCTGTGCCCCATCGTCATGATCTCCTCACCCCTCCAGATCCCTGTGAGTGGTCACGAGGGCAGTTCATCTGGGGCTGCTGATAACCAGGGTCTGGCCCCTCTGCTTGTCCCATGCCTTCAGACCCCTGCCTGAGCCACCCCCTTGGAGGAACAGTGTCCACCCCACCTGAGCTGGTTTGCTGTTGCTGTACAAATGGCTACAAACAGGGGTTCAAAATAACACAGGCGTTACTTCGCGTTTCAGGAGGTCAGAGGTTGACAGGGCCCCGGGCAGCCCTGGGCTCACAGTGTCGCTGAGCAGGGCTCTAGGGGAGAATTGCTTCCTCACTTTCTCTGGCCTTGGAGGCCACCTGTGTCCCTTGGTGCTGGCCTCTTTGTCCATCCTCAAGGGCAGGGAGTCGAGTCTGCTTGGTGCCTCTCCTGTGGCTGCTCCCTTCTGCCACCTTTTCCATTTTTAAGGACTCGTGGAGTTGGACGGGGTCTGCCCTGGTTTCCTTTCCCAAACACACGTTGAAGCCCGATGGCCACCGTGGTGGGGTTAGGAGGTGACAGGCCGTTGAGAGGGAGTTAGCCTTGGTCTGGCAAGTTGTCTGTGGGACTGGATCAGTGGGTGTAGAGCGAGCCCCTCTCCAGGCTTTGCCTCCTCTGCACAGGCCTGTGCCCTTCTGCTCTCCACCATGAACTGAAGCAGCACGAGGCTCTCACTGGAGCCCGAGAAGGTGCTGCAGCCAGGCTCTGGGGCTTCCAGCCCCCAAACTATATTCCTTGGCAGTCGCCCAGTCTCGGGGATGGTGTTACGGCAACTAAAAACGGCCCCAGAGAGGACTCATTCAGATAATCCAGTCTCATCACCCGTCTCAGGTCCAGGTCATGAAAGGCAACACTGGCAGCCTCGGGAAGGAGAGCAGGCACTTTGGGGGGCCATCATTCAGCCGACCACCCCACCCTGCTCACTCGAAGGGTTGAGCAGGGGCCACGGCACCTTTCCTCTGGGCCTTGCTCAGGTGCTGGAGAGGGGCTTCTCTTTGCAGCCCTCCTGTGGCTGCCCGCTCTCTGCTCCACAGCCCCTCGCATATTTTGTCATGCAGAGTGGCAGTGCTCTGTGGTAGGTCTCCTCTCTCTGAGTCCCTAGTGTCCATGGGGTGAAAAGCGAGCCCTCAGGCTGACCCTGGGGCCCTGAGCAGCTCCAGGCTGTTAGCAGAACAGAGAGAGTCACCAGGGACTCTGACAGGAGCCGGGTGGCCATCCTGGTCACACCTGCGTGAATCCTTCCCTTTGATCCTTGGGAAATAAGCACGGATCATCGTCCCATTTTACAGGTGAGAAATTAGAGGCTCTGAGGGGTTCATGACTGCTCAGTCTCCAAGGGGAAGTGACAGCAAATTCTATGGGGCCTCCTCGCTGCCTCTTAGCCCCTCTCCCCGTTTTGCTCAGTCAATAAAATTTTTAAAATATTTATTTTTTAGTTATAGTTGGACACAAGACCTTTATTTGTTCGTTTTTATGTGGTGCTGAGGATCGAACCCAGGACCTTGCATGTGTGAGGTGAGCGCTTTATCGCTGAGCCACAACCCCAGCCCCCTGCTCAGTCAATCTTTACTCCACAAACTGCCTTTGGGGGTTGAATTATGTCCCTTACCCCACCCTAAATTTAGAGGTTCTATCCTAACTGCCACTGTCACAGAACGTGGCTTCGTTTGGAGATAGGACCATTGCAGGTGGAACTGGTAAAGATGAGGCCATTCTGGATCAGAATGGACCTTATAAAGGGGGCAGTTGGACAGAGATCCACCAAGGAGAGCTGATGAAGATGCAGGTAGAAATGGGGTGACATTTCTCCAAGCCAAGGAATGTCACTTACTGCCATCGACAGCCAGAAGCAAGGAAAGAGGTTGGAACAACCCCCCACCAGCTCCATCCCCAGCCTCAGAGGATCTGTGACTTAGGATTTCTGGCCTCCTGAACTAAGACAGTACACTTCTATTGTTCAACCTTCCAGGTTGTGGTACTCTGTTATGGCAGACCTAGGACATAAGACACTGCTCCTCATACAGTGGTCCAGTCCTCAGGGATCTCTGGAGCCCAGCTGAGCTGGCCCTTCTGAGCCTCTCTCTCCCTTCTCCTCTCCTCTGTGGCTCCAGCCACCCCAGCCTTCTACATGCCCACAGTTGCTTTAAGGGGCCATGAGAGCCTTACAATTCACTGCATGTAAAGCGTGCAATTTGATGGGTTTTGACACATGTAGATACCCATGCAACTGCCACCCCTATCAAGATAATAAGCAGACCGGTCACCCTTAAAGTTTGCTGAGGCCCCCACTGCCTCACCTCCCATCACTGTCACTCTAGACGAGTTTGCATTTTCTGCATCTGTCAGTGCTCTTCCTGTTTTGTGAACTGGACTATTTGCAGTTTCTGGAAATATCCCTGCCCTCCTGCCACAGGGTCCGGCCTTCCCTGTTTCTACCATCCTGCCCCCCACCTGGTTAACATCCCTCAGGGCAGCAGTTTCTCAGAAGCCTCCCAGGCCTCCTGGCTGCAGGCCCCTAGGATATACTTTGCTGCATCCTCCTCTGACGCTTAGCAAGGTGTAAGTGCATGGTGCATAGCTGATTAATGCCCAGCCGGCCATCAGCCTCTGCTCTGGGCTGTGATGGATTCTGCTCATCACTACCTCTGGCACCTGGAAAGTGCAGAGCACAGAGGGGGCAACTGGTGGACAAAGGCACACCAATGGGAACAGAAGCGGCAGCTCAAGAGCTGGAGCCTGCAGTCAGCCTGCCCAGGCCAACCTGCTGCCTGGCCCAGGGATCTCAGGTGAGATCTTATGCCTCCTGCCCATGCTTCTCTCTCCTCGTCTTTGAAATGGGTGCCATAACAGTGCCTGCCTCCCTGGGTTGTTGTGAGGTCTACAGGAGGAGATGTGCACAAGGAATTTCCAAAGATGGTGCTTGATCGATAATAGTCAGACACACATCTTGAGGGTTGCAAAGGAAAATGACAGACCTGCCGCCAGGAGCTAAGTTTGTCATCCTTCTGAACGATGGGCCACAGGCTATTCCCCCTCCTCTTGCTAACAAGCTGCGTAGTTACGAGCCTCTTGGTGGCTCAGTAATGCTGGAGAATTCAGAGCAGGGCTTAATCCCTCATGTGAGCCTGGTTCTGGCCCAGTGTTGGGGTTTCATCAGTAGCCTGCAGTGCTGTATTCTCCTTAAGTTCTCTCCTGGGAACTCGGCCTGGATTCATTTGTGCAGATGTTTGTGCAGGGGGCCCACGAATCATGGCTCTGCAGGGCCTGATGGAAGGCAGAGTGGACAGGTGGGCAGCTGTAGCTATGGGGGCTGGGTTCCCAAGCAACGTGACATCAGCAGTATCCCCTTGGTCTCCAGTAGGACAAGGTTTAGGCTGAGGAAAGATGAGGACTGGCTCTTGGGTGTAGTGATCTACTCGGGCTGATGTGGTCATGGCCATCTACAGGAGCTGTGAAGACAAGGGCAGGGGGTGTTGGCCTCTGAGGAAACTGGGTAGATGTTGGACTAGGCCTTAGTGAAGTTTGGATTCAAGGTGCATCTCCAAACATCGTGGTCTATGTGAACGGCTGCCCTCTTGTGTTAGTTCTCTTTGTGTTGCTATGACCAAATACCTGACAAGAACAATTTAGAGCAGGAGAAGTTTATTTTGGGTCCTGGTTTCAGAGGTTTAGTCCCTGCTGGGCTGATTCTATTGCTCTGGACCTCAGGTGAGGCAGAGCATGATAGGAGAAGAGCATGATGAAAGAGCATTGCTCACCCCATGGTGGCCAGGAAACAGAGAAGGAGGGGAAAGGGCCACAGGGAAGATGAACCTTCAAGGGTACAACCCCAGTGACCTACCTCCTTCAGCCATGACCCACCTGCTCACTGTTCCCACCCAGTCAGTCCATTGTAGTTTGAACTGATTAGGTCACAGCTCTCATAGTCCAATCATTCCGCCTCTGACCGTTCTTGCATTATCACAGGTGTTTGGGGGTCACCAAACCATAACCATCTGCTCCCAGACCCCCAAACCCCATGTTCATCTCACAATGCAAAATGAATCTAGTCCATCTGCAAGCGTCCCCATAGTCTTAACATTCGGGCATGGCCCGAAAGTCCAAGTCCAATGTCTCCTTTTAGACTCAAACTCTTGACTGTGAGCCCCTGTAAAAATCAAAAGCAAATTACATACATCAAGTATATTATGGCATAGAGTCAAGATTTCCATCCCCAAAGGGAGAAATTGGGGCATAGAAAGAAGGGATGGGATCAAAGCAAGACTGAAACCCAGCCAGGTCAGCGTTAGGTCTCCTAGCTGCATGCTCAGCATCTGGAGCGTGGTGGTGAGATGCTCTCTCCACAGGTTTGTGCAGCTCTGCCCCTGTGGTCTTGCTGATTGCACGGGCGCTCTCTTATCCTGCCTCACTCCATATCCAGAAGCTTCTCTTGGCAGAAAGCCTGTGTTACTGATATTTCTTAATTCCTGGGATCTCCATTCCACCTTTGGCTTCACCTTCATGACTTCATGCTATGAAGCCGGGTGACCCACCTCTCAGGAGCTGCCCACTTTGCCTGTTCTTCTTTTCAAAGGACTTCCTTCGAAATCTCTGTGGAAGCCTCTATACTTCAGCATCCTGCATTCCTATAGAACCAGCCCCATTTCATGACACCAAGGTCTGCTACCTGCTTGAGCAGTAGCAACTGGCCTCCCCTAAAACTATGGCTGACGTGGGCCTCTGAGTGCCTGGGTGGCTGAATGCAGTGGTCAGTCCTGGGGAAACAACTTTCTGGGGACTCCATGTGAGCAGGGTGCATCCGAGATCTCTTAAAGAAGTCTGAGCCTGTGATGGGCGTGGTCTTGTTAATTCCTGAAATGTCCTCAAGTCGTCTTTCCTATTATCTCTGTGCCAAGTGCTTAACATCTCTTTAGTGGCTGTATTCTCTTCCACAACCATACCCCATACCTTCTTCGGTTCCAGGTTTACATGCTTTTTTTTTTTTTTTTTTTTTTTTGCCAAACTGCAAGTTTTAAAAATTTTCTTCTGTTTTCAGCTCCCAATTCTCATAATAAACCTGGAAAAAAACCTGCCAGCAAAATCTGTGCCACTAACTGAATGCTGTGGTGTCTTAAAATTTCCTCCACCAGGTTATGAGCCTTATTCACTCTTACCCAAAGTCTCAGGACATGGGCAAAATGTAGACAAGTTCTTTGTCAGATGTAACACAAATGGCCTCCAGTCCAGTTCCCAGCAGAGTCCTCATTTCCCTCTAAAACCTCAGGAGCACAGTCTTTATTATCTTCATTCCTCTCGCATTCTGGTCTTTTGAACTCCCACCAGAATCGCTCGTTAAGCTCTGCTTACAACATTCTAAGGCTTCTCCGTCCTGCATCTCCAAACTTTCCCTGCAAACCATTTCCCGGGCTTGGAACCACTCAGTCAGATTAGTCATGGCAACTACCCCACTTCTTAGTACCAATTTCTGTGTTAGTCACCTTTGTGTCACTGTGACCGAACTACCTAACGAGGACAACTTAGAGGATGAGATGTTTATTTTGGCTTGTGGTTTTGAAGATTTAGTCCATGGTGGGCTGACACCTTTGCAGAACATCATGGTAGAAGAGTGCTGCAGAGGAAAGATGCTTACCTCACAGTGGCCAGGAAGTAGGGAGAGGGGCAGGGGTCACAGAGGAGAAGCAGTCTTTCAGGGCACCCCCAGTGCCGCACCTTCTCCAGCCAGTCCCCCTGCCTTCAGTTACCACACAATCCATTCAAACTAGGATGGACTGACGAGGCTTTAGCTCTCAAATCTGATCATTTCACTTCTAAATATTCCTGTATGAACCCAGGAGCTTTTGGGGGACACCTCATATCGTAACCACAATGCCCTAATGTTGTTCAGTACACGACTTGTAAGGTGGTTCATGGCTACCCTGTGTGGGCTGCGGGTTTGTGGATGAGTGTTTTAGGGTAAGTGCTCAGATCCTTGGGAGGAGGGAAGTGCTGTGATCTGTGGGCAGAGCAGAGTGGCACAGCCCGGCTCTTCCTAAAGCATCCGCAGGACCTCAGCTCTCCGGGCGCCTCCACTCTTTCATCTGTGTAGACATGCCTCGCTCCCTGCACAGCGGGACTGGGGGCCTGTGTGAGCTGGACTTTGTAGAATTTCCACTCGCTGCTGAGGGGAAGGATAAGCGTTGCTCTAGTGTCTGATCCAGATGTGAGTTGTAGGTCCCTGAGTAACAGCTGTCCCTGGGAAATGCTCCCAAGCTGTCACTGCTTCTTCATAGGATTTGGGTTCTCTGGGGCCTCCTGGGGTCTAGGGCCAGCAGGAAAGAACTAGAGCCCTGCTTGCTGGGTACGGGCTCGGGAGAGCCCCGAGGGTGGGGAGTCACCTGTTTGCCTCCTGTTCCCGGGGATTCTTCAGTTGGAGGGGGTCAGGGCAGGCTGGCTGCTGCAGGCTCTGAGCCATCTGGCAGGTGTTTATGGAGACCCAGGAGGCATGCCACTCTGTGTCCCCAGGCCTCACTGATGCACACTGACAGTGGGCCTGGGGACACAGAAGGGCTGGCACAGGTTTGCTGCTGCCTCCTGTGCTATCTGAAAGAGGGGGACAGTGGTTTGTGGATCAGTTTCTGCCCACTGATACTAGCCAGAGTGGGGTTTGGATTCCTACTCTGTCTCTGATCGGCACTGTGGCCTCGGGAGAACTGCCAGACCTCCCTGGACTTCAGTTTCTCAGTGCTAAGGTGCTGTGTATGACCAGCACCCTGGAGAGACGAGAACAGAAAAGCGCCCACACGGGACCTGCTTGGGACACTCATGTTTTTGTTTTTGTTTTGTTGTTTTGGTACCAGGGCTTGAACCCCAGGGGCATTTAACTACTGAGCCACATCCCTCAGTGACAGGGTCCTCACTAAGTTGCTTAGGGGCTTGCTAAGTTGTTGAGGCTGGCTTTGAACTCACAATCCTCCTGACTCGGCCTCCTGAGCTGCTGGGATTACAGGTGTGCCCCATTGTACCTGGCTCAATAATGGTTTTAGCCAGGCAGGGTCTTGGGCTTCTAAGAGCCCTGCAGGGCCTGGGAACAGGGTATGGCCCCCCATGTCCCTGGGGCCTCTGGGCTGTGGGCTCCTCTGTCTATTATGTGCCCTTGCCCTTCACAGTCAGGATAGGATGAGGGTGAAGAGCCACCTGTTTGTCCTAGGATGTTAGATTTCACTTTATTTTTTGGAGGGGGAAAAAAAAAAGTCATAAAAATTCTTAGAACAAAGCTGAATAAATCCAAGACTTACATAAATGTCATAGTCCCCAAATACCAGATTCACACAGAGAAAGCTCCAGACATAGACCTGGGTACCCCAGAGTGCCCCCAGCTGCATTCCTTGGGCTCCATTCTTTCTCCTGATGCTCAACCAGACCCACGGAGCGGCCGGCAGCATTCCTGCCAACTGCCACCAGCTGGCCGGGGTCTCGGTGTTATTTGCAGAAATAGCAGAGTGATGATCACCGAGGCCTTTCGTCTCCTGGGATGAGTCACGTGGCTGGAGCCTGCACCTGGGCTCATGACAGATGAGCACTGGGAGCCGCATCCCAGAGCCTTCTGGGCGGCTCACACAGCCTGGGAGTGGGCTGGCTCATTCCTGGGTGCTGTGGTGTGGCCAGGAAGCACCTTTCTCATTGGATACCTTAACTCCGGATCTGAGGGAGTTCATGGAAAGTGTCAGGCACGGGTTGGGCATGTGGGAAGGAGACCCAGGGCTTTGAGGCTTATGTTTGAGGCTGTCCCTCCTTAGACCAGCCAGGGTGAGGTTCCTGCATTGACACCACCAGCCCCACCCTAAGTGGGAACTTGAGCTGGTCCCAGGGACGGTGGGAAGCTAGTTTCAAAGAAATGCAGCCTGTCCCCTCTGGAGCAATTAAGGGAAGGACTACCAAAGGCAGGGACCCTCAGGGCAGCGGGGTAATTTATGCAGAACCCCTTCCCTCTGTCCTGCTTCTGGAGCCTTCACGGCTGCTCTCAGAAACTCGGCCCTGCTCTGTCCCCAACGCCACACCCTCTCTGAAAACCCACCTGCTGTTCTTCCCCCTCCTCCCCTCTCCTGATTCAGCACCTGGCAGATCCCCTTTCTACTCACCGCCGTTTGTCACCCCACTTCGCATGGCAAGGACCCCTGAACCGAGCTGGTGAAGAGAGTGTTCTTTTTAGGGTGGGGTGGAGAGGGTGCTGACTGCGTGGAAACTCATTTAAGTCATATGCATTATTGGGAGGCAGGTTTTCAACTCCTGGGCTTAAATGATCCTCCGGCCTCAGCCTCCCGGGCAGCTGGGATGAGAGGCCTGTGCCGCTGTGCTTGGCTTTATTACTTAATATAATTTTACTTTATCGTCTCAGGTTTATCCTAATCATCCACACAGGATCACCTGGTGAGGTCCATACTAGCACCCCAATTACAGAGGAGGAAACTGAGGCACATGGAGGTGTTTTATTCTCAGCCACTCACTCGAATGAGGGGAGCACCTAACTCGGGGCTCCCTCCAGCTGCATCTGGAGGAGGGCACTGGGCACGTCCCCCCTCCTGCCGCCTCTCCCAGCTGCTGCCAGCCCCCGTGTTTGCTCACAGCCACCCTCCTGTGTCCTCCATGGTTGGCGCTGCCCCCTGTGCTGCCCGCGGGGACTGTAGGTGCCCTGGGCCTGGGCTGTACGCCGTGGGTCTTGGTCTGCTCTTGCTGCCAGGAGGGGTGCATGTGCATCCGAGTAGTGGTGCCTGCCGGCGATGGCTGCTGACCCGAAAGCCACCGTGTCGGCAGAGCATGAGCCCAGGAGGCCCAGAGCACACTGCGGTCACTAACTCGAGGCCACTGGTGGTTAAGTTGCCCATTGGCACATTTCTCAACCATGGGGGACAGGCCATCAGCTCCAGGATCCTGCTTTCCAGGGCCCCTGGGCAGTTCCCCAGGAAGTTTGCTGTGTCTTCATAGGACCCCTCCCGGGAGGCTGCAGGACAGGTGGCCCTGCTCTGGCCCTGGCTGTCTGGGTGTTTTTAGAGGTTGAATCAATTCCATCCCTTCTAAGTCCCCAAGGCTCGGGGAGAGGATGCCTGTCCCGGCCCCCTTCAGCTGCCTCCAATGGGAGATGGTGCCCTGACCAGGGGACAAAGATGGATGAATCTCGGGTGCACCCCCTGCCGTCTTGCTCAGGTTGGCCCCTGACCCGACAAGGAAGTGGGTGTGTGGTTTTTCCATGCCACACAGCTTCATGGGGACATAAAAAGAAGTCCCCAGGTTTACCCTTGCACTAAGTGTGCATGCTCCTAGGGCTGAGAGATACTCAAAGTGACCCTCCTGGAATTTCAGTGGAATTTCTTGGCAGAGCTCATCTTGGGAAGGGGGGACAGTGGGAGACGTGGAGGCAGGGTGGAGGCTGGGATTCTCTGGTGTCTCACGGTGTAAAGGCCATTCTTCTTCCTTTCCCGGAACTCCCAAGTCCACCTTCACATGAGACGTCCCTGTCTGTAGGGCTGAGTATAGCTTTTCCGCTGACCCCTGCCCGATGAGGACAAGAATACCACCTGGAAAGGGCCCTGAGGTGGGGGTCAAGTGCTGTACACATTCTGCCCCCCACAGTCCTATGTGGGAGGCCCTCTTCCTTTCTGCGTTTTCCGCGTGTGGAAGCTGAAGCCCAGAGAGGCTGTTTAACAGCCCGCTGCCACACAGCTGGAAATCAGTGGAGTCAGGATTCAAATCCAATTTTCCAGCCTGAAATATGGCTGTGGATCAGGGTGTTTCCTTGGCTGCCACTGGCTTCTGTCTCTTGTTGTTGTTTCTGTTCTCCAAGTTCCTCTAAAGACCCTCACTGTCTTCTGGCTTCTAAGCCACTGTCTACAGGCTTCCCAGGCTGGAATGTCCTTTTACCTGGCTAACTCCCACCTGTTCCCAGGACCTGGCCGAGTGACTGCCTCCTCCAGGAAGCTCTCCCTGATCAGCCCAGCCCCAAAGTCCAGGCTGGTTCTTCTTGTGGTGCTCCAAAGTCTTCCTGGGTCACCGGCCAGTACCAACTGTAACTGGCGCTCTACATGCATCTTGAGGACAGGGGTTGCTCCTATGTTTGATAAATGTCATGGGTTGGCTATATGGTGTCCCCTAAAAGCTCATGTGTGTGAGACAGTGCAAGAGTGTTCAGAGGCGAAATGATTAGGTTATGAAAGGTGTGGCCTGATCAATGGTTTCATCCCCTGACATGGATTAACTGGGTGGTAACTGGAGACAGGTGGGGTGTGCCTGGAGGAGGTGGGCATTGGGGGGTGGCTTTGGGATGTACATTTTGTCCCCGGTGAACGGACTTCTCCCTCCCTCTCTGCTTCCTGATGGCCACGTCCTGAGCGGCTTTCCTCCTCCACACCCTCTGCCATGTTCGGCCTTATCTGGGGCCCAGAGCCATGGAGTCGGCTGTCTGTGGACCAAGACCTCTGAGACGGGGAGTCCCAAATAGACGTTGCCTTCTCTAAAATTGTTCTCTCCTGGTCCTTTGGTCACAAAGTGCTGACAAAAGTGTCTGAAAACAGTGACTGAAGGAATGGGCTTCTCGCTGCAGGGTCTGGAATGGTCAGCCGTCTGTTTCTGGTGGGCGGGGAGCTCTGGGTTCTGGAGTGCCATGCCTCCTCTCCTCCCTGTGCCTCAGCCTCTCCTCTGGAGTTGGAGGAGAGTCGGACTCCATGCTCATGTCACTGTGGCAAGGCCTATGTGAGCGGATCGGGTGGAGCACTGGAACAGCCAGGCCCTGGGCCACCATTACTGTTCTGTCGGGTGCTTTTCACACTGTGGGTCGGGGGATGTCGCTGCCCGGGGCTGACCGACTTCTCTCTCGGGCACCACTCTCTTCCAGAATGATTCAGCAGGTGAAATCTGACTTCTTTTTTGAGGAGCCACATCATTCTCTTACCAAGGACATTCAGTGAGGTGGCAATGCCAGCTGATTGTGTGTGGGGTCGGGGCGGGGGCAGGGGGAGGACACGGGGAGGGGACACGAGGGTATGGACAGAGGAGGTGCCTGGAGTTCATGTGCAAAGTGGGACCGGGAGTGCACTGCTCCTGCTGCCCATGTGTCAGGACTCTAGAGTGGCCCTGAGATCTGAAGAGGCCACAGTGGGGAAATGCATCCTCCCTGGGTGACGGTGACTGTGAACTCCCACAAGCCAGGCTTCCTTGTTCCTTTACCACTGTACTCCACTCTGCAGAAACCAGTCCCACCAGAGACTCCACGAGAAGGCTGTCTGGTCGTATAAGTGTGGACAGCCATTCCCGCATCCCTTCCAGGACACTCACAAAGCACATCAGTACATTCGAGGCCCTGGCGAATCCCACATTAAGGAGGTCCGTGCGTCGTGAGCGAGCCATGATGTTAACCCAGATGTCTTTCCACACTGTCAGAATTTATTGACAACCATAAATTCACCAGCTGAAACGGGTTCACCTTCATCCGTTACGACTCACCAGGCGTCAGCGGGTCACTTGGTAGTCATCAGCCAGACAATCACAGGTTCTTTTATTCAAGCCTTAATTACTGATGCCAATAGCACTCCAACCCCACATCCCACTTTACACCAGGATATATATAGAGACGACAGGAAAGCTAAGAGTGGGTTAGGGTGGCCACAGGGTTTCAGGGGGTTTCCCTAGAAGCCGAGGCACAGAGCAGCCACACAGGCAGAAGAGTCGCTGTTGTGCTCAGATAAGATCACAGCCACGGAAGCTGTTGGAGTGGGGAACTTATTCTAGGCCAGGTCTGGAAGGCATGAAGGCGGGCAGTTTGGGCGGATGATTTCAGAGTGGACAATGTCAAGCAGGGAGACTGAGCTGATCTGAAGCCTGGGGACAGAGGCAGAGGTCCACTGCCTGCAGACCTTGTGACACACTCACTGGACGGTCTGATAACAACAGGTCCATGTGTGCTGCCACAGCTAATCTTGGGGTGCTCCTTTTATGGGTCTCAGGTGACGGGTTGCTTCATTTGGTGGTCTGTTGTGCTTGATAAGATCATGGGCCTGTCTTTCTGATATAGGGTTGATACCCTCATGCTTCTCTGTGCTCCTGACCGAGTTGGATAAGTTCACAGGTGGTCATTTTCATGAGTACAATTTGTCAATTTGTCATTTTGTGCCTTATGGTTGTGCTAGGCAGATGGTTGCTTATTAGTCCAAACAAAGCGTAGAGTCGTTCTATCTTGGAACTTGGGACCCAAAATGGAGTAACTTGTGAAACACTACTGGTTTATAAAACTGAGTCGCTTGGGGTTAGGCACAGCCTGGAAGCTGCTGTTCTGTTCACCACAGAGTAACTTGGAGCAGGGCGCAGCCTGCCCCTTGCTCTGTTTAACTCCGTCCTTTCTCCGCTCACTTGGACACGGACCCTTTTCGCATGATGGTTTCTATGTCAACCTGTCTACATTCCCGTAGTTCCAGATACACTTTGGGAAATATTCATTAGGGTTGAATCTACTTTTTGAGGTTTAAAAAATTAGATAAACTCTATATTAGTGTCCTAGAGCTGTTAGGACAAGGTGCTAGGAGATGGTGGCTCAAAACAGCAGAAATGGCTCACAGCTCAGGGTGCTTCAAGCCCCCAATCCAGGTGTCGGCAGGGCCCTGCTCCCTCTGCCTCTTTTTGGGGGAGGACCCTTCCTTGTCCTTCCAGCTGCAGTGGCAGCTTGCAGCCTTGGAGTTCCTGGGCAGCGTCATCCACTCTGCCTCTGTCTCCACGAGGCCTTCTTCCCTGTGTCTGTCTCTGGGTCTCTTCCTGCAAAGACACCAGTCATGTTGGTTAAGGATCCAATACTGCAGTATGACCTCATCTTAGCTAGTGACGTCTCCAGCATCCTGTGTCTAAGTGAGGTCACATCCTGAGGTAGTGGGGAATACAGTTCAATCCTGAACAAAAATCCTTCCCAGGCAGCTGGCTCTGGGCTGGGAGTTCACTGTAACCAGTCAGAAGGGTGATTTTTCCGTCTTCTAAGACCTGGCAGTGATGTCATCCATGCCATAATTGGCATTTATTGAGTGTCTGCTGCATGCAGTCACTGAGCAAAGTGCTTTACAGACATCATCTCATGAATCTCACGGGGTTTGGTTATTATCCCTGTTTGGTAGACAAGGGGCAGGGCAGGTGGCCCGGCCAGGCCCTGTCCTGCTTGGATGCCGGGCAGCTTCAGGTGGACCTGAGGAGCCAGGCTTCGGGCGAGGTCCTGCACTCCCCCAGGAGCCTCTTCCATTGCCCACTCTGTTTTGTCCTCATATTTTATTGGCCATTTGGGTTTGATCCTTAGTGAGTTTATGTTCTGTTCTTTGCTCCTCTCTCCTTCCTCCTCCTCCTCTCTTTTCTTTCTTTCTTTTCTGTTGGTGCATTATAATCATACATAATAGTGGATTAATTGGGACACGATAATACATGCACATGACGTGATGTGATCGATCTCCCAGCACCCCCTCTTTCTCTTTTTCTAGGACTTGTGTTTGCAGATAGTTTGGGGGGGGTCCAGTGGTATTTTCCTTCCACTTGGACTAGCATTGTTTGTCAAGCAAATGTCCTTTCCCATTCAGTGGCCGCTAGTTCACTTTTATTGGGGGGCAGGGGTACAACAGGGAAAGCTCCACGGAGCAGTTGGGATTTCAGAGGCTGCAGGAGTGTTAGGATGCAGGCGGGGTAACGGGGGGATGGAAGGGAGTCGTGGACAGAGGCTCTGAGGAGAAGGGGCCTGCCTCAGCGAACCAGGCTACACGGGGTTAATACATGGTGGGACACCCCTGAACTACAGTCTCTAGCTGAGGTAGGGTCAGGGCTGCAGGCCTATGTTCACCGAGAGTGGTCTCAAGGGATGTCACTGGGGTGCTGAGGGGGAGGCAGAGCACACAGCCTGGGAACTGGGGAGAGGAGCCAGTGGGATCCCCCAGCGGCTGGAGAAGAAGGCAGGAAACAGCACTGTGCGCTTGGTGTGGGCCACAGGTGTAGCGGCTGCTGGTGGTGCCCTGCCCATCCCCTTGGGACTCGCCTTCTGTGCAGCAGATGGATCTTCCAGAAACACCTGCTACTCCACCTGGGCACGTGCCCACTCTATTCCCAGTGTCGCCAATAAAGCTAATTAACGTGGCTTCCTCCCTCCCTCACCCTCATACTGGGATTGAACCTAGGGCCTTGCTCATGCTAGGCATGCCCTCCACCACTGAGCTCTATATCCTCAGGCCCCTAATTGAAGTTAATTAATGAAGGAGAGGTCTGAGTAGTTGGCCACCAGGAGGACTTAACATTGGAGGTTGTCAGCAGCAGAAACTCAACTCCAGTGTAAACCAAGGAAATCCTGGCACAGGAACTGAAAAGTTCTCGCGATGCTACAGCTGGATGCGTTGCTGTATCCAGGGGCTCAGACCTAGGCGTGGATCTCTCCACCGCTTAGCTCCGCTTTTTCTTGCAGCTGGTTTCATGCTCAGAGCGGCATGTTCACCACATGGTGCCCCTACAAAGCATCCTGCCAGCTAGCCACCGGATCAAAACGGTCATGCCTCCTGCCGGTCGCGGTGGATCCTAGCAACTGTGGAGGTTGAGGCAGGGGAACTGCGAGTTGCAGGCCAGCCTCAGCAACTCAGCAAGACCCTGTCTCTCCCACCCAATCGTGCCTCACTCTGTCCTGAGTAAAGGACAGACATCCAGACTAATCTTTGTGGCAGAGACGGGGAGAAGCAAGCTGATTGGCCAAGTCAGGTTCTGGAGGCTCAGTAGCTTGAAAGAGGTGGTCTGAGAATGGGGGTGTTGCCTCACTGGGCAAGTTGGGTTGGGTTTCCTGGGGAGAGGCACAGTGAGCAGGAAACAGGTGGGTAGGTGGGGAGGACAGATATCAGAGAATAGAATGATGGACAGAAGAATTCCGGCATGTAGCCCCAGGGCAGAGGGAAAGACAATTTAGATGACTTTCTTATGAGAAAGGAGAAAGTAAGGGTTGAGAGAGAGAGAGAGAGAGAGAGAGAGAGAGAGAGAGAGAGAGAGAGAGAGAGAGAGAGATTGATTTTGTTCTGAGTTTAAAACTTTTTATTTTGAAGTAACTTTAGATTGACGCAAACATTGCAAAGATACAGAGAATCCCTACGTGCCCTGATTCAGTTACTGTCTTCTGTAGCCCTGAGGTGTTCATCAAAACTCGGGAATCAACACTGGTATGTCAGCCACCACTGGGAACTAAACTAGGGACTTGATTCAGATGCCCCCAGTTTTTCCACGATGTGCACTTGAGCTCCAGGATGCTGGGTGGCTTTTAGTTGTCACACCTCCTTGGTCTCCTCTGGTCCGCTACAGCTCCTCCCCTTTCCCAGCCTCTCCTTTTCTGGACTTTTTTGAAGAAGAGTGATCAGGTATTTCACAGAATGTTCCTCAATTTGGGTTTCCCTGATGTTTTCTCACATACAAAGGAGATTATAGATTTTGGGGGGGAAAATCACCACCTGTGGCTAGGCATATGATATGGTCTGAATAGTGTCCCCCCAAAAACCTATAATGTTGAAACCCAGCCCTGCTGTGAGGTTGTATTTGGAGACAGGGCCTTTATAGGAGTAACTAAGGTTAAATGAGGTTGTAGGGGTTGGGCCCTAACCCAGTGGGACTGGCATTCTTATAAGAAGGGAAGAGATACCAGAGTCTTTTCCTACCCCTCACTGTGGGTGGGGATGCCCCAACCCAGCTCGCTGCCGGTGATGTTACTAGGCGATCGCATGGTCCAGGTGCTGCCCGCACATCTCTCTTTGATGAAGTCACGTTTTTTCTCTTGCCATACTCCGTTTGTAATGCAGGGGCTTGGGGTGAGTTTTGCCCCAGGAAGGGAATGGCAAACGCCTCTCTGCCCTCCTCTGTTCTTGCTCTTCTGAGGGCCAGGGCCATCTGCTGTCAAATGCTAGACTAGACACAAGCCTGTGCTCTCTGGCATTTTCCAGGAAGGTTGGTGGCGGCTGCTTGTGGTAAAGGGTTCCGAGTATTGGGTGCATCCTTCTCCCATGATGGGGAGATGGGGTGGCACTCTTCATAGGACCACGGTGGTTTTGACTGCTGGTTTGGGGCTCAGGCTGTGCACATCTGTTTTCTACTTGGGAAACCTGGGCCTAAGCCAGATGTGGTTCATCTTTCTGGAGAGAGCTGGAGCATCCTCAGCAGTAAAAGATCTACTCGCAGGAGCCAGGAATAACCGAGTTACTTCGGAGGGAAGCTTGCGGCCTCTTGCTTGCTGGGAGGACAGGATGTCTCTTTTGAGATGATAGGGTGCTGGTGGGAGGTACTTTTGATGACTTGAGTGAGAGCTCACAGTCCAGGGACAGGAATCAGGGCCCTGGCTGTTAGGTATTCCACTGCCTTTTGGTTGCCCTGGAAATGACACAATTTGCAGGTTCATTCATCTGAGTCCTGTGTGCAGTTATGTTCTGAAGGATAATCAATCGTCACTGCAAGTAAGACCCGTGTGCTGTTGGCGACCCTGATGAACTGAGGGTCTGTACGACTCCTGAACTCCCACGGAATTGAACACTTCAGATCTTGCCAGCTCTGGGGGTCAGGCTGGGAAGAGCGCACTGACATTTGAGTTTACAGTCAGCCCACATAGGTTCAGGCTCCGGCCATGACCTTTATTATCTTGGTGGGCCTCTAGCAAGTCACCTGAGTTCCTGAGTCTAGTTTGCTCTGAGAAATAGAGAGAACGATAGTGCAGCCATATAGCCCAGCTTAATGACTTTCAGTTCATTAAAAGGAAATTTATTATTATTATTATTATTATTATTGCACTGGATGTTGAACCCAGGGGCTCGTACATGTTAGGTGAGTGACCTGCCCCTGAGCCACATCCCAACCCTAAGCAGGAAATTTTAAAAAATTATACATGAAGAATCTTTTCTACTGGGTAGAAGGAGGCTGATGGTGTCTCCTTGGGAGCTTGGGTGTGCCCAGGAGCACCCAAGCAGATTCAGAGAGAACCTGTGAGATATGGGTGGTCCACACTGCTCCCTCGAGGCCACCTCTTTGTGACTTCTCACACCCCATTTATGAAGTGGGGTTGGTAAGAATGATCTTCACTCTGGGTTGTTTCAAGAATCAAATGACATATATTTCTCTCTCTCTCTCTCTCTCTCTCTCTCTCTCTCTCTCTCTCTCTCTCTCTTTCTCTCTCTTTGCATTAGTGGGGGTTGAACCCAAGGGTGCTATACCCCAGTGCCTTTTATTTTTTTATTTTTTGTGGTGCCGGGGATTGAACCCAGAGCCTTGTGCATGTGAAGCAAGCACTCTACCAGCTGAGCTATATCCACAGTCCTTTTTTTATTTTTTAGACAGATTCTTGCTAAGTTGCCTAGGCTGGCCTTGAACTTTCGATCTTCCTGCCTCGGCCTCCAGAGTAGCTGGGATCATAGGTGTGCACCACCATGCCCAGCTACTTTTTAGAGATTAAATGGCAAACATGAAGGCACACAGCCAAGGGCATTGGTGCCAGCTGCTGACTGACCTTGCTGTATTTGGCATCGTTCCCATTAAGCCAGCAACTATGGTTGAGGGAACAGTCAGGTGCTGCTTCCACACTGCAAGTCGTCCAGGTCTTGGAGAGGCTGCTTGATTTGCCCAAGGTCATAAGGAGGTTAGAGGCAAAGCTAGAACTTGAAACAGGTGGTTAACTCTGAAGCCCAGACTCTCCAGCCCTTCATTTTGTGGTTGACAAGAGAGGTTCCAGATATCCAGCGGCTGGACCCCATCTACACCGTGCCTCTGGTGAACCAGCCCAGGACCCCCACTGCGCTGCATTGCTAAGGAGCGGGCTGTGGGTGGTAGCTGCCAGGATTCGCGGGGCCCTTGGCTTGTTCCAGGAGCTACGTGAAGGGATTAAGAGGCACAGATTGTTTCAGAGTAGCTATTGGAGCCAACAATTATTATTTTTTTGTACAATGGGTAAAATTTTCCTCTCCTTACTTGCTCCCCTGCTAGAAGACTCAATGGAATAAGTAAGAGAAACAACCGCATGTGTTATTTGAAAACTGTTTAGTGCAATTACTGCTGCAGATTTTACTGAATTTGAAAATGATAGATGGCAAATCTTAATTTCCCAATCTCTCTATCCTGGCAAGCAGTTTGTTAAAGACTAGCGGTGCAGCTAATCGCCGGCGCATAATGCCCACCAATACATGGTTTTCCTTTTTATATAACACATTATGCTAATCACCCTGTATTCCATTTTTCAATAAAAGGTCAGCAGAGCACTGTTTGTTCAGAATGTGCAATTTAAACTTCATGTCTGTCATTAGAGATAATCTAGGTTTGCTGCATCAAGTGGGGTTGTCATAGAAACCAGACCCGCAAGCTCTGTTTACGGCCTTTGGAGAATAAACACTTTGCATGTATTTCTTTGGAAAGGAAAAAAAAAAAAGACCAAAACATCAAAAATCATCGAACAATTAAGTAAGGTTTGAAAACAAAGCAGTAATAGCCCAGAAGAGAGAGCTGTGTCATTCATCAAAAATCAATAACTGTCACACAGTTGGTCTACCCGAGCGTTCAAGCAGGAGACTACGTAAGTGGTCAAATATTTCCCCTGAGAAGAGCAAGTGGGGGAAGAGCCATGTGTTATTATGCTGAGTACGGAATTAATTTAAGTGTGCTAATGGGTTTTATCCAAGCTATTATACCCTTGAAAAATATTTTGTGTGAATTGCTTTGAGTGTCTGATCAGGCTTTTTATGCATGTGTTTGGACATTCATTTGTGAATTCCAAATAGCCCAGATGATTCCATATTATGGTTTCTCTCATACTCCTTCTGTCATCTATAGGGACCCTCCCGGGAATCAGTTCTGGGGTCCTGGGCCTCGGCATTTTAAGATCCTGCCTCAACAACATTTTTGTGTTTATCAAATAAAACGACAGGATATCCAGTTAAATATCTTAGCATAAGTGTGTCCCAAATATTGCCTGGGGCATACTTACACTGAAATTATTCATTGCATATTTGAAATTCCAGCATAAAGGGAGATCCTGGGTTTGGTGGTGGCTCTGTGCCCGAGGGGCCGCGGAGATGGGAAGGCCTTCTCTCACCTCCACTGCCAGCCTCAGGCCTGGGTGTCCTTTAACAGGGCATGAAGCGTGTGCGCAGGATATGTGTGCATGACTAATCCTGTTAAGTCACAGTGTAATTGTGCCTCTAATTTGCTGAAGGCACCAGCAAAGTCAAGTTCAAAAAAGTCACTCACTCAAAAAGGACCAAACACCCACAGGGCATAGCCACCGCACAGGGAAAAGCACAGGGAAAAGCTTTTAGGGGTTCTTTGTTCCTACTCAAAGAGGCTTTCTGTACCTCCTTTCCTGGGGAGGAGCTAACCATCCCCAGTTATTTTTGGAACCAGGCCAGAGGAAGGACCTGAGGCTGATCTGTGGGGTGTGATCTTCAAACTAGGCCTGGAAAGGTGGGGTTCTGGGAACTACAGCCCTGGCGGAGGGAACTGTTGTGACCTCTATTCACAACACCATTCCCAGGAGCTGGTCATTGGCACAAAATGGATTCAGTAGGCTCCTTTGTTGTAGGAAATGATGGAGCTTCCTTCAGGTTGATTCCAGTACATGCTTTCTGCTCAACAAGTGGTAATTTAGCATCTGCTGCCTTGGGACAAGAGCTGCGGGGGACCCGGAGGCAGCTGATGTCCGGATCCAGAGGGAGAGAGTTGTGCACAGATGTCACCCTGGAGCCCGAAGATGGGGACAAATGCCTGAGCAGAGGCACAGCCAAATTGCCATGGGAACGTGGGGAAGAAGGGGTGAATTTCACCTGGGAACCTGGGGGGGGTCTTCTTGGAGGAGGGGTCCTCTGCTGGGCCTTGTAGTAAGTCAGCGTGGTTAATAGTAAAAACGTGCCTGGAGACTGGAAGTGGGGCTTAGCGAGGATTTCCTGCAGTTAAAATCTGGAAAGGGGAAAGTCTGATCCCATCCTGGGCAGGGAAGTACAATGGTTAATGATGGGTTCTGATGCCAGGTGCCGTGGGTCACGCCTGTAATCCCAGCGACTCGGGAGGCTGAGGCTAAGATGCCCCCAGCCAGAGAACTAAATGAAATAAATAAATAAATAAAAGGGCTGGGGGTGTTGCTCAGAGGTTGAGTACCCTGGGTTCGATCCTGAGTACTGGGGGTAGGGGAAGGATGGGCGGTGGAGTTGGAGGCTGGACTTGCACCACGCTCTGCCGCTCACCAGCTGTAAGCCACACCACCTTCTTCTGCCTCAGCTCCTGCCTCTGTAGAATGTGAATGGTGGTTGTGTCTGCTTTATCAAAGTGTTCTGAGAATTAAATGAGATGATATGAATAGGCTCTTGTTCCAGGGCCTGGAATGTCCTACAGGGTTGAAAAGTGTTGTTGTGATGAGGTCGATTTTTCTCCATTGCTCTCAGCCCCTTTGATTCTGATCCTGCCTCCAAGCATTTGCTCACTGCAAGCTCTATGCCCAGGACTGTAGTCCATTTCCACTTGACCCCTGCTTCCTGCTCCTTGGCTTGCCTGCACCCCTGCCACCTCTGCCCATCCCTGAGCTGACCCTGCAGAGGGCTTGTATAGGTCCTTGGACTTGCTCATAGGTCCCGGCTCTTCGCACTACTCCAGATCTGGGTCCTGGGCGCCTACATAGATTGGTGATCTTGGAACAGCATCCAGAAAGGCCTCCTTGAGTGGCCCTGCCCTGTGCTCTGGATTCTGTTCTCAGCTTCTGGTTTGGCTCTGTCTTCCCCACGACCTTTGAGAGAGAGTCTGGAGAGTGGAGAAGGCCTTGCAGAAGGAGGAAGGAGAAGGACTCTCAGGGAGGGGAAGCAGCGTGAGCAAGAAGAGGTGCAAGTGGCAGGTTTAGAAAAGAGCAAGTGGTTCAGAATGGGAAGCAGGATGCTTGGGGAGGAGAGTAGGAGGGAGTGGCAGCTGGGCCGGAGAGAGTTCCTTGTGGCATGCAGGTCTGCCCTCTGCTTCCATGGAGTCTTTGTGAGACTCTGACATGGTGACTCTGGCTGGGACCCAGGCTGTTCAGGCTGAGCATGGGGCATAAGCAGAGGTAGTTAGCATCCCCTGAGATTGCTATATAGACACAGAAATTCTCTGCAGTGAGTTAACTAAGTGTATCAGTCACGTAATGCCACAATAATGCTGTGTAACGAGCAATCACCTAACCTCAGTGGCACACAGCAATGGCAATATATTTAGCTCTCGTCTGTGGAGCTCTGCTGAACATGGCTGGGCTTGTGCACATGACTGAGTATTGCCTAGATGTCTGTGATCTGTACTGACTGTGGCAGGGATGGCTGGGGTAGCTCAGCACAGAGCCTTCTGTACCATCTGCAGTGGGCTAGCCCAGGCATGTTTCATTGGCCAAAGTCAGTCACATGGCCAAACTCAGAGTCAAGCGATGGGGAAATGGATAAGAGGAATTGAAAATTCCCACGGACAAGGCATAGATTCAGGGAAGGTTGAAAGATTGGGAAGATGAGGGCAATCATGCTATCACACTATGCTGAGCTAGAAGGTTGTGATTCAGGGCAGCTGCTGAATCTTTTGCCTCCCATTGGAAGAGAACATATCCGAGAATGAAACCTGGCAGAGGGAGACTGAGCCAAGTAGTGAAGAAGAAGCCAGAGCCCTGATCCAGCTATACCTGCATCCTCACCCCCCTTGGACTCCCTAGTTATATGAACTAGCAAGTTCCCTTGTGTGAGTTGAGTTCTTGCCACTTACAATGGAAAGAAGCCCAACTAGCGCTGCTCTGAATGCCAAACGAAGGCATTTAGATGTTAAAAATGTCTAAGGAGAGACATTTATGTCTAACTCCTTGTGTAAGGGATGCAAGTGGTGGTAGGGTGAAAATCAGGAAACTGTTGCCTAGCTCAAATGCAAGGAGGATGAGAGCTGACATAGGGCCAGGGAAATGGCAAGGGAGAGGAAGAGACACAAATGACACTTTGTGGAGAGAGGACGGATGGGATTCGGTGACTGGATGGGAAGTGCCACGAGAGAGTGTGAAATAAAACATATTTGGACTTTTTCACCTGGAAGACGGAAGGGAGGTTTGGGGGGCATGCCGGCCACCTGACTCTCGAAACACGAGTCCCTGTTGTGGGACTTGCCAGCCTCAGTGGTATAAATACTCCCAGCATGACTGGTTTACAGGACCAGCCCTTTAACAACCAGCAGGTACATTTTCTGAGTATTAAGTGGTTGGCTCTGGGGAGCTGTGGTGACCAGCTGCGGCACACCAGTCCACGTCCAAGGACGTCCACACATTAGGGAATGCAACCAGGTTTTGGACACTTTAAATTGAGTTTCCTGCAACTCTTGCAAGAGAAGGCGCCTGGAGGATATTGGGAATAACAGTTCTGGGCCTCAGAAGAGAGGCCCTGTCTGCGCCGACTTACTGGGGAAGTGGCACCCCTGTTTTCTGGGAGAAGGTTCTGGGGCAAGAAGTGCCCTTTGACTCCAGCTGGAGTGGCGGGCGACCCCCAGGCCTAACCTGGAACACAAACGGACTTTGTTGGCTCATGTGGTATTATTAAAAATTAAAGTTCATGGCTGTTTTTGTTTCCTGGGGCTGCCATAACCAATGACCACAAACTGGGTTTCTTAATACAGCAGAAATTTAATCTTTCGTTCTTCTGGAGGCCAGGCTTCAGAAGGCCAGGTGGGCACAGGGCTGGTTCCTGGTGGTGGCTCTGGGGGGAGGAACATCCTGCGCCGCTCTCCCGGCTTCTGGTGGAGGCTGGCAGGCCTTGACCTTCCTTGGCCAGAGTGAGCATCACGCGGGGCTCTGAGTCTGTCTTCATATTGCCTTCTGTGTGTCTCTTTATTTTTGATACTGGGGAGTGAATCCAGGGGCACTAAACCACTGAGCCATATCACCAGACTTTTTTGTATTTTATTTAGAGGCAGTGTGTCACTAAGTTACATAGGGCCTCACTAAGTTGCCAAGGCTGGCTTTGAACTCACGATCCTCCTGCCTCAGCCTCCTGAGCCCCTGGGATTACAGGCATGTGCCACCATGCCTGGCTCTTCTGTGTGTTTCTGTGTGTTTTATAGGAGGACATTATTGGATTTGGGACCCACTCACTTTAGTATTATCTCAATCCTTACCTTTGCTACTCTTGCAGGGACTCGGTTTCCAAATAAGGTCAAGTTCACGGATGGAGTTTCCAGGTGGGATGACTTTATTTAACCCACTATAGTTGTTAGAGATTAAAACTTGATGGGTTTCACACACACAACACACAGGCACATGCACACATGTACACACACGAGATTCCTAACTTCTCTTGAATAGTGCAGCTGGTCCAGTGGCCAGCAACAGGCTGGGGTGCAGAGGCAGCTGCTCCTATTTCCAGGCACCTGGGGCTCTGCTCAGTTCTTCATCTGGAGCCCTTGCTGCCATTCAAGTGGAGTCCTTTGTTTGGGGGGGGGGGTCTGTGAGGCTGGAATCTGGCTCCCACTCTCTCACCTGCTTCCCAATGTCTCCTTAGCAACAGACGTTCATTTATTCTGTGCATGAACCACTGTTTAACAGTATTTATTTCCAGAGTCAGAAATATTTGATTCCAATTAGGGACAGCAAATTGAAACCCATGCAGTGTCAAAGATGCAGGTCAAGCAATAATTGAGAGCCCGTGACACAGGACTGGGAGGGAGAGCCCAGGCTCCGGGAACAGACCAGCCATGGGGCTCTGTCGGGATGTTCGTGTGCTCTTGGAAACGCAAGTCAGCCTGAGCCTCGGTTTCATAACTGTGAAATGGATCCGGTAACAATTCCTCCCAGTGTATAAGAAGTTGAAAAACCATATGTAAGGCCTTTACATGCCGTAGGAGCTTAATAAGTGTATGGTGAGTAAATGATGAATGAGCTAGTTGTTTGAACTTTGTATCACTTCCAGCTGAAATAGGAGAAATATTTCAGATGTGGATAATGTCCCCATACTACCCTGACAAAATCAGACAAGAAGGTGGGGAAATGTTCTCAGAAAGATCAGTCGTGGCCGTGCGATCAAATTGACTGCATTTTTCAGCCACAAGGAAATTTACTCCAAGGTCAAGAAGTAGGAATTCTAGAAGTAATGATGACAGTGATCATCCCAACAGATATGATGTTTACATAATCAGAGGGCGAAATAAGATGGTTTTGAAGCAGCTAGGACCGCATTTCCAATTGTGTGTGTTCTAAGGGAAGTCAATAGGTGCTCTACAAGGCAGGGGAAATGCTCAAATATTCCTTTACTGCAGAACTTTTCAGAGCCTTTAATGTGTTACTATGCAGTGAATTTCCTACATGGAGACAGCGCATGGAGTGCTCCCCAAATAGATTCAGCCGTGGGAACCCTCCCCTCCCTCCTTTGGAAATCGGTGTTGACGCAACACAGAACTGGGTAACACACCATGATTTTTGGTGTATGTCGTCTGCCCTCCACCAAATGGCACACATTCTGGTGGGTCTTGAGAGGCTCCGATGCTGATTTTGGTTATTAAATATTGGTTATTAAATGATGGCTTTTGGTATGGAAGGAAGGTCACCAGGCATTAAGCCTGTCTGGGAGATGTCACCTTTAAGGCAACCATTGAGATTCCTGCAGGCAGTTTGTGAAAGGAGGGTTGGGGTGAGCCTGAGGGTCCCTGGGTCCTGCAGGTTCTCCTCTTTCTCTGCTTTTGGATCCTCCGGGGCCAGATCTAATCTCCAGAGGAGATGTAACCAGCTTCAGCTGAGTACTTAGATGCAGAGCTACCTTCCAGACGCAGGGCTGGAGCCGAGGGTGACCGGTATTCCTGGAGCTATCACTGTTTAATCTTGTTATGTCTCTGCCACCCAACTCACCAGCAGACCCTGACAGCAAGGCCCTCGCTCCAGACCCCAGGAGCCAGGCAAAACTCCAGCTGTCATCCTCTTTGCCTCTCAGGACTGTGTCTCCTGGCAATTCAGTCACATGACACTCCCAGCTACAAGGGAGACGGGGACCGAGTCCTTCAGCAAGGTGTCTTTGTGCTCACCTAAACCTCATGGCTCTCTTTTGCAAGGAGGAGGAGAGAATGGAGATTGGATTCTGGGAGGTGACCTGTAGCCTGCCACAAGGTCCCTTACTTTATTTTGGACAAAACCCTCTTTCTTTTGTTTTTAATTATAATATTTTAAATCCAGAAGACCAATATGCTCATTGGTGAAGATTGCAAAATATTAAAAAAAAAAAAATCAGAAGAAATGCAGTGACCAGGCATTCTGCTTCCTAGAGACAACCGTTAGAAGCATTGTTAGGGTCTGGGTCTGGGATGGCCTCAGAGTCTTGCATACTCAGATTCGGGGCATTTGGGAAGTGACTAGATCATGAAGACTGACCTCATCAGCGGATTAATTCATTGATGGCTGAATGGGCTCCAGGGAAGTGGGACCTAATTGAAGGACGTAGGTCCCTGGGGTGATATTTTCTCTCTGGTTTGGAGCAAAGGAGTCGGCCCACTATGGCCTGAGACTTCTTAAACTGTGAGCCAAAATAAACTTTTCCTTCTTCCTCTTCCTTTTTTAAAAAATTTGGGTTGTAGATGGACACAATACCTTTAATGTATTTATTTGTGGTGCTGAGGATCGAGCCCAGGGCCTCACATGTGCTGGGCAAGGGCTCCACCACTGAGCCGCAGCCCCAGCTGAAACGTTCCTGCTTTAAGTAGTCCTCGTCACGAGCACTATAGACACACGTTTTTTTTCCTCCCAATTTTGAGGTCATGCCTTAAATTTGATTTTATATCTTGAGTTTTCACCATGTATGTTGCATACCACTGGGAGTTCTTCACAAATAATTTTAATGATGACCTTAGGTTCTATCATCTGGCTCTAATTGAATCTACCATAATTTACTTGGTCAAGTCCTCTAATGGACGCTTTCACTGTTAGCAGTTTTTCATCATTAACTCTAAAGAACATTTCCTGGGCTTTGACCTCATTTTGTACCATTTCCTCAGACTGGGTTCCTAGAAAAGAAATGACTGTCTCCCTTGAGCTGGGGTGCTTACATTTCTTTCTTTCTTTCTTTTTTATTATATTTATTTTTTAGTTGTAGTTGGACAATACCTTTATTTTTATGTGGTGCTGAGGATCAAATGAATGCTCCACCACGGAGCCCCAGCCCGATTGTCGTGTTTGCATTTCTTGACGTACACTGCCAAGTGTTCTCCTGAAGTGGACTCACTTCACTGTCTCCAGGATGGAGAAGAAATAGAGTTGGAAAACACGCTGTAGTGTACCTTCACTTTGGTGCGAAAGTGGTGGTGAAATGATCATTTGTTGGAATATTCTCCCTGGGCCTCTTTGCTGACCATCTGTCCCCCACATGACTGACGTGCTGTGGAGAAGATGGGCCTTGGGCCTTGGGTGTGGGAGGCTGTGCTCCTTGTCTCCGTCAGTGTTCTGTAGAGTCCTCGGGCATTGCTCAGTGTCTCATGTGCTAGGGTCGCCGACCATCTTGCAATAATATTTTCACTTTCTCGGTATTGTTCTTCTTTCCTTTCCTGACTGTTTCCTTGAGGGTATTGACAATCAGGAAAGAGGCACAAACCACCTCAGAATGGCTTATCCATTCTGAAGGGCTTACTTCAGAGCTGTCCTTAGTTACTTTTCTGTGACCAGATGTCTTGGTAATTTTGTCATCAAGATTTTTGGAGATGGACTGGTGAGTGGGTGCCATCTCTGGGGCCAGGGCAAACATGGGACTTTTCCAGGCATGACATCTGGTGTCAGATAAACCTAGGTATGCAACAACTCCTGTGGACTAGGTTTGTGTGTCCCACCCAATATGTATGTTGAAACCCTAATCCCCAAGGTGCTGGTATTAGGAGGTGGAGCCTTTGGAGATGATGGGGTCAGAATCCTCATGATAGAACTGTGTCCTCATAGGAAGAGACAGAAGAGGCCGTCCCCTGCTCTGTGCTCTGTGATAATATGACCAGGAAGAGGCTCTTACCAGGAATCAAATCTGCCAGTGCCTTGCTCGTGGACTTCCCAGCCTCCAGCACCAGGAGAAATAAATTACTGTTGTTTAAGATACCCAATCTGTGACACCTTTGGTATTGCAGCCTGAACTAAGACAGTCGACGAAAGAAATTTGACACTTTGCTTTTGTGAACCGAAGAAGAGAGCTCTCTGCCATTCCAATCCTTTTTAGAAGAATTAAAACATAAAAGACTTTCTACTTTAGAACAATTTAAGATGTAGAGGACAGTACAGAGAGCTTTCATATACTGCACACTCAATTTTACCTATTATAAACACCTTACACTACAATCTTGCAGTTGATGAACATCGATATGTCATTATTATCTTAAGTGCAGACTTCGTTCAGCTTTCTTTAGTTTTCACCATATGTTCCTTTTTCTGCTCCTGGATCCCTTACAGGATTCTACATTACATTAAGTGGTCACATTTCCTTAGCCTCCTCTTGGCGGTGACAGTTTCTTCCCTTGTGTTTGATGACCTTGATAGTTTTGAGAAGTACCGGTCAGATATTTCGTAGTGTGTTCCTTAGTGGGACACGTCTGATTGTTTTTTTCTTGATTAGACTAAGTATAGGCATTTGGGGGAGGAAGATCACAAAGATAAACCATCATTTTTATCATATCCAGGTGTGTTGTTATGGCAAAATACCTGAGGAACCCAACTTCGAGTAGGAAAGATTTTTTTTTTTGGTTCATGGTATCAGAGGTTTCAGTCTGTGGTCCCTAACTCCAGTGTTTCTGGACCTGTGGTGAGGCAGAACATCATGGCAGGGAGCACTCAGGACAGCAAACCTGCTCGCCCCATGGTAGCCAGGGAGGAGAGAGAGAGGGGGAGAGGGGGAGGGGGGAGGAGGGAGGGGGAGGGGGGAGGGAGGGAGAGGGGGAGGGAGAGGGGGAGGGGGAGGGGGAGGGGGAGGGGGGAGGGGGAGGGAGAGAAAAAAAAAGAAGCAGTTGGGAACAAGATATATCCTTTAAGGACACACCCCCAGTGGCCTACCAACTTACATGAGGCCCCATATCCTGCTATTTCCACCACCTCCCAGTAGGGCCACCAGCTTGGGACCAAACCTTCAATGCATGAGCCTTTGGACGACATCCAGACCCAACACTTGACATTGATCTTGATTATGCACTTGAGGTAGTGTTTACCAGATTTATATAGAGTTAATTTTTCTTCCTCTTTTCCATACACGCTTTTTGGATGGAAGTTACTAGGTACAGCCTGTGCTTAAGGAATGGAAGTTACGCTTCTACTCCCTGGAGAGAAATTACATATATAAAAAATTTGGAATTCTTCGGCATGAAAGGTTTGATGATTTCCCCCTTTATATACAATCATTTGTTTATTCAACCATTTGTTTGTATTACTATGAATTCATTCCCTCGGGGAGCACGAATTATACATGTATATTTTATAACAGCTTTATTAAGGTATAATTCATATACCACAAAAGTCACCTATTGAAAGTGCACAAATCAATGTTTTTTTCCTAAACCTATAGACTTGTGCGACCATCACCACTATTTAGAACATTTTCTTTCTTTCTTTTTTTAATGTATATAAGACAGTGGGATGCATTACAATTCTTATTACATATATAGAGCACAACTTTTCATATCTCTGGTTGTATACCTAGTATATTCACACCAATTCGTGTCTTCATGCCTGTACTTTGGATAATAATGATCATCACATTCCACCATCATTAATTGCCCCATGCCCCCTCCCTTCCCCTCCAACCCCTCTGTCTATTCCTCCCATGCTCCCTCAGACTGCTTATGAGCAGTCATTCCTCATCCGTTTCCTTTCCATTCCACCAGCCCCAGGCAACACCTGGTCTACCATAGAGTCATATTCCAGACATTTCATCTGACACAAACAACATGTAGACCTCTGTGATCAGCTTCCTTCATTTAGCATGGTGTTTCCAAGTCCCATCCACACTGAAGCATGTATCAGTATGTCCCTTTTTTTACCCAGTAACATTCCATGCATGGATAGACCACATTTTACTCATCCGCTCATCAGTTTACTTGTATTGTTGCCACCTTTGGGCTACTAGGAATAATACTGCTATGAATAATTGTGTGCAAGTTTTTGTGTGGACATTTACTTTCTCTTGACTGTAAAGTAGGAGTAGAATTACTGACTAACATGTTAACTTTTTGCTTGAGTTTTCGAGGAACAGCTGAACTGTTTTCTGAAGTGGCTGTATCATTTTACATTCTCACCAGCCGTGTGTGAGAGTTCTAATTATTCTCCATCCTTGTCAAGTTTTCTTGTTTTCCTTTTTAAAATAGTAGTCATACTATTTATAATGGGTATAAATGGATATTTCATTGTGGGGGGTGTGTGTGTGTGTGGCTGCAGATTGAACCTAGGACCTCCTGTATACTAGTCATGCATAATAGTTGAGTGTTGTGAACTTTACTACTGAGTTACCCTCATTTGTGGTTTTGATTGGATGTCCTGATAGCTAATGATATTGAGCATCTTTTCATGTGTTCATTGACCAGTTTTATATCTTTGGAGAAATGTCTGTTCAGTTCCTTTGCCTATTTTTAAGTGGAATAGTCTTTTTCTTATTGAGTTGTAAAAGTTCTTTATATATTCTAGATACATGTATCTTTTAAAAATTTTTTTAATGAATTTTTTTTGATAAAATGTTTTTATTGGTAGATAACAGGTATCCTATAAGGCATAGGACTGGGAAATATTTCCTTTCATTCTGTGGACTTTCTTGCTTGGTGATGTGCTTTGAAACACAAAAGTTTTTAACTTTGATGAAACCTGATTTATTTGTTTTTAAATTTTATTGCTTATGCTTTTGGTGTCTTATCTAAGAAAACATTGGCTAATCTAAGGCCCTGGAGAGTTATGCTCATGTCCTTTAAGAGTTTTGTAGTTTTAGTGTTTGCATTTACGTCTTTGATTCATTTTGAATTAATTTTTATATGTGGGGTGAGGTAGGGGTTTAACATCATGTTTTGTTTTCTGAAGTGGCTATATCATTTTGTTTTGCTTTGTTTTTTTGGTATGTGGATATATAGTTGTCCCATCAGGATTTGTTGAAGAGACCATTCATCCTTATGGAATGGTTTTGGCACTCTTGCCAAAAATTAATTTTCCATAAACATGAGGATTTATTTCTGGGCTCTTAATTCTATTCCATGGATCTATTTGTCTTCTTTGTGCTAGTACCACACTATCTTAATGATTACTGTAGCTTTATATTAAGTTGTGAAATCAGGAAGCATGAATCATTCAAATTTGTTCTTATGTTTCAAAATCATTTTGGTTCTTCTGGGTCCTTAGAATTCTCAGATGAATTTTAGGAGCAGTTTGGCAATTTCTACCAATTAGTCACCTGGTATTTTACTTACAATCACATTGAATCTGTAGATAACTTTGGGAAACATCACATCTTAACAATAAGAAGTCTTATCCATGAACATGGGATGCTTTCCCATTTAAATTATTTGCTTATTAAAATATTTTGGTACTAAATAAAAGCAGCATGCAAAGCAATAGAGTTTGGCATTCTGCAGTTATCATCAACATTATGATATCCCAAATAGTTTTTTTTTATATGAATTGAGAACCTAGCATGTCCCTATGATTATGAGCATTTGTTTACTTACACCTTGATGCCTGATTAGGTTGGAAATGTCACAAAAGAGTATGTGACAATATTATATATCCTTGTTTTTTACTTGTACCATTGAATATGGTGTGACACAATAATCCCAAGGTAGCTTGCATGTCAAGATTCTTACCTATGAAAGCACAGAGCCAACAAAGTTAAAGTGGTCCCTTATGTCTTGAAAATATGTGGTCTGCTTCTTTTGTCTGAATAAAAGCTCAATTGGAAAGAGTTGGATTTTGCATGAGTATTGCCTTGAGCCATTCTGTAAGACTGTTGGCTCAGCAGACAAACTCCTTGGTTTGTCTGGCTCTGGAGATGGTTAAGCCACTGTGTGGCTGGGAAGAGAGTTTAAAAGCTAAAACAATGCCTCTGTCCAATGTTCTCTTCCATCCCAGAATCTCTCAAATCTGTTCCAATATTGTGAAGCATATGGTGGAGAAACTGCCATTTCCCTTTGTTGGGATGAACGTATTCAGCATCCCTTGGCGAAACCAATTCCCGGTTTCTGTGTTTTATTTGCACAAGGGCAGCATCAAATAGAGTTCTGTTTTTGAAATCTTTTGGTAAGTGAAAAGACTTTCTGTTTTGTTTCTTAAAATAATTTTTAAATCGAGGCACTTGTAGGTTCACTTGTGGTTGTGAGACCTAATACAGGGCTGGGATGTAGCTCAGAGGTAAACTGCCTGCCTCACATTCACAAAGCCCTGGGTTCAACCCCCCAGCAGCAAAACAACGACAACAACAACAACAACAAAAACCAAATAGGCAAACAAACCACCACCACCAACAACAAAAAAACCCTAAGCAGAAACGCAAAACAAAACAAAAACACCAGGACCTAATAGTGTGATTTTGTGTACACTATGTACAGTTTCCCACAATAGTAACATCTTGCAAAATTACAGGGCAGCATCACAACCAGGATGTTAACATCAATAGAGTCAAGATACGGGACATTTCCATCACCTCAGGAGTCCTTGTTTTGCCTTTTACAGTTAGATCCATTTCCCTTCTGCCCCCATCCCTTTCCTGATCCCTAGCCACCACTGATCTATTCTCCATTTATGTATTTTTGTCATTTCAAGAACGTTATATAAATGCAACGTTGGGAGATTGAATTGAGAATAATTCTCCGAAGATTCATCCATGTGATAATGTATATCAACAATTTATTCCCTTTATTTTTTTAAATAACTAGATTTTCTTTCTTTTTTTTTGAGAGAGACAATTTTTTAAATATGTATTTACTTTTTAGTTTTTAGCGGACACAACATCTTTGTATGTGGTGCTGGGGATCGAACCCAGGCCGCACGCATGCCAGGCCAGCGCGCTACCGCTTGAGCCACATCCCTAGCCCCAATTTATTTCCTTTTATTACTAATTAGATTTCCATAACAGGTACCACAGTTTGTTTAATCGTACATCTACTGAAGGACATCTGGATTGTTTCCGACTTTCACTATTATAATTAAAGCTGCTGTATACTTTGGTATATGGTGGCTTGGACACAAATCATCATTTCTGTGAGATAAATGGCTCGGAGTGCAATTTATTGGTCTTATAATAGTTGTGTGTTATATTTTTAAAAGAAACTTCAAAAAGGAAAAACACTGGAAGCATATTTCCCAGAGTGAGTACCATTTTATAGTCAGAGCAGCAATGTGTGAATGATCCATTTTCTCTGCATTGAAAGCATTAGAGTGTCACCTTAAAAAAATAACCATTTTATATGTTAATAGTAATATCACATCATGTTTTAAATTTGCATTTATTTCCACAATACTAATGATGAACATCTTTTCATGCACTCAGTTGCCATTGTATGTTCTTTTGGTGGAAGACCTGTTCCTGTCTTTAGCCTGTTTTCTAATTGGATTGGGTTTTATTTCACCCTTGACTCTTTATATTCTGAATACTAGTCTTTTGTTGGACATGTGACTTGGAATATCTTCTTCCACTCTGTAGCTTGTGTTTTCATTCTCTCAACATAGTCTTTTTGCAGAACAGATATTTTTAATTTTGATGAATTCTAATCAATTGTTTTTTTCCTTGTATAGATCATGTTTTTATAAATGTCAAATCTAGAACTAGACCCATAACCATAGTCCATGAAGATTTTCTATTTTTTTCCTAAAAGTTTTGCAGTTTTATATTTTACATATAAGTCCTTGATTCCATTTGAGTTAATTTTTACATAAGGTATATAAGATGTGTGGCTAAGTTTGAGGTTCCCTCCTCTCTATTTTGGTCTACAAATATCTAATTGTTCTAGTATGATTTATTTAAAAGGCCATTTTCCCTTCATTGAAAGTTGAGTAGCTTTTAGAGCTGGGATGTGGCTCAGCGGTAGAATGCTTACTTATCTAGCAAGTGCCAGGCTCTGAATTCAACCCAGCACCACCCCCTGAAAAAAAATTGCGTGTGTATCTTTGTAAAGAAATAAGCTGGACATATTTTTCCTTTCGTTTTGGAAGGATATTTTTTTGGTGGGGAGAGACTACATATAGGATTCTGGGTTAACATTTCTTTTCATCATCTGGAAAATATTGTCCCACTTCCTCTGATCACCATGGTTCTCAATGAGAAATCTACTGTCATTCTAATTGTTTCCCCCTAAAGGTAAAGTGTGATTTTTCTCTGGCTGGTTTCAAAGTTTTGTCTTTGTGATTTTTTTAGAAACTTAACTATGACATATATTGATGAGTATTTCCTTGGGCTTATCCTGTTTGGGGTTCACTTGATTTTTTTCAATCAGTGCTTTATGCCTCTTGCTAAATATGGAAAGCTTCCAGCCATGACTATTATTATTTTAAGTACTTTTTCAGCCATCCTGTTTATCTTCTGGGATTCTGATGATATGAATATCAATTTTTTTAAATCATTGTATCACAAATTCTTTTTATTTAAAGTTTGTTTTATTTCCGTTGTTCAAGTTGGGTATTTGCTATTGCTGTATCTTCCAGCTCACTAATTCTCTCTCTGTTCCCTCCATTTTGCTATGGAACTCATTTACTGAGCTGCTGTTTTAGTCAGCATTTTTGCTGCCATGACTAAAAGACCTGACAAGAACAATTTAAGAGAGGAGTAAAAGTTTATTTGGGAGCTCATGGTTTCAGGGTCTCAGCTTCATTTCTGGGGGCTTGAGGTGAGACAGAACATCATGGCCGAAGAGTGTGGCAGAAGGAAGTAGTTCACATGATGATCAGGAAGCAGAGAGAAAGACTCTACTCACTATATACAAAATATACACTCCCAAAGCATGCCCCCAGGGACCAACTTACTCTTGCCATACCCTACCCACCTTCAGTTACTGATCAGTTAATCCCAATTAGGGGATTAATTCACTGATTGGTTAAGGCTCTCATAACCCAGTCATCTCACCTCTGAATCTTCTTGCATTGTCTCACACATGAGTTTTTGAGGGATACCTAATATTTAAATCATAATGCTTTTTATTTCAGTTATTATATTTTTTAGCTCCAAAATTTCTGTTTGGCTCATCTTTGTGTGTTCTATTTCTTTGGTGAGACATTCTGTTTTGCGTTCTTTTCTTTCCCCCAGTTTTATTGAGGTACAATTAACAAATAGGAATTATATATACTTCAGGTATACAAGCTGATATTTTGACATAAACATGTTTTGTAAAATAATTTCCGTGATCAAAGGCTTTCTAGTTTTCATTTGTTTCAAACACATTTGTAATTACTTGCTGAAGCATTTTTATCATGGCTGCTTCTACATTTTTTGTCATATAAATCTCTAATCTCTGTCATCTTGGTGTTGCTATCTATTGATTGTCTTTTTCCATTGAATATGAGCTCTTCCTTTTTCTATGCACGATGAGTAACTTGGACCAAAACCTGTACATGTTTGCAGTGTTGTGAAATTCTATATCTTACTTAAACCTTTTGACTTAGCTGGATTTCTCTGGTACGTCTTCAGCAGGGAAAGTTGCATGCAGTACGCCTTGTAATTGTCAGATGGAGGTTTCCACTTGGTGTCTGTTGACCTATAAAGTGGGGGAATCTTTGTTCTTGCTGGGTGGGAGATCTGATTCTCTATTCTTCACTGACAATGCAGTGCTCATTACCATCTGGTAGCAATAGGATCAAGTTCAGGGCAAGGTCGTGGGCACCTTGTTACTGCCTCATGATGCCCTTAATGATATTGAAGAAGTAAATGGCAGTTTTTACCATGGTGTTTGGCAGGATGGAAAGGTCACTGGCTAATAGTTTGTTGTCTTACTAGGCTGTTTCTTGAGTGGCCTTTGTGTTTGTGAGAGCAGGATTTTGTTGGGGCTCTTGATTTTTTTTTTTTCCCTGTGTGTTGTCATTTCTGTGACGTTGGCTTATACTCCGTGTGTGGGATACAAAATTCAAAAAGAAAAGCTGAGACTTCCCACTGTGTCAGGCCTTGGATCCTGACTGTCTAGATGGGCTTCCCTCTTCTATACCACTTTTCAGAGTCTTCTTAAGTGTGCTTCATAGGGAATATTTAGAGTTTCAAGCTACATTTAGTGGAAGAAATAGGGAAAAGTAATTCTAATCCAAATCTTCCTAAAAGTGGAAATCGTCTCTAGACTCATGGGTATTTGAACTTCGGATTCTAATCCCTTTCTTCCTTTTTCCGCCCTCCCTCCCTCCCTCCCTTCTTTCCTTCCTTCCTTGTAAAAATTTTCCAGTTACAGTCATTGGAAGTAGTTATACTTTTTGCATTAGGGTCCCTCTGAGTGGCTTCAGAGTCCAGGGAAGGAAGGAGCCTCATGGGAGGGCCGGGCCTCTATTCCAGTGTTCAAGGAGAGGCCCGACTTCTTTCACAAGTCTGCCACTCAGCTTCCATCACTGTCAACACCTGGAATAAACAGCTGAGGAGGAGGAAAGGTTCATTTCCGGGCATGGTTTCAGCCTGTGTCTGGTGGCCCATGGCTTTATGGGTGGCACTGTAGATCATGGTGGGCGCATGGGGGAGGAGGCCTGTCCACCTCGTCATAGCTGGAAGGAAAGGGAGACAGGGGAGGGGTCTGGGGTCCCAGTATCCCTGTCAAGGGTGTACCCCCAGTGACTGAACCTCCTCCAACTGGGCTGTACCTCCTAAAGGTCAGTTAGCTCTGGATAGTGCCACAGGCAGGGACCCAGCCACTACCCAGGGGCCTTTGAGGAACATTTAAGCCAAGTCCCTCTTCCATGGGACAGCTTGAGTAGAGGCTGAACATGAAGCCATCCCGAGGTTCCCTCAGTAGCCATCGGGCATCAGTTAGAGGTGGGCCACTTACCTGTCTGCAGGGCAGGACCCAGCCCCGTCCTCGCCTGTTGGCACGAGAGGTTCTTCCTCCCACCCCAGCTTGTGAGCAAATGGAACACAGCCCGGGTGATCACTTATCTGGGGTGACAGCAAGTAAGCATGAAAAATGTGCTGGGGACAAGGAAAGGACAGTGATCAGAAAGGCTTTTTCTTTCAACCTAAATCATGATGTTTGGGGCATCGGCTAGAGTTTTCCAAGTTATTTATAACTGTCTCCCCCTGTTAGGGGATATATGTTTTATCTAAAAATAGGTAATCTTTCCTAATCAGATGATGAATGTGTGTGTCCCAGATGGAAGCCCCGTAGTTAGCCACCTCGTTAGCACAAGTTCAGGGGAGTAATGGGAATATTGCCAGCATGACACGGATCAGGCGCCTATGGATGCTCGGTGTTTGGACATTAGGGTCCTTTGAATTTTCCCGATGGAAGACCCTGATGTTACAGAGGTGGTCCTCATAAGCCACATCTTCTAGGATGACATTCACGGGGCTCCTTATTCCTAGCAGCTAATTATTTGTGTGCTTTGGGGGTTCCAGTGAGTCTCCTTGGAGCTTCTGGTATGCAGGGCCAGCCTCTCCAGTCCTTAGGGGATCTGGGTGTGGGGAGGCCTGTAGGCCTCAACCTAGTGGACGTTGATGCTCACTTCCTCTTCCCACATAGAGAAATTAGTGTTAGAGCCGAGAGGCGCCTACCTACTGCTCCCAGTCCTAGCTGCTCTTTAGTAACACCTGGAAATGCAGTCAAGGGGCATCTGTGCTTCCTGCTTACCTCTGAGTCCCCCCAGGCCTGCAGCTGGCTTGTAGTACTTAGTAGATGATCAATTAAATATCTGTTGGCCGCTGACTCCTGTGAAGCTCTGTGGACTCTCCCCATGTTCCTGTTGGGCTCAGGCCTGGTCTGTCTTTGCCCTGCTCTGAGGGTATCATATGGTCCCTCAGTGAGTGAGAGAGTCAATAAAAAGCCTGCTACTTTCAAAGCAGGTGATCTTATGAAAGAAATACTGAGCAGGGGCACAATTATTTCATCCCAAGAAACTAATTAAACCCAAGGTTGCAGCCAGTGCATTTGTAGGGGGGACTGATAGGGGAGGCTCAGGCTTGCTCTGGAGAAGGGGAGAGGAGGACGTCTTAATCGTGCTGTTAATGATCAGAGGTGTTCTTAAAATCAATCCTTTCATTAACTGAGTGAGGAGCCGTACTGACCTGGTGGGATGTTTTAGGTAACATCAAATTAATTATGGATTGTTGCAAATGGCCTTCCTTTATCCAGCTGCGGTGTGTTTGCTGTCAGGAGACAGAGGAGGTTCAACCAGAGGGGGACGGGTGTTCAGTAACCAGAGCTGGCTCCATATCACCCTTCTGGTGACTACTTGGGTGTGGCGCCATGTTGTATGGTTGACTGGGTCTGGCCGGCCATCCCTGTGTCTGGTGGTGCCAAAGGAGTTGGCACATTTAGGTGACCAGCCATCCAGGTTCGCTTGGTCTCCTGGTTTTCCTATGTAAAGTCCCGTGTCCTGGGAAGTCCCTCTTTGTATGTGAACAATCCTGATTTTCAGGGATGGCTACGGAGGGCTGTGGGAAAAGTACAAAACCCAACACACAGCCAGAAATACAGAGCCGAATGCAATGGTCAGAGTGTCCAGTGGTGACCGAACAGGTCACTGGCCTCCTATAGTTGCTGTGGCTGCTTTTGCCCTGACTGTCGATGTTGGAAACCATGGGTGGCTTTTTGAAGGTGCCTCTGCTCACCCTTGTTCTGGATCTGGACTGATGGGGTTAAGGGCAAAGCTCAGCCTCTGGAGTCAGCGTCCATGTGCATTTTTGCCCTTGAGCCTGCGTTAGCCATGTGGCCTGGGGCAACGCTGCCTCACTGCCTTGAGACTTGTTTCCCCTCTCCACAACAGGGAACAGAAGTACCGGAGAGCTGTAATGGGCCTGAAGTCAGGCGATGATATGGAGAGCCTGCGGAGGGCTTGCTTCAGAGTAAGGGGTCAGTGCATGGTAGCCGCCACTGATGAAGCGCTGTGCAGTGGCTCTGGTTGTCACCATCCTTGTTGGTACAAGCGGCTGAGGGGTGTGTCGGGGATGGCTTGGCCTGGGTTTTGCTCAGCGCCCTTTCCACCAGCACTAGCTCTTCTGTGACTGAAGAGGGATGATGGCGACTTCTCTTGCACGTGGCAAAGAGACAGGTGCAGTGGTCTCGCAGCCTGCTCTCTGGTGGGCCCAAACCCCAGACATTGTGGGTGGAGGTGGGAGGTGAGGAGGAGGCCAGCTAGGGCCCCCCCAAACCCAGGTTTAGAAACACGGTGAACGGCTGCCCTTCTCCCTGGAGACTCCTTCCATGCAGGATGACAGGGATGGGACAGAGAAATGAGACGGGTCCCTACATGTTTAGGGCACTGTCTCACACCAATGAGACAGTCTGCAGGTCTGTGGGACTGAGGAGTCTCAGGGAACATGGGTGCCACACATCTTGTCCCACCCCCTCTGTCCTTCAGACCCTTGTGAGCTCCCCTTGACCCTCACTCTGGGTGGGGCCAGAACGAGGCCACTTCTGCAAATTTGCATTCGCTTTTTTTTCTCATTAAAATATTATTAACACAAGGGAACTTGGGCAGTTTAGTCTAAATGAAACCTGGATTTAAAAAATAGGATTATTCAAGTATAACAGCCTGCACAAGGGGCTGAGGTTGTGGCTCAGTGGTAGAGCACTCGCCTGGCATGTGTGAGGCCCTGGGTTCCGTCCTCAGCACCACATGAAAATAAATAAATAAAGGTATTGTACCCAACTACAACTAAAAAATAAATATTAAAAAATAGACTGCGCAAATTTAAAAGATACAGTTTGATATTTTGTCAAATATGTACAACTGGGAGACTATCCCTCAATCAAGACAATGAGCATGTCCATCAGTTCCCAAAGTTGGTAATCTCTCGTTCCTGTCCTTTTCTACTTGTCCTCCCAGCCCACCGTCCCAAGCAGCTGTGATCCGCTTTCTGTTACTGATTATTTGCATTTTAAAGGAATTTTATATAAATGGAATCATCCAATGGACTCTTTAGTCTGGCTTCTTTCAGTATTGTTGTGTGTGTCAATACTTGGTTCTTCTCTCTTGCTGCATTCCATCGTGTGGATAGACCACTATTTAGGCAGGCATTCACGTGTTGATGGACACTTGGGTGGATTCCAGTCTGGGGCTCTTACGTACAGAGCTGCTGGGAACATTTGTGCAGTCTTTATATGGATATATGCTTTAGTTCTCTTGGGTAGTAGGAGTGATAGATGTCTGTTAGCATTTTAAGAAACTGTCAAAACGGTTTTCTGATGGCTTCTTAACCCTTCATGTTCCCACTAGTGGTGTGCGAGTGTTCTAGTCTCTGCACATCCGGGCTGATTTTAACCATTCCGACAGGTGTGGACTGGCACCTCCTTGTGGTTTTAATCTGTGCTAGGATTTGGAGATCATATCACTGTCTCCCATTGGGTGGTGCCTTTGACAGGTGACTAGGATCAGACAGGGTCATGAGGGTGGAGCTCTCATGACAGGATACCGGTGGCTTTAGAAGAGGAGAGAGACCAGAAGTCACACTCAAGTGCTGCCTGTCTCTTTCCATGTAGTGTTCTGAGGCTGCCTTGGGACTCTGCTAGCAAGAAGGCCCTTGCCAGATATAGGCCCTCAACTTGAAAAAGAACCTGAGCCCAAATAAGCCTTCTTTTTTTATAAAGTGCCCCAGCCTTAGGTATTCTGTTATAGTAATACAACGTGGACACATACATCTAAGACAATGGTGTTGATCATCTTTTCATGTGCTTGTTTGCCACCCATGTGCTGTGTGGTGATCAGTTTAAAAAGGTAGGTTGTTTGTTATTATTGAGTGTTATTAAAGATTTTTTAAATATATCCTATACATAGGTTCTTTACCAGATATATATTCTATAAATATTTTCTCCTAGTCTGTGACTTGTCTTGTCAGTCTCTTGAGGCTTCAGAAAACCAGTTTGTACTTTTGATGTCCAGTTTATTAATTTTTTTCCTCTTATGAATTGTGATTTAGTATCATACACGATGGAGCAATTAGGAAAATGAACATATCCATCGTGTCCAAGACGGGCTTCGCACAGCTCGCTCCCTAACCAAGGTCACACAGGTTTTCTTCTGTGTTTTCAACGACAAGTTTCTTATTTTATTTTTACATTTAGGTCTACAATCCATTTGGGGTGAATGGCCAAGGACAGGTCAGAGTCTATGTTTTTGTGGGGCTATCTGCTGTCTCAGCACCATCTGTAGAAAGGCTGGTCCCGTCTCCTTGGCATTATCTTTGCACTTCTGTCAGAAATTAGTGTCCATATATATATGTGGGGCTCGTTTTCAACTCTGTTCTGTTCCACTTATATATTTGTCTATTTCGATGATAATATAATATTTGATTACTGTGAATATCTCCAGCTTTGATCCTCCAGGACTATATTGAGAAGAGGTTGTTAAAGTAGGTGTCCTTGTCTTGCTCCTGATCTTAGAGGGAAAAGCTTTCAGTTTTACTATTAGGTATGTAGGTAGCTGTAGGTTTGACGTGAATGTTCTTTTAAGATGGGAATGTTCCCTCATTTTTAAAAATTATTTATTTATTTTTATTATTATTTATTATTATTTATTATTAATTATCAGGAACAGATGTTGGAAATTGCCAAAATTTTTTTCCTGCATCTGTTGAGATAATCATGGTTTTCCTACTTTCAGTTTATTAATATGGTGAATTATGTTGATTGATTTTTTTTAATGTTAAGCCAATCTTGGATATTAAGCCAATTTCTAGGGTAAATTCCATTTGATCATGATGTGTATCCATTACATATGCTTTTTGATTTGTCAAAATTTTATTGAGAATTTTTGCCTCTGTGTTCTTGAGAGGTATTTTTCTGTAGCTTATATATTTTTTTTTATTGTATCTGTGAAGCTTTGCTTTCAGGGTAATGCTGGCTTCAGAGAAATAGCTAGATCTGTTCTCTATATTTTTCTGAAAGTTGTATAGAATTGGTATTATTCCTCATATTATTGGTAGAAGTCACTAGGGAAAGCATCTGGGCCAAGTGTTGGTTTCTCTGATTTTTCTTATTCCTATCTTCTTCTTACTCTGACTTTAGTTTTCTCTTCTTTATTTAGTTTCTGAAGGTGAATGGTGAAGTCATTAATTTTCTAATTTAGGCATTTAGTATGATAAACTTTCTCCTAAGTACCGCTCTAGTGGCATCCACTAAAACATAAGGTACATATAAAATTTTAATTTACTTCAAAATATTTTTTTAATTTCCCTTGCGATTTCTTCTCTGAACTATTATGAGTTGTTTAGAAATGTGTCATTTAGTCTTCAAACATTTGAGGACTTTTGAGATCTTTCCATTGTTGATTCTTAGTTGAATACTCTAGTGGCATGAGAATATATACTGTTTGAATTAAAATTTACATTTATTAAAAATATGAACCTTTGTGGATTATTTTCCTCAAAAAACTTACATTTATTGAGGCTAGTTTTGTGGGCCAAAATTTTCATGAATGTTCAGTGTACACATGAAAAGGATATGTATTCTGCTGTTATGAAGACTTCAGAATATCAATTTGGTCAAATTGATTATGTTTTCTTGTGTCTTTACGGATTTTATAACTGCTTTTAATATCAGTTATTCAGAGAGGTATTGTAATATCTCACAATATTTACAAATCTGGTTTCCCTTTTGATGCTCTCACTTTTTGCTTTGTGTATCTCAAAACTCTGTTACTAGCAGCATAAATGGTTAGAATTGTTATATTCTTATTATAAATGAGCTCTTTTGTCAGTGAAATTTTGCTGATGCCTGGAAATATTCTTTGCTTGGAGAGATGTACTTTGTCTGATATGAACATATCCAACCTGACCTATGGAAACTGTGAGGTGATAAGTGTGTGCTGCAGCTGTGTGCAGTGCTGCATACCTGTAATCCCAGTGGCTTTGGAGTCTGAGGCAGGAGGATTGTGAGTTCAAAGCCAACCTCAGCAAAAGCAAGGTGCTAAGCATCTCAGTAAGACTCTGTCTCTAAATAAAAAATACAAAACAGGGTTGGGGATGTGGCCCAGTGGCCAAGTGCTCCTTAGTTTAATCCCCAGTACCCATGCCCAAAGGAAAAAAAAAAAAAGAAATGTGTGCTGCTCCAAGCCTCCATGTTTATGATAGTTTATTATGCAGCAACAGAAAACCAGTGCACAGGATAGACAATTCTAGGTTGAGGATTTTTGTTTATCCTTTAAAGGTGTCACCCACTTTCTTCTTTCTCCCATTGTTTCTGAGGAGAAATCTGCCGTCATCTTCTCTTTGTTTCTTTGTATCTTTAAAAACTCTGCCTGCTTTTGAGATTTTTTTTTTTCACTATAGTTAATTTTGAACAATTTGACTAGAATGTGTTGGAGTCATTTTCTTCATGTTCCTTGTGTTTGACTGTGATGAGCTTTTGGGTCTGTGGGTGAACAGTTTTCATTAAATTTAGAGAAACTTTTGCCATAATTTCTTTAAATATTTATTTACTTTGCCTTCCTCTCTCCTCTCCTTTGGGAATTCTCTTACTTATGCTTTAGGTTGCTTAAAGTTGTCTCACAGCTTATTGATGCTTTGTTCATTTAAAAAATATGTTTTTTATCTTTTTCATTTCAGAGAATTTTTATTGCTATGTATTCTGTAATGTCTAGTCTGCCATTGATACCATTGAATATAGTTTTTGAAATGTCAGACATTGTGATTTTAATCTCTTGATTTGAGATCTTTTAAAATATATCTTCCATATCTCCACTTACCTTTTCAAGCATATGTAATATAGGTATAATAATTAATGTTTTTGTATGGTAATTCTAATATCTTGTCAGTCCTGGGAAATTTTCAAGTGACTGATTTTTCCCCTCAAACTGGGTTATTTTTCTACTTCTCTGCATGTCTGATAACTTTCTATTAGATTCCTCACATTTGAATTTTAACTTTCAGGTCCTGGGTGTTTTTCTTATAAATACCACTGAACATTGTTCTGGGATGTGGTTGCATTACTTGGAAACAGCTTGATCCCTCTGAGTCTTGCTTTTCAGCTTTGTTACACAAACCAGAATTGTGTTTAGTTCTGGGGTTGGTCTCTCTGCACTACAGCAGAACCCTTGCCCTGTGAGTTATGGAGGGGACAGGCACTGGTTCCCAGCCCTGGGTGAGTGCTGTATGCCATGGACTGTAATCCTTTTGGGTGTTCAGTCCTGGGTCTTGGGCAGTTTCCTCAGATACATGTGCTGATTAGTACTCTGCTGAATACTCCTACGAGACCCTCTCCTTACCTTTGGAGTTTTCTCTCTGCAAAGCTGTCTCCTTTCTGGTTCTTTGTTCTGTGAGCTTAACTGCTTGGTCTTTCTGGACTCCCAGGTGTTCTCAACTCAGGTATCCTCCTCCATGCTTCCCAGATTCTCTTTCTCTGGGCTGCAGCCTGGTGACACTCCCAAGGCAGCAAGATGAGACAGTTTTAAGTTTCATCTGATTTAGGATAACTGTCTTATCACTTTCTTCCTTGAGGTTAGCCTTGAACTACTGTCTCCTTACTGGCTCACTACCTCCTTGAGAATACACCAGGATTAGAGCAACTCACAGAGCCTTGCACCTTTTAGATGCTCACAAAATGTCCTGCATGCCATCTTGTCTCTGCTTGGTCTGCTCTCTCCACCTGAGACAGGCCCTTCCCTCCATGTTTCGTGGAAGGCTCACTAGGACCTTCTAGGAAGTCTTGGGGCATGGGGGCTCTTACTGGTCCAGCTTGGGCATCAGGGTCTCCTCTGGACCAAGGCTCAAGGAAAACTGGATACTGTGATAGATTGCAAGTCCAAGATGGAGTGGTAAATAAAAGAGAGGAGGAGATTGGAGAGATGGCACACGAGACAGTTGTATTCTACAGCACTGGGGAACCCTTCCTTCCCGCATCTAGGAAACAACTCATATTGGTGACACAGTTTTGAATTGAAGTTTCCATGGACTCTTCCTGATTCCTTGTAAGCTTAGGTGTGAGTCTAACCATTCTGAAACTCTTTTCTAAAAATCACATTGAAATGAATGTGATCATATGATCTAATTTTTTTTAGAGAGAGAGAGAGAATTTTAATATTTATTTATTTATTTATTTTAGTGTTTTGGTGGACACAACATCTTTTTATGTGGTGCTGAGGATCCAACCCGGGCCCCACACATGCCAGGCGAGCGCGCTATTGCTTGAGCCACATCCCCAGCCCTCATATGATCTATCAAACATTAATATGGACTAGCATATTCCTACTTCCTGGTAGTAAGGTGTTAAAGCTCTGGGTAAACATTTCATACAATGCCCATGTATATGATCAAACATGTCTGATTTGAACTACTTGTGGGAAGGGCAATCTGGATTAGGGAAACATCTGAATCCTAATATATATTTTAAATAATTCATACTTCATTATTACTAAGTAGGGCTTTTAACTAAAAGAAACAAAATCCACTCTGGCTTAAGTAGGCATGATTCAATAGGAAGTCTCGCTAGCCAAGTGAATGTTTGGGATGAATGAAGAAACAGACTTTAAGCTCTGCCCCAGCAAAGACTCCCCAGACCACACCTAGAACTGGGTCACCAAGAGTACTGCAGCCTCTCCCTATTCATAAACTGAATGGAGAGGCCACCTGCCCCAACCTGTCTCCAGAACTGTCTCTGTCTGGATCCATCCACACCAGCAAAATGGGTGCACGATATCTCTGTCTTCATGGAATTCCTTCTAAGTCAAGGCTCATGAAACTCAGCTCTAAATCAAGGTCTTGTTTGTGGGACGGTTGGACCTATATCATTCCTTGAACTCTAGCTGCAGGGGGGTTTGGGACAACCAGTGTATAAGCTTTGCAACTTCTGCATAGTAAAAGGGATTGGAACAGATGTTGAGCTTAAGATACTCTCAGAAGATGCCTCTGCCCTGTTTGGATTCTCCATAATGCCTTGCATGGAGAAGGAGCTCAGTAAGTGTTAGGGTGTGTGTGTGTGTGTGTGTGTGTGTGTGTGTGTGTGAGAGAGAGAGAGAGAGAGAGACAGAGAGACAGAGAGACACAGACAGACAGACAGACAGACATCAGAGAGCTCTAGACTGGGAGTCAGCTGGCCCAATTTATGAGTCACGGGTAGTTTGAATCCCCACACTTCTCTGGGCATCACTTGTTTGTTAGGTTGTAGGGTTTCACTTAGTAGTCTCAAAGGTCCCTTCCAGTTTGCATAGTTCATAACCCTGCAAATTTTCTCATGATCACAGATGTAGAGAAGAAAATCAGTGGAGTCAGTAGAGGCAGCTTTCATTTTTGATTATGAACGCCCACCTGTGTCTCCAAAGGGATCTGAGGAGGCAAGTGCTCTGGATGTCCTATGGATGCCTGTGTCCCTCGCCTAAGGGGAGGTGGCTGTTCTCATAAAAGTAAAGACTCATTTGTGCCTCAGAAAATCCAGGAGATTCTCTTCTGCCGCTGCTTCTGCTCATTGTAAAACAGTTCTAGTTTTGGGGCTCACAATATCTTGTGCCTTTAAGCTGGATAAAATATGTAAAGAAAATAAGGCTTAGGGGCATGGTATAACACGTGCCCTGAATGATCTCGCAGTAGAAATTTAATTTTGTTTCTAGTTATTTGGGGTTAGAGATAGGATTATATCTCTCAGGCAGAGAAAGTCATTAATCAAGAAAGGAACCTCCTAATCCTTCTCCCAATTTTAATGAGACACTGGAAAATGCCTTTTGCTGGCGAATGGTGAGTCTCAGCTGGGTGTGATTAGCAGGCTTTGTGGCAGGTTTGCCGTGGCACTGTGCACACAGCTATGCACCAGTCTAAGCCTGCCTGACTGTCACGGGGGCAGGAGTCGACAAAGATGGCTTTATGGCCTTTCTCAAATTGCAGGCTGATGTGTGAGCATCGGAAACCCTTGGGATCAAGGCCTGGATGATGACATATGGGATACATTATTAGAAATCAGTTCCCAAATATTAGCATAGTACCCTAGGCAGAATGCTCACAGTGTATGTTATGTTCCAGAAGCAGAGTTTCACTTTAGGTTGAAGGTAGTCCCTCCTTTGATAAGGTCAGAACTTTAAACCTGGTAGAACTGTGCAGGAGAACCGGGAGTCTCCCCACTTCCCTTCTTTTCCCTCCCCCTCCCCCTTTCCCTTCCCTCCTCCTCCTCCTGTGTACTGATAGCTGGCTGGTCACTGGGAAGATCGCCGTGTGTAAGACACAGTTCCCATCTGCAAGAAGCCCAAGAGTAGGAGTGACAGATGCATTATGTTGTCCAGTTATATATGGTATGACAAACCCCCTCAGGACAGCTCAAGAGCAAGTTCTTATTTCGTTGATGCATCTGGGTGGGCTGGAGCTTGACCCATCTAGGCCGGACAGAGCGGCAAGTCTATTGGCCAAAGTATGTCACGTGTGCCGGCTTAAGCACCGAAAGATGGGTAAATATGAGGGGAAGAATTCCAGAGTCATCTGATGAAGGGTGTTGACAGGAGGAAGGGTAAAGAATTGGGGCAGTTATGCAACCCATCTCACGTTAGCCAAGTGGAGCCAGAAAGCGTCTGCGCGGGCATGCTGAGCAGCAGCCAGAAACCCTCCTCCAGCCCGCTCCAGCTGAAGGAGGCTGACAGCCTCACACCATGGAGGAGCGCAGCTACCTGACTGCGTGCGGCTGGCCCAGAGGCTCTGACGGTACGGTCAGGGCTGTCTCTCTGGTCCTCTTGGCCCAGCTTCTTAGTGTTGGTCATCCCACAGACGGCTTTTTAAGGAAGTTAGGCAAGGTGGTCCTAGCAATTCCATGTCTATATCACTGCCACTGGAAGGAAAGGGAGACCCTCTCTCACACCCAAGTCTGGAATATGCCTTTGATTGACTCGGGTTCTGCCATGTGTTCCTCTCAGGTCCAATCGGGATAATGAAAGAGATGGAGTGTTCTGATTGGCTCCTCTGTGTGGTGTGTCCGTCCCTGTGTTAAAGGTGTTGAAGGACCTGCAGTGGGCAAACCAGGCACAAGGAAAGTGGGGAAGGTTGTTTTTCTGAAGTCCAGCAGGGGTTTGTATCGATGGCAGACGGAGAGGGGTTGGGCACGCATGGCCCCAGACGTCTGCTTCAGCCCAGGGGCCAGCGTGCCGTGGACGGTGTGGAAGGACCTCCTCTCTGCTGCCCACAGCAGACTCCTACTGTCGTTGGCTCCACATGACCTTTAGTGCTATTCAGGGACAACGTGGGCATCACCAGGAAAGAGTGCTGATGTGGTAGGAAAAGTGAGGGGCCCAGGACCCATGCCACCAGCCAAGTTAGGCATACTGAGGGACTGTGCCATTGACTATCAGGTGGACACCAAAGTGGAGCACCAGGAGATCTGTAAGGTCTCCAGCTGTCCTGCTGCAACTCTGTCTCTGACCTTGGTTTGCAGAATGAGCTGGAACATCTCCAAGAGTTGTTCTCACCATGTTGATGAAACACTCGGCTGGGGTGCAGGTCAGGCAGGGAGCTGCCCAGCGGATGACAGTGTTCACCTTAGTGCATTTCCCGACACAGCTCCTTGGCTGTCAGGGGAGGCAGCAGAGTTGTTCAGGTTGTGTTTCATGTGAATACTTTAACTTCAGATTGGGTAACACCTCTGTGTGCTTGGCACTGGGCAGGGTGATGGACATAACATGTGCACAAGCCAGACATGGTCCCTGCTTGCTAAAAGATGTCCCAAGTTTCAGTCTTGGGGAAGTCACTGAGCCTTCTTAAGCCTCAGTTTCCTTGTCGGTAAAGTGGAGATGTACGTCCACCTTACTTACATTACAGGGCTGTTCATGAGCTTCAATTTATAGAAAAACAGATGTGGCACTGTTTTGTAAAGGTATCGTTTACCTGCAAGGGATTCTGTTCAGACAGGATCTCCATCTAACTGAGAGCAGGGATTGCTTGGTGACAGCTGAACACTCCCGTGACTCCCAGAGGGCACCTGCCAAATGGCTGTCTGTCTTTTCACATGGGAACACATGGGTCCAGAAAAGCAGCATGACATCAGCAGGCCACATAGCCTGTTGGGGACAGGACTGGTGACCTCAGTTCCCTGCTCCCTACCTGTAACCTCTTCAGTGTGAAACTGTGGGTTGGTGGATGAGACAAGACCGATGGGTGGACGAATCTAGACCTGTGGGTGTCACCATGTCTTCCTGACATCTTTGGAGTGTCAGCTGCTTCAGTGTCTCTGCCAGGAGTGTGACAAAGGGAAGAGAGACTGCACAGGGACACTGAGGTTTCTCTGACCCACCAGCCTATCCCTTACCTGATGTTTGCATCTCTCATTCTGCTTCCTAAGGGCTGGAGCCTGTAGGCAGCACCTGTGCCACGCAGGAGGAGTGAGACCCAGCCACCGTTGCCTCACCCAGGACGACCTTGGCCAGACTAAGTGTCTAGAAATGCCTCACTGGCAGGGGCACTCAACCAGTAGGGGAAAAAGCCAGTATTCTGTGGGTCTTTGGAGGAGCCCAGACCTGGGGGACCAGTGGAGGAGGGAGATGGTTTCTTGGGGCAGTGACATCCCAAGACTTGAAGGACTTAGAGGAATTAGAGGGCAAGGGGAGAAGATTGTTCAGGAAAGAGAATGTCACTTGTAAGACAAGGTGGACAAGGGAACGAGGTGGAGAGCAGGGAGGCAGGTCGGAGAGGTGAGCAGGGCCCTGTAGAGGTGGGTAGAGTTGGACCTCACCCTGAAGGTGTGGCAACCCTGAAGGTCAGGCATGACCCTTGGGCCTGTGGAAGGATGACTCCAGCTTGAATAGGAGGGAGACCAAGTCTAAGTGACTGGGGACCTGGCTGAGGAATGGAGGTGGCCGGGACAGGTGTGAGCAGATTGGAGAGTGCCATGTCTGCGTGGGAGCAGGTGGGAGTGAAGGACACATGAGTGTTGGGTGACTGGGGGGCCGATGGGCTCTCGGTAGGTGGAGGACACAGCAGGAGGGGCAGGTTTTATTAGGGAAAATAAAAAATTTGATTTGACCAGATATCTTTTGGGGTCTTGTAGGACACCCTAGAAGAAATGTCTGCTAGCATGTGAGTCTGCTGCTAGGACAGGGCTGGGCCACGGACACAGGGTTTGTAAGTCATCAGCGCATAGTTTATTTTAACTACATTTTTTTTTGACATACTGGGGATGGAACCCAGGGCCTCACATGTGCTAGGGAAGAGCTCTGCCACTGAGCCCCACCCCAGCCCCACCATCAGCGTATAGAAATCCCCAGGGAGAAAGAGGCAGTGATAAGAGGACCTAAAAGCTTGGACCCTGAAAGCTTGAATATTTAAGGGGTGAGTGGAGAAAGAATTATTGGCAAGTGGGGGGTGGGGGTAGGGGATGTATCAAAGTAAATGAGCGGGGTGTCATGAAGGCCCCAGGAAGTGAGCTGTCAAAGCTGGCCATTGGGATTTTGAGAAAGGCCAGAAAGGTCAACAATGCCAAATGCCACTAAAAGATCAGGAAGGATAAGGGCTGACAAATGCCTTTGGCATTTAGCAATAAGGAGGTCACCGAGGACTCTTGCGGGAGGGGTGTTGGCAGGAGGTGTTGGCGATGGCGGAGGTGGTGCTGAGGCTGGATCGAGTGGATTTAGGAGGGGAGGGGAGCAGACAGGAGTGGGGTCAGTTCATCCAAAGGGGGTTTGCTGTGAGGAAGGAAGAAGGGAGGCAGCTGGACAGAGAAGGGGGTCCAGGGGGAGGCTTAGCTCTTTGTATCTTAAGACGGCAGGACGCTGAACTTGGTGGGCAGTACCTTCAGGAGCAGCTCTGACCGAGACAGAGAAATGGTCTCTGTGTACTTGTTCCATCTGTGAGTTCTTGGAAGATTCCAAGGAGACACTTCTGCCTGCGCAAATGTCATCCATGAATTTTGTGGGGATCTCACTTAACAGAGAATGGAGTTCCATAAGCTCTGAATCGGGGTGGAGGTGGCCACAGGTGGTAGCCACTTGCTCTCTGGCCTCTGGCTGTTGGGCCATTGGATCCACTGCCCATCCTGGTTCCTTGGACTTGGTGGGCCCTGTGTCTGCTGCCCCTCTGTGCAGCAGTTGGCCTGACGTGACCCAGAAGTCACCTGTCCTGTTGTCCCACACAGGTATGGGTGTCTGGAGTAGACGGCAACCAACACCAGCTGTTGGGATCCATGTGGGCCTGATGGAAGGGGCAAAGGGCACTGGGATTTAGAGGCTGGAGGACATGCTGTTTGCGGGAGGAAGGGGACTCATCTATATTCATGTCATTGAATTTAATCCCTGAACTGAATCCAGAGTTTTCCTTTCTAATCTCCCAAAATAGAAAGTTGAAGAAGGGATGGTGGGGAGTGGGGAGAAATGGGGTCCGAGAGGACTAAACACGGGGATGGGTAAAGCTCTTGTGTCTCACTGTCCTCCATTTTTGGGACTTGGGAGGACCATGGAGGGCCACGTTTCTTCCTAAGTCAGTGAGGTGCTGAGAGGTCTCAGGGATGGGCACAGAGACACTCTAGTTAGATAAGTTCCAATGACAGATTCCAGAGGCAGAGGGGAGCAGGGATGAGGGAGACAGTCTCTGTCCTCCCCAGAAATGACAGATGTGGGTGTGTGAGATGCCTGAATCGTCTCCCCTGCTCACAGGTTCCAGATCATGGGATTGTGGGTTTCCCATGGCTTCTGTATTAAATTATAAACCCAGTGGGTTAAAGCCACACACGATTATTACCTTGTGGTTCTGGAGGCCAGGAGTCCTGAAGCCAAGGTATGGGCAGGGCTGGCTCTTTCTGGAGGCTCCAGGAGGGAATTGTCTCCTTGCCTCTTCCAGCTCCTCGAGGCGGCCTGCCTCTGGGCCCATGCCCTTCCTCCATCCCTACAGCCAAACGGCAGCATCTCCCGCCTCGCGGCTTCCAGTTGCCCCACTTTCTCCTCTCATCCCTGTTAGGATCCTGCCATTGAGTGAGGCTCAGCTGGATAATCTAGGAGAACCTCCCTGTAATGACCTTTAACTTCATCGCTCTGCAAAGCCTCCTTGGCGATGCAAGGTAACATAGTCACAGCTTCCAGGGAACCGAACATGGACATCTTTGGGGGACCACTATTGAGCCTGTCCAGCAGGTATCTGGTCCAGTGTCTTCCAATTGTGACACTCAGTATCTAGTGTTCTGTGGTGGGTCACAGGGTAGGCAAGGAGGGGCTGGCTCTGAAGCCACCTCCCTTGAACCTGAGAGACTGTTTGAGCCTCTGGTATAAATCAGAGTCCTGCTGAAGGTTTCGTTTGAAGAAAAGGTTGAAAAACCACTGATAAAAGTGCAATTCCTTTGGAACGCAGCCCAGAGGGGGAAGGTGGTTCACTCAGTAATGCACAGTTAATAACAGCAGGTCCGGTGCCAACCTGCATCTCCATCTCCCAGTCAAGTGGCTTCTCTCAGGGATAAAACACTGGCCAAATGAAGAAGTGTGTGTGTGTGTGCGTACGCACGCGTGTGCATGTGCATGTGTGTGTGTGTGTGTGTCCTCATTTATCACTGCAGTAATCTTGAGCAAAAGGAGAGGGCCTTTTTCTCCCCACCTCCCCATTTAGGGTAAGGAAGGCCCTGTCTGTCTAGTGAGGACAGGTGACATTCTCGGTATACGATCAGGAAGTGACCAGAATGTCAGTGAGGTCTCAGACAAGCCCCGCTGCTCCATGCTCTCCTTCTCTCTATTGTCCCCTCTTGTACCTTCCTGGGGCCCAGCTCCTTCTCTCCATTGTCCCCTCTTGTACCTTCCTGGGGCCCAGCTGATTAAAATTGGTATCAGGTGAGACACTCAGTCACACTCCTGCTCTGGGGCTTCTGGGCTACAGACTGTCATTAAATTAATTGTGAAGGTTTTCCATGTGGGCCAGGATCAGTGACACAGGGGACATGGCAGGACACAGGCATCGTTGTTTGCTGCCCTGAGCACCAGGAGATGCAATAATTCAATCAGGGGACACAGTGCCTCCCCAGCCTGGGTCAGCCCCAGACACACGGCCCTCCAGCCCGGCAGCCAGACGGATTCTCGAAATGGAATAATTAAATCTAAAGCGAGCTGTCGGAACCGATTTTCCCCCTTCATCCTCAGCCGGCTCTGCAAACTCTCTCCAGCATTGTCTCGTCAGTGGCCAAGACAGTCTGGACAGCACTCAAACAGCTTGCTCCAAATTGTGTTCCCTGTGCCCTGAGACACATCTACCACTTGCCCGCGCTGCTTCAAGGTCCCTCTCCTGGTCTCTCTTGAGTCGCTCTGCGCAAGTCTTCTGATGTCAGGGACCTGGCAGCCACGCCCAGCGCCCAGCTGAGCAGGGCCCACCTTGGGGCAACGCTTGCTTACGCCCCGTGGGAATGGCTCCTGGAGGTGTAGAGGCCCTTCCAGCCAGAAAGAAAGGGGCCTCTGAGTCATTTCTTACATTCTGGTGTCTGGTCCTCTGTGCCTGGTCCATGTGGCGATGGGGGAGGGAGGAAACTCTCCTGGGAGCTGGAGGAGCTCGGTTTCATCAGTCACTTCCTTCTGATCTCATAAACGGATGCTGGGTTGGTGGCCCAAGCGTTTGTCAGGGGCAGGAAGAATGGGACAGAGGGGTGTCTGAGGGGCTCGGGCAATATCCTGAAGTCGTGTCATTGAAGCAGCAAGTGTCAGCATTCCAGGAGAAGCAGGCTGCGTGTGCTCATAGCACAGGGCACAGAGGGGGGGGCGAGGCCCAGCATTGAGCCCCTGGGCACGGAGCTCCTGGGCCCAAGCACAGTACCTGGCACCTCACGGCTGCTTATTCACTGTGGCCGAATGAGCTCCTGGGAGCCACTGGATGTGTCCAGCAAGAAATGGTAATGAGGCCCTGAGCTCCTCCAAAGGGGCCTGTGTGGCAGGAGGCAAGATGGCTGGGTCTCAAAACAAAGAGTCCACCCTCCCCTTACTTGAATTGGGGAATTCAAGTAAATTGTCCTTCCAGGACTTTGGGCAAGGCTGAGGAAAGTTCTGGGAGTGAGGAATGTACCCTGGTACTGCCTTGGGTGTCAGGAAACCCAGGTCCAGTCCCCGTTGTGTACTGTGGATGGAGCCCCTTCTCTACCCTGGTAAAAGGGGGTTTGCCTCGGGCTAGGGGGTTCCCCTGGCCCCACCCAGCTCCAACTTCTTGAGAAAAGCTAGGGACTCTCATGAAGCCCAGGTTCCCAGGGAGCAATGTCATTCATCCTGGGACCTGGGAAGGTGGAGAGCTCCCTTTTCTTTCCAAAGACTCGCAGGCAGCCTAGATAGATATCAGGGATGGGGTCGAGAAGGAAGGTGGAAGGCTGGGCCCTGGACTCTGGAGTAGCTGGGGACGGACTCCCCAGCAGCCAAGAAAGAGGAGCCTCTGCATAGGGACAGGACCAAGTCAGCAATTGGATTTTGATGGCCCCGGTACACATACCTCATCTCCATCAGAGACAGGTTGCTGACCTTGGGTCATGAGGAGCCATTTCAAATGCCACTACTGAAACAAAAAGGGCCACTTCTGGGGAGAGGGGCTGTCCTTAGGGGACATTAATAGATTGCTTCATGTCCATCACGGCCTTCAGCAGGGCTTTGATTACATGGAATCTCAGGGTTAACTCCCAACTGCTGCAAGAGCTGAGGGAGGGAGGGTAGCCCCAGTGGAAGGTTTGTCCCTGGAATTGCTTAGTAACCCAGTTGACCTGCTATTTAGGCATTGAGCTGGGTCGCATGCCATGACATTTGTATCTTCTCCAGCTCTCTTAGGGTCTGCTTTCCTCCTTTAACACAAGTTTGGGCCATTTTCCAACCTTTGTTACATTGCATTTTATTTGTGCTCTCAACAGTATTAGTTCAATAGCTGCAAATGCCAAAGCTTAATTCTCGTGGCTTATGTAGACACACAAATAAGTGTTCATAGGGTAGGCTTAATGTGTATCCTAGAGAAAACCAGACAGGCCGTCCCTGCCCATGTGAGTACCCAGTCACACAGCCAGCTTCTCCAAGAACCCGGGTTATCTGCCGAGGGCCTGCTCCTCCCCTACTCTGTGTTCTCTGTCACTGAGCACAGCACAGATTCTTCTCCAAGAACCCGAGAGTCCTCTGTGACTCTCACACGTAATTAACCACCAAGCCTGCTGATTCTTCTGCCTGAGTGGCCTGGGGGACCCCCGATACTCTGTGTCTGGAGACAGAACGGCCTCTTCTGTGTTTTCTGGGCTGCTGGCCTCTGCTCACAGATTCAACAATGGCGCTGACTCTTCCCTCTGGTCTTCGTGCCCTGGCCATTCTGAGGACCTGGTTTCCTGGACAGCCAGGCTCTGTCCTCTCTGCGTTGCCCCACGTGGCGCTCTCTTGTACCCTTCTTTAGCTCCTGGTATTTTGGTAACCAAACTTGATTTTTCCTCATCCTCTGGATTCAGCCCAGACACCCTTCCTCCTGTAGCCCTCCACACTGCCTGGGTGGCTGTGTGGCCTCATTAGTGTCAGTGCCAAGCCTGCGTGGGAGCCTGTCGGCTGGCACCCCTACAGTCTACAGTCACATACTGTGGCGCATAAACATGACTCCTGTGTTCCACAATCATAGGTGACCTTACATGGGCTTCTTAATCTCTGGGAGGCAGCGTCAGGGAGTGACTGATTCAGGATTTGGATCCCGTTTCTATTGCTACGTAAAAAGTTGTCTAAACTCCCAGTGCCTCAGTTTTGCCATGTGTGAGATGGATCTGGTAATCATGTTCATCTCCAAGAGAGGTGAGAATTACGCGAGAAAACACACAGATAAGGTGCATGGGACAGCCTTGGCTAGAGTCGGAGCTCATTCATTACAATCTATGATTTTCCTCCCTATTATGCTTTTGAATTCATTCTCCAGACCGGCTTACTGGAACCACACTTAGAAGGATTTCATGGCCCTTGAACTATTCGGCATGTTGTTTCTGGAAAAAGCACACCTCTGTCCCTCCTGTCGGCAAGACTTGAGCAACAGCTGTTGGCTTTCTCCTGTCTTCCCGCGTAGAACACTCCATAATTCACAGCGCTGATTGTAGAAGGTAAAAACCATAATGCACTCCATCCCTGGGCTATTGGATCCTCCATCTGCCCAGGCCCACTCAGCTCAACTCCCAGGCCAGGCAGCTCTCCCTTTCCTTGATTGTATCCTGTGGTGCTTGGCACTGTATTTTTCTCTAATTGTTTTGTGGCTCAATGATTTACTGAGATATTAATTCATGGCTTTTTCTCACTGTGATTAATGTCTCCCATCATTCCAAGATGGCGGCCAAGCCTTGTTCCCTGGCCCGGCCAGGTTTTGTGTGGAAAGGCATTCTGGGCCCACAGGCAGGGTTGGGGTGGGCAGGGCTGGGCCAGGAGATGTTGGGGCTGCCTCTCAGGATTCAAGCTTCAGCTATTGAAGCACTCAGAGGTGACCAGGGTGGCAGGTGGTGATGCAGAGTCGGCAGACCTGCCTCTGGAGTCAGGGAGGGCAGGGGTATCATCTGTTCTGTGCCTTGTTGATCCTGAGCATCCAGTGCACAGCGAGGCCTGCTTTGCAGGGAACAGGGCAATCGGGAAGATTTGAGTAGGAGTCAGAATGAAAACCCCAGCCAAGGAGAGCGTACATAGAAAAAGGGCTGGGGGTGCTGGGACTTGGGACCCAGGAATGGTCCTGCCCCAGCCCCTGGCTCTTGCAGACTGACATCCAGGAATGCTGGCTGCGGGTTTAGATGGACCCCAGTCATGCTCATTGTCGTTCTAGCCTTGAGCCTGAGGACTGGAGAAGGTGACCCCCCCTAAGCTGTCAGTCAGGGCCAGTAACTGGGGGGGGGTCATGACTGTTGCCCCACAAGCTTGGATGTATAAGCAATGCCCTGATCCCTCTTTAAAACTGTCGTAACCCTGACTCTGTGCCTTTGCCTGCCTGGCTGATGAGGACTGCCATCCTACCTGAAGCCATTCTCACTGGGGCCCTCTCTCCTGGCCCAGGCTGCATTCAGACCCTTAGGAGTCTTGGGCTGGCCAGGCTCCTGTGGCTTCTGTAGCTGCCCGTGCTAGGCCCTGGGAATCCTGGGGCCCCAGCTTGCCCCTCATCCGGCAGCAGAGTGGTCATCACAGTCACTTCCCCAGAAGTCCTGCTACCCTCTGGGATGCTTTGGATCTCCCTCCGGAACCGGGGACCTCTTCCTTCTTCCCAGGCTTGGAGAAGTACCTCCCCCACCCATTGCCCATTGCTTCTGCCCAGAGATGCTTGCTCTCTCTTCTCACCTCCTGGAGCACCAGCATTGGCTGCTCAGTGAGCCAGGCAGGGAGGACTTCTGCAAGTAGTCTCTATTTTAGGCCCTTGGGGCCAGCAGCTTCCTGCAGCGTCACTTAGGCCCCTAGTGTTTTCTTGGGGGAAGAATTGGGAGTAGATGAGAATAGTGCAGCAAGAACCAAATGCCAATTAATCACTCAACACATGACCTTGCTACCCCAGGATCAGCCATTCTGGGCATATGATAGGTGTTTCATCAATTTACTGATTAGTAATTTAGCATCCCCATGAAAAAATCTGACATTCGGAAAAAGGCAGACATTGGTGTCTTTTGTTTTGGAGAGCAGAGGACCTGAGTGAGTCTGAAGAATGATTTGCAGGGATTGAATTCAGCTTGCGCCACCCAAAATAGCTGTGGAGGCAGCAGGTTGGTTAAGAAGCTCATAATTAATATTGCATCGTCATTCAAGTTCCCCAAATGGAAGATCCTTCACATTCTCCCTCAAAACCCCCTCAACTCCACCGCTGAATTACAGTCAGCATGCTGCTGGTTTAAAAGAACAGCATGGAATCATTCAGCAGACAGCAGCCCAACAAGTCAGGGTCAGTTATTCCTCAGTCATTTAATAGCTAATCACATGCTTCATGATGTAAAAATGCAGCAAGGCCCCATTAAGAAGAAATCCAATTGTTTGCAAGGCGTATTAAAGAAGTTCAAGCTTGGCCTTCTTCCACTTTCAATGACTGTGTATTGAGGCTTTTGGCAAGTGAAAGACCCGGAAATAGAACTGCTGTTTTTATAACGACCCTGTTACCCTTAATGCCCATTTTCTCCCTTTAAGTGCAGCAAAGTATGGAAATATTGCTATGCTCTTTGGTGCAATTTTCCTACTGTGATTTTTTTTTTCCCCGTTAAAAGCCCCAAGAGAGTGCATTTCTCTACCTATTTATTTGCCACTGTCAAAAGATAGCAAAATTCATGAAAAACTCTGCTGTCAATCCCCAACAAATATGCAATTATTTCGGGCTGGTGTTTTAAGCAACAATGATTTTCATGGCAGAACTTACTTCTCTTTTCTGAACAGAGGTGGGGTGGTGGGTGGGAGGGGGCTGGTGTTGCTTCTAGCCCTCTGGCTTGCCTGAGGACCTCACAGGGACACCTGTTCCAGCACTCGGTGGTGAATTTCCCTTAGTGGGACCCTGATGGGCAGCTGAATTCCCTGCTGGCATTGGTGCCCTTTTGTGTATTCCTAGGCGAGAGGGGAGCACAGAGTCATTTCTCTTGCAGCCTCACGGAGCCCGTCATTCCAGGATATTATACCCGGATGCTGGGCAGTAAGTGACAGCAGGGCTTGAAGGGGAGGTGAAAATAGATGATCTTGTCCCCACAAGAATACAGGGAAGATATATAAAGGGAAGGAAGTGGTAATGTTCTTGAAAGATAAACAATTGACGCCTGTCACAGGTAATTGATGACTGAGATCCTGAAGAGCTCGTGCAGCCATGATAAAAAATACATAGAGAAGAACACGCCACCTCCTCCCGCCATCCGGTGCCCTTCTCTTTGCAGGAATCTTCGCGGGATCAAATTAGAAGTACTGTTTGCTGAAAGGCAATATTCTCCCCTCTCGACTTGTCAGAGCAGAGCTCCTTGTCTCCCGGGGAGCCTGGGTTTAGCTTTCATCTTGATATTGAACTTAAGCCTTGTAGTTTATGATAAATGCATGTAGCCCTTGGCCCTCCTGATAAGAACAGCCGTGTCTACTGTGGCCGTTGCCTTCAGTTGAAGGGCTAGGAGAGGACTCACCTGATTACTTGAACTCTGGTATTAATTAACTCCGATCTCGCTCCGGTTTGAAAGGTCCTTTGTGGGATTCTTCCTGAAGCGCATTTGCTTGCTCTGCCGTCTTGCCTGAGTGAAGAACCACCATCGTGAACAGAATTGAATTCCTGGAGGAGGGCGGCCGCCTGCAGCTCCGCAAGGTCTAGAGAGCAATGCGAGACCAGCAGGTGGAAGCTGCAGGGAGCCGGATGTCAGTGCTGCTGTGGGGAGAGCTTCCTACCCCAGGAAGCTTGCTGAGACTGGGTCATGAGTCCCCTAATACTGGGGACAGTGTGGATGGAATTCCATGAGCTCCTTGGAGGGCTATTTATCACTTGGCATTACTGACTCAGACAACATTTACCACCCCCCATGCACCCCTCCCCCAGCATCATTACCTAAAGGCATTTCATGGCATGGAGACCACTTTGCTTTCCCCTGCTGCTCATGTTGGAAATACCAGGGAATTAATGCCCCCTGCCCATGGGTCCCTGCACAGGGACTGGTGGGTATGCATGTCCCATAGCACAACTCTGATGTGCTAACTCTGGGGTTTGGGTCTGTACTGCCTCCTTGCATTTTACCATGGGGATTAAGTTGCCCCTGTTGGTAGCTGGCTGGACATAGCCACAGCTGTTGGTTGAAGCTTAGGTTGAAGGGACTGCCCTTCCCTGCCTCACCCCCTCTGCCCACACTCTTCCACACATTTGTTCTTTACCCCCCCCCCCCAATAAACTACCTATCTTTAATTCAGAGACTGCTCCCAGGGGAGCCCCAACTAAGGCAGTGAATATCTTGTCCAAGCGACAAAGGGGCCCTGGGCCTGACAGTGGGGCATATTTGGAGCTGGGGCTGGTGGGCATGGTCCTGAGCTTCCAGGCACCACATCACGAGGGGCCTTTTCAGCTGTGAGAAGAGCAGAAATGATTCTCCATACTTTCTTGCTGCTACTCCCACACCCCTTGCCTTCCCAGCAGGGTCCCTGTTGTCCCCACAGCCACTGCTGCTGCACCCGCTGTGCCTGTGTCCAAGGGGTACTCCTCAGGCTAGGCTTGTAGTGATCTGAGTCCACCTTGTACTCTGTGCTTCAGAACTGAGGACTCCACGTAGCACACAGTCCTCTGGGTACTGTGGCTAACTTCCTGTTCCTGGATACTTTTGAGAGTGGCTCCCTGCCCACTCAGGCTCCCCTTCCCATTCCCGAGACATTTGTCAATTCTGATCACACCTGGGTGTGATCTGGGAGGTTGGAAGATCAAAGAGGCACCCTTCTGAGTGTTGAATCTTATTGTGGATTTAGGGGTAGAACCGTCAGGAGGCTGGGCTGAGTGTGCCCCGGCCTCAGTGAGATACGATGCATTTAGATTTCATCACATTTTCCTTCTTAAAAAGTCCAGAATTCCAGCAAATTGAAGCCACCAGGGCTGAACACGTACGAGTTCCCAAGTCCTAGTTTGAGGGTATTTTTATGTTTATGAAAGTTATGGACAAGGCTGTTCCTGGGTGTTTTCGTGGCACAAACAGCTCTTCTTGTTCAGGAACTGGGGGAGAAATAACTGGAGTCTCAGCTGTTAGGGCCTCTGCCAAGCTGCAGGGAGCTTTCGGCTTCCACCCAGATGTCTGGGTGCATGTCTCTGGCTGCTTCTGCCTCCCTCCCTGGTGCCCAGAGTGGGCTCCTCCACTTCTACTGCATCAGCCTGGGCACAACTGGCCTGTTGGCCTCACCAGGAGTCTAAAACTCACTGGAAGAGCTTAGGGCCCTTTAAATGATGCTAAACGTTCCATCTCACTCTCGGCTGAAGGAAGTTCAATTTTTCCCCTGGTAACTAGTTCTCTCTCTCTCTCTCATGTTTCTCACCTTGCCTGTTCCAGAGATCTTTACCTAAAGTATGGACTTCAACACGTCCAACGTGGTTCTACTGAGGAACTACTTCTTATTTCCACAAGTTAAAAAGGGGTTTCCTTGGGCTGCTAGTCATCTGCTAAAAGGTGCTCAGTAGCATAATTTTTTTTTTTTTTTTGTACAGGAGATTTAGCTTAGGAGCTCTTTACCACTGAGCTGCATCTCCTGTCCTTTTCATTTTTCATTTTGAGACAGAGTCTTGCTAAGTAGCTGAGGCTGCCCTTGACCTTGTGATCCTCCTGCCTCCAGATCACCGGGGTATAGGTGTGTGCCGTTGCGCCCCGCAGCCCAGCCATTTAGAACTGGGAATCCGCGTAGCATTAAAATGGAGTGCCAAAGAACATTTCCTCAAAACCCCCCTGACCTCGCCCCTTCCCAGGGCCTGCCTTTCTTTCCTGTTCTCTATCAGCCCTCGCGGGGCAGGCGTTAGGTCCTTGGGCAACTTTCACCAGGGCACGCTCTATCAGAGGTGCCTGTCTGGGTTTCTGCAGAGACTTCATAGTGCATCTTTTAATGGCTGCAGAACCTCAGTGTGCTGATTTGCCACACCAGCCCCTCACTGTGGGAGATGGAAGGGGTCTGCAACCTTGAGCTGTTGTAATGAGCATCTTCACAACAGCCCTGTTGCTTCCCTTGAACTCTTCCTCGGGTGTGCAGTCAGTCCATGGGGGAGGTTCCTGGGTAAGGAGGCGGACGTGTTTCTCTGGATCTTGGTAAGTCTCTCCACCCTGCTTTCCAAAGGGCGATGTGCCCCCCATGCCATCCCGTGGGCTCTGGGAGGCCCATTAGATCTCGGCGGATAGGACACCGTCTAGGATCCCAAGCTGCCTTATTCCAAGCCACCGAAGCCATCCCCCACCTCCTGAAGAAGAGAGAGAAATGACCCCTTCAGAAAAGAACCTGATGTGGCCTGCCACCCAGCCAAGACCCCGAGTTCCCTCCCGCCCGGCGATGGCGATGGTGCTGCAGGGCACTCGGGTGTGGGGCAGTGGCTTTCTCTTTCACTTGGTTGATTTCACTGAGTTATCAGAACAACTCTCCAGTTACCCCTGCTTGTTACCCCTGCTTAAAGTCGAGGAAACGGAGACTCAGGGAGGTGAAGTGACTTGGTGACATGACTAGCAGGTGACAGAGCCAAGGTGTGTCTGTAACTGCTCTGCCATATGTTCCGAGGACGTGTGGCTTGTCTAGAGTGTTACAGTAAAGTATAAATGAGGCTTAGCAGATATTAATAGGATAAAAATGGTGACCTAGGATAACACTGCAATATATAGAGGAAGCTGTCGGCTGCAGTGCATCTCGAGGACGAGGGCTGTGACCGTGGCTGGAGGTGGGGTGAGACAGTCTGAGGGGCGGACAGAGTCAGATTTGGTTTCAATCTAGAGGACTCACAGGCACAGTGTTATGGTGGATGCTGGTTAGTGGGGCTCAGCCTCCCTTAATAATGCACAAATGCTCTAATACTATGTGAGCATATCCTGGGAAGTTGATCTAGTCTGGGGATCAGGTCTCCTGGGAGGAGGTGTTATTCAAATTGCAATTAACATTCACTAGATGGATAGAGTGGCAGGTGTGGTGGGGAGACCATTGTACAGTGGAAATAGTGTGTGCAAAGGCTCTGTGGCTGGGGGAAGTGTGGCACTTTGAGAGAAGGGTTGGTGACTGTGGTACAGGGAAGGCAGTCTCACGTTCTTCCATCCCCCGTAGATGTGAGCTTCTATGGTGTGCAGAGCAGTGTGTGTTCCCCCGTCAGGGAGGGGCTCAGATGGAGCACAGGCCACTGGAGAGTATGGTAGACAGCACTTTGGCTTCCTCAGAACTTGCTGCACCCCTTTCCAGGTATGGAGTTTGGAAAGCTGAACACCACACTTTCCAGACTCCCACAGAGCTAGGGTCCTGGCTGCAAGTTAGGCTCTGTCAATTAGATGTGGACTTACAGGACGTGGGAAGGGGACGGTGTAGCAGAGACCTTCTTCCTGCCCCTTTAGGCCACCTGCTGCTGATAAGCAAAGGTCACAGCAGTGTGGGGATCTTCTGCAGCCATGGTGCAGGTCCATTCCGAGGCCTCCTGGCTGGTGGGTGGGGGGCAGCTGGAATGGGTAGCAGTGGTGGCCTCGGAGGTCAAAGGTCTGTGGTGGTATGTTCTCTTTGCTCCTGAGCCCTCCGGTGACGTGTCTGATCTCCCCACTGAGTCCTTCCCTGTTGAAATGCCGACCATCCTCTGCTGATGCTCCATGCCCCACGCCCCCCACCTGTGGTCCCCAGAGGAAGCCCGCTGGTTCACCTGCAGCCGTGATCGGCAATTCCCAGCTTCCCTCCTGAGGTGCCAGAGCTGCTCCTGTTTTCTGAGCCTTTTCCAGCACGTGCCATTTGCTAAATGCAGGGGCAGTCTAGAGGGTGAAGGTGTTATGTCCTTGGGCAACTTTCAGACCATATGGCATGGGATTTGCCCCTAGGTGCCTGGCTTTCTGTCCTGGCCAGGCAACTTGGGGCACATTCCACACAGTTTCTCAGAGGAGACCTGGTGAGACGGAGGTCCGGTTGCCCACAGTGTAACCCACTCGCTATTGCCCATGCTGAGCTCCCTCCCTTCCTGCCTCACTCTCCCTGCTTCTCTCTTGAACTGCATGAGATCACCACCCTCCTCACCACTTGCCCCAGGGTCTGCTTTGGCAGGAACTCAAGCTAATGCCAATAACTACCTATGGAGATTTTTTTTTTTTTTTGCACTCCAAGTCTAACTAGCTCAGAGAAGTATAAAAGACTCGTTTACAAACACAGGTATTGATGCTTTTTAAGCAAGTCAGACATATCCCAGGCCAATCACATTACCTGGTTTTAAACTTATATCATTACCCTTTCAGCCTCTCTGTAACCAGGTTGGTTTCCTGACACATTAAAATAAACCTAGAGGTGCATCTTTATAATCCATTGATCTATCAAATCAAGGATCCACCCTTCTACCCACTCATCTGTCCAGCTGCCAATCATTTATACCATCTCTGCTGTGGCCAACACTGTGTCAAGAGCTGGAGAGAGAGAGAGAGAGAGAGAGAGAGAGAGAGACAGACAGACAGACAGACAGACACACACTAATAAAGATAGACTTGCTGCCTGCAAGTTATGGTGGGATTAGACCCTAAAGCAAATGTGGCTCTGTCATTTTGAGAGCCACTTTGATTTCTGCACATGATGCCATCAGCACGGACATATAAACTCAAGACTAATGCCAACTAGTGGTATTTTCATGTAATCATACAAATCAAAACATTTCCCTCCGCCCTGAAGAGTACCTTCAATATTCAAACCATATCTCTATTTTATTAAAATGTCTGATATTAAGACACCGCTCCCAAGGAACTAAATTTAGTTTGAAAAACTGCTCTGAACTTTGGAGTCATTAAACATAGCCTTTTTTGTGTGTGCACATACGACAGAGAAAAATTACAGTCAGTCGAGTTTATATTGAAAATCCTGCATTAGATTGCCATCAGTTGCTAATAATACATCATAATTATTCTTATAGGGTTAAGCTTTTCTCTTTCCTCTCCCACCTGCCTTGCTGAGATAACCTCTAAGGCTGTCTGGGAGGACGCTGGGGCTGGAATTCAAAAGCTTTTGCGACAGCTGAGCTCTCTGTGCAATTCATTATATTGAAAAGATGGGGATGGGGGTTGTCAGCAAAGATAATGGCCATACAATTTCCAGTCCACTCTCCTTGCAGCCAGATCTTGGAGGCAGCCCATGGACCAATTTCATCAAACAGACCCTGCTCATCTCTCATCCGTCTATATTGGGAAAGAGGTTTTGTCTGGCTGGAGCAGGAGCAGGCTGGAAGCAGGGCCAGTGTGGGAGAATGGGAGAGGGAGGTGGCTGGGGAAATAGACCAGGGCTCATCCCCAGAGTGCTCGGTCCTGGGGTTCTCAGGGCATAGCACCAGCTGACATCAGTGCCAAAGGGATTAAGCCAGTGGGCAGGCCAGTAGCAGGAGGTTCCCCTCCCAGCCTAGGCTGCAGTTCTGTGCTCTCTCTGCATTTCCAGCTTTGAGCCCAGACCAGGCAAAGCAGGAGCTCGATAAGTGTGTGTTGTCGGACTGATTGAGAGGGAGATCAAGGAAGCACAAAGTATAGGATTACTGGCAGCAATGAAATCCATTGTGCCCGGTTTCCATGGGGCATGAAAGTCGCGTGCTTCTCCAGTTCCTGCCTAGGGAATAAAATTCTCTGCAAGAAAATTCTAGCGTGGTTGCAGTGCCAACATGGAATTATCTAATGAGAGAGAGCTTAGACATTTCTAGCGTCAACTCTGCAGGGATGGAGGACTTCAAGGGGCTGGGAATGCTGCCGGTGCTGAAGGAAGTCCTATGGGGTCCCCAGAGGAAGCCGAGTGCTAAACACAAAGGAGGTAGCTCCTTCTAACTGGAGGGTGGCAGATGTCACACAAACCAAGTGTCCTGTGCGGGTTTTCATCCTCATTCACACTTTGAGGCTGTTTCATTTTCTTCCCCAGCTCAGCTACCCTCCTTCCTTTGTGTCCCTGTTACTCTGTGTGCCCTTGGCAGATTCTCAAGGTTATGGTCATTGTGGAAATGGTGGCCCTCCCTGATTACAGTGAGGAAAAGCCAACGTGGAGAATTACAGAAAGCAGCCCTGGCGGTGAACATTATGAGAATTATTAAATGATAAGTGTTTGAACCTTCCTTGAGCCCAGCACCTCAGACAGAGGACCATTGACTTGTGCGGCCAATGACGGAGACTATTCATGTCCCCCTACCTGAAGTCTCTGCTTCTTCCTCAGTAAAAATACCTCCAAATTTTCAACGGGCGCGAAGCCACTTGGAATAAAGACCGTATTTCCCAGTCTTTTCTGCAGCCAAGTATGGCCATGTGACTGTATTCTGGCCATGAGATTTGAGCAGAAGTGATGTGTTCAATCTCTTTTGTTCTCTTTTCTTTCATCATCATTATTTTTTTTTTAACTGATAATCATCCCTCAGCATCCACAGGGGATGGTTCCAGGACCTCTGTGGACGGATACCCAAACCTACAGATGCTCCCATCCCGTAAATTCAATGGTGTAGTATTTGTATATAACCTGCCAGACTCCCCCACCCCACCCCGACATGCTTTAAACAATCTCTAAGTGACTTATAATACCTACTGCAATGTAAAATAGTTGCTATTCTATATTGTTTAGGAAATAATAAGAAAAAAATCTGTGTATTATTTAGTACAGATGAAATTTTTTTTTAGTCAAACGTTCTGTTGCAGAAGTGGGGACCTCACCTAGGGCTGCGTGCATGCTGGGTAAGCCCCCTACCACTGAGCTATGCCCCCAGCCCTATCAATTTTGACCCAGAGTTGGTTGAATCCAGTGGATACAGAGGGCCAGCTGTATACTTTACGTAAAGATTCTAGCTGTACAGGGTCAGCTATAGAGGACTGGACAAATGTATATACCCCACTGGGGACAAAAACCATTTCTGTTAACCCAGAAAACTCTCCAAATCTCCCTTTCCAATGAATCCTCTCCCCCCAGATGAGGTGACTGCCCAAGCCGGGACCAGCCGCTCACATGCTGGTTAGATTTGCCTGTTCTTAAACTTCACAGAAATGGACTTTTATAGCACACACCCTTTTGTGCTTGGCTCCTTTCACTCAGCACAGTGTCTGTGGGATTCATCGTGTTGCTTGAATCTATCATTTATTCCTTTTCCTTGCCAAGTAGTGTTCTAATGCAGAGATGTGTCCATTTCTTCCAACCTCCTGTCGGCCGGCAGACCCGTGGTGTGTCTTGGAGTAGGAATTATTAGAAATAAGGCTGCGGTCAACATCCTCGTACACATCTTCTTGTGGAATATTTTCATTTCTCTTGGGAATGGACTTTCTGGATCAGTGGGTAAAGGTCCTTTGAAGTTGATATGAAATTGCCGAAGAGTTCTTCCAAGTGCTTTTCCTCCTTCCTGCTCTGCTGGTGACGTGTAAGAGTTTCAGTTGCTTCACGTCCTCAACAACCATCAGTATTGTTGGTCTTTTGAATTTTCCCCAGGCTGGGGGATATATTGGCAGCTCTTTGGTGTACATCACAGTTTACGTCTGTATTTCCTGGGGGACTGCTGACAAGTGCCGAGGAGCTTTTTCATGTGTTTATTATATATTTATGTTCTTTCATGAGGCTTTTATCTGTAAAACTGGGTTGCTTATCTTTTTCTGAAATCTACTTTATTAAGGCATGATTTACATATAATGAGACGCACATCCTTCTAAATGTGGAGTTCAAGGAGTTTTCACAAATGGGAACCCTTGGTTAGCACTGCCTCGAACAAGACGCAGACATCTCCATCATCCCAAACGGTTCTCTAGAAGCCTCTTTGCAGCCAGCCTTGACCTCCCTTTCCTCTCCCGGCCCTGGCCAGCTGGTGATCTGCTTTTGCCATCTAGAGTATTTTGCCGTTGGTAGAACCGCAACTGAGTAAAACTACACATTGTGTCCTCTTTTATATCCTGCTTTCTTACTTGGCATATTGTTTTTAAGTTGTAGCCACATAATTTTGTGTGCTGGTAGTGTTTTCATAGGTGGATGACACTTTGTTGTATGTAAGTGCCGCAGTTTGTTTATCCATTTGCTAGTTGTTGGATAGCACATCAGCTGGTGGAGCAGTCCAGTTTGGGATTATTATGAATAAAGCCTCTATAAATATTTGCATACAGTGTGGGCATATGCTTTGATTTTTCTCGTATAAAACTTAGAACTTGTATTACCAGGTTGTGTGTGTACAAGAAACTTCTATATTATTTCCCAAAATGATGGCACCATTTTATAGTATCAGTATTGATGTTTGAGAGTTCTAATGGCTCCATACTCTCACCAACACTTAGTATTATCAATCATTTTAATTAGTCATTCTAATAATGTGATAGCATTTAAGTGATTTTTTTTTTTGCAGGGGTGGTACTGGGGATTGAACCCAGGGGTGCTTAACCACTGAGCCATATCCCAGCTCTTTTTTATATTTAGAGACAAGATCTCGCTGAGTTGCTTAGGGCCTTGCTAAATTGAAGCTGGCTTTGAACTTGGGATCTTTCTGCCTCAGCCTCCTAAGCCACTGGGATTACAGGCAGGTGCCACCACTTGGCCTTTTTTTTTTTTATTGGTTGTTCAAAACATTACAAAGATTGCAGAATCACATACCACTTGGCCTTTAAGTGTAGCTTTAACTTGCGTTTTCCTGTCATTAATAATGTTGAGCATATTTTCATATGCTTATTTGCCATGTATTTTCTTTACACAATGTCTGTTCAAATATTTGCCTCTTCCTTTTTTATTAGGTTGTCATCTTCTAATTGAGTTATAACTTTAAAATAAATTCTGTATATAAATACTTTATCAGTTATATATTTTACATATTTTTTTCTACTCCTTGGCTTGCTTAGCAGAGTTTTTCAAAAGAGTTTTTCAAAAGAGTTATAGATTTCCTTTTTTTAAACATACAACATTTTTTAATACCTTTATTTTGTTTATCCATTTATATGCAGTGCTGAGGATCAAACCTAGTGCTTCACACATGCTAGGCAAGTATTCTACCAATGAGCCACAACCCCAGCCCATCAATTTCTTTTTTATGGGTTATGCTTTTGTGTATTCTTTTGAGTTAAGCACATATATTTCATATGTTATACATCTTATTGTGTTTTTATATGTATTTCTTGGTATTTTTGTAATGGTTTCTCTAGGTATTAAGCATATAACCTTACTTTATCATAGTCATATTCATAAATAATTTAGGAATCGTTCTCTCTTCCTATCTTTTTTTTTTTTTAGAGAGAGAGAGAGAGAGAGAGTGTGTGTGTGAGAATTTTTTAAATATTTATTTTTCAGTTTTCGGCGGACACAACATCTTTATTTTATTTTATGTGGTGCTGAGGATCGACCCCAGCGCCCCGTGCATGCCAGGCAAATGTGTTACCGCTTGAGCCACATCCCCAGTCCATCTCTTCCTATCTTTTGTGTGATTGCTATCATATTTTACTTTTTTATTTCATAAATATTATAATGTTTAATGTGCCACCATAAGCTACTTCATTTATTATGGGGTTATGTCCTGATAAAGCCATCCTAAGTTGAAAATATCATAAGACAAAAATGCACTTAATGTGCCCAAGGTACTGAGTATCCTAGCTTGGCCTAGTCTATTTTTTTTGTTGTGGGGAGAGTACTGGGGATTGAACTTAGGGGCACTTGGCCAATAAGCCACATCCCCAGCCCTATTTTTGTATTTTATTTACAGACAGGGTCTCACTGAGTTGCTTAGTGCCTTGCTTTCATTGAGGCTGGCTTTGAACTTGCAATCCTCCTGCCTCAGTCTCATGAGCTACTGGGATTACAGGCGTGCGCCACCATGCCCAGATCCTAGGCTTTCTTAAATGTGCTCAAAGGGCTTACATGAGTCCACACTGGGCAAATTCTTCTAACACAAAGTCTATTTTTTAGTAAGTAAAATGTTGACTATGTCATGTGACTTATTGAATGCAGTACTGAAAGTACAAAAAAAAAAGAAGGTTGTATAATATGTTGTCACACCATTGTTTAAAATTGAAAAATTGTAAGTTGAGCCATAATAGAAGGGAACCATCTGTACTGTTACTACTTTTTATTTTTATGATTTCTATTTAAGTCTTTTGTCGATTTCAAATTTTATTTCTATTTTTACGCTGGAATAAGCTATCTAATCAGCCATCATATTGATGTTTTCTTATAATGCATCTAGCATATTTATAACAGTTGCTTTAAATTTTGTGTCCATCATTTCCGACTGTATCCATCTGTGGATATGCTTCTATTGACTATTGATTTTCCTGACATTTTGTTACATGTTCTTGCTTCTTTGAATGCTTCTTAGTTATTTATTTATTTTTATTGTGGAGACTGAAGTACATTTCTTTTCTATTTGTTTTGTCTGTTTTCCAGGGAAACCCCTCTGTCTTGCAGGTAGGGTGAGGGGCTGATCATTCAGATTCTTTCTAGAGTCTGAACTGCAGCCTTAATTAGATGGAGCTCATCTGTTATTGGTCCATCTCAATCTCATACTTTTTTCTTCTGGTGACTATTTGAGTTGGGGAAAAGTGCATTGCAGGTTTAGATATTTTTGATTCATATCGTTGTATTCCACTCCTCGCAGCCCAAATCCAATCCCCTTGAAGTTGAGTGGAATTAAGTGATCTTTCTTTACCTGCCCTTACATCATGACTCCCTTCCTTGGCAACATTTTTAGCAGAAGGAGAATTATTGGTCTGAGTAATTTACTTTTGCATTTGGGGCCGTTCCAGATTCCATCCCATCCTGGCTGCTCAGAGAGTCGGTGGTAGCTCTTTATTTCATCAGTGTGGCTGAACTGGAGCTATGTTTCCCAGAATTTCCTTCCTTGTGCTTCTGGGTGAGTTTAGGCCACAAGAGACATTTTGCTCAAAACTTGGAAGACAGAAGTGAAGCCGCAGCTGTATTGTTTTTCACTCTGAAAGTCAGCGGTGGGGAGGGCAGGAATGCTGGTTGGTATGGGCAGCACCTGACCCCCAGCTCCTCTAGACTCCCATAGATCCCCTTCATTTTCCCTGGGTCAAGGGTTGGCTACACCCCTAAAACAAAGTGTGCTAGCTTTTCCTGTGGATCATCACAGCATGGAGTCTGAGTGGCAGATGTGGACCTCGGTCTGTGTGGCTGCGTCGGTTGTCTTTACGCCTCCCAGTTCATTCTTGTGATTCCCATTTGTCTTTGCCTTCATCCACATTTAGCTTTCCTTTATGACTGCCAATCTGGCTGACCTCTAGTGATTTCTGGCTAAACACCAGTTACAGAGGCAACAGTTAGTGGGAACTCTTCTCCCAGCTCCGCACATTGCATTAGAATCAAACTCACGAGACGCAAACAGCCCTGGTTTTGTACCAGGGGTCTTTCAGAGTTGTTTCTTTGACCAACCCTGATTGACACACGGTGGGTTAGGTCTAGGTGGATTTCTTCTCATCCCTGGAAAATCTCTCCTCCATGCCCTGCCCCAGGTGCCCAGACCAATGCTGCACCCCTTTTCAAGTAGGGGAGCTGTCATGGCCCTCTGCTCACCTAGGAAGGCTATTTCCTTCTGGAATTTGATTCATCGGGACTTCCTTGCATCCTTCGCTCTTTGCTAGATCCATAGTAAAGCATGATTTTTATTTTGTCCATATTTTTCTTGTTATTAGTATGGGATCAAGTCTTTTTGTCCTTCTAACCGTAAACCCTAGCACAACTCTGGAAAGCATCCTTTAAGGGTGGGTGTGTGCCCTTCTTGTTGCTTTTTCTCCTTTCTGAGGCTGGACACTTAACATGGTGACATGCTGCAGCGGCGGCCGTCTCACACACTTGGCAGCAGAGACCCCTCCCAGATGGGCAGAGGGGAGAGTGCAAGGTAGGAGGGGACCACCAGGCAAGCCCTGGGCTGAGGACTGCCAGAATTCTGATATGTGAGACCCTGGGTGTTGAAGCCACTGATAATTTTAGTGTTCTGATTCACACAGCCAAATCTGTTCCTGGTGGATGGAGCACATTGCTGGGATCTTGTGGTGCTATTCAGGGTGAGTGGGGGGAGGAGAGAGAGGCTGGGAGCCCGCCAGAGGCTTACAGGAGACAGTCTAGTGGGAGAGGGCTCAGGAAGGAAAGGTATCGCCCGCCAAGGCCAGCTTGGCGGCAGGGCTGGGGGGGCGTGCTGAGGAGCCGCTTGTGTGGAGAGAGAGTGGTTTTTTTTAGGCCACCTTGCTGTGTGCCGTGGGACACAGCTTCCCTTTTTCTGCTTCCTCAAGAAAAATTTCTGTACGTAGTCGTTTCTTTCTCAAGCTTTAAGGAATGGAATTTGGGTCTCTTTGGAGGCAGGCTGTGCTGAGACAGGCCTGGAAGAGGCCCAGTTTTATTTAGGTTCTAGCAAAATAATTTGAAGAGCACCCTGGGATTAGGGATGGTTTAGTTCCTGAGACTCAGTGTCCCCCATCTGGGTGGCCCCTGTGGCAGGGGTGGCCTCAACAGCCTCGGAGTCACAGAAGATCCAACCTGGAAGGCCTGGGGCATCAGTTGAGCCACACGCCTGTTTCAGAGAAGGCAGCATCGGCCCTGAATGGGAATCGCTCTCACCGCCCTCTTTCTTCTTCGGACCTGGTTGTTTAGTGGTGGGACTTCCGTCCTGGGTTTGTGTTCCCTGGTGGCCTTGTCTGTTCTCAGCTTAGCCAGGAGCTCACAGTCAACAGGCTCCGAGTCTAACCCTGTGTTTCCCCGACTGAGAATTCATCCTTGCGAAGCTGGTGAAGACAGCCCTTGTCATTTTTAGGATTTTTCATTCAATGGCCAAATGGAAGGGAAATATCTTACTCAACCTAGAAGAGGAACCTATGGAGGAAAAGTGTCACCTCCTAAGGCAGTAGCCAACAGGGACCAGGCTGGCCCTAGCACCTGGGTTTCCCACTCGGGGTCCAGCCCCTTCTCAGTGCCTGTACCTTCAGGTGGCATGATGCAATGGGAACAACGTGGCCTTAGAAGTCAGAGGGACGACTTTCTAACCTGGCTTCTCTCTAAGATACTGTTGACCTGCTTCCCGTCCCTTTGGGGATCTTTTCTCTCTTTGGTAGCAGCAGAGAGCTGGAATCATCACAGTGACCAATTCATACCCTGATCATGAAAACAAATGCCACCATCTCCTTGTCCTGGGGTTCCCTCCCTGGTACTGATGGTCCTGGAAGCAGATGAAGTGGCATGGACTCATGAGATTGCTCGTCTAACTGAATAGTTCTCCAGTTATTATTTTGCACATCTCTCTCTGTCCCCTCCATCTGCTCTGGAACAAGTGCTGATGTCTGGAGATAGTTGATTGTCACAGCTCAGGGGAGTGTGGGGAGGGATGACAGAATGTGACTGGCCTCCAGTGGGTAGAGGCCAGGATGCTGTTAGACATCATACAGTGCACAGGGCGGCCCCCAAAGAATTGTCCAGCCCAAATTGGCAATAACCTCATAATGACTGTGACCAAAGCAGTGGGAGCTACATCAGGTCTGTGGTACCCAAGAAGTACTGAGCAGGCAGCCTCAGTACCAGCCCTTTAATTTGTAGCTTAAGTCCATCTCTGGTCTCATCCTTCACCCACATCCTAATCATTCCCTACCTTCTCCTCATTCCCACGGGCATGCCTATGAAGACGAGAACTTTCAAAGCTGTAATATGCATAGGCATCACCAGGGATTTTGTTAATAGATTCTGGCTGGGTGCGGTGGTGCTCGCCTGTAATCCCAGCAGCTCTGGAGGCTGAGGCAGGAGAATCATGAGTGCAAAGCTAGCCTCAGTAATGGTGAGGCACTAAGCAACTCAGTGAGACCCTGTCCCTAAATAAAATACAAAATAGGGCTGGGGATATGGCTCAGTGGTCGAGTGTCCCTGAGTTCAATCCCTCTTAATCCCACCCCCACAAAAAAAAAAAAGAAGAAGAAGAAGAAAATAGATTCTGATTCAGAGAGTTAAAACTGGGGCTTGAGACTCTGCATCTCTAACCAACTCTCAGGTGATGCTGGTCTGCAAACCAGGCTTTGAGTAGTGGAGAGTGAAGACCGCCTCTTGCTCCTCCCCTAATTGCAGCTCACAGCGTGCCTGTGGCTCTCCTCAAGACATCAGTAGCGTGCCCCAGGCTGCCCGTCTCTATCTGGGATGCCCTGCAGAGGTGGCTGCGGAGTTCAGTCCTTGCTGGACCATGCCTGGCTCAGCTGCCTTCCAGCTTGGCTCACCTCTGTCTGCAAAAGCTCCAGAAATCAGATGCTGTGAGACTGGCAGCTTCCTTCTAGTAATTTTGTCAGTTTCCCCCAATCTCTTTTGAAGATACTCGTACATTTCACTTCCACCAACTAAGCCTCATACATTTCCCTCCTAAAATAAAGCACACTTTAATTTTGATCATTGGTGCCCAGCTCTCTCACCACACACCAGTATCTTTAAAATTTCTTATCTGTAAAAGGAGTCCTCCAAGGCATCCTTAGCTCCGGATCATCATTTTTCTCTGTCAGCCACCATCAGCAGGTTAACCGCTGCTTTCCCCACGTGGAGTATGGAGCTCCTATTTCCTCCTTGCAGGCTGGTAGGCATGACCTAAAGTAATGCTGACCCACTCACAGGAAGTTATTGGTGGGTGTTTGTTTGTTTTTTTAATGCACCTGGGATTTTGTTTTAGTCAAGTGTGGTAAGGTGACAGACACAAAGAAAACTGCCTTGGAAGAATAGCTTATGACTGGCAGCTCTGAAGAGGATGGGGTGATGCCATCCCTGGGGAGCCCTGTGGGACACCACCCAGTCAGTCATCAGGCAGGAGTGAGGGTGAGCATGGCCCAGAGCCTTTCCTGGGGTGTCTATGAGAAGGGATGGGTGAGGCAGGCCAGCTGAGGGCTAGCTAGCTTAAATAGTGCTGGTGTGTCTGGGCCATGGAGGTGCCTGGCCCTGGGGTGATTTGGGGCGGGGGAGATATTGGCTTGGTATGTGAGTGTTAAGGAAGGGGCTGGAGACCCCGGCTTCAGATTGGTTGGTTTGTCTATAAAAGGCGTTTGCAGGTGAGTCATTTGTTATCTTTAGGAATCAGCCAGCCGAGGAGGCCCACCATTAGTAAGGACCCAAGATGTCAGAGCTTCCTAAAATGCAGAGGAGGGATGACTCTGGTCAAGCTGGCTTAGGGTCATTGGCACCCTGCCCCCTGCAGGCTGCCCCTTGCCAGCTCCAGAGAAAAGACAACTTATGGAACCAGATGACTGCTCTGTGTCCCTCCTCTGAAGACTCCTCTTGCTGTCTCTTCTTGACAGAAGGTCAATGACATCAAAAACTGCGTACACTGAGTGAACAGAGCCCCGTGTGAACCCCAATTCTGGTGTTCCCAGAGACTCTCGCCTCCCGGGGCCGAGGTGCTGCCTGTGTGTTTCTGTCTCATGCAGGTAGGACGAGGCTAATTTTGACTTCCTGGCAGCTGGAATTCCGAGCGAATAACCAGAAGTAGCAAGCGACAGGATTGGAACCTGTTGGTGCGGTTAGAAACAAAGGGAATGTGCACGGATTCCAGAGGGAAGCTGCCTTTTGCAAGGGAGGGGCAAGGGGAGGTGGGTCCTGGGGTCAGAGTCCTCCATACCCTGTCCCACCTCAGCTCGGGGCACCTCTTCCCAGGGTGACTCGCAGTGCCACAGACGCCTTCCTGTCTGTCTGTCCAGTGAAGCCAGTGAAGAGCCACTTGAGGAAGATGGGGCAGGTGGGCTGCTGAGGCAGGTAGGAGTGAATTCCCAGGAGCTCAGCTGGGCATGCAGGGTGCTGGGTTCCTTCAGCCACGCTGCCCCAGGAATTTGTTGTTTGTCATTAACAAATAAACCAACTCAGCCCCGCTTCAAACTCATGGGACTTTATGGTCTTACCTGAGCTGACGTGCCCAGGTAGCATGGGCTTCAGGGTCGTGTGACATTAAGCTTCAGGAGGTCAGCAGGGACACGCGGCTTGCTCTGTTAGGGCTGCATGTGTTTCCTCTGCCGTTTATTACCTGGATCTCAGGCTTTCCACGTGTCAGCAATTTGATTTTCAGCTGTGTCTATTTTGTTCCTTGCTTTTTTTCATCTATTTTTTTTTTGGATCTGAAAAATGGTGTTGTTTTTGGAACTTAATTTGTTTCTGGAATCTTCTTTCCTCGTCTCCCAAACTCTTGATTTTATTGACGGTATTTTCCCATCAAGTTCCTTTCAGGATAGAGAGCACTTGGGAATTATTTTTTAGATTGCATTTTCTTCCAGTCGGGTTCACCTTTTATTTATTTATTTTTGTGATGCTGGGGAATGGAGCCCAGGACCTGGGGTGAGCTAGGAAGTGCACTACCACTGACCCACATCCTCAGCCCATCGTTTATTTTTCGAGTATTCTTCCTCTTTCTCTTTTCCCCTCCTCCCTCCCTCTCTTCATTTCTCCTTCTCTCTCTTTCTTTTTTCTTTTCCTCGTTGTTTTTCCTTTTCTTTTCCTTGTGCTAATTCTTAGCTTGGGTGGTCCTTAGCACACTTTCTGTTGCTTTAACACAGAGTGGAGATTCTCCCTGAGGCCCTGGCCGTCCTGCCTGGGCCTGTGGGAGGCCAGGGTATGGCTTCCTGTTCACCTTTTTGTAGGCTAAGGTTCCTGGAGTTGATGAACCTGGCTAAAGCGGAGTGTGGCCGCTGGGCCATGGGTCCTTCCCTGGGGCCCTGACCGGGGCTCTCTCACTTGCTGGGAGAGCCTCCTGCTTTCATAGACTTCTGCTGGCTTCAGAGTGTGCATGGCAGCTGCAGCGGTTCCCAAATGCCTCTCCCAGCCTCCCTTGCGGCTTGGGCTTGGTCAGGTGGTAGTTATCCAGAGGAATTCTTGGCTAACAATCCTCAGTGATTACGCTTTTCATTTTCAGGATTTCTGACTTAAAACATTTATAGTTGTCTATATGTATATATCCATATAGGTTATATTTGGGTTCTGTTTTCTTCCAGTCTGGTTCATCTTTTATTTATTTATTTTTGTGATGCTGGGGATTAAATACACACACACACACACACACACGCCTATTTTGTTTCATAGTTGGTTTTGTTTTATTATTTTTCGGTTCTTTTTCATGGATGTGATCTCTTCAAGGATTATTAACTTATTTGCACCCTGGAGTCCCAGGTCTTATGATAAAGGGTCAGGTCTTATGGTGGACGGGGAGAGGTATCACAGTCCCTGCCACCAGCCCAGCAGGTGGCTTGGCTCAGATGTTGCAGGAGAAACCTGCCTGGTCCCTCAGTTTGTGTAAATTATAGCCGCAGCAGAGGTCAGGGGCAGATTTTTTCTTCTTCTGCCACAGCCACAGCTTAACCCGTAGGTCCCGTTCCTTGTTCCAAATGGACAAGGTTCATTTTTGGTTCTTAGTATCCCCAAAATTAATCTCCTGACCACCTCTGCCTCCTTCTGGTCCTGCAGTCAGATAGGCCCAGACTTTAGACCATTTAATAATTTATTTTCTAGGGTTTGGTTCATGGAGATACTTGTTTGTAATGAGATGTCTTTAAATATTTTTTTTCTCTATGGTATTTGCTATTGGTTTGAGTTTTCAGCTGAAGCATGAGGCTCAGTCTAAGTACCTGGTCATGTTTTGCCTGGATTCCATAAAAGTAAAATAAAATAAATAAAATGGGAATGGGGGGGCGTGGTAGTTATCCAGAGGAATTCTTGGCTAACAAACTATATTCTGACGCAGCCATATGTGCCAGGGGACGGTAGAGAAATGACAGAGAGGCCATTGGCCAAGGATGCGAGGATCCTGCATTTGATTTCCTGTGGTCCTTCTGCCTGCTCACTTGCTGTGCGACTTTGGATGGATGACTTAGCCTCCAAGGTTGTCACTGCCCTCGCTTGTAAAATGGGATGTTGAACTACTTAACCCCCTAGGTCCTTGTCCGCCCTCAAGTTCCTGGCGGCCACGGGCAGCTTGTTAAACAGTGTTCTCTGAGACAGTCGGGAGGGCTGCAGGAGAATATTTGTTCAGTTCAGGCAAATGGTAAATGTGTCGGCCACTCTAATGAAATAAGTACATTTTTGCTCTAAATGTCATGGATGTTTATTATCAGATTAAACTACAGCAGGCCTAATTTTAGCTCTTCCAATTCAAGTGGAGCAATGAAGATTAAATGTTAGGCATAATTAAAGATGCAGATGTAGTTATATTGAATTATAAACCTCATTAAGGGCAACGTCCCAGGAAGGCCCCTGAGACCAGTTACAAAGGATTTCCAGTCCCAATGCTGCAGTTATTAGAATATTACAAAGTAAATCTCCAAAAAATATTATGACTTGGATGGAAGGACTTTTTAAACACACGGTTGGATCTGGTTTCCTGGGTAATTTCCTTGCTCTGTTTGAAGGGAGACGGTCCCCTGGCATCTGCACAGAAAGCCTCCTAGGACTTGGCGTCCGTCTCCTGCCCCCGGGTCATGGGATCCAGTCCCCTGGATCCAGTGGGACCTGCAACCTCAAGGTCAGATTCTATCCCTGGAGTGGACAGCAGGGGGAGCTGGGGGAGAGGGGAGAGGTTTCCTAAGGACTAGAGAGAAACTTATTTGGTGACATTTTTATTTTTATTTTTTTCTGACTGTAAAGATAGTATATCATTTTTAAAATTCAATGAATGCAGAGCAGAATAAAGAAATTCAAAAATCCAACTATTCCAAGATAATTGGTGCTAATATTTTGGTGATCTCCCTTCCAAATTTGACAAGGTAGAATACAACTTAAACACTGTTTTGCAGTCTATTTTTAAAATTTTACATGAAGTGGATATTGTTCCATGTCAATGAATACTAATAAGCATTACTTTTCTTCATGACCGACATTCCATCGTGTGGAATTAGTTTTTTTTTTTTTTTTTTAAACAAATCCTCCATTATGGAGCGTTTAGATGTTTCAGAAACAATTCTTTCTAAGCTATTGTAACAATGCTTTAAAGAAACTCTTTATTCACTTATTCTCCCAGTTGTGTGATTGGCTCTATAGAATGGATTCCCAGAAAAGGATTAGGCAGTGTCAGCTATCTATTTGTGTAATAATGCTGTGTAACAAACAGCCTCCAATACAATAGCTTAAAGCAGTAGGTATTTATTTAGCTCACAAGTCTGTGGTTAGCAATTTAGGCTGAGTTCATAGTTGGTTTTTTTTTTCTTTCTTTTTTTTCTTTTTTGGGGAGCTGTTCTTTTGGGCTGAGCCCGTCTCACTCATAAGTCTGTGACATGGGTGACCTCAGATGGCCTTGGCTGGGACAACTAGGGTGGCTTGATTTTGCTCCATGGCAGACAAGTTCTCCGAAAGCAGCAGAAAGGAAGAAGAAACATGCAGGGGCTTTTCAAATCTCTGCCAAAGTCAACACTGATGACATCCCAAAGCAAGTCACGTGGCTGAATTCAAAATCAAGGGTAAAGAAGAGAACCACAGTCACATTTCATAAGGCGTGGCTGTAGACTTGGGGGTCCTTCATGTAATCACCCCGAGGCAGCCAAAGTACATGTGCCTTTAACACCTTTATGCATATTTACAAACCAGCAGATGGGACCAGTTTGCCACCCTGCAACCCACCAGCTTATCTTTGTGGGGCTGGGAAGAGGTAAAGACGTTTGCTTCTCCCAGCTCCCTGGGGCCTTCCTGTTGGGAATGTCTCTGTCCCCAGCCCTTCCCATGTCCCACCACGGGGCATCCAACTCCTGCACATTTTGAAGACCCAGCCCCCTCCCTCTGTGAGCGCCATGATTCTGCTTTCCTCTGAGACTCTAAAGCCAGTGGGATGACCCACTTGTCCTGGTTCGCACACACCTGTGCTGGTTTTAACTTTAAAGGGTCAGATTGTAAATATTTTAGGTTCTGTGGGCCACATGGGTCACATCACAACCAGCCAACTCAGGCAGTGTGAGAGCAGCCCCCGGACAACACAGAACAAATGGCTGTGGCCGAGTGCCCATGACACTTGACCTACCAAAATAGGAATGGGTTGGTTTTGGTCCTTGTGCTATGGTTTTTCTGATTCTTCTCTGGAGCTGAACTCTGCGGTTTAACTCTATGCTCTATATTTTTCTTACGTTGTTTCGTGTGGATTAGTCTTGTTACCTTGGCTGGAATCCAGGGGAAGTTTGATATCTTGACGTGACTCTGTCAAACAGCTGTGAGAACTTGGGTAAGTTAGGTGACCTCTTTGGCCTCAGTTTCCTCATCTGTGAGATGGGGATAATAATGGAACCGACCCCGACATGTTGGTGAAGATTAAATGGGTTCATCTTTGTGCCACACGTGGCGCAGAGGGAAGGCTCAATAAGTGTTAGTTACTGCTGCCGTCATCACGGTTGTCATGGTATCTGGTGTGTCTTCTTCAGTGGGCAGCACAGTTCTGGTTACAGGAGTCAGCTGATGTGAAAGTGGGAAGGGGTCTTTAAGGATATGTGTAATTCAGCGCTCCTATTTCAGAGATGAGCAGAAGGGACAGACCCCCATAGAAAGGAGGGCTGGGTGCTGCAGATTACCACCAACAGCGCCCCCTGGTGCTGCCCACCCTCATTTCCATGGCTACCAGTCTCCTCCCTCACTCTGCTGAGGTCAAATCTCAGGGCCACCTGTCCTCAGAGGAGGCCAGCTTCTGCCTCTTATTCCATCTAGTGGTCTCATCCTCCCTGCCTGGGCTTTGTTGGTGAGGCTCAGAAAAGGACCAGCTCAGGGCTGTAACTGGGAGGCCCCAAACAGGCACCGGGGACCGTGGTCAGAGCTTAGTGTGGGTACGCAGGTGCTGGCTTGCCTGGTGCTGGGGCTTGGTGTTTGGGGCCTAGGCAGGATGTGGCTCAGGCAAGCCACTAGGGCCCCGTCCCTTGGGGAGGGAGGGGAGGTCTCGTGAGTCAGGCTGGTTCAAGGACCTCTCCGGGCAGGACCCCACCGTCTTATCTGGAAACCTCTCTGGTCTCAGGGCTGCCTCAGCTTTGATCTGGGAAATGAAAGGCCAGGCTGCCAGTCCCCGCTGCCAACTTCTGCAGCAGGAGTAAGACTGGCGGATCCCGCGGGCTGAAGCGCGCTTCGTTTCCCGGTAATTAAACAAGTGGAGATCAAAGCCGACAAATCTCCCCCATCTCTCCGCAGAGTGAAGGAAGGTAAATATTTCCAGCAACAGTTTTTTTTTTTCCTCTCCCTGCTTCTCATTAAAAGTAACACGTGAAATGTCTTCTCCTTACTTTGAAGAATATGGATGAGTTCAAGGTCGTTCCAGAGATGTCTGGTCAGACTACCTTGATTATTCCACGCCAGTTTTTATCCTCTCTGTACTGGGCTAAGTTAGCGGCTTACAGCACCTAAATCATATCAAACAGAAGACAAAGGAAAGGAGAGAAAGACACCCAACAGCACCTGGGCAGATCTGTGGAAGCCCCCGCGTCGTGCGCTGTAGCCTTGATCAAGCTCTTCTCTTGGTAGGAGAGTGGGCTTCGAGGCCCAGGTCTGAAACGACTCTGGGCTCCTGTGCACAGAATCTCAGACAGATGGCCCATGCTCTCTTGGCTGCGCTGCTGAAATTGCCTTTGGAGACCTGCTGTTTTCTTTGAAAGGTATGGCGCACCCAGGAACCCAGCCTCAAGGCTGAGGCCCCTGGGAGCTGGCCTAGCCAACCTGGGCTCAGTGTCGGAGGCTACAAATGCCTGCTTCGTGCTGTAAGTGGGATCTTGTCCGTGTAAATTGCAGCCTCAAGCTAGTGCAAGTAAAGGGCAGGTGGTTCCTGAGAGAAACTGAAGTCAGGTACGCTGGAAAGATAGCTGAGCCCCTTATTCATTGCAGCATCTTTCAGAATGGCTAAACATAGAAGTAACCTAGGTGTCCATCAATGTATGAATAGATCAAGAAAGTGTGATCTAGGTGCCCTGTGGAGTACTGTTCCAAATGGAATACTACTCCTTAAGGGGCTGGGGCTCAGTGGTAGAGCACTCACCTGGCGCGCGTGAGGATTCAGGGAGTCTGTGACCTGGCAGAGGGCCCTCACCAGGCTGGCACCTTATCTGGGACCTCCAGCCTCCAGAACTGTGAGAGATTTCGATCCTTTCCAAGCCACCCAGTCTATGGCAATTGGCTCTAGCAGCCTGCATGGACTCAGACGGGACCTAAAGTGAAACCTTCCCCACCTCCCCCCAGGGAAGGTGAACCTCCGTGTGGTGGAGGACAAACTTTCCCAAACACCAGAGGGGACAACTTGTGCAGTCAGTTAACAGATTCAGGACCCAGCAGGGAACTCTCACCCAACTGAGCATTTTCTGAAAGAAGTTCATCTCGTGGGAGGAACAATATGCAGACGACACCAAGTTTATGACAGAATGAAATCCACTTCCTACCACAGTTAGAAGGAACCTGCCCTGGGTGGAAAGGGCAGAGTGCTTTGACGGGCACCAGGGAAAGTCTGCAGGGAGCAGTGCCCCTGGCAGAGAGACCAGCAGGAGCCAAAGGGCGGCAGAGGTGGAGCCAGAGGGGACAGCGTGTGCACAGATGACTGGCAGGAGGAGGAAGAGCCGGATGGTCCTTTGGTGTGGGCCCCAGGGTGTGGATGATATTCTGGAGGCAAAGAGGAGCCCAAGGTAGGTTCTCAACAGGGATGTGGCATGGCCCCACCTCTTTTTTGAAAGCGAGGAAAAGAGCTGGGGAAGGGGGGGGGTGAAGAACAGTGAGGTTACTGGGACGTCCCGGCCTGGCAGGGCTGAGCGAGGGACAGGGTGTGGCGCAGGCTGGTGGGCTGAGTCCCTAGGGCACCTCCTGTGCTGGCGTTTCCTGTGTGAGCTTTGGGGCCTGCAGCAGGGGTTGGCTGATCATCCCTCCCCATCCCCTGGTCAGCTCCCGGACAGGAGGCCCCTCCCACGTGGAGCCGCAGGAAGTTAGAAGAGCCAGGTAGATTGGAGCTCTCTCAGCTGGTTAGGACGGCAGGGAAAGCACACCTTTCACAGAAATGACCATCAGCGGGCCTTGGCCACGAGCCCACTCTGTGAGGATCCATCAAGTCCAAGATGGAGCATTTGCTTGACAGGATAGGGATGTGGTGGCCTTGCATGTCCCGAGTTGGAACCAGCGGGAAGGGAAAGGAGAGAAGGTGTCAATGTTGTTTTTTTTACCCTTTAGCTAGAGAGCAGCCCATCCTGGGGGCCTGGAGGTTTGTTAAGGGCCCTGGTTCTCCTAGGATCACCAACAGAAGTTGGGGTGGAGGATGGCCCAGAACCTGTGCTTTCAGCAGGGATCCCGATGCCTCCAAAGGTTGAGCACAGCTGGGTCGGGAAACTTTTGCTCAGAAAATGAAAAGAGCTCTGGTCCGTGAACCCTGAGCTTTGCTTAGGATCAAGTAGCCAAATACACCAGAGTTAAAGTGACCTTAAACAGAAGCAGCCACTGTCTCTGTTTCCACAGGGAACTGCAAAGTTGAATATCTAGGAAAAGTCCTTCCAAGTTTGGGCAAGATTTCTTTTTTTTTTAAACCTTTTTATAAGTCACGAGCCATCTCTAGTAACCATCATCCTATGAGTTCGACTTCCTTAGATTTGACACATAAGCAGCCTCATGCAGGGTTTGACTTTCTGCACCTGGCTTATTTCACTCCAGATTCCTCTGTGTTTTGGAAGATGATGATTGTCCCTTTTAAGGAGTAGTATTAAAATATACCATAGTTGCACATGGACACAATACCTTTATTTATTTTTTATGTGGTGCTGAGGATTGAATCCAGTGCCTCACGCGCGCCAGGTGAGTGCTCTACCACTGAGCCCCAGGCCCAGCCCCAGCCCAGCCCCTTAAGGAGTAGTATTCCATTTTGAACAGTACTCCACAGTGCACCTAGATCACTTTCTTTATCTATTCATACATTGATGGACACCTAGGTTACTTCTATGTTTAGCCATTCTGAAAGATGCTGCAATGAATAAGGGGCTCAGCTATCTTTCCAGCGTACCTGACTTCAGTTTCTTTGGATATATACCCAGATGTGGGCTTCCTCACCATCTGATAATAGTCTTTTGAGTTTTCCGAGGAGCCTCCATACTGTCTTCCACCAAGTCCACATTCAGGTGTCCTCCGTCAGCGGTGCACAAGAGTCCCCTTTTCTGTACCCCTCCCCAACACTTGCCTTTTGTCTTTTTGATGCTAGTCTTTCTAACAGGTGTGGGGTGATATTGCGTTGTGGTTTTAATTTGCATCTCCTTGAGGATCAATGATGATGAGCGGGTTTTTTTTCACACATCTGTTGGCGGTTTGCGTGTCTTCTTTTAGCAAGTGCTTAGACTCTTTCTCCATGTTATTTTGAAGTAGATACCCAATATCCTGTTTTATTTCCAAGTATTTCAGGATGCGTCTGGGATAAGGTTGCATCAGATAAGGACTCTATAAAAGCATGTCAATAGCTGGGCACAGTGGCACACGCCTGTAATCCCCCGCCTTGCGAGGCTGAGGCAAGGAGGATCGAGAGTTCAAAGCCAGCCTCACCCTATAAGAAGAAAGTAAAATACAAAATAGGTCTGGGGATGTGCTCAGTGGTTGAGTTCTCCTGAGTTCAATCCCTGATACCTCCCCCACCAAAAGCATGTCAATAATTGCATTATCATCCCTAAAAGTAATTAGTAATGACTTCATATCATCAAATATCAAGTCAGTGTTCAGACTGCCAGTTGCTTTGTAGGTGTCACTCTGCTTAACAGTTATTAAAATTTGAATCAGGATTCATCAAATGTCTGTACCTTGTGACTGAGTGATTTGTGTCTCAAGTTTCTGTTTATCCTGAGTCCCTCCGCGCTACAGTTCAGTTGTGGAAGAAACCAGCTTGTTTGTCTCGTGGGGCTTCCTGTAGTATGGGCTCTGTGGTCGTATCCCCTTTTGGTGTCCTTAAACTTGCTCCTCCGTCTGTTGCCTTTCCTATAAACTGGTAGTTGAACCTGGAATCTTGGCCAGATTCAGGTTCATTTTTTTTTCTAACAGAATAAAAATCAACACTAGTTCATTCAACCACAAGAGCTTCACTAGATTTCTTCTATCTTTACATTTATCTCTTTTCTCCCATGCCAAGGATCTGAGATGGTGTAATTAAAAACTCGTGAAACCATTCTTTCTAATCTCACAGCACACATGGGTAAATCCAGGAACACATGCGAGGTCACCTGGGTTTAGGGAGCAGTGGAGCTAGACCCAGGCTGCCTGTCCTCAGAACCTGACTACTAAGGAGCAGGCACACAACTGCCTTCCTCTTACAGCCTCTGCTCCCTGGACAATTCCACCATGAATCCATGGGAGTTGGCTGGGAAACCAACTGGTACAAACAGACACCACTCCTAATTCCCTCCTCCCAAACGTCAGTCTCCTGGGCCAATACCTTCCTCCGAGATTCCTTCTCCCCAAGGCTCGGGTCCTCTGCAGGAGCATTGTGGCCTTTCTGCAAACCCAGGTCTAGCTGAACCACCCCTCAGTTCCCAGACACAGGCCTGCTTCCTCGGATCTGAGAATGCTTTCACATTCTCGCTTTTCTCTGGTTCAAGGCCAGGGCCATCTACTTCCTCATCCCCAGTGAGTCTTTTTCCTTTTTTTTTTTTTTTTTTTTGGTTATATCTTCCCAAAATGTTATTTCAGGAGCATATGACTTGAATGATAAACGTTTAGACATTTTTCACTTTCACAAAGCATTTTCTTAAACTTATTTTCTAATTTTTAAGAATTTATTTGTGTTAATATACACGACAGCAGAATGCTTTTCGATTCATTGTACACAAACAGAGCACGATTTTTTACTTCTCTGGTTGTACACAAAGTAGGGTCACAACCATTCGTGCAATCATACATGTTCCTAGGGTAATGATGTCTGTCTCACTCCACTGCCTTTCCTATCCCCCTGCCCTCTCTCCTCCCCTCTCCCCTTTGCCCAATCTGAAGTTCCTCCGCTCATCCCATGCCCTCCCCCATGAGTCTTGACTTGACCTCAAAGCTTGTTCTGGTTTGATTTGAAGTCGGATTGCATGGGAGTGTTTCAGGAAGCTGAGGGGCTTAGCATTATTGCAAAACCATACTGCACAGGACTCAGGGTTAGACAACTTGATTTCCAGGCCTACTGTGCCTTGGTAGCCTGGCGAGCCTCAGTTTTCTCTACAGTAAAATAGGACTCTTGTCTGTAAATGGTGGGGTGACCATAATATCTCCTCACAGGAGGATTGTGAGGATACCACAGGATCACCTATAGGGAGAGAGCTGTGCTTGAATACCTTGACCAGACCTCTGCACCTGAGACAGGAGGGGTGGTTGCGGAAGGGTTCTTGTTCCAGACTCCATTTGTTGCCAGTGGCAAATCAGAGCATCTGGCTGGCAAAGGCTGTCAGGAATTTATTTTGCCTCTGGACTGCCTGGGTAACCATGCTGCCTGCACAGTCTCCTGAGCTGTGGGTGTGCTGAGATAATTGCTCAAGTACTTTGTTAAAAGACAAAAGCTCTCCACATTTCCATTAACCCCCTGCGTGGGGCAGTGCCAGCCCACTGCTCCAGGTGCCGTTCACAGTTCAATTTCACAGTCGTGATGGATGGAAAGACCTGCAACTGGCTTCCGCTTCTCAAGAGCCACAAGCATTCGCAAACAGCCAGGAATCATCTCTAGTTTTCTGGTTAATCATCATCATCTCCCCGCCTCCTCCTCCTCCTCCTCCTCTTCCTCTTCCTCTTCCACTAAGAGAGCTGCCAAGTTTGAATTTCAAATGTCCTAAGAAGTGCTTTCACCCACAGTGGGGACTGATGAGTTAATTTCTTAGGAGATAACTGGAGCACACAGGAGCTCTTAAAATTCCCTGCCTCCAAAGCCAACATCACAAAGAATAGCACAGTAGCACATAAATCTACTACTTGAATATGTTTACCTAATCACATTGGAATTCTCTTTGAACTTGACCTCAGGGGATAGAGATTATAGAACTGGCTGGTAGCTAAAATAATCCACTGAAAAAGAGTTCAGTGTCACGAGAACTTGGGAATAGAATGTAGAAGGGGCTGTTTGTGAAAGGCATTAAGCCAGGGTGACTTGTGAAGGTTTAGCAGGCTTACCCAGGGCTGGGCATCGCCCCACCTTGGGCTGCGGCTGCAAACTGACTGTGAGGATAGGATTTTCCTGGAAAATAAGTACTTGCCCAGACCTTGAATTTCCGAGCAGTTTGCCGTTTAGGTGTCTGATCTCTGGGAGGGGGAGCAGTCAGTGGGGATTCTGGGGTGAGGCTCCTTGAGGTAGGGTGGTATAATGAGTAGTGTGTACTCTGTCTCCAAGTCAGAGGAGTGAATATCAATCTCAGAATCAAGGAGGTTAGGGTTGGGCAGGCTCAAAGACAACAGAGGAGCAAAAGCAGAGTCAAGTGAGGGGTCTATGATCATCACTGCCACAGGGCCCCAGTTCCCCCACCCCGCCCCACTCCCCCTGCTCAATGCTATGGAGAGTTACTTGCCTGATATGTGGATGGATTGATGTCAGTACATCACGGCTTGTGGGTCAAATGTGGCCTGGCGTCTGTTTTTGTATAGCCAGTGAGCTAGGAATGGTGTTTTATATTTTTTAATGGCTGGGGAAAAATGATAAAAAACGTTTTGTGACCTGTAAAACACAGGAACTTCCGTTTTCAGTGTCTGTCAGGTTCTATTGGAATACAGCCCCACTCACTCATTTACACAGTGCCTAAGGTTGCTTTTCAGCAAAGGCTGAACCATTTTCTATCTAGCCCATTACAGAAAATTTTGCTGACCTGTGAATTGGCATCGTTTAGAAGCAATGGTTTGGGAAATTTGGGCTCTGGATGGATTTAGGGTTGAGTAAAACTAGCTGGTCTCAGTTCAGGTCAACGCCCTGATCTGCAAAATGAACTTGTTAACGTCACCCATCTCATACCATCGCCGCCTCTGATGGTGGGTTCACGGGTATTTCATGGGAGCTGCACTTGGGAGAAGCCACCGAAATCAGCTGGAGAACATTTTCAGACCTGGGTCACGGTCAGAACCACTTGCTGGGCTCTTAAAAAATAGGAACCTTGGGTGAAGCTGATTCTGAGGGTCAGAGGTGAGGCTGGGAGTCCGACTTGTCATTGGGCCACTCCATGATGCAGACGTCCGCCTGGTGGGGAGCTGTGATCTGGCTTTCACACTGCGGGGCTTCGTGGGGTCGATCCTTCAGGATCTGTTTTCAATGATGCCTCCACCAGCACCCCATCTTTCTGAGACCGTATAGCCCCATGTTCCTTCTTTTGTCACCACACTGGGCTCAGGGTGACCCATAGCATCAGTTTTTGAACACCATTCTTTGCCCCCTCAAGACTGGGAGCTTTGTAAGGCCAGGGTTGGGGGTATACTTTGGTGTCCCCACCAAAGCCCTAGGCTAAGCCCAACCCTGGTTCCACGCCAGCCCACATCGGGGAGCTGAACCACCGTGGTCGGGACGGCATGGCATTGACCTCCTCGTAGCTCCTCCTCGGCTGAGGACATTCAGGCAAACCCTTTAACAGCAGCTCTGTCCCCCAGCCCCTCCCTGAGACACAGCAGCCTCCATGTCCTCTATACACACAGCTCTCAGTTCCTGGCTGGTTCTCTTCATCCCATGAGGCTGTTGGGGGTCCAAAGAGACCACGGTCACAGAAGACCTGGTGAATGGAGAAGGCTCCCCAGTGCTCCGTATGTGGATTCCTGCTGCCTGGCCCAGGATGGGCCTGCACCCTGGGCTCTGGCCCTTTGCTCTGTCTTTCCAAGCTGCCTCCCAAGCCTGTTGACCTCCCCAGGGTTAAACAGGATGGACGTGGAGACTTGGGTGACCCATGTCCTAGGAAACCCCTTGCTCCTGTGTGAGCTGAGGGCTGGTCACCCCTGTTGATCCAGGAGCGAGGCCTTTGCTTCTCCATGAGGCAGATCAGCTGACGGCGATGGAAAGGCCGGGAAGGGTGGCAGATTAGGGGAGTGGTCTTTAGAGTCCTGTGAAGGCTCCTTTCTTCCTGGCCAGGACCCCCAGGTCCTCCCAGGGCCCCCTGAGTCAGCTTGGAGACTACTCTAAGCCTGTGTTTAGAATTTGTCTATTTTTCTCCCAGTTTGTCAGCTCCTCCCGAGACTGTGCCACCGTCACTTCTCCTGTTGACAGATTCTGAACTTGTTCACTTGTTTCTGCTCTGACCCATACCAAGCTCACCCTCTACCAGTCCATACACCAGCCCCCACCAGCCTTAAAACCCTTAAGGTAGAGACCCACCTCCTCCCCTGGCTCCGGGGCCAGTCCTGACCGTCCTCCTCCCTGGCCTTAGCTGTCACTCCTGCTCCCTTGTGACCTCCTTCCAGCTTTGGGGTGTTTGTGCCTGAATATTCATGGCCCTCCACCCCAAATTTGTCCCCAGTGTGGTGGAGATGGGACCCTGGGGTGGTTAGGTAATGAACAGCCGTCGTTCCTGGCTCTCTTCCTGGGCTGTTTTCCCCTGGCCTTGGGGAGCCTCTTCCAGGCATGCGCTGATGAGTTCTCAGATAAATACCTGAGTCAGTTCTCTGTGGGTCCCTGGACATGTCTCTGCCCAGCTTTCCCCCGAGTACTCTTTCCTTAAATCTCTAGTCACCTGGATGTCCCCCAGTGCCCAGCTGCATCTCTCCAACCCGAGTCTGCTGGGCCCCTCTCAGGTATCTCTCTCCTGCATCCCATTCTCTGGGGAACTTTCCAAAGGCCATGAGCCAGGACAATCATAGGTCTTCTCTTGTCTGTTTCCATGTCTCCAGGATCATAGTCCAACAGTTTGGGAAACCATCATTGCATGAATTCTATTCTTGTTTTTCTGGTTGTTTCAGGTGAGAGGGTGAAAGCTGCGCTGATAACTGCATCTTGGCTGAACACATGTCTGTAAGCAAACATTTTGCTCTTTGATATTCTGATTGGGTAAAAGTAGCAGCTCAGACTTTATAAATTTTAGCATGTTTGATTCCTCCAAAACTCCAAATAGTTATTTTCATTTTACAAAATGAAATGTAGGTGTCAATGTAGTTATTCCCATTTTATGGGAAACACAGAGCTCAGGCACGTGAAGGGGCTGTTCATGTGACCCAAGCTTATAGCTCTTCACCAGTGCACGTGGCTGTGCACATCTGCTAGCCCTGTGACCTCCTCACTCCAGAGCACACTGGGAGTGCTGTAGGCCATATCCACTTCTCCTCACCATGAGGGTGAAGTCCTGGCCAGGCTGCACAGCAGCACCAGGGGTCTGTTAGAGATGCAGAGGCTCAGCCCTCCAGGACCTGCTGATCAGGACCTTCGTGGGCAGGATTCCAGCTGACTCCCCCCCCGCCCCCTGTGCTGCTGGAGATGGAGCCCAGAGTGCTCCACCACTGACCTGGATCCCAGCCCCTCCTGGTGACTTTTTGTGAGCATTCCAAGTTTGGGACACATTAAGTTAGAAATGTTCCTGGGCCTTGATCTCATGAGCTCAGTCCTGGCTGCCTGGAAGCACAGAACTGAGCTGAACTAGAGAAACCGGGACCCCCAGGCAGGGTGACCTTGGTTCCCAAACCTCTTCGAATGACAGCTTGTGGGCCTGGCAGAGTCCACCCGGGATGAGGCTCTGGAGAAGCCCGTTGGGCCCATCTCTGCCATCTGGGAGTTTGTCTAGACGATGGTTTTCCAGGAACCGGTGACTCACCTGGCTTCATCCACCTCCCAGGTGCTGGTCTGGCTGGCAGCCAGCTGAACCTGGAAGAAGGGCCAGGAAGGCCTCCGGGGAGGGGAAAGGGAATAAGCTGCAAAGCAGGGGGGTGGTGGTGGGCTGCAGGGCTGGCCCAGGCTGGCTGGTGGCCACTGTAGCATCCACTGCCTATTCTCAACTGTCCAGTGTGGCTACTGCCAGAGGTAGGTCACCAAAGAGAAGACCGGTCCCTTCCATGCTTGCCTACTAAGGCTTCCTCTCTGTACTAGGAGGGGAACATTCTTGTAAAAACCTCTGGATTCCTCATCAGCTGGACAGGGACCTCTGAGCTATGGTCCTGCTGGACCAGAACCAACGTGGAGAGGAGAAGATAAGGCCGTTCAAGGGGCTGCATGTTTCTTAGTTATTTCCTGTGAGGCTCTTTCCTTGTAATCCACTCCAAGTGTGTCCAGGAAGAGACTGGTGCCTATTAGGGTCCGAGGAGATGGGAGAGGCTTAATAGAGTCCTGACCAACCTCCTCTTCCCATGCAACCATGTTCCTTCTACCAAGAGTGAGCTCCAGCCACAAATGGAATTTTCTCACCAGGAGACTCCACAACCCCTCTCTAGGCACCCATCCCCCGACTCCTCTAAGCAGTGCCCATGACACAGTACTGATGAAACGTGCTGCAGCCAGGTATCTGGCAACATGGAGCAGCACGGATGTGCAGTCAGAGGGCCCTGGCTTTGGATCTGAACGGCCTGTGCATTAGCTGTATGGCTTTTAGCAGCAGTAATAGCTTTGAGCCTCAAATTCTTCATCTGTACAATGGGGTGGTAATAAGACCCACCCACTTGAAAAAGCATCAGTAAAATGAGTTAATGTATGGATCAGGTATACAGCAAGTGCTCAATAAACAGCAGCGTGTAATATCATAGGATTGTAAGGACATGCTATGAGATGGGATACAGGCATCTTGCTCGCTATTTGGCCACTGTTCTCATTGGTTCAGTGGCTTTCATTGTTGCACCTGGAGGGCTTGTTAAAACATTCATTCCTGGGTCTGCCTTCATCCCAGCTTTCTGATTCAGCAGGTGTGGGCCACATGGGCTGAGAATTTGCATTGCCAACAAGATCCCAGGTGTGGCTGGTACCGTTACTTTGGAAATCACTTGTTCCGACTTTGTTTTTCGAGAACACAAGAAAACACAGTCGGGCTGAACATGGCATCATCTGGGGACTCCTCAGACTCTGTGGTTGCCCAGCTTCACCCCAGGCTTTGTGGATCTTTGTAGAGTGTGGCTCAGGTAACATTTCAAAAAATCCTCAAGGGATTCCAAGATGCATCCAGAACCAATTTGAACATGGGAGTCAAAATTCCATTTAGGTAGATGCACAACTCTGGCTCAGATATTTGGAGTTTTAGCACATCATGTCTTTAGACATAGTTTCCTCTGATGTTTTATTAACAAACAAAAACCTATAGCCAAAGGCCCAGATCAACGCTACATCCGTCATAAGTGTAGCCACATCGCCTTCCTGCTCAGCCAAAGTAATTATTCCTCTGTGCATGTCCAGTGCTCAGTCCCTCTCGATCAGCCCTTATTTCATTCTGTTTTTCTCTTAAGAGTTACTTGTTTCTATATCTCTGTCCTCCTTCCCACCAGGCTGTGAGTTCCCCAAGGGCAGGGCCTGATCTTAATTCACTTTATGATTTCCCCAAAGAGCCTAGCTCAGTGTTGATTCAGGTGAGCCTCGTTTTAGTTTCTATTGGAAAGAAATAAAATTCAGTTGCATTTGGTCCTTGACAATCTCTGGTCATATGTTGAATACATCTTTGCCACAATAAAATGGAAAATTGTGAACAAAGTGCTAACGAACAATACCCCCTGAATGGACATGTGAATGCAGGTCTAATTTATGTGGAGCTGGGTTTCAAAACCTTATTTTGGGGTCTAGCTGCACCTCACTCACTGTTAACCTGAGATCATGAGCCCTGCATGTGTTGACAGTAACCAAAGCCACTCAGAATAACTCCACCAGGATATTTAGCAAATTATTTTTAATCTGGTGGGTAAACTCGCATTAGTACAGCTGTTCATGTCAAAGAGAAGGGAACAGTGCGAGGGGTGTCTGGGCGCCTGCTGGGCTTTGCTTCATGAAAGAAGGCTTGTTATCTTGCGTTCTGTCTCCAGCAGTGCTATTTCTGCTGGGGTAAGCTGTCACCGACTTGTCGCCGGTGGCAATTTAGAAATATAGCTCGAAGAACAGGGAGCTATCCTAATGCCGTTGGAAGGCTCCTAAGGGGGGCCGTTTCCCACATGAAGCAGGATCCTGGCCCCGAGCTTGTTTTCCCGTTGCATGTTCGAGGCAGGCTGCCCGGACAGCCACCTCTTTATTGCACTCTTTCTTCTGTATGGTAGAGCATCAGCTGCCACAGTCACTGGCCAGTTGGATTGGGACTTTCATTTTGTAGCAGGGTGGCTAGAAGGAGGTCTTCTAGGATCAGAAGCCATAATAACTGGTCCCTCGCTGAAAATGGGCTGCCCCAGGCTCTCTCGAGCCAATCTCCTCACCAATCAGCCCTGAGCTCAAATGTTACCCCCTTGGAGAGAAACTTCTGGACCACCTGTCTAAAGCAGCCTCCTCCGAGTTGCTCTTTCACTATCAGCCACATGAGGGAGCCATTGAGGACATCTGGCTCAGTCAAGCCTGCAGATGACTTGGGGCAAGGGGACATCTGACTGCAAGGACAATTCCAGGTGAGAACCTCCCACCTGAGCCTGGGCAACTCAACCCAAAGACTTGTTGAGAGCTGTTGTTGCAAGTCATTTTATCACCCCCAAGAGGAAGTCATTCCGATGCCCTCGAGAGAGGACATAATGGAGAAGCCAAATAGTCCCCACAACAATGCCGTGGGGTCCTAGCATCCCCATTTCACGGGCAGTCAGCTGAGGTTCCAAGGGGGGAGACATCCACCAGGGACCGGATTCCCAGCTGGTGGGAAGGCACGAAGCCTGAGCCCACAGCCTCCACCTTCCTGAGGCTTCTGCTCCTGTGGCTCCCCAGCTGTGCTTCTGCCTTTCACCCCGTAAGGACCCTTCCTTCCCCCAGAGCTCCGCTCTCCCCAGGCGAGGACCAGGGCTAACATTTTGTAAGCAAAGAACAGTGCTGGGCAAAGATAAATTCCAGATGGAGCAGAGAGCTAAACAAACAAGAAAACGAGAATAGAATAATATTTGCAGAAAATACAGGAGAGTATTTTTGTCATCTTGGGGGAGCACAAGCCTTCTTCAGCAAGTCATAAAACCCAGATGCTATAAAGGACAAGGCTGGCATCCTCCACTGCATAAAAACAGAAAGACCCAGACTGACAAAAAGCACCATAAATGAAGTACAAAAAACAAAGAACCAAGATACTCAAAATATTCAATGAGAAAAAGTAGATGCTAATTTTAAAACTAGGTGAAGGGTATGGCTCAGACAATTGACAGAAGACAGGTCGTCATTGCCAATCAGCTTGCAAAAAGGTACTTTGCCATTTCCCTATGGTTAGAGAAAGGCCAACTAAAGCAGAGATGCTATTAGAAATTTAGACTGACAGTTTTCCAAAAATGGATATTAAATGGTGGTGAGGATGCAGGGGGAAAAGCACCCTCAGACCTGCCTGGGATTTGAAAGTGGGTGTTGGTACCCATGAAGTGCTTGGAGTTTTTAAGCAGGTGAAGCTCTCCCACTGATCTTCCAGAACCTGGTCCTTCAGTGCAGTGGCCACTTGCTCCATGTGGCTATGGGGCATTGTAATGTGGCTGTCTGGGCTGAGATGCTCTGTAGGTGTGAAATCCACACCTGACTGAGGAGGATTTTAAAGGCGACCCTCATGATGTTTTCATGTTGATCACAGGTTGAAAGGGCAATATTTTGGACACAAATCAACTAAAATATTATTAAAACCAATCTCACCAGTCTTTTGCTTGTTTCAATGTGGCTACTAGAAAATTTAGAATTGCATATGTGTCATGCATGTAGTTTTAGTGGGCAGAGCTGTTCTAGAAAATGGATGAACGAACACTTTTTGTGGGCCATGAAGAGGCTTGGGCAGGGTCTGACTTCCCCCAATCCTTTATTAAAGGGGCCACCAAAACTAAGTGTTTCCAACTTCCCATCCTGGAATGAGGGTGAGGAGGGGCTGGAGGAGTTGAGGTTGGCTTCTGATTGTTGAGCTGGAGATTGGGCACAACCTGACCCCTCCTGGCCTCAGTTTTCTCCTTGTATGTGACATGGAGGAGTGAGGTCCCCTCCAAGGTCTGCTGCCACAAGAGAGGGGGATGGGATGCTTGCCTGGCTCTCCATTAGCGTGCTGGATAGAGGGTGCTCCTACGACATCCATTCATGGCCTCTCCATGAGGTAGATGGACAGACTTACAGGACTTAGGCTTTGCCTCTGTGGTGGGTGGCATTTGAGGGACAGCTGCTAAGCAGAGCTAGAAGAGCACAGGGTACAGGAAGCCAGGAGTCCTGCAGCCCTGCTCCCAACCAAGCCTCCAAGGCCAGGTGGGTTCCATTTACCTGAGCCCAATGGTGTGTTGAGTCAGTTGGAAGAGGGAGAGTGGGGACAGTGTTAGAATGAGTTGGAGTGGTCACCAAGGTTGGATTTCTGCTCTTCCCTTTCACGGACGTGGAGAGCTTCCCTCATAATTACTTGCTTCTTCCAGTCTGGCAAACTTTCAGAGAACTGTTTTTTTGGTGGGGGTATGGGGGGCACTACTTCCTGCTGATTCCTATTTGCCTGAATTAGACATGGCATCCAATGTTGAAGAAGGAACACCTCCCCATGCCCTCTAATAATAGCCACCCGACCAAAGCAGCTCTTTGGTTTTTCCTGCCTAGGCAGGATAGAAGACAGGTAGGATAGGCAGAAGGGACACTCACAGGGAAGGGAAGGACACGATGACTATAAAGCTCAGCAGTTGCACGGGCTTGCACTCTACTCCCAAGCCTGTGTCCCTCCAGCTCTGAATTCTTAAGAGACCGTTGAATCTCGGAGAATCACGAGTTTAGGTGACAAATGCCTATGCACATCGCTAGTTTATACAATCTATTTTTCTTGAGACAAAATAAAGCAAAGGGAACTTATTGTAAGAGACCTATGATGTGGGTATGTTCCAGATGTTATTTCTTGACTGGGTGATGTCAACCTAGAGACCTTGAGAGAATCAGGCCACTGTGACCCACCCTGAATCCCACAATTAAGAGCTGAACCCTCCTGGTGCCCATCATGCCCATGCACTTCCTGTGTTCCCAATTTACAAAGACCCCTTTAAAAACAAGAGCCCAGGACCCCACAGTGCATCTCACTCTCGAACGCTGGCGCCCCTTCCCCCTTTGAGTGCGTGTCCTGCTCTATTGTGGCTTTCCTGAATCAATTTCTTTGCTTTTCAAAAATAAATGTTTGTGACTCCTCTGATAATTCCCGAAAATCTTTTTTGTGACTTAAGTCAAGAACCTGCCAGGGCTGAGTCAAAGTCCCCTTCTCCCTTCTGGGACACCTCCTTGGTGCCTTCCCAGTGACACTATCGTGTAGAAGTCCGAGGGAAGGGCTAGTACAGAGCTCTGCAGCCATCAGGATCCTAGGCTCCTCCTGCCTTCCTGCTCTGCCATCATCAGTGAATGGCTTCCTCCTCCAGGTCGCCTCTGCTCCAGATCACTGTTGGAGCCCCAGCCACCACATCAAGTATTCATGCAGGGAAAAGAGGAAGAGAGAAGAAGAAAAAAATCAGCAGCTTTTTTTATTTCCTCAAAAATCACATCCAGAAAATTCTGCTGATATTTCACTGACTGGAATTTAGTCAGGAGCAAAAGGGGGCTGGGCAGTGTCGTTGTCTAGCTGGGTGAGTGAACCGGGGGTTCTGTTTTCTAAGAATGGGTGAAGAGGCCTTGGTAGGCAAGCCTCCCTTTTCGCCACCCTCTGTATGGAGTCAAAGCCTTGGACACTTCACATGGGGGAGCTCATTCTGTTTCTTCTTCCTGCATCACAGGCCTGGCTCACAAGGATGGGAAGACATGGAGAGATGGCCATTCCACTCCCTGGACTCATCTGCCCTGACTTGGATGACCGACTCCTGACCCAGCCGGGCTTCCTGCATCTGGGCTCAGCTTTCGGAGGCCCAGCCTCCGAAAAAGGACACAGCCGCCAGGACCTGCCTCAGCTCCCCAGGTGGCCGGGCGCTTTCCATCCAGCTGGAAGATGCTGGTGCCCTAGGGCAGGGCTGCAGCCTGTGGCAGATCTGCACACCCGTGGCCCACAGATCTGCTTTCGCCCACACTCCCAGGGCCTCTTTCCATGCATCCTCTGACTGACTGACTCTTTCTCTTATATAAACACACACATCAAGGGAAGGAAACCTTTAGTGTTACCGTGTTTTAACCTGGAACAGGTTAAACAGGTAAACGTCTTCTCCTGCGGTCTGGAGGAATGTGGGGGACAGCACCTGTGAGTGGCGGGCTGGGGCGGGGGTCAGTGTCCTTCATTCTTCCTGCTGGGCAAGCTCACAAGTCAAATATTGGGTCTAATTTTTAAAGCCATTTTCGTGACAGTGGTTTTCCATTTAATCCCCAGAGCTAACAATCTGTGATCAGTTTCCCTGAACAAATGCCCTCCTTTAACTTCATTAGCTCGTAATTAATTTGCTAGCATGTGTCCAAGATAATTAACACTCCTGATTAGAGACAGGCAAAGGAGGGACTTCCTTTTTCGTGGTCAATACAAACATTGATTAAAATCTGAACTGTTTCCTAATTCTCCTTACAATTTAATTCAGTGAAAGTGGCGATCGGTAATTTGTGGTGGTTGTTTAAAACATTAAATTGGAGGTGAGACAAATGGGTCTTGCTATCAAGTACTTTATTACCAATTTATGTATTGGGTAATTTTGCTTCTTTTCCTCAGATACAAAGATACGAAGCAGGAGAATCAAGCTTTTGATTCTTTGGTTTTGTTTAATGGAGACGTGACTTGGAGGCACCAGGCTGGACTGGTGCGGGGAGGAGAGACTCAGTCTAAGATGAGGTATCATGAGCATCCTCTTGAGTGACCCAGCTCATTGTACTCTACAGTCTTTTTGTTCTCTGGTCTTGTTTGGTCCCCATAGCTCTGTGATGGGGGTGGTGGGGAGGGACAGACCTCATGAGACTTTCAGATGAGAACACAGCCCCAGAGAAGCGTGGGCAGTTTCAATGAGTGTTATGGATGCCCAGATGGCGCTCCCTGCAGGCTGAGTCCTGCTTCTCCCTGGTGGTCCTGGAGGCTGATACCAATGTCAGGTGATTCAGGGCTTCTTGCCTTTCTCCAGGTCACCTGCACACATTCTTAGGGCAGGATTGCTACTAGGTTGAGGTAAGCAAGTTGCCTAAAGCACAGAATGAAGGAAGCCTTCCCTCGCAGTCCCTTAGGCTTTGAGCCCTGGGAAGCCTAGGGCATCACAGATGGCTGACAACTGTTTTGAGCTTGTGCCTGCTGGCCCTGAGCTAAGTATTTTGATACATTATCTCATTTAATCCTCACAACAACCCTGATGACAGTTAATGGTGTCTCCATTTCTGCTGGTGAGGAAAAGGGAGCTTAGAGTGGGGAGGGACATGTCCAAAGTCACAGGGGAAGGTGGCAGCTTGGTTGGGATGCTGGCCATCTGGCCCCAGGACCAAAGTTTTTTGTTCTTCTGACTGAGCCCCAGGTTTCCCAGGTAAAGGAACGCTTGCACCTAGATGTCACCTGCCCATAGCTGCTTGCTCGGGCCTGCCCAGGCTGGCATTCCTCAGAGAGGGGTAGGGACGGGACAGGAAGGCCAGTGCCTCAGGTGGCCTTAGGAAGGTGGCTGCAGTGTGGGTGGAGAGAGCAGGGGCCTCGGGGACCCCCTTCAGTCACTCCCAGCTGATGAAGATAGGGTGTCATGAGCAAGCTGTGTCATGAACAGGCCAAACATGTTTGTGTCCTTCCACAATGTCAGGATTCACTGAGTGACAATAAATCCACACCCCTTCCATCGGTGGTGGGTCACTGAATACTTGTGGGTCACCTGGTAGTCATAAGCTGGGCAAACACAAGTTCTTTAATTCCAATCTTAATTTCTAACATCTATAACACTGAAGTCACGTGTCACACTTCACACAAGTAGATACAGAGTTTACAGAAAGGGTGGGGGCAGCCCCAGGGACTCAGGAGGCTGAACTGAGGACAAAGGCAGAGAGCAGATGGGGATGCAAAGAGTCGCTGTAGGTGGTCAGGTCAGGAACCAGCCAAAGAGCTTGTTAGGGGCGTAGAGACGTCAAAACTCAAGGCCAAGGTCTGGAAGGATGGACTGTAGTCTCAGAGCCTCAACTTGGAGCATCAGCTTGGAGGAGGCCTGCGTAGTCGTCATGGGCAGGAGAAACTGCCCTCTGCTAAAGGCCCAGGTGTGGAGGTTCACCTCTGTGGCCATTTTCCTTGGAAGGCTCATTACGAATGACCGGGTGAAAGGGTTAGGGTACTACCTAGTCGACCAATCTTGGGGTGCTCCCCCTTTTGTGGCTCTTGAGTGAGGGGGTTGCACCATTTGGTGGTCTGGTGTGTGCAATAAGCTCCTGGGCTTGGGTTTTCCTGTATGACTTTGACACTCCCTAGCAGCCAGGGCTCCTGGTTAAATTCGGCACATCCGCAGGTGGCATTCTGATTAGCTCGATTAGTTTATTGGACTGTACCTTAAGGTTGAGCCGGCCAGGTGGTGGGTGTTTACTTGTACACACAGGTGTAGGGTCATCCCACCTCAGCACTGAACTCAGAATGGAGTAGCTCGTGGCAAACCACGGCCTGACGAAATGGAGTCTCACTGCCTGAACACTGCGCTCCACACACCGTGGAGGGACCCAGGACGGGCACAGCCTGCCCTCCACACAGGGCTGCTTCACAGCGGCCTCCTGTGGCCTCTCAGTCTTAAAGACAAGATTCCCTCGGGGCACCCCACCTCTCTCCTGGGTCTTCTGAGGTGGAACTTCCCCCCAGGGATCCGGGAGATGACGGGGGCCTGCTCAGTGGGGCTGGGGTTGGGCTCAGGCTTCACTAGCCCAAGCCTTGGGGGCTGAAGAGAGGAAGGCTTTCTGGGCGTCTTTCCAGGGCCTCCCCTCAACTTCAGCCCAAGGAGCACTTGTTCTTCGGGGCAAGGGAAGCGGGGGCAACAGAGGTGGGCACTGCAGTGGGAACAGAGACCCCAGGGCCAGCAGCGGCTCTGAGGAGAGCTGGCCCAGATTCCCGCAGGCAGGGAGGCAAGATTCCCAGTAGCAGCTGACCCAAGAGCCTGTGATCTATAATTTATACCCAGCTCCTTCCAGAGAGGACCGGCGGCTGTCTGCCAGGGGATTTGTAACCGCAGGCTTTGCTTTGATGAGGCGAAGGGAGTTTCAGGTTGCCCCCTGAGTTCAGCGTTACTGAATTCAGACCATCTGTGAAGCCGTTTCCCACGTTGTAACTTCCCTCATGCTCACGGTGCTGTGCAGAGTCAGAATGGCTCTCTCCGTGGGACAGAGGGAGAAACCGAGGCTCAGAAGGTGACATGACTTGTCCTAGGCCCCATACCTGGGGGAAGGTGGGATCTAAATCGAGGCCTGTTTGCATGAGGCAGCGTCCGAGACTGTTCCCTGGGAAGCAGATGGTGATGATGTTGTGCATCTCTTTCTCATGTCTCTTCGGTGCTGACCGCCATTTTAGCCGTGACCCAGCTCTGCAAAGTACCCAGATGGTTCTAGCGCCCCCCTACCGAATACTGGCCCATATTTTGCTGGAATAATTTCCATCTAAAACATGGTTTTTGGCTACTCCTGAATGAATTGTCACTTGTTTTATAGAGGAAGGAGGGCAGGAGGTGAGATCTGACAGTCTGTATACTTTGTTTCCACCGATCCAGCCACAGGACATCTATTCCCCATCTCTCCAATTAAAGGGTTGGGTTGCAGGTGATGAAGTCTTAAGAACATGGCCCTGGAGTCTGATTGTCTGATTCAAATGCTGCTTCTGCCACTGGGTAATGTATTAGTCAACTTTGGGCTGCTGTAACAAATACCACAGGCTGGGTGGCTTAAATGACAGACATTTGTTTTCTCATGGTTCTGGAGGCTGGATGTCCAAGATCAAGTATTGGCAGAATTGGTGTCTTCAGAATTGGTTTCTACAAGCCTCTCCTTGGCTTGTAGGTGGCTGCCTTCTCCTTGTGTCTGTACACAACCTTTCCTCTTTATGTTTTCTCTTCCTTTTCTTATAAGAACACCAATTACATTGAACTGGGGTCCCACCCTGATGGCCTCATTTAACCTTACTTATCTACTAAAGGCCCTGTCTTGAATTACAGTCACATTGAGGGTTAGGGCATCCACATGGATTTGGAATAGGGCGGTAGGGGACACACAGTTCAATTCATAACAAGTGACCTTTTAGCCGAGAGCCTTCATTGCCTCATCTTTTATATGAGGATAGGAAACGTATCTGTTTTATAGTTTTGAGGGAGTTAAATGAGATAATACATGTACAGCAACACACGGCATACCGCAAAGCCTCACAGTGCTCTGTGTCATTATCACCATCACCACCACCATCATCTCTATCACCAGGACATGATTTTTATCAGTCTGAAAGGAAGGACAAAGACCCAGCTGGTTTCGGACCTGTGCGTTCTGCTTGTCATTTGTGGTATAAGGTTGTAGTCCTAGAAGATCAGACCTGCAAGGATCTTGACCTTGACACCAAACGCCGATTTTTACAAATGAAGAAACCAGGTTCACGGCTCAAATGGAATCAGAATGCTGGTTTCCTTCCCGTTTCCTGGTCTGGTATCCCCGTGGCTTTTTGAGACATCCAGTGATCACTAGGGGCCAGGAGAAGGCTCCCCTCCGTGGCGGCACCATGCACGAAGTATTTGTAGAATTCAGTTTTTTTCCCTCAATGTTTTATGGACCGCTTCTCTCATGTTTTAGCACAGTCACACCGTGAACGAATGGAAGTCATTAATTACAAAGTCCCTGTGCATGAGTCCCCAACCCCAGTTCTTCTCCATAAACACAGCATCCCCGTTCCTGCTGGGATGACATCAAACCCTTCCAAGGGCAGTCTCATGTTTCCTTGCCTTATCCAATCCATGCATCTGTGTCTCCCTGGGAATTTGGACGGAAGCATTAATCCACAGGGCTTCAGTCAGAAGGGCATAATGACTCACTTGTTTTGACAGTATAATATCTCTAGTTCAAAATACGCAGAAGCTGAAAAGCAAGAATCCCAACAAGGCCCGGCAGCTCTATCGATTTCCAACCCACCATCTTCCTTCCAAAGGAAGGATACCTGTGCTCCGGAATGGAACCCAGTGTGCTCCGTGGGGTGAACCTCTGGCCCAGTCCTCTCTCCTCTGCCAACAGTGACTGTAGGCCTGTGGAGGGATCCAGATGAGGAGGCCCTACCCCCACTTCAGGTCTCGAGATGTAGTTGTTTGGGGAAGTGAAGTCTGCAGCAGCTTGGAACTGGGAGGGCAAGGCCAACACAATAGGCCCTCAGAGGACGTGACCCAGAACCCTGACATCCTAGAGCCCTGATCCTGGTTGAACCTGCTACATCTAGTCTTGTCACATGAGATGCAAAGCACACTGTGTAAGCCAGGCTTATTGGGGTGTTGCTTGCAGTCAGAGCCACCCCACCAAAGACAAGGAGCAAAGAGCAAAAGCTACTGCCCATGCTCAGAACTGCAGCAGTCAAGGCCAGTGGACAGACATAGTGGGGACCAGGGCTTGTCAGTCCTCTTTGGAGACCAGCACTGTGGCGGGAATGTTCCTTGGTTGTCCTGATCCAAGCTCTTTCTTCGACAACTCTCAAAGGATCCTTTTTTTTTTTTTTTTTGAGTATGATATACTTTGAATTGAGGTTTAACTTCAGGGTGCAGTGAACTTTGAGAGCAAAATGCTCAAATGCTTCTTTTAGCTCTAGGCTTTTAACAGCCAACAATGGAATTCATTAAGGAAGAATCAATCCATATTGCTAGATCAAATGTGTGCAGTGTAGCTCAGCACAGTGGCTCATGCCTGTAATCCAGCAACTCAGGAGGCTAAGGCGGGAGGATCATGAGTTTGAGGCCAGCCTGGGCAACTTAGAAAGAGCTTGTCTTCAAAATAAAAAATATAAAAAGGACCAGAGATGTAGTTCATGCATGGACTGAGCATGCCCGGGTTCAATCCCCAGTTCTGCCCCCCAAAAGTTAGGTAGTCTAGTTTACCAAGAGTTGAGCATGCCACAGTAGTTTCAGCTATCTCCAGAATAGTTTGAATTTAGTCACGGATTTCTCCTGCCGGGTTGGTGGTGTGGCCCTTGCCCAGGTGCAGCTGCAGGAAGGCATCTGTTCCCAGTTGGAGATGGAGGAGATTGTAAGGACACTTAGGTACTATACAGCTCTGTCTTGATGTCTCACCTCATGACAGAGGGTCACATGGTTCTCCTGGGCCACCCTCCTTCCTGTTTACCCCTCCCCCACCTCCTTCACCTCTGTGTCACTGACCAGTGGGCACTGCCCTAAAAAACAAGGTGCAGCAGCTCAGCTACCAGCCTGCCCTCCTGTGCCCTCCTGCTCTGCTCCAGTCTTTGTCTCTCTGCCCTCCACCCCACCCCATGGCTGTTCCTCTACCTGCGTCTGCCTGGCTTAGTCTATTTCTGCATCTCCATTTCAGATGTGAATTCCATAAGTGACCACTGAGGACTAACGTGTGCCAGGCCATAGATGATGTGCTACCCTGGACACTTCCAGAACCAGCATGTGATGTATAGCCGAGCTGGGCCAGAGGCCACCACGTTTCACAGCAGGAAAAGCAGAGCTGAGCAACGGAAGGGACTGGCTCCAAGGTCCTGTGGCCAGGTTTCTAACCAGGTGCCTAGTGTCACTTGGGCCTCTTCCTGCTAGTTTTTCCCTGTAAGATGGGGGTGGGTGGGTATTATAATGTGAGGGGCCAAGGTCAGCAGGGGGCTAAGTGGATGCAGAGGTGGCATGGGCCCACCCCAAAGGGTAGGTCAGTCTTAGGTGTTGGGAATTGGAAAAAAAAACGGGCAGCCAGCACTGACCAGGGCTCAGGGGACAGGGCTTGGGACAACAGCAAGCCTGAGTATAGCTGGGAGTCTCCAGACACAGTACCCTCTGCATCGGTTTCTGCATCTCTAGGAAGGTGGCAAGTGATACCACGTGATGTCAGGACCACTCTAATGTGGCCTGGGGAGACCAACTGGGATCTAGGGTTGGGGAGAGGCCTCAGCATAGCACAGGGTGGCACTGGGATTTTGGAGGAGCAGAGCCTCTTGTATCAGGCCTGTACTGGGGAGAGGCTGACACACCCAGGCAAAGCCAGTCCCCCATATAAGGTGTCCTGCCGGAGGTGGATGGATAGGGACTGTACGAACTCAGCCAAGCCCTGACACCTTCATGCTGCCCACATTTGAGGAGAGCCGAAGACAGCCTCTTCTTCTGGCATCCTTATGCGTAGGATTAAAGACTGGGATGGCAAGAGATGGCCACCACCTATTTTTGTGTGATCTATGAACTAAGAATGTTTTTCACATTTTTAAATGGCTAAATTTTAAGTATTCATACAAATACTTTCACAGTTTTCTCCATTTTGCCTCTTGGTCTGCAAAACAGAAAATGTTTTCTATCTGGGTCTTTCCAAAGTTTGCCCGTTCTTAGTGTGGTCATTGTCAGAGTCCTGCCGGTGGACAGACCTGGACCTGCCTGTGTCTTGGCTGCCCTCCTGAACACCTGCCCCTGGGGTGGGCAGGATGTGGCGTTCCTGGCCTTGGTACAGTGTGTCAAATGCCCTCAGGCTTTCTCTGAGGTCCCCTGTGCACAGAGGGGGCCTCTGAGGTCGGAGAGGGGACACCAACCTCCGAGAGCAGGCCTGCCACTCCAGCCTCTCCACCATGCCCTTCCCAGGGCTGCCGACACGTCTGTGGGCCACTCCTGCTGGGGACAGGTGTGCTCCTGCCAACCCAGCAGCATCTTGTGGATAAAACCTAATGAGCTGCGTTTAACCACAACACGGCCCTGCCATGTGGCTCCTCCCGGGGCTGCCCATCTGTCGGCCCTGAGAGGCCGAGCTCCGTGCAGCTGGAACCCTCCCCAGCCATCAAGTCAGGAGAGAGCTGAGGTCCCTGAAGCCAGGCCCAGCACACAGGCCTGAAATCTTCACGCTCTGTCTGTGCCAGCTCCTGGCTACCCTCCAGGCTCCTGATGACACCGCCAGATGGTGCCTAACTGAGGATGAAAATGCTCCCAGGAAGACCTGGGCATGGAGCAGGGGAGGTGGGTTCCGGCCAAACAGAAGGCGCCCTGACCACGGCCGTGGGGAGGGCTGCAGGTGCGCGCTGCCTTGGCTTGGGTCAATCGGTTTTGTTGACTTCTCTCCAGAACCCTTCCTTTCCATTCCTTGTCCCTGTCCCTGGGAACCTGTGGGCTGGACGCTTACACCGTGCAGAGGACTCGCAAAGGCAAGGCATCACGGGTGTTCTGGCTGCTCTGAGCCCTCCTACCTGCGAGGTCAAAGCAGAGGGGAGTTAGACTGGGTTGACCTTTAACCTTTCCCCTTTTCCTGGAGTGACGGGCATAGAAGTCACAAGTTCAGGAACTCCACAGCCTTCCCTGCACCCCTGAGCCACAGATCAAGCTGTTTGACCTCACTTGACATTCTCTAAGGCCCCTGATAGTTTCAGGTAGAGTACTTGAGAGGCCAAGATCACAACCGAGTCTATTCCCCGCTGACCCGCCATCTTCTCCAGAATCCCCAGCTCCACTCAGCTGGAGGAGCAGGAGAATGAGGCCCAAGAGAGAGCTGGGTGGGGCCAGGGGAGATCAGCTCTGTCATCAGAGCTGACCTGGAAAAAATGTCGTCATCAAAGACCTAAGCTGACACAAGGCTGCCTTCCTCCTAGGGAGAGCTGGTGGCCTGCTTCATACGCACGCGAGGAAGTCCTTGTGTGTCCTAAGATGGCATAGATGGTGCACTGTGACTAGAAGATGCCATCGTGTCGTGCAGAGAGGCTTCCACTGATGGTGGGAGCTGGGGAGAGTCCAGGGACCCTGTATAATATGGTGGGATGCTTTTGAACTTGCAGGGAGGACTACCAGGGGGAGGAGGACACATACAGTAGGCACTGGACCCAGGTGGTGGAATGAATGGCCAGGTTCTTTGTGACAGCAGGAGGGCCCAGGACTTCATTTCAAACTTGTCCTGTGGATTCTTTGTCCTGCCTTGTTTCCAAGTCTCCAGTACAGTTTTCTGCTCAGGCCTGGGGTGGGTGTTGGGGTCTGTGCCCCATGGTTGGGTGGGAACCAAGTGAGCACACAGCTTCCAGGGAACACAGAACAGGTGACGGGAACTCAGGGGAGGGTGGAAGCCGAGCTGGGGGACTGCAGAAACGTGACACTTTGGGGAGCACTGGGCTGGGCTGTGGGAAGGGGCAGAGGCAATGGTGTCTGGATCTTAAGGGGCAGGGAGACTTTGGACAAGTGGCTTTGGGCACTGAGCTGATGGTGGGTGGATGGTGGCTTGCTCTGGGGATGCTGACCTGTCTTCCCGGCAGGTTTCTGGCCAATACCGGTGTCTGTGCCTCACTGGCTTTTTTCCCTTGAGTCTACAGTCCAGATCTCTGTCTGGTGGGGCAGAGGGTTTTCGGTAGGCACACATCACCCTTCTGGGCATCAGAGGAGGAGCTGGGGCATCCGATTGTTTCTTTCATTCTGCTTATTTTATCTCCACTGATGGGGAGTGAATGGCAGAACTCAAAAATTCAAAGAATTGCTATGACTTTAGGGCAGGGGACATGAGTCTGGGGCCAGGGACCCACCTAGGTGCAAGTGGTTCTGGAAGCTCAGCCACCTGGTTTTGCTCAGCAGAGGGTGAGGTTCAACTTGGCAGCAAGGAAAGGAGCTGGCCCAGGGTTCTTAGCTCCTGCAGGGCCACAGGGACTAAGGAAGGAGGAGCTTAAGACCCAGATATGCTCTTTCAGTTTTAGCTGCAAAGGGACAGGCCCTGCTGGGGAGGTCAGGCTGCAGCAGCGTTTGTCTGGGCCTTTGGGGGGACAGGTGCTAGCATGGAACCATGCTCTGTGGGGCGTGGGGCAGATCATATTTTCCACATATACCCCACTCCATGCTCTTCTTGATGTTGGTGACTGAGGGGAGGGGCCTATGCTCCTTTCCTTTGAAACTTGGCAGACATTTGTAGCTACCTGGAGCAAGTAAATAGGATAAAGTGACTTCTTAGGCTAGCCCATGAAAGGCAGCCAGCTTCTGCCTGCTTTTCTCCTTCTCAGGACAGGTACCTGGAGCCCCCAGCACCCAGGCAAGAGGCTCTGCAGCCATCATGCTGGAGAGACCAGCGAGAGTTAGAGCAAGGGAAGCGTGGAGCCCGAGCGCTGCAGGGTCCCAATCAGGCATCACACACGGAGGGAGGCAGACTTCAGGGGACTCTGGCTCCCAGCATTCAAGTTGTCCCAGCTGATGCCCAATGGAGCAGAGAGGAGCTGCCTCTGCTGAGCCCTGCAGCTCCCTTGTCAAAGAAAAGGCCACAGTGTCGTGTGAGAAAGAAGTGTGTTGCTCCTCTAAGCTGTGAAATTTGGGAGTGTGCGTCACGCAGTCATGATGGACTAATACAGGGGTGGCTGGAGAACATTCCCTCCTGGTTTTTTTAAATATTTATTTTTTTAGGTGTAGATGGACACAATACAATGCCTTTATTTTTATGTAGTGCTGAGGATCGAACCCGAGTCCCGCCAGTGCTAGGCGAGCGCTCTCCCGCTGAGCCACAATCCCAGCCCCTCCCTCCTGTTTTTACAGGCAGATATTTCACAGGCGTGAACTCATACATGTTCTTACAACAGAAAGGCAGGCCCCACTGCTATCCCTCCCTTGAGATGCAGACACTGGGGATCATAGAGCTAAGTCACTTGACCCTGCAGGTGTCAGGGTCGGGACTGAAATCCTAAGCCCACTGAGAACCTAAGCTTGTCCCCGGGGTGGTACCTCTGGGCTCTGGAATCCCTGCCCAGCTGTTCTGGAAGGCATCTGCATCCTTGGACCGACAGAGCCCACCCAGGATTTGCAGCTCTGCCCAAACTCTTTTCTTTCTCTTTGGCCCTGTGAGGCTGGCCCCTGCAAGCCTGCAGACTTATGTGAAGCCAGGATACACACGCATGGGTAAGGTCTGTGGCCCTGGTGACAGTGGCAAGGGGAGAAAGCAAGCTCTGCTCTGGAGCATGGAGTTTTGGGGGATAGGGGAGCTAAGAAGTAATATCTCTATATTTCTGGTACTTACCACATACCAGCACAACTCGAAGGGATTAATAATTCTTGACTTGATACTTATATTCTTCTTCTTATTGATTAAATGTTGACCTAATGGTCACAGCAGCCCCATGAGGTAGATACCACTATTATCACCCCTGTCTGCTGAGAGAGAGGCGATGTACTTGCTCAAAGTTACGTGGCCCATGAGGATGGGGACTGGGACTTTCTGGGACTTGTTAATTTGGCACAGAAGCTTCCCCGTGGAGGGTGTTCGGTGAGCCCTGTGCAGCCGCGCTGCTGTTTATCTTGGAAGGCTGATCTGAGCTGCGGTGGCAGGAGGCAGGAGGCAGCAGGACCAGGCGGAGGGAGAAGTGGGGTTGGCTTCCCCCGGGGAGTTCTGAGACGCTGGTCCAGGCCTGAATGTGTACCTGTGCCCGCCCTCCCTGTGTTGAAATCCTCACCCCTGAGGGCAGGGTGTCAGGATGTGGAGCACTGGGAGGTGGTTTGGTTGTGGGGGCACAGGATGACTGCCCTGTGAAAGAAGCTGGAGAGACCCCTCCCCTTCTGCCATGCCAAGACACAGGAGAAGATGTCATCCATGAAGCTGCCCTCACCAGACACCGGATCAACTCGTGTCTTAACCCTGAACTGTCTTGCTTCCACAACTGTAAGGAATAAATTTCTGCTGTTTACAAGCCATCCATGATTTATGCAATAGCAGCCCAAATCACTAAGACGGAGCTGTGTGAGTTTCGGTTGAGAGGGTCAGCCTCGGTACCCGGACCCCAGCCATCAGCGGGGGAGGCATGATTTCTGATGAGGGCATCTCCTTTAGCTGAGGCCATTCCAGGAGGGGCTGGCTGCAGAGAGCTGTCCTTTATCCTGATGGGGACTGTGTTTGTTTGTCAATTCCTGAAGGCTCACCTTGGTGGATCATTGCAGCCTCCACTGTAGGGCCTGGGGCCACAAGGTCCCTGTGACGAGAGCAGACTCGGGAGGTGATGGAGCTGAGAAAGAAGTCTGAGAAGTGGCAGCCACCAGGTCCTGCAGGGCCTTAGAAGTCAGGGAAGTGGCTTGTCCTCCAGGTGAGATGGGAAGTCACAGGCAAGGGCTGACAGGTGGAGGGAGGCCGAAGCCAGCTCAGAGGCTGAGGCAATGGGGTGCAGGAAGAGGCAGCATGTCTCTAGAGTCTGAAGGTAGAGTCAGAGGACAGACTGGTGGGTTGGATGCGGGTGTGAGGGCAGGGAGGGCCCAGATCCATGGTGTGGCCTGGATAAGTGGAAAATGGACTCAGCAGTGGTGAGATGGGGGATCCCCTTCCCTGTGGACACCTGGCCTCTTCCCAGCTGAGCTCCCACAGGATGGCTCCACCTGGGGAACAGTCTCCGCTGTAATCTCTGCAGTGACAGCTTGTGGATTGGGTGCAGGGCTGAAAAGCTGCTTGACTCGGCAAGGGGTGAGGAGATGGGCCACATCCGGGGGCCTGGGGCTTGCTGACTTCTGCTGCCGGGCCTGGATGGCCGGCGATGCTGAGGCTGGCCGCCCAGATTCTATGCTGTGTTTTTCCCCCCTCCAAACCTGTTGTCCTGTGGATCCTAGAAAGTGGGGCAGAGGGGCTGGCTCTAAGAAGGACGTGGGGAGCACAGGCCCCTCTCTGCCCGGGGTACATCCTGATAAGAGCTTGTTCCCGCAAAACCAGGGGAAGAGCTTTGAAATGTCCCTGAAGAGCAGATTTCCCCCGGAGCAGCCTCAGGATCTCTGCAGTGCCTGTTGCCATGGCAAACAGCCTTCCATGGAGAGCCGCGCGGATCATTCCAGAACCAGAGCCCCACCCCGCTTATCCTGCAATGTGACCCAGCACAGTGACAGAACCAAGTCTGTCACTTGCATCAAGTGGAGATGCCTCAACTTCGATAGGCATGTGCTCTTGCTTTCTGTCTACCTGGGAATAGCTTTGCCCTCACCCTGCTGAGGGTGCAAAGTTCTGATGCTCACAACCCTGCAGCCTGGGAAAAGAGGGCTTCCTCTCCATGCCAGTCCCCCGAACCCTTGCCCCTAGATGAGGTTTCTTGGGCTGCAGGGTTGTTAGAATGAGGTGGTACATCAAGGGTCTAGGAGAGGGCCTGGCCCCAGGTAGGTGCCAAATGCATGTGTATTCCTGTTCCTTATCTTCATGCCCAGCGCCACCTCTTCTCTCCCCATCTCCATGCACTAGAAATTTGAAAGAAAGCCTTGAGGGCTTCCTGGAGGCAGTGTTCCTATACCCAAAGCAGGATGTCTTTAGTGTCCAATAAAACAGTGTTTATTTCTACAGTGTCTGCTGTATGCCAGGCAGTCTATATGCTGTCTTACTTAATTCTTTTTTTTTTTTTTCCAATACTGCAGATCCAACCCAGGTCCTCACACATGCTAGGCAAGTGCTCTACCCCTAAGCCACACCCCCAGCCCTGTCTCTTGGTTCTTACTGCAACCCCTCCAGGTCTCATTATCACTATTCTTCAGATGAGGAAATTCAGATGACTCTCAGAGGAATGGAGAAATTGACCTAAGAGCACCCAGGATCATTTGAATCTGGGCAGTTGGAGTCCAGAACATGGACATTTAACAAACAGGCAATCATTTTGAAAAGGACTTGTGTTTGCATTTGTGCAGGGCCTCCTCTGAGCTCTCCTTCGTGCCCCCTCCTTGCTCTGCTCCAGGGCCCCTGACGGCGACACCTGTCTCACTGAGGGACACTGGGGCTCTTCTCGTCTCTGCCTTCAATAAGGGAATGACCGCATCGTCCAGCCACCGAGACAGTCCACCCAATGGATGTGGAAGAGGAGGGAGGAAAGAGACAAGTTCAAGTGCAAGGCCTCGAGGGACCCCAATGATACCAGCTGATGGACTGGTGGGAAGGAAGAAGGGAAGGGACAGGGGCGGTCCTGGCTGGGCCACCTGAAGGGCCCACTGTCAGGGCCCAGCAGGTGAAGCAGGCCTTGGGAAGTCTGGGAAGTCGGGAGGGGCTGGAGAAGCTCGGGAGGCCATCAGATCTCCACTCAGCCCACAGGGGAAGTTGAGTGGGGCTCCCTGGGGAGTGATGGAGGGCGTGCTGGGCAGGGAAACGGAGGCAGGAAGCTGTCCTTCTTGCTGGACCAACCCAGGGGTGCACATGCAGCCTTGGGCCCGCAGGCAGGAAGAATCGTCATCACAGCCCCAGGGGGTGGCACCAGGGTGTGGGGCTCTTGCTGCCCAGCAGGATGGTCCCAGGTGTGTCGTGCTGGACTGGAGCCGGGTGCAGGGATTCTAGCCGGGGATGCAGGGAAGGAAATTCAGGTGAGAAGAGGTGACGAGAACCCACCCACCCCAGGGTCGTGGCTTCACAGAGGTCCCCCCCTCCAGATCTGTTCTCCAAGGACATCTCGGGTGTCGTCTAGGGCTTGGGAGGGAAGAACCAGATAGCCTGCTGCAGGACTTTATGCTAAAGTGTCAATAACTGTCATTTTTAAAAAGGGTTTGAGGACCTTAAGAGGATCCCTCCTTAGTGTGGGGTCAGGGAGTAGTTGTGTTACCTGAGATGGAGGATGCCCTCCACTCCAGTGACCTCCCTGGAGCCTACCTGTTTCCCTCCACACCTGAAGGCCAGGGGTCATGGCTTCAGTTCCTGTCTTGGAGTTTTTCAGTGGTGTCATTGAGCCATCAGTCATGACTCAGCCCCTGCTATGTGCCAGGCTCTGGGTGGAGCATTTTATGTGTATTCTGTCAGCTACTCTAGCATGTTGGGGGTTTCACACTCCATTTTTACAGGTGAAAAATCAGAGAAATGAAGTCATTTGCTCAGACTCACAGAGCAAGTAGCAGAGGCGCCCGCCTCTAACCCTGACATCTGATGAGACCCCCAGGGTGGTGGTTTCTCTAGTGGTCCCCAGGATTCCTGGGGGTTGAAAATAGTCCTTTGCTGCCGGGTTTCGTTCATGACTAAAACACTCAAGGGTCACTCCAGGTAAACTGGGCTAACTGGGTTATGCAAAATAACCACACAAGAGACACAAATACCCTTTTCTTTGGGGTTGCTGTGACGGCTCCTCTGACCTTAAGGGTCCGCAGAAAGAGAGAGAGCGAGCCCCTGCTGACCCCTTTTATTGAGGAGAAGCTATTCAAATAAGGCAAGGGGTCAGTTTTCACGGGGCTGAGTCTATCTTCATGATGTCCACTGTCAGCAGGTTGACTGACACCTGGGTAGGCCACACCCAAGGGCACAGTAAGAGAAGGGGACACACACAAGGCACTTCCATGGAAGATTCTATCCTAAACAGGGCAAGGGTTATATTACAAAGGAACAGGTGAGCAGAGCTCCACCCAAGGGGCTGTAGGAAGACATAGTCACTTGAATCCTAGAAGAGCGGGGCAGTCTGGCAGCATGGGTGCCTGACGCCACATGGCCCAACAGGGAGTTAACTCAGTCACATGTGAGGCTGGTCTCCCACACTTTGCCAGAGGACATCCTGCGACTTCACGAATGACCTCAGGTCTGGCCTGGTCTAGCCCCAGTGGACGTGGGCCGCCCACACAGCCCACCAGGAGCACGTTAGGAGCTATTAGAGCAGGTGCATCTCGCTCTGAAGCCCCAGCCCTGGCTGACCCCTCTCTGTGCCTCTCGGCCCCTGGGGTCTGTCCTCTCCCCACTCCACTCCTCTTTCCCATTCTTCCCCCTCCCTCACCTGGCCACAGTGAGGTCCACTGACTGGTCATGTCTTTGGTACCCTGCCTGGGATATGGCAGCTGGCATTGTCCCCACCAGAAGCCCATGTTGGGAGTCCTGGTAAGAGAGGTCCATCTAGGGCCCACAGTGCTACCCAGGCCCTTCTGGGCCTCTGCAGAGACAGAGGAGGAAGAAACAAAGCCCACATGGCCCCCCACAACCAGGAAGGCACCTCTTCCCTGACGCTGGCTCTGAGGCAGAGGTAAGGCCCCGGGGGTGCAGAGGGGTCACAGCTGCTCGCTGCTCTGCTCCTGGTGCTGGAGGTTCAGCTTGCCTCTGTGGGCGCCTGCTCCTGACAGTCCTGGCCTGTCATGAGGTCTCACCTGTGACCCATCCCTTCCGGATGTGGAGGCTGGCCGGGGAAAGCCACGGGGGACCTGGGAGGTCCACTCAGCGGTGGTTCTCACTGTGGGCTCCTGTGCCAGGTCATCATTCCCAAATCCACGGTGCTGAGAGTCCCCTGTGCTGGCGTGCTGGCCCCAGCCTGCAGCTGAGGCCACCTGCCTGCCTTCTGCCAGCTTCGCTCCACCTAATGACCATTGGCCACGGGCACTGGAAGATGGATGATCACTGTCACCCGGCAGGCGTGTGACACAGAGGCTCAGACAGGGGCTGACAAGGGCAAGCATGGCAGTTGCAGATGGGCTGAAGGCAGGTCCAGTCCTGGAGGACGGATTCCCTGGGCCTCCTGGCCTGGCTCCAGCAGGGCCCCCCACTGCCTGGGCAGGGGCACTGCAGGCTGTCTCCTGGCTCCTCTGCTCTGTGATCTCAGCCTCTTTGTGGACGCAAGTGAGGCCCAGTCTTGCAGCACGGGGAGCGCTAGCTGCCCGGCTCAGGCCTTCTGCCATTGGCCAGTTGCTGTCATGACTGGTTCCACCCTACCTGTCACCGGGTTTGGAGAAAGACGAGCAGGAGGAGCAGGGGGCTGCAGTGGAGAGTCACTGACCCCCTGGGACCTGTGGTGGGAGAGCTCCCCTGCCACCGAGCTCTGGGAAGAGAGCCTGGGACGAGGGGCTCCAGGGAGTGGGCGAGCGGGGGGCCTGGCCTTCTGGGAGGACTGGGCTGCCTCCCCTGCTCCCTGAGCCTGTCCAGGAAGGCAGCTGGTAGGGAGCCCAGGTGTGGCTCCTGGGGACAAGGTCTATTCTTCACCTGTCCCCCGACTGGGAGTCTCCCTGGGAAGTCCCTGTTCTAAGAACTGGTGACTGTGAGCCCTGAGGATGGGGTGGCCAATGTCACTAACATCACCCCATCTCCAAGTGAAGCAGGGGTGATGGGGAGAAGCCTTTCCATGGGCACAGAAGGTCCAAACCCGAGAGGCATTGTCAAGTGTGAGGGCGAGAGAGTGAAGGACTTCCGAGAAAGTGTGACAAAGTGAGAAGGTCCGGAATTGAGAAAATCCATGAACAAAACTTGTGCAAACAAGAACCCAGGGGCTGCTGGGAAGCTCCACTTGACGGTGCGCTCCTGGCTGGACCATGAGACGATTCTTGTTTTTTCTCTATTTTACAGGTTATTTTTAGACAGACATGACAGTAGAGTGTATTTTGACATATTATACGTACACAGAGTGTAACTTGTTCTAATTGGGATCCATTTCTTGTGTTTGTACATGATGTCGGGTTTCACTGGTTGTGAATTCACGTATGAACATAGGAAAGTTATGTACAATTCATTCTAATAAAAAAATTATTCTACTGTCTTTCCTATTCCCATCCTCCTCCCTTCCCCTCTGTCTGATCCAATGAACTTCTGTTCTCTCCCCACTTGTTGTGTGTTAGCATCCGAGTATCAAAGAGAACATTCAGCCTTTGTTTTTTTGGAATTGGCTTATTTCACTTAGCAGGCATCCATTTACCGGCAAAAGTCAAAAAGTCATTGTTTTTTAAGGCTGAGTAATATTCTCCTTACGCTCCTCATTGTTTCCTCTGCTGTGAAGAAGGTTTTGAGTTTGATAACATCTCATTTATTGATCCTTAATTTTATTTCTTGCACTTTAGGACTCTTGTTGAGAAAGTTGGTTCCTAAGCTGACAAGATGGAGAGTTGGGCCTACATTGTCTTCTGGTAGCTGCAGGTCTCTGGTCTAATGCCTAGGTCCTTGATCCACTTTGACTTGAGTTTTGTGAAGGGTGAGAGACAGGGGTTAAAAATCATTCTGCTTGTGGCATTTATACACAATGGAGTATTACTCTGCATTAAGGAACGACAAAATCATAGAATTTGGAGGGAAATGGATGGCATTAGAGCAGATTATGCTAAGTGAAGCTAGTCAATCGTTAAAAAACAAATACCAAATGACCCCTTTGATATAAGGGGAGTAAACAAGGACAGGGTAAGGACGAAGAGCTTGAGAAGAAGATTTACATTAAACAGGGATGAGAGGTGGGAGGGAAAGGGAGTGAGAATGATATATAAGAGGAAAGGAGGGGTAAGACAAGATAATACAAATGGAAGAAATGATTTACAGTAGAAGGGGTAGAGAGAGAAAAGGGGAGGGGAGGGGAGGGGAGGGGGGATAGTAGAGAATAGGACTGACAGCAGAATACATCAGACACTAGAAAAGCAATATGTCAATCAATGGAAAGGTAACTGATGTGATACAGCAATCTGTATACGGGGTAAAGTTGGGAGTTCATAACCCACTTGAATCAAACTGTGAAAGATGATGTATTAAGAACTATGTAATGTTTTGAACGACCAACAATAAAAAAAAAAAATCATTCTGCTACATATGGATTTCCAGTTTTCCCAGCACCGTTTGTTGAAGAGGCTGTCTTTTTCTCCAGCATATGTTTATGGTGCCTTTGTCTAGTGTGAGATAACTGTATTTATGTGGTTTGTCGTTGTGTCTTCTATTCTGTTCCATTGGTCTTTGTGTCTGTTTTGGTGCCAATAAATTTAAGGTCAGGGATTATGAGGCCTCCTGCTTCACTTTTCTCACTAAGAATTGCTTTGGCTATTCCAGACTCTTTGTTTTTCCAAAGGAATTTCACAACTGCTTTTTCTATTTTGAAGAAGAAAATCATTGGAATTTTAATAGTGCTTTTGGTAGTATAGTCATTTTGACAATATTAATTCTGCCTATCCAAGAACATGGGAGATCTTTCCATCTTCTAAGGTCTGATTCAATTTCTTTCTTTAGTGTTTCATAGTTTTCATTGTGGAGGTTTTTCATTTCTTTTGTTAAATTGATTCCCAAGTGTTCTTTCTTTCTTTTTTTTTTTTTTGAGGCTATTATAAATGGAATAGTTTTCCTAATTTCTCTTTCTGTGGATTCATCACTGATGTATAGAAATGCAATTGATTTATGGCTGTTAATTTTATATCCGTGCTACCTTGTTGAATTTATTTATGAGTTCCAAAAGTTTTCTGGTGGAATTTTTGAGTCTGCTAAATGTAGGATCATGTCGTCAACAAATAGGGATAGTTTGAGCTCTTCTTTTCCTGTCTGTATCCCTTTAATTTCTTTCTTTTGCCTACTTGTTCTGGGTAGCATTTCAAGGACTATGTTGAATAGAAGTGGTGAAAGAGTGCATCTCTGTCTTGATACAGTTTTTAGAGGGAATGCTTTCAATTTTTTTCCATTTAGAATGGTGTTGACCTTGGGTTTAACATATATAGCTTTTACCATGTTGAGGTATGTCCCTATGATCCCTAGTTTTTCTCGTGTTTTGAACATGAATGGATGCTGAATTTTGTCAAATGGGTTTTCAGCATCTATTGAGGTAATCATGATGTGATGAATAACATTTATTGATTTCTGTATGTTGAACCAACCTTGCATCCCTGGGATGAAACTCACTTGATCGGGGTGTACTATCTTTGAAATGTGTTTTTGTATGCAATTTTCCAGTATTTTATTAAGAATTTTTGTATCTATTCTCATCAGGATATTGGTCTGAAGTTTTCTTTCCTTGGTGTGTCTTTGTCTGGTTTTGGTATCAGGGTGATACTAGCTTCATAGAGTGAGTTTCCCTCCTTTTCCATTTCATGGAATAATTTGAGGATTGGTCTTAATTCTTCTTTGAAGGTCTGGTAGAACTCAACTGAGAATTGTCTGGCTTTTCTTTGTTGGCAGGCTTTTGAGGGCATCTTCGCATTTTCTTTTTCACCCAGGATTTTAGTAATTTGAGTTTTTTCCCTATTTTTCTCAGTTAGTTTGGCTAAGGGCTTGTCAACTTTTTGTTTTGTTGACTTTTTGAAATTATTTTGTTGTTGTTTCAATTTCATGGATTTGGGCTCTTATTTTTTTATTATTTCCTGTCTTCTATCGCTTTCAGTGTTTATTTGTTGTTCTTTTTCTACGGCTTTGAGATGTAATGTTAGGTTATTCATTTATTTATTTATTGGTGACTTTCTATTTCTTCAATGAATGAGCTCAATGCAATGAACTTTCCTCTTAGAACTGCCTTCATGGTGTCCCAGGGATTTTGATATGTTGTGTTGCTATATTCATTTACCTGTAAGTATTTTTTTCACCTGACACCTGGTTTCTTTTGCTATTTATTGTTCATTTAATAGCATATAATCTCCAGGTGTTATGGTAGCTTCTATTTTTTATTTTCTCATTGATTTCTAATTTCATTCCATTATGATCTGATAGAATGCAAGATATTTGCTCTAATTTTTTTTTATTAGCTAACTATTGCTTATGGCCTAAGATATGGTGTATTTCAGAAAACATCCCTATACTGCTGAGAAGAAAGTGCATTAAGTCAGTGATGGATTAAATAGTTTATATATGTCTGTTAAGTCTAAATTATTAATTGTATTTTTTGGTTCTATAGCTCCTTTCTTTTTTTTGTTTGGAAGTTCCCTCTAGCGATGAGAGAGGCATTTTTGAGTCACCCATTATTATTATGTTGTGGTCTATCTGATTCTTGAAACTGAGAAGGTATTGTTTGATGTACGTAGATGCTCCATTATTTGGGGCATAAATATTTACAACTGTTCTATCTTGTTGATGTATAATTCCCTTAAGCAGTATGAAATGACCTTCTTTGTCCCTTTGGATTAACTTTGGCTTGAAGTCCACTTTATCTGATATGAGGATGAACCCTCTGCTTGTTTACAAGATCCATGTGAGTAATATATTTTCTCCCATCATTTTGCCTTCCATCTGTGTATGTCTTTTCCTATAAAGTGAATCTCTTGGGGACAGTATATTGTTGGGTCTTGTTTTATAATTCAATCTACCAGTCTATGTCTTTTTAAAAAATATTGTTTTTAGTTGTTGATAGAACTTTATTTGTTTATATGTGATGCTAAGAATTGAACCTAGTGCCTCACCACTCGCCAGGCAAGTGTGCTACCACTGAGCCATAGCCCCAGCCCAGTCTGTGTCTTTTTATTGATGAGTTTAGGCCATTTACATTCAGTGTTATTATTGAGAAATTATTTTTATTTCCTGTCTTTTGATTTATTTCTGGTTTTTAATTTTAATTAGTTTCTCCTTTGATTGACTATTCTTATATTGTAGTTCCTTCCTTTGCTAGTTTTCACTTTTTAAAATTTTTTTCTTTATGAAATATTTTATTGAGTGTGCTTTGTAATACAGGATTTCTAGTTGTGAATTCTTTTAACTTTTGTTTTTCATGGAAGTTTCTTATTTCATTGTTAATTCTGAAGCTTAATTTTCTGGGCATAGTATTTTTGGTTGGCATTTTTTTTTTTTCAGAACTTATTCCCAGACCTCCTAGCATCGAGGGTCTGGGTTGAGAAATTAGCTGGATTGCTTTTCCTCTAAATGTGACCTTTCATTTTTTTTCTGGAAGCCTTTAAAATTCTATCCTTGTTTTGTATGTTAGGCATTTTCATAATAAAGTGACTTGTTGTGGGTCTGTTGCAATTTTGTATATTTGGGGTTCTGTAAGCCTCTTATATTTGATTTTTCATTTCATTCTTAAGGTTTGAGAATTTTTTTTCTGATATTATTTCCCTGAAAAGATTGTGCATTCCTTTAGTTTGTATCTCCAAGCCTTCATCTTCCCCAATAAATCTTAAGTTTGGTCTTTTCATGTTATCCCTCATTTCTTGGAAGTCCTGTTCATGTCTCTTAACATTTTTTTTTTCTCCCTGGTCAATTCTACTTTCAAGTTTAATATATTGTGTTTTTACCTGAAAGCCTGTCTTCCAAGTGATCTAATCTGTTGGTGAAGCTTTCCATTTAACTTTTAATTTGGTTTATTGATTCCTTCATTTTGAGGATTTCTGCTTGATATTTTTTCAGAATATCTATCTCTATGGAAATGATCTTTCACTTCCTGTATTTTCTCTTTGATATCACTTCTTACACTGTCCTTTACCTCACAGATCAGTTTAACTATGTACATTCTAAATTCCTTCTCTGATATTCCTTCCACTATGGTGTTGATGGATTCTGTTATTGGAGTATCTGGTTTGTTTTGGGTGATTTGTTCTCTTGATTTTTTCATGTTGTTTGTGTGTCTACCCATCTCTAAGTATGGATCTGAGGCAGTAGAGTTTCTATGCTGTGACTTATAGTGCCCATGAAGGTTTCCAGTACCTCACAATTTAGGGGGAGTCAAATAATAACAACAACCAATACGAGCAATATACAGCATTAAACCAAATAATTCCTGCTATGACATCCACAATGTTATTTATTACAATAAACAGAAATGATGTGATCAGTTATTATCCATAGTAAAATCACTAAGTTTGCAAATGTCTTTGATCTCTGATTTCTCCATACCCAGAAACACTACATGTCTCCTAAAAATGTGGGTTCTTTTTAATTCCCTTATCCCTTCACTTTACTTGTGGAGGGACAACTCTGGCTGGTGCTGCCAGGGGGCGCGTAGCACTGGGGATTTCTTCCTTATTTTATCATATCCAACCTCCTGAGTCCCGATCTCCTTTGAGTATCCAGTATTAATTCCCAGGAAAGTCCCACCCCCCTTTTTCCTTCACCCACATAGCTGAGAAGCTGCCTACCTGCTTTATTGGTCGTGCCACAGAGCAGCCAGAGAAATGACTGCTTCTATTCCACCATCTTGAAACCTATCTGGATAATCCCTGTTGAGAGACAAGAAGAGCCAGGTAGACAGCCTTGACCAATGGTGACCAGTCACCCGTCCACATAGGATGCCCTGGACTGGGTAAAGGTCTAGTGGACACAAAGTCTAGTGGACAGTGGTACTGAGGAAGGGAATCCTGTGAGCCCAGGCGGGCGTCAGCTTTCGCAGTCTGTTCAGCCTAACACAACAAAGTCCATAACCTGGTGCCTTGTAAACAGTGGGAGTTTATTTCTCACAGTTCTGCAAACTGGGAAGTCTAAGACCAAGATGCTGGCAGATCTTTTCTGGAGAGGGTCACTTCTTGGTTCGTGGATGGCTGCCTTTTTGCTGTATCCTCACAGGGTAGGAGGGACCAGGGGTTTCTCTCAGACCTCTCTTATAAGGACACTCATCCTATTTGTGAGAGCTTTGCCCAAGTCCTTGCTCCTCAGTGCCACCACCTTGGGGGTTAGGATTTCAACATATGAATGGGGTGGGGGGCATGCAGACATGCAGACCACAGCATCTGTCTATCTTTTCTACTTCTGTTTCCCTAGCACCAAATAGCAGTAGCTAACTCTTATTTAGTGCTTAATGAGTGCCAGGCCTTGTAGAAATTTAAAAAAAAAAAACAGTTTTATTGAGATATAATTCACATAGCACCTAGTTCATCAATTTAAAGTACACAATTCAGTAGCTTTTAGTATATTTACAGAGTTGTGCTACCAACACAGTAAATTTTACAACATTCTTATTGCCCAAAAAGGAGATGCTGTATCCATTAGTGGTCCTACCTGCTTCCTCCAGCCCCACCCACCACTAGTCTACTTTCTGCCTTCAGGTTTCCCTGTTCTGGACATTTCCTGTAAGTGGAATCATGCCCTGGGAAGGAGGATTTTTGTGATTGGCTTCTTTCACTCAGTATGATGTTTTCAAGGCTCATTCTCAACATATATCATTACTTCATTCCTTTTTTGTTGCCAAATAATATTCTCTTGTATGGATATATCATATTTCATGTATGCATTCATCAGTTGTTGGGCATTTGAGTTATTTATTTCTACTTTCTGGCTGTTAAGAACATTTATGAACAATTTTTGGGTAGACATACATTTTCAGAAATTTCTAATGAACTCAGTAAAGTAGATAATATAATTTGTATATTATCTACTTGTAATAGATACCTTGTAAAGTAGATAATAGTATATTCCTAAGGCTCAGAGAAGTTCATTAACTTGCCCAAGGACATACAACCTGCAAATAGTGGAACTGAAAGAGGAACCCAGCAGTCTCTCTGGCCTGTCCCCCTGTCCCCCAGAAGGCTGCCTGGAATAAGAAACTGGGTTAGAGGACCGTACTCTTGAGAGACTCAGAACATGGTGGTCTTCTGGGCAATGGCACCTTCTAATTTGCCTCTATTGTCCTGTGCCCTTGGGGCTGGAAAGAGGAGAGGAGCCTGTTGGCTGGAAACAGCTATTCAAAAGTTGGACTTGGGTGTTTCCAACTGCAGAAAGGGACACTTTCAGATGTGGGATGAGACTGTGGGTTTCCAAAGAGAAGAGCCAGGGCTGGGGTGCAGAGATTGGAGAAGTTACAGGAAAGTTCCTCTTCAGAGAGGCAAATAGGAAATCTGTTTACTTAAAAGTTAATTTTTTGTTTTTAAAAGTTGGAGCTCATTTGTGGGCCTGGTGTCCTCTCTGCCTGAGGTCGTGGACGGCCCTTCCCAGGACAATGTTGGGGATGGCTGGTCCTGGACTGGGGGCAGCTGAGTATCTAGAACTGTATCTAGGGAGGTGGGGGCTCTCGCCCAGGCTCCTGGTGAGCATCAGCTGAGGCCTAGGACAGAGCCGGGTCGGGCCCACAGAGGGTCCCAGCCCAGCCTGCTGCCCGGCCTGTCTGTCCGACAGGGCAAGGCAGTGCTGTTCACGGAGCCCCTGTCCGCCCTGCGTGCCAGCACTGGCTGCAGTGGCACTTCTGTGTTTTGCGGGGTCGGCATTGACTTTGACAAACCAGTCATCAACAATCAGCTTCAAACCCAGCCCTGACCCTTGAGTCCCGACTCAGGTGTTCACAGGCTCAGATGCTGGAGCTCAGCAGCTCAGGAGTGGGAAGGCCCCCCCCGCTCCTGCCTTCCCCTCCCCCACCAGCCTTCTGGGTTCCTATTCTCCTCCTCCCTCCCACAAGCCCTTTTCTCTTTCACTTCCTGGTCTTTGTTCAAGCTGATCAAGCTGTTCCTGCCTGGGGCTGTCCCTGGTGGACCTTGGTGGCCTGGTGGAAGCCTTCCTTGTTCCTCTGGCCACAGGGAAGCTCCCTTCCTCCTGAGCCACTTCACCCCTCCCCTCTAGCACCTCTCCCTCACCTGCCTGGTGAGGTTCGCCTTGGGCGGGGGGCTAACCCGCATCTGTGTCCATTCTTTCCCCTGCCTTGGCGTGGTCTTGGCACATAGTGGGTCCTCAATAGATGGACTGCTGGATGCAGCTGAGGGTCTGGATGAAGAGTCTGCCTTCATGAGGGCCGGTCCCCAGGCAGCCGGTGTCCTAATGCCCTGGAGGTCCAATGCTGGCCAAAGACCTGCTGCCCCTGAGAAACTTCCCCCTTCCCCAGCAGTGATCTGGCAGCAAGGAGGGCCCCGAGGCCACACCGTCTCCCTCCTTCCCTCTTCTCCTTCCTTTCTCCCACTCCTTAAAAGTAATACCTGCACATGATTTTAAAAATTAGAATAATATCAAAAGATCTAGGAGGAAAATAAAAAAGACTAGAAGCCTCCTCCCCTTCCCTGATCCCTAATCAGTTTCTCCAAATCTTCCTACATAGCCCACCAGCAAAAAAAATAGAGTGCGTATATCTGCACATAAGTAATGGCATGTAATTTTAACCAATGACTTAAGGGGAGCAGAGCACACACACCCAGTCTTTGGCTTTTATCCACATTTAATGGTATGTCCTCAAGGCCTTCTGCTCTCGGGCCCCAGAACCTGGCTGCCATGTTCTGACTCTTTGCAGAGGACTCGTCTATTACGTGGAGGAACCTATACAACGTGGCCAATGGTGGAATCATTCAGGTTGCTGCAGCATCTTGGGTTACAATTGCTTGGGCATATCTTGATGTTCCTTTATGAGTGCATCCAGGGGGGGGTGTCTAGCTAGGCAAGTGCAGGGTCAAAGGTTTCCTGCATGTAAAACGTCCACTGGGCACCCACAACATGCTTGGCCCTTGTCCTGAGCTGTTGGGAGCTGTTTTCCAGGCCCCCCTCTGCCTCCTCCCGTCTTGCCTCAGCTCCATCTCTGGTCAGGCCTTGGGGCTGCCCATCCACCAGGCGAAAGTTGACGCTTCCGACAAGCTTGATGCCTGGCACCGAGATGCTCAGAAGTTGCCTGACTTGGGGAGCTCCTTTCAGGGCGATCTGCTGGGATGTCCAAGTTGCCATACCTCATAGCACCCGAGCTGGAGAGAGGTCTTCATCTGGAGCAGCTGTACCACCTTGGTGGAGTGGGCTGCCTGCACCCGAGCATGGAGGATGGACCATGGGAGGAAGGCGGGCAGGCCGGGATTGGGGCTAGGTGGGCATGGAACTCCCTGCAAGCCCCACAGGGATAAAGGACCCCAGGAGACAGGCTGCGGCTGCCTGTGTGGCCCCTCCAGCACCTGCACCCCCCCACCACGTCGTGACTCTGTGGTTCTTCCAGGCGGGTGGTTAGGCCCATGACCTTCCCCATGCTCTGCCTCTCCTCAGCCCCTCTCCCTCATTCTGCCCAGGTGCAGGTCCTCTGCCTGCTGTTCTGAAGGACACTCTATGGGTCCCTTCACAGCCCCAGTTTGCCATCATGTGTTTGTGAGTTCTGCCCACTGACTGCCTTCTCCAGTACTGAGGCCTTCCCCAGTACTGAGGCATTGGTGCCTTGCAGGCGCCCAGCACAGAGCCTGGTGCAAGAAGTCCTGAGCCCACGTTTTGGACTGCTGCGTGCACCTGCGAGTGAAGGGCTGAATGAGGAGAGCGACGGGGAGGAAGAGGTTAGTGGGCAGCTGTGGTGGCAATGCGTCTCTCTACCAGGTAGCACCAGCAAGGAGTGTCGGCCTCTGGGGCAGAACAGGCCCACAAGTGACCTGGGAGCTGCTGCCACAAATGACCTGGGAGACCCTAGTCCTTGAAGGTGGAGCCAGTAGGAGGCAGGTGGGTCTGCAGAGTTAGAGCTGAGAGCTGGGTCCTGGCTGCTCCCAGCAAGGCCAAAGGGACCAAGAGAGAAATGGTGAGCCACAGAGGGGATGGGAGCCCAGGCCTCTGACCAGTGGGAAGGGAAAGTGCATTAGTTAGCCCAGGGAGGTACAAGAAATCTTAGCACCCAGCAGAAATCCACCCACTTGTGAGAATCTGCTTCCCATCACTGTAACCTGAGATAATCAGCTGATAAACAGGAGAGGTTAACTTGGGCACAGTTTTGGAGGTTCCAGCCCATGGTTAATTAGCCCATTGCTTCTGGGCCTGTGGCAGGGCAGCACACCATGGTGAGGGGCACGTGCTGGGCACAGCCGCACGCCTCATGGCTGGGCAGTGGAAGGGAGAGAGGGGAAGGGGCCAGGATTCCACTGCCCCCGAGGTATATCCCTCCTGGCCTAAAGCTCCCGCTGGCCCAACTCCCTAAGGCTCCAGCACCTCCCAACAGCGCCCCAGGCTGGGAGCAAACTTTAACACTGGGGCTTTTGGCAGGGGACACTTACCCAGACCATGCACTGTGGAGCGTTGGTACAAGTGCAGCACTGTCCTCAGCTGGAGACATGTAAACATTTTGTGCACAGACACCCCCAGTCTGCCTTCCTGTGGTGACCAGTGCTGTCACACACCAGGCGCTGGAAAAGAGAATCTAAGCTGCCCCTAAATGGTGCCACCTACAGCCACAGCTTGCTGCCGTCAGCGGCTCCTTTTGCTAAACAGTACATGCATGCACCACTGTTGGAAAATTCTATTGAATTTTGCCCAAGTTACTTTACAAAAACAAAAACAACAAAAAACAAATAAACAAAAAAACCAAAAACTGGTGGAAAGTAGAAGGAAAAAAAAAAGAGAAAGTGCTAATGTTAGGGACGAGGGGCTTACTTTTTCTGTGCCTAATGCACTTGTTTCCGAGATGGAGCTCAGTTGAGGATCTTTGCCCTCAGTTGGATGCTCCTTGGACTAAGTGGAAGACTTAGTTGATAAAGGGAAAGGACAACAGGAAAGAAAAGACTACCCTGTAAATACTTGATTGTACAAATACTTTTGACCTCTCAGTTTCAGGACCACTAACTAATGGCTGAATGGTGTCTTGTACAAATCGGGAAAAGGGACACCTTTTTTTCCTAGATAAATACAATCCCGTACCAGCTGGATGTCAGTCCCCACTTAATCCTTGGCAGGATGTCCTTGTACAGTACACAACCCACTCAATAAGACAGTGCTGCCTCGGATAGAGCAACCACTTATCATGTGTAAGTTGTTTACTTCCATACAGTTACTATGATACATGTTTTCATATTTATTTTTTTTATTTTTATTTTTTTCCTTTAATTTTTATTGTTGGTTGTTCAAAACATTACATAGTTCTTGACATATCATATTTCACACTTTGATTCAAGTGGGTTATGAACTCCCATTTTTACCCCGTATACAGATTGCAGCATCACATCAGTTACACCTCCACTGTTTTACATATTGCTATACTAGTGTCTGTTGTATTCTGCTGCCTTTCCTATCCTCTACTATGCCCCATCCCCTCCCCTCCCATCTTCTCTCTCTACCCCATCTACTGTGATTCATTTCTCCCCCTTGTTTTCTTTCCCCTTCCCCCTCACTTCCTCTTGTATGTAATTTTGTATAACCATGAGGGTCTCCTTCCATTTCCATGCAGTTTCCCTTCTCTTTCCTTTACCCTCCCACCTCTCACCCCTGTTTAATGTTAATCTTCTTCTCATGCTCTTCCTCCCAACTCTGTTCTTAGTTGCTCTCCTTATATCAAAGAAAACATTTGGCATTTGTTTTTTAGGAATTGGCTAGCTTCACTTAGCATAATTTGTTCTAATGCCATCCATTTCCCTGCAAATTCTATGATTTTGTCATTTTTTAATGCAGAGTAGTACTCCATTGTGTATAAATGCCACATTTTTTAAATCCATTCGTCTATTGAAGGGCATCTAGGTTGGTTCCACAGTCTTGCTATTGTGAATTGTGCTGCTATGAACATTGATGTAGCAGTGTCCCTATAGCATGCTCTTTTTAGGTCTTTAGGGAATAGACCGAGAAGGGGAATAGCTGGGTCAAATGGTGGTTCCATTCCCAGCTTTCCAAGAAATCTCCATACTGCTTTCCAAATTGGCTGCACCAATTTGCAGTCCCACCAGCAATGTATAAGTGTACCCTTTTCCCCGCATCCTCTCCAGCACTTGTTATTTGACTTCAGAATGGCTGCCAATATGGAGTGAGATGGTATCTTAGGGTGGTTTTGATTTGCATTTCTCTGACTGCTAGCGATGGTGAGCATTTCTTCATGTACTTATTGATTGATTGTATGTCCTCCTCTGAGAAGTGTCTGTTCAGGTCCTTGGCCCATTTGTTGATTGGGTTATTCATTTTCTTATCATTTAATTTTTTGAGTTCTTTGTATACTCTGGATATTAGGGCTCTATCTGAAGTGTGAGGAGTAAAGATTTGTTCCCAGGATGTTAGGCTCCCTATTTACCTCTCTTATTGTTTCTTTTGCTGAGAAAAAACTTTTTAGTTTGAGTAAGTCCCATTTGTTGATTCTAGTTATTAACTCTTGTGCTATGGGTGTCCTATTGAAGAATCTGGAGTCTGACCCCACAGTATGTAGATCGTAGCCAACTTTTTCTTCTATCAGATGCCGTGTCTCTGATTTGATATCAAGCTCCTTGATCCATTTTGAGTTAAATTGTGTGCATGGCGAGAGAAAGGGATTCAGTTTCATTTTGTTGCATATAGATTTCCAGTTTTCCCAGCACTATTTGTTGAAGATGCTATCCTTCCTCCATTTCATGCTTTTAGCCCCTTTATCAAATATAAGATAGTTGTAGTTTTGTGGATTGGTTTCTGTGTCCTCTATTCTGTACTATTGTTCCACCCGCCTGTTTTGGTACCAGTACCATGCTGTTTTTGTTACTATTGCTCTGTAGTATAGTTTGAGGTCTGGTATCGCTATACCGCCTGATTCACACTTCCTGCTTAGAGTTGTTTTTGCTATTCTGGGTCTTTTATTTTTCCATATGAATTTCATAATTGCTTTATCTATTTCTACAAGAAATGCTGTTGGAATTTTGATTGGCATTGCATTAAACCTATAGAGAAGTTTTGGTAATATCGCCATTTTGATGATGTTAGTTCTGCCTATCCATGAACAGGGTATATTTTTCCATCTTCTAAGATCTTCTTCTATTTCTCTCTTTAGGGTTCTGTAGTTTTCATTGTATAAGTCTTTCACCTCTTTTGTTAGGTTGATTCCCAAGGATTTTATTTTTTTTGAGGATATTGTGAATGGAGTGGTTGTCTTCATTTCCATTTCAGAGGATTTGTCGCTGATATACAGGAATGCCTTTGATTGATGTGTGTTGATTTTATATCCTGCCACTTTGCTGAATTCATTTATTAGCTCTAATAGTTTCTTTGTAGACCCTTTTGGGTCTGCTAGATATAGAATCATGTCATCTGCAAATAGTGATAATTTAAGTTCTTCTTTTCCTATTTTTATGCCTTTAATTTCTTTCATCTGTCTAATTGCTTTGGCCAGTGTTTCAAGAACTATGTTGAACAGAAGTGGTGATAGAGGGCATCCTTGTCTTGTTCCAGATTTTAGAGGGAATGCCTTCAATTTTTCTCCATTCAGAATGATGCTAGCCTGAGGCTTAGCATAGATTGCTTTTACAATATTGAGGTATGTTCCTATTATCCCTAGTTTTTCTAGAGTTTTGAACATAAAGGGATGCTGCACTTTGTCGAATGCTTTTTCTGCATCTATCGAGATGATCATATGGTTCTTATTTTTAAGTCTATTGATGTGGTGAATAATATTTTTTGATTTCCGTATATTGAACCAGCCTTGCATCCCAGGGATGAATCCTACTTGATCATGGTGCACAATTTTTTTGATATGTTTTTGTATCCGATTCGCCAGAATTTTATTGAGGATTTTTGCATCTAGGTTCATCAGAGATATTGGTCTGTAGTTTTCTTTCTTTGAAGTGTCTTTGTCTGGTTTAGGAATCAGGGTGATGTTGGCTTCGTAGAATGAATTTGGAAGAGCTCCCTCTTTTTCTATTTCCTGGAATAGCTTGAAAAGTATTGGTATTAGTTCCTCTTTAAAGGTTTTGTAAAACTCTGCTGTATACCCCTCTGGTCCTGGGCTTTTCTTAGTTGGTAGTCTTTTGATCTTCTATTTTATTGGAGTATAAGGATTCAAAATAATTTCTGATTATCTTCTGTATTTCTGAAGTGTCTGTTGTGATATTGCCTTTTTCATCCCGTATGCTAGTAATTTGAGTTCTCTGTCTTCTCTTCGTTAGCATGGCTAAGGGTCTGTTGATTTTATTTATTTTTTCAAAGAACCAACTTTTAGTTTTGTCAATTTTTTCTTTTGTTTCGATTTCATTAATTTCAGCTCTGATTTTAATTATTTCTTGCCTTCTACTTGTTTTGCTGTTGTTTTGCTCTTCTTTTTCTAGGATTTTGAGATGAAGTATGAGATCATTTATTTGCTGATTTTTTTCTTTTTTTAAGGAATGAACTACAAGCAATGAATTTTCCTCTTAGAACTGCTTTCAATGTGTCCCATAGATTCCGATATGTTGTGTCTGTGTTTTCATTTATCTCTAAGAATTTTTTAACTTCCTCCTTGATGTCTTCTATAACCCATTGATCATTCAGTAACGTATTGTTCATTCTCCAAGTGACGCATGATTTTTCCTTCCTTCTTTTATTGTTGATTTTCAGTTTCATTCCATTATGATCAGATAAGATGCATGGTATTATCTCTACTCCTTTATATTGTCTAAGAGTTGCCCTGTGACATAATATATGATCTATTTTTGAGAAGAATCCACATGCTGCTGAGAAAAAAGTGTAACTGCTTGATGTTGGGTGGTATATTCTATATATGTCAATTAAGTCTAGGTTATTAATTGTGTTATTGAGTTCTATAGTTTCCTTATTCAACTTTTGTTTGGAAGATCTGTCCAGTGGTGAGAGAGGTGTGTTGAAGTCTCCCATGATTATTGTATGGTGGTCTATTAGACTCTTGAACTTGAGAAGAGTTTGTTTGATGAACATAGCTGCACCACTGTTTGGGGCATATATATTTATGATTGTTATGTCTTGTTGGTGTATGGTTCCCTTGAGCAGTATGTAGTGTCCCTCTTTATCCCTTTTGATTAACTTTGGCTTGAAATCTATTTTATTTGATATGAGTATGGACACTCCTGCTTGTTTCCAAAGTCCATATGAGTGATATGATTTTTCCCAACCTTTCACCTTCAGTCTATGTATGTCTTTTCCTATCAAATGCGTCTCCTGTAGGCAGCATATTGTTGGATCTCGTTTTGTAATCCATTCTACTAGCCTGTGTCTCTTAATTGGTGAGTTTAAGTCATTAACATTTAGGGTTATTATTGAGATATGGGTTGTTCTTCCAGCCATATTTGTTTATTTATGTTACTAAACATGGTTTGTTTTCCTCTTTGATTATATTCCCCCCTTTACTGTCCTACCTCCCACTGTTGGTTTTCATTGTTATTTTTCATTTCCTTTTCCTATAATGTTTTGCCAAGGATGTTTTAAAGAGATGGTTTTCTAGCTGCAAATTCTTTTAACTTTTGTTTATCGTGGAAGGTTTTAATTTCATCTTCCATCCTGAAGCTTAATTTCGCTGGATACACGATTCTTGGTTGGATCCCATTTTCTTTCAGTGTTTGAAATATGTTATTCCAGGATCTTCTAGCTTTCAGAGTCTGTGTTGAAAGATCAGCTGTTATCCTGATTGGTTTACCCCTAAATGTAATCTTCTTCCTTTCTCTTGTAGCTTTTAAAATTATCTCCTTATTCTGTATGTTGGGCATCTTCATTATAATGTGTCTAGGTGTGGATCTCTTATGATTTTGCACATTTGGCGTCCTGTAGGCTTCTAGGATTTGGGATTCTGTCTCATTCTTCAAGTCTGGGAAGTTTTCTCATATTATTTCATTGAATAGATTGCTCATTCCTTTGGTTTGGACCTCTGTACCTTCCTGTATCCCAATGACTCTTAAGTTTGGTCTCTTTATGTTATCCCATATTTCTTGGATGTTCTGCTCATGGTTTCTTAACAGTCTTGCTGAGCTGTCTATGTTCTTTTCAAGTTGAAATACTTTGTCTTCATTGTCTGATGTTCTATCTTCTAAGTGTTCTACTCTGCTGGTAGTATTCTCAATTGAGTTTTTAAGTTGGTTTATTGCTTCCTGCATTTCTAGGATTTCTGTTTGTTTGTTTTTTTTATAACCTCTATCTCCCTGTATATTTGATCTTTTGCTTCTTGGATTTGTTTATGTAATTCATTGTCGAAGTGATCTTTCATTGTCTGATTTTGCTGTCTAATGTCTTCCTTGAGACTCCAGATCATCTGAAGCATGTATATCCTGAATTCTTTATCTGACATTCCATCTGCTGCAGATATTACCTCTTCTAACGGTGAGTTGACCTGCATTGCTTGTGGTCTTTTCTTTCCTTGTCTTTTCATACTGCTCGTGTTTCTTTCTTCTTGGTGAAACTGTTGTGTTATTGAATTTTCCCCCTATATATTTATATTGCTCTTGTATAGTTGCAAAGTCTCCCTCGCAGGCGCGGACGGCGGCTCTAACCCTCCTCCAATTGGGGCAATGTGCCTACCACGTCGGCAGGCCGCTGGGCCTGTTCTGCCGGTCGTAGCAGGTCCGTCTACCTTGTAGGCACAGGCGCTGGCTCTGCCCCTCCGCGGGCTGCTGGGCCTGTTCTGTCGGTGGTCGAAGTTCCGCCTACCTTGCAGGCGCGAGCCGCTGGGCCTGTTCTGCCAGTGGGTCGCAGGTCTGCCTACCTTGCAGGTGCGCGGCGGCTCTGCCCTCCATGTTTTCATATTTATAAAAGCAGACGATGGCCTGCATATGATCCAGTACTTCCTGTTCATATTAGAAGATTTGTCTTGGGCTTGATACATTCCCAGGGAAGTTGAGAACGGAGGACACAAAGTTAACTACGAAAAATTGCCCAGAGGGCAAGAGCAGGGCTCGCTTTCCCTCCTCCAGAAGTCCTTCCGCATTTGTTCCCTGGCTGTCTGAACTGCTTCCTCTTCCTTCTGCTAGACTGTCGTCAGCTCTGAGGACAGGAGCTGCTGCTGTCTCTTTGTCTCTACTTTTGTCTTCACATGTCTGCTGGTTTTGCTTTGATAGAAAAAAAATGAGAAGAATTGGGGCTGGGGTTGTGGCTCGGTGTTCGATCCTCAGCAACACATAAAAATAAATAAAGAAAATAAAGGTATTGTGTACAATTAAAAAACAAATATAAAAATATGATAAGAATTGCTGGAATCACTGTTGTAATATGAAGAATTGATGTGTTTACATCTCTGGGCTCCTGAGGCCCTTTGGGTATAAGTGACACCCAGTGACTGTCTTGCTCCCACTTCCAGAACTTGACGGGAAAAGCTGTGTTGACCTTCGATGGGGTGGCTGCTCACGGATCTTATTATGCAGGCATCTCAGGACCCAGCTGAGCCTCCTCACAACGACAGCATCAGGCGATGGCAGGTTCCAGCTCTTTCTATGAACAATGTGTTTTTCTTTCTTTTTTTTTTAAAAAAATATTTATTATTTTAGTTATAGGTGGACACAATATCTTTATTTTATTTTTATGTGGTGCTGAGGATCGAACCCAGTGTCTCACACATGGTTGGCGAGCACTCTACCTCTGAGCCACAAGCCCAGTCCCCAGTGTGTTTCGTTTGTTGGTCCCTCTCTCGCTGTGCCTAGGAGCATGAGCTGAGCTCAGCATGAGCCGGGTGTGGGGAAGTAGAGCCATGATGGTGAGCCATGAGATGGGGGGGGCAGGGGACAGTGCCACAGGTGGTGCCACGGAATGAACTGTCCTCTGAATTAAGGAATTCTGCACTAGGGAAACTGCAGGGCCACCCAGCAGAGCCACGCAGCCCAGTGCCTCACCAGAGAAGAACGACCCGTGTGCTTCCTCACATGGGAAATCTAGTAATATCTTCTATCAGGAAAGAACTGACTATTCCTGAGCCCTCCCCAAGTCTCCCGGAAATCTTGATTCTTTTTTTTTTTTTTTTTTTTTAGGATATTCTGGGAGAAGCAGTGTCCTACGGCTGTGCCTTCTCAGCGATGCTTTGTGCCACAGGCCCGGAGGCCATGTGCTTCTGTGCTCCCTCGGTGACACCCCCACTCCCTGGAGCTGAATGCTTTTGTTTGTGAAATTGTCCAGTTCACTCCCTTTTCTTCCCCTCTGAGAGTCTGGAACACAGCTTCCCTTGTTCAGCCACGGGGAGCGCTGGCCTTTAGGGTGGAGGAAGCGCATTCACCACTTACAGATAACCCTCCCTTGGTGGTTTCTGATTGGCGGGGGCTTTGATTCTTTCCACTCCGCCAGGCAGACTGTTCTGGGTGGCTTGTCTCAGCAGCTTTCTGGATCTCCCTGGGCTAGGAGCAGCCCCTCTTGGGGCTTCCTCCTGTTCCACCAAACAGTTAGGAAGTCTCCTGAAGCCTTGCTATTCCAAGTGTGGTCACGGGGCCAGCAGCAGCTGCACGCCCTGGTACTTGTAAGAAATCCAAAACAACCAAAAACAAAACACCCAAGCTGAGGTGTACCCCAGAACTTCTGATTCAGAACCTGCATTCTGACAGTGTCCCCAGGTGGTTCATTTGCACCTGGCCGGAGAGCTACTCTGCGTCCCTCTGGCTATAAAGCTTTATGATTCTGTGGTGAGCTGTTCTGGAACAACAGCCAACAGAGATCAAGGCCTTCGGTCCATGCCAGGGCCTCTTACGTTAGCACATTTTCTCCTCAGCGCAGGCCCGAGGTGGGGAAATCATGATTCATATTTTGGATTCATCTTTTACAGGTGAGAAACCAAGACTTGGCTCAGAAAAGCTGAGCTCCTTGCCGAGGTCACCCTGGGGACAGAGCAGAGGCACAATCAGGTTGACCTGACTTCAACCACCCCTCTCTTCAGCACACGAGCTTTGCAGTTGCTGGACAGTAAGGAGTTTGCCAGGCAGCATTGGGAGAGAGATGTCCCAGGGGCAAAAAGACTCAGGGAAGTGGTGGCAGAAAGTTGGTGGGTGGAGAGAGTAGCCTGAGGTTCAGTTGTCTGAACACTCCCAGATCTCATTTTTTTTTTAATGTGGTGGAAGGCGTCTCTAGCAAAGCAAAAGCTAACCTGGCCCTAGCTTATCCCTGTTCTGCACAGGATGGGAGGGGGGGATAATTAAGTTATCTAAATGATCTGCAGGTTTAGATGAAACCTAATGACATTTTAATGTGTATCCTGGAGGTACTGTCTACAGAATTCAAATGCGTCATATGGGAGAGTTGGCTCTGTGTGCCAGAGACAGATTCTTCTTGTGGACTGAATTTGCTTTTCGGACTTCAGCTGCCACCTTATAAGAAGGGCCCACTTCCCCTAGGCCACCAAAAGCACCTCCGTAGTGACAGGTTCTGGGAGTCTTTCTTTAGAAGAATGGATCATTGCCAAGGGGCCTATGATTGTTGAAATTCTTCCTGCATTTGTGGATTCATCCAGAGTGCTGAAGTTGTCCTCAAGTTTCCTATCACTGGGAAAGACGTCCAGAGCCATTTAGAGATGCCAGAGCCATTTCACTTGAAAGCCACAATGGAGCTCTGAAAATTAAATGTCAGCCATCCACTGGGTTTTATGTTCATTTTGAAACTTTTGTTAGAATTTCTGTCCCCTTGATGAGTCACTTGGATAAAAACATGAGAAAGAAAAGAAAACCAATACATCCCTCCCTCCAACTTGGGTTTTCCTCTTCTGAAAAGTTATCTGTATCAGCTTAGAAGAATTGAACCGTAAGGCACAGAGCAGCAGGGATGTGGACCAAGTGGCCCTGAGTTGGGGCAACTCTGAGGCTTGCTAATTGTGGTCCCAAGAGAGTTCCAAAAGTCAAATGCCTCACAGGCTGTATTATAAGAGGAAGGGGACCTTCAGCAGACTGCTCACATCTCAAATGGGTGTAACTGATATATGATCTGTCCTCCACCCATTGCCAAAAAACTAAATTGGTTTGCGCTCATGAAGATTTGTCCTCTGGGATTGAAGAGAACATTTTTCCAGGCTGGGGCAGAGGGTGAAAAAGTCAAGGCCTTGCTAGTAGGAAAGACTGGATTTGGGTAGCAACCAATAAGATCTGTTATTACTAATCACTTACAAATGATAATGAAATATTTCTTAAAATCCTGAAATCAAAGGTGTAATAGTTATTGGCACAGGAGTGCTGCATAACAAACAGCCACAAAGATTTCAAAAGCATAGACAAAGAGCCATAGATTCAGTTTATTAGTTTTGGGTCAACTTGTCACTGCCTAATGGAAAAAGTGATTGGCCAGAGATGGCTCGGCTTCACCTGATTCTCATCCCCCTCCTGTGGCCAGTGGGACCAGCTTGGGCATGTTCTTCTCATGGTGATAGTAGAGAAATTAAGGCCCAATCCCAGTGTGTGAGCTTGCTTCCAGCCTGTGCTTACAGCATGTCTGTCAACAGCCCATTGTCCAAACCAGGTCTCCTGGGACCCTCAGCATCAAGGGACAGGAAACCATACTCTTCCCATGTAGTGGGACACACTGTGGAGTTGAATGGCTAAGGGCATGGATGATATGCACAGGGGAAGAATTGGGGTCAATATACAATTTACCACAAGAGGAAACAAAATATTGAATCAAAAAGAAAAGGGTAACTTTAATGATTTTTTTAAAATGGCACTTTAAATGGCCAGCCCTTTCTTCAGTATCTAAAATAATTTGGGTATATTTAGGTGCACGTGGGTATTTGGGTATTCAAATACCCACATTTGTGCACAAATTTGTGTGTAGAATGCAGATGGTCCCAAAAGCAGAGTTGTCTAACTCCAAATGCCATCACTATCTGTTGTTATATTAATGCTATAGATAGGCTATTTGCCCCCTCTCTCCTTCTTAAAAAGCAATGTGTCCAGTCCATACAAATGAGAAAATAAATGAAAACCACTCACATAAGAACATGCTAGCTATTTATTTAGAGCAGAAACTCAAAGGCAGGCAGGCAGACAGGTGGGGATGCTTTGTGGTGAAGAAACAGGAAGCTTTAGATGTGCTCTGGCTGGAGGTGAGCTAGCTAGAAATGGAGCATTTTATGTGATGGATCCTGAGTTGGAAGTGGGAGCAAAAGTCAGTTGCTGGTAAGGCCCATCTCTGGCCGATTAATTGCTGTGGTGTGGCTTTGGGCAGATGGCAGCACAGGTTGTGGGGCAGAGATCTGCTGTCACCTAGGGTCTGACCCTTGTCTGTTTTTATATTCAGTCTCTCAAAACCCATCTCTGGCTCCTTAGCATGGTGTAAAGAGCTCTTTACCCTTGACACCCAAACTTCTGGCCCCACCTCCTGACATCTGCACCACCACCATCCAAGACACAGCCCGCTCTGCCTCGCCAACGCAGCCACCACAGAGCTTCATGGTCCCAGGGCAGAGCACGTCTTTCTCCCGCCTGCCTTCGCCGCAGCCCACCCTCAGCTGGAACAGCTCTCTATTCCTTTCACCTGTCCCTCAAGGGTGGGCTCCAGGGCTCTCTCCCCTGCACCTCCTCCCCAGCTCTTTCCTCTACTGCATCCTTCTCTACTGTGAATAATTCATCGGTCCTTTCTCCGCAAGCCTGGAAACTGTGTGGTCCTTCATGGCTGCGGTGGGAGGGCACTTTGTGCTGAAGGCATTTGGCCCCAGCTTACCCCCTTCCCTATGCTCTGAATACCTTGAAGGAAAACGTGATGCTTTATCTGGGCCTACAATAGGACTCGGCAGATTGTAGTCTCATAACAATGATGTTTTGAAGGAAGAAGGAAGGAAGTGAGGGAGAGAGGGAGGAAGGACAAAGGAAGGAAAGAAGAAGAGGGTGCAAAGGAAGGAGAGTCCTTATGCAGGACACCTAGTTAAACTTGAATTCCTGAGGATACGGTTTGTGGTCATTTATGACAGCGATAGGAAGCTATAGGACATAGGACCAGAGTCCTAAAGCCCAGTCCAGGAGGGGGCCTGGGGGTGGAGAAGATGCTGAATATTATGTCATAGGATTTAAAATATTAAATAAGACATGCAAAAACACCACAAGCAAATTCAGCAGGACCCCTGTATTCTTATTTGCTAATTCAGCAACTCTAATCATGGACGAACACCCTGCTAAACGTGGAAGTGGTCAGACTCGGAAGCCAGGAGAAAATCTCCCCAGCTGGCTCTACCGCTGGGCTGCCAGGCTTTGCTGCCCTTGTGCTGACATGACAAGATCCCAAACAGCTGCCCGCTTCCCTGCCACCCTGGGGGGGTTCCTTGAAGAATCCCTGGAGGAGAGAGATGCATGGAAACAGTGGTCGGAAGACAGGGAGAAGGAGCTGTAATGGCCCTTACCGTGCTTTTTCCAAGTCTCGAGCATGTGGAGCCATGGCTACTGAGAAGCACAGGAAGAGAGTGTTTCCCTGCACAGTAGGGACTATGACTCTCCTTCTGGGCCCCACTCCATACGTGAAAGTTATGGAAGGACATGGGCAGTGGGTTGAGAGTTGGCCTTAGATGGAAATGGGATCTTTATAGATATAACTGGGGATTTTGAGGTGAGATCACCCTGGGCCATCTGGGTGGGACAGACAGAGGAGATGACAGACTCATGGAGGAGAGGGCAGCACCAAGACGTAGCAGAGCGTCACAAGCTGAGGGTTGCTGGCAGCTCTAGGGGCTGGAAGGAGCAAGGAACGGTCCTCCCTAGGGAGTGCAGAGCTGGCGACAACCCCCAGAACCGTCCGAGGACAGATTTCTGCCATTTCCAGCAACCCAGTTTGTGGTCATATATGACAGCTATAGGAGCCTCTAAGACATAGGACCAGAGCCCTAGAGCCCAGCCCAGGAGTGGGGACTGCGGGTGGAGGACATGCGGAGAAGGTCCTCCAGAGGGGCCACAAACTGGTACAGATGTGAAGCCCCTTGTGGATTCTTATGAGAAAATAACCCACAATCCCATAGGCCTCCAATTTTACATTAAGAGCAAGCCCTGTCCAGGCCCAGTGGTGCACACCTGGAATCCCAGCAAGGCAGGAACCTGAGGCAGGAGGAGGGCAAGTTCAAGGCCAGCCTAGGCAACCTAGCGAGACCCTAAGTAAAATAAAAAGTGAAAAGGCCTGGGGGTGTGGCTCAGTGGTTAGGTGACCCTGGGTTCAATCCCTGGTAACAAACAAACAAAATAAACAAAAAACCCCAAACCAGCAAGCAAGCAAACAACAACAAAAAGAAACAAAAAAGCTCTACATACCACTTTTATATAAAATATTCAATTATTACTAATGTTGGCATAAGAGATTACTTCACATTTTAATATGTGCAGAACTGCATCTGGGTATTTTTCTTTGGCAAAACAAATCAGGGGGTCTCTAAGAGGGGTGTTCCACAAATTCACTACATTGTAGGGAAAATATCATTTGGGAGCTAAAAGATAAGACGGCACTTGTGCTTTCCCAACCCACAAAGATTCAGATTGACACTAGTGGCTTCCTTCAGTGTGTAGGTGAGAGAGTCCCCTGTCACCACAGCACAGGTTCACCCTGGAAGCTCTACAATGTGGGGTCACCAGGGGGTAACCTCACCACCCCCTGCCTCGATGCCCAGGGGATTTGGGCATTGAGGTCCTCGTGCCCCTGGACAAGTGGGTTTACAAACACACCACCTACATTACTAGACTCCTCCTTATAAAGCAGAAAAACAGTTTTAACATATTTTTAGAAAATAAGAAATTATCAGAGCTGATGTGCTCAGTACGCGCTCCATGTCTATACATGATGGGCTAAAAATGAGAGATCCGACAGGAAGACAGCTCCCCTGCCCTTCAGGGTAAAATGATCTAGAAATGGACTTCCATGAAGGTGGACTTGCAAGATGGACTTACATCCATGTGAGAGCTCACTCTCAATGTTCACTATCCCTGGAATATTAGTTACTAACAGTAAAGAGACAAAAGTTAATACTGTATTACTTTCAATCTTCAACTCTGTCTACTTAAGCATTGTCAGAGAATATGTAGACAATACCTACATAAGTATGTATATACTGGAGATGCAGAATTTTAAAAATTAGGGGTTTCTATGCACTGAATTGTGATACCCCCACATTCGTGTATTGAAGCCTTAATTCTTAACGTAGCTGTATTTGGAGATAGGGCTTTTGGGACTTAATGAAAGTTAAGTTCATAAAGGTGGGGTCCTAATATGATTGGCTTGATGGCCTCATAAAGAGAGGAAGAGAGATCTCTCTCCACATACATCTGCGGAGGAAAGGCCACGTGACAGTGCAGTGAGAAAGTGGCCCTTTGTAAGCCAGGAAGAGAGCCCTCACCAGACCCTAACCGTGCTGTTATCTTGAGCTTGGACTTCTAGGCTCCAGGGCTGTAAGAAAGTGAATTTCTAATGTTTAAGCCACTTAGCCTATTATCTTGCTATGGCAGCCCAAGATCCATAGTACAGGGCTGTGTGACCCAAAACATTTAGGAAGGGTACAGTGCGGGTGACTGTGACTGCCAAACCTCCCCCACACAGTTTGTTCTTTTTTTTTCTTTTGGTATTTTTTTAGTTGTCAATGGACCTTTATTATTTTTTTTTTAATTTATTTATACGCCACGCTGGGAATCTAGCCCAGTGTCTCACACGTACTAGGCAGGTGCTCTATCACTGAGCAACAAACCCGTACCCCTCCACTTTGTGCATGCTTCCCAGGTTCCATGCCCTTGGGGGGCTGCCCGCCAGAGAACTCTCACCTCGGTTTGTGACGTGCTTTGGGCCGTGGAGGCAGCAGAGGCCCCTGCACACAGGCAGAGGCGTGGAAGGGGCCTGGGAGTTGGAGTTGCCTCCTTACTGTGGGCCTTCTGGTACCTGCTGCACAAACCACCACAGCCTCTTGGGGGTTGAGAGATCAAGGCAAGTGTGGCTGCACACATCTCTGCTGAGGCCCAGGCCCAGGACGGGTGCCCAAGGCCATCCTAGAACCCCCGGCACTGGCCCGCCTGACCCAGACCACAAGAACCGCCCAGGTCACTTGCAGAGTTGTGAGTTATTGCTCGAAGCCACTGAGTTTGGGTGGGTGGTTACACAGCAAAAGTGAAGTCATGTCTGGTGTGGGTACAGCCTGAGATCTGCTCTCTGTGTCAAACTCACTGCATCCTGAACCACAGACAGTCCTCAGACGACATGCGTTCCAGTGGCCCTTCCAGCTTTGATCCCTCTGTGTGTACATGGGTCATTTTCCTTAATCGTTTGCCCCAGGTAAGAGGTAGGTACCATGAGTATCATCCCCGTGTTAAGATGGGACAACCAGGGCTGAGAGAAGCTCAGGCATTGCCCAGGATCAGACCACTAGGGACATGGGAGCAGGGACGGGCTCACTGCCTGTCCTTGCAGCAGCGGCTCGGGCTCCACACAGCCTTCCGCTCTAGGCTGACCGTCATTCTCCATGGAAGGAGATCCTAGGAAGGGAAGCAGATGCAGACTTTGCCGTCTTGTTGCTGAGTCGGCCTCAGTCATCAGCCCCTCCGTGCACAGCGGTGGGTGGTTGGGTCTGGTTTAGTCCTGGGAACCAGGTTTCGCATGACGGTGGCAGCTGTGGGCCTAGTGGGCTCTGATTGGCTGAGAGGAGGTCACCAACGCAGGTTGTTAGGAGTAAAAGATGCCCAGCCGGGAGCTGGCTGCGTCCAGAAACGGTACCTGGGAGGGGAGCCAGGGTACTGCTCCGGTTTGGGCTCAATGAGAACTAATTGATTCCAGTCGCATTCCCTGGGACCCAGGTGGTGCCCATTATGGGCGGGAACAAGGCCAGCGCAGCAGAGGGTCTGTGCCAGGCAGGGCCTTTTCTGGTAGCGGTCTTGATGAGGCCTTCTATCCACCCAGCCTGGCCTCCACCCGCGCTCAGATGGACAGAAGAAGCACAGATTGGATTAGCCAGGTGGGGTCTGCACACGAGCTGCCTGCGGGGCCGCTGGGCTTTGTCAAAGGGGAGCAGACTCCGTGGTAACTGGCCAGTGCCCGGAGCATCATTACACGAGCTCATCCTCTCAGGACTCGAGGAGGACGATGTCTCGTTCCCAGCGGGCCCTGGCTGCTCTCCATCAGCGTGCCGTTCACTGTGATGGTTCTGTTGGCTTCTTTATTTGTGTTTTGACCGTCTCTCCCCCACGCTCCATGAAGGTTGACGTCGTGCCTGTCATTTTCTCTCTGATGTCCTCAGCACAATGTCATGCAGACAGCACATGTACAATAAAATGTTAGGTGGCTGGAATAGTTCACGAAATATATGTGATATTCCTATAAATCATGGATTCTTGAAAACAGACATCATCATCATTATGTTTTACTAAAGTTCAGAAACGCTGGGTATCTTCCTTAAGGTTGCTCGGCTAATCAATCTTAGCAACAAAATTCTAACTGGGGTTTGACTGGCGACCCCCCCATGGTAAGAGTGGCCATGTAAGTGGCGCTCACATATGTTTAGAGAATATTGAATCATAGTGCAAACATTTCCATTCTACGTATCTTTCTTTTTAATTTATTTCTTATTCTAATTGATTATATGACAGAATGCGTTACCATTCATATTACACATAGAGAGCACAGTTTTTTCCTATCTCTGGTTGTACACAAAGTATATTCCCACCATTCGTGTCTTCATACATGTACTTAGGGTAATGATGTCCATCTCATTCCACCATCTTTTTTACCCCCCTGCTCCCTCCCTTCCCCTCCCACCCCTTTGCCCTATCTAGAGTTCGTCTAATCCTCCTATGCTCCCCCTCCCAACCCCTTACATATCTTTCGGTCCTGATTATCTTAAGAAAAAATACTTTTCCAAGAAAAAACAGGCTTTAGGTACAGAGGCAGACTGTTGTAAGAGGGTTGGTTGTAAGAGGCAGAAAGCTGGGAAAGAGTGGTGTAATGAGATAAGGCATGTTCATCTCGTGTAAATGAACCTGAGGTAGGAGGCCTGGGGCTGCATGATTGTCAGGAACCGAGGAATCTTCCTCGGTTGCTCTGACATCCTTATCTACAGAGACTACAGTATAGCCCAGGATAGCTGCTGCAGCTCCAGTCATCATGCTGAACTTCTTGTCATCAGAAAGGAGGAAGTTCCCACCTCTTTAGTTCAGGGTGACTTCCTGCAAGTCATATGCAATAATTCACTTCATATTCCTTCAGCTACTAGAGGACTTGAAGAAGGAAGGAAGGATGCAATCATTTGTTCCTATCATTGCAACAAGAGCCTGGCTGTCACCAAGTCTGTGGGCTCGTTGCACTTGGCAGAGTCTCCAAGCTGGAAGCTTTGATCAGAAGATCAGAGGTGCTTTGTTGTTGGACAGGCTGTAAAGTGGGACTTGCCCCTTGACTTAGGATAGGGACAGGGACTCACTCTGCTTTGGACCTTGTATGGGAGAGACAATTTCGTTTCCTTCCTGGGGTTCATAGTGGGAGTGGCTGCTCCCCTCATTGTGCCACCAAAGCCAGTGAAGGGGAAAGAATTCCTCAGAAAGATTGGGGGTTGCCTGCCGGAGGCAACGGGTACGCTCCATTCCAGTCAGGTGGGGCCCAGGCTCTGGGTGTGCTCATCTCAGGACAGGCCCCATTGAGCTGAAAAAGGAGGGCAGGGCGGAGAGCCGCCCGGGGCAGGCCCATTCACCACGCATGGTCCTGGACGTCACACATGCCAGTCCCCTCGGCATCCAGGTTGATGACGGGAGGTGGCTGCCTCCAGGTGAAGGCCCTAGCACCCTGTGGCTGTGGGGTAACCACCAGGGTGGGCAGCTCAGGCCGGAGGAGTGGAACCAGGTAGCTCACATCAGGAAGCCAGGCAAGGGGAGGCTCTTGGGTCCAGGCAGACACATACCTGCTCCTGCCCAGAGGGTTCAGCTCAGGAATGCCTGGGGGCTTGGGAAGCAATGGAGAAGGCCATGGGAGGCCTGGTCAGCCAGTGACCACATGGGCTCACTGTTCCTCTGTGCGGGGCACCAGCAGGTGTGTCTGCCCACGTCAAGGAGCGAGAGGGGCAGACGATGTGGAAGGAACGTGTGCCGGCTGAGGAGCGCAGCGTTGAGGAGGCCACCGCTCAGACCAGGGGCCACCGCAGAAGGCCTGCGGGCTGGGAAGGAGTCCTGGAGGTGTCAGGACACGGGTGATTCCTCGACCCTCCGCTGGAGGGGGCCTAGCCAGCCTGGTGGGGTCACCCTGGGGGTGTCCAGACCGGCTGGCCATTAGAGTCTCAGGTTCACAAACCCAACCCTGGGATGGTCATCTAGTGGCATGGGGTTTGGGGCCAGGAACATTTCCTAAAACACTGTGATCATCGGAAGGTCTGAGAACCCCTGGTGGGAGAGCCCAGTGCTCGCACCTGCTCCTCCCCGATACCTGCTGGATGGAGGCGGGGGCAGAACCACAGGTATTGAGGGCCGAGTCTCCATTCCCTCCAAGCACTTTGCCTGCATTCTCTTTTTTAAAATATGATTCTCATAAGCACTCCAAGGTGGGTATCATCCGCCTACCCGTTCTTAGCTGAGGGGACTGCGAGGCAGCGAGATTAAATCCTTGTTGGAGCTCACAAGGTGCCCCGAGGTGGAGCCGGCTGCCCCGAGGTGAGAAAGGCAAATGCTAAAAAGGGAGCTGGCCACGGAAGGCAGTACATTCCAGGTGGCGAGGGGGCGTGGACCAGGCCCAACTTCAGATTTCAGAGGAGAGAGGGGTGACAGAGGCCTGCGTATTCTGGTGGGTCGGCTGGGCCATCTGCAGCCGCGAGGCCAGGCCCGCAGAGCAGAGGCTCAGAGAGGAGGACAGTCGGCAGCAGAGCCTGCACCTGCGGCCCAGAGAGAAGCAGAGACCCGAGGCTGCCTGGGCCTGGATGGGGAGACAGCACTTGCTTTTGCATACAGTGGCAGGACATCAGAATCTTTATCCCAGGGCAGAGAGGGAAAGGGAGCCTGGGGACCAGAATTTTCCTGGAAATGAATACCAGACGCATAGCAAACGAGAGGCTTCAAGTTCAGCATATCTAAACATAGCAACTCAGTGCAAAACCCAAATAGTAGAGATTCTCCACTTCTATCTTTGTGGTGCCCCCTCGACTGGCACTCAGGGGCATGTCTCCTCCCCCTGTCCCCTTCACTGTGCCTCTGAGTTTGCAGAAGGCTCAGAGGCACTGTGTTTTCTGACTCCAAAATTCATGAGCTCTCAGGCATTTTGTGTGACTTCAGCCTCTTGTGTTTCAGTTAGGTTGAGTGTTTCCGATCTCTGTAACCATCAAATCCCTGTCCAGAGTAGAGATGATGAGTATGGTTTCTTGTATGGGGAACTTGAGATGTGCACGTGGCCCCTACATGTTGAACTCTACTAGGAAACTCAGAATGAGGAGAGGGAATGTATTAGTTAATGCCAGATGCTGCGACAGATAAAACCTTAGGGCCTTAACATGATATGTATGAGTTTATTTCTTGTTTAAACCTTGTTCCTCAGGCAGCCTTCATCCAAGATCTGAATCCTTCTATCTTGTGGCTTCTCCCTCCTGTGTGTCTGTGGCATCCTTAGCATTAGACCATGAATAGGTTGCACCTGTGGAGAAGCACACCTGCCCAAATGTCACAAAGCTCCCTAGTGTCATTTCCAATGCTAACAATGAGTCACACAATCTCACCAAAATACAAGGGGGCCCATGCTGTGGGAAACAATATGGCTTTTCCTTTATTACTATCTGACCCAGTGGTTCTGCTCCCAAATGTGTACCCTAAAGAATTGAAAACAGGTATTCAAACAAATACTTGGACACAAATGTTTGTAGCAGCATTATTCCTGGTAGTCCAAAGGTGGAAACAGTACAAACATCTATCAATGGTTGAATGAATAAACAAATTGTGGTATATCCATCCAATGGAATATTACTCAGTCATAAACAGGAAAGAAATACTGCTTCATGCTACAATATGGATGAATCTGGAAGACATTAGGCTAAGTAAAAAAAAAAAAAAAATCCAGAAACAAAAGGCCACGTGTTGAATGATTCCTTCTCTTAAAAAATGTCCAAAATAAGTAAATCCATAGACAGAGAAAGCAGATTGGTGGTTGCCAGCGGCTGAGGGGAGGGAGGAATGGGGAGCAATTGATTAGCTTAATAGGTACAGGGTTTTCCTTTAGTGGAACGAAAGGGGTTTGGAACTTGACGTAAGGGTGACTGCATAACACTGGGAATGTACCAGATGCCACCAAAGGGTACATTTTAAGATGGTTAATTTTGTGTTATGTGAATTTCCCCGCAATCTTTTAAAAAATGCAAGAGGAACTGGGCAGTGTCGTCGCTGGCTGGACAGCTGCTGCTTGCTTCCTAGTGACGACCCCACACTTTAGAAGGGAAATACACCTTTGGTGACTGGCTCAATATACCTGTGATCACATTCCTAAGCCCCCCTCACAGCCCCTAGGACGCCATTCACTTCTCTTTCAAGTCAGCACGCCCAGCTCAAAGCTGACGCTGTGCAGCGCGCTCCCCTCCCCGGGGCTCCGCGGCCTGGTGGGACCACTGCAATCGCGGGATCTGCTCGGCAGGCACAGAGCAGGTGTGCCCACAGGTTGGCCTCTCTCCATGAGGCCCAGGCTGATTTCTGGGAGGAGCTCCTGGGCCCATTGGTCTTTATGCCCTGACACCACCCTTGGGGAGATTTCCTGTTGACGAATATCTCCTGAGCCAGAACTAAAGGGAGAGGTGGGGAGTTTGCCCCACTTTGAGGGTGCACGGCTTGTATCAGGTGACTTCCTGCCTGTGTGAAGTTGGGAGTCCAAGGGTGGTTTAATGCTTCAACGGTCAAAACTATTCCTGCTTTGGGCTCATCAATTCTTTGTCCATAAAACATCCTTGAAAGCGTAGTAGCCTTCTTACTAGATACAGAAAGTACGTACTGTAAGGTTTAGTTATACGATGCTCAAGAACAGGCAGAACAAATCAATGTGGACACTTGGAATAATGCCAAGTACCTTGCCCAAAAGAATCTTTTGATTGAAATGGGACAGACTCAGAGGGAATAAGTGACTCATTAGGTCATGCAGCCACTGTGAGCAGAGGCGGGCCTAGAACCTGGGTCTTCAGCTTTGCAGCCCAGGGAGCTGTTCCACACCTGGACCCAGCCGGGAGCCAATAGACCGGCAGTTACCAAATGCAGCTTTTCCTTTTGGTGCTTTTAATTAGCATATATGAAATACACTGCCAATCTAATTTAATTATAATTAGGTAACCAGAAGGCTGATTATGTTGTAAATTTAGATTAAAGAGCTGTTGTTTTCAATTAGGCTTGATTGTAAAGTACTTTGACACTTCTCCCCCGCCTCCAGGAAAGTTCATTATATGTGTAACTTCCTACTTACTCCCTTTCATTCTGCCTACAGGTGGGGGGGGGGTAGGAACTGGACTAAAGTTCCTAGGGCACACTCCGTCTGGCGCAGATTTGGACCTGGTACGTACCCCATGGGGGCAAAGACCACCAGACGCTGCTGGGTTGTGGCATCGGGGGCTTTGCTGTATGTAATGGAGGAACCAACTGAAAAGTGGCTCCAACCCCAAGAGGGTTTAGAGTCTCATGATGAGAAGAACAGAGGTAAGACATTTCCAGGGTTTGCTTTCAACACCTCCTTAAGGACCCAGACTTCTTCTCCCTGCTCTGCCAACTTCTCGGGTTGGATTCTGTCCTCGGGCTAGTCCCTACTGGCTGTGTGATGGTTGCTGCAGGCCCTGGCTTCCCCGTCCCCCCAGGAGGGAGCATTCCTCTCTCACATCCCTGGGCCTCCAGGAGAACTCCCACTGCTCTTTGACCAGGTTTGCAGCTCAGACTGGTTTCAAGCCAATTGCTGTTCCCAAGGGGTCACCAAGATTAGCTTGGGCAAACCAAGATTCAAGACGGGTCCTTCTTGGAGACCATGGTTTCCTGCCAGCAAATGAGTCTCAGGCTGTAGGGACAGGGAGTAGTTGTTGGCTTGGCTATCAACAGTCCCCACCTGGAACCAACGTGACCGCGGCGGCCTAGGCGAGCCTGTCTGACGCAGCCCCAGGCTGCAAATGAATCCAGGTGCAGACGTTTGCTGTCTGACTCCCCATCAGAGGGCTGCATCCCTGTGTTGGCATGGGGTGCTGCTGGCAGTACACTTAGGTAGGGTTTTAAAAGGATGGAAAAAAAGGAGGGAAGAGAGAACCTTCTAGAAGACGATGAAAGAAATGAGCCCATTGGAAGAAGAGGACCTGGACTGTGGGGAATATTGAGATCTGCCTCTTGGAAAGAGGGTATCAGAGAGATGCCCCCAGCACCTCAGGTAATCCTCCTGGCAGTCCTCGAGGTAGGGAGTGTCTGACCCAGACTATTATTCCACTGCACAAGACTGCCTCCAACAGCAACCATCTTCTTGTCGGCCAGCCACCTGCAACTTCCCCAGGGCCAGCCCTGCTTCCCGCTGCTGCCCTGTGTGGCCCTCTTCTGGAGTGGAGCAGGTGAACAAGTGGATAGGCCTGGGGTCCAGCTCCCTGTGTTTACATTCCCATGCCTCTTACCATTGATCTTGGGAATTTCCTTACACTCTCTTAGCCTCAGCTTCCTTAACTGTAAAAACTCTACCCAAGGCTTCCTGTGGGGATTAAAAAGAATAATCCATAGAACCTGATTAGTACGATGTCTGGCATGGAGTTTGCGTACAGTGGACGTTGTTATTATCATCGCTGTTATAACCTCAGTACTGCTAATGTTATCATCCATGGTATTCTGGGCACTTGGAGAAGCTGGAAAATTCTCTGGATCTCATGACCCTCAGACTCCTTCTTGGCATTGATTTACAGGGTAGATCTGAGGCTAGAAGAAGGGCAGCCCATTGTAGATGGCAAAAACCTTGGTATGTGTCTGACTCACAGTAGGTACACAGTAACTATTAGTCACCTTTCCTAACTTAGAATCATCATGTCAATGACCTCCACATTTTGTTTCCTGTAAATCCTCAAGGATGATGCTTAAGCTGCAGACATGGCGCTCCGGGAAAGAGGCTTCTGTTCTGAAGCTCCAGGGACTGCACAGCAGGCAGGCCTCTGCTCCTTACAGCATGGGTCCCTCAACATGTTGGGACATGTGAATGTATGGAAGTTGAATAACGGCTCTGCATGGTTGTAAGAGGCTGGATATTCTCAGAAAGCTAAAGCAATTATATAATCCTCAATTACAATAGTCCTTTTAGACAGTCCTTGGCAGTAATTTGTTGCCTTTGAACTTAATTTTGTTCTTTACAGCTGAAGACATGAGTGACCACTGACTGAAGTCCAGCGAATGACAGATAGAGGTTATAATCCTGCTTGCCTCACTCCTAGTGGTTTCTACTTGTGTCTACACTGGATTACCTTTATAGCTTTTTAAAAGATCACTGGGTGCTAGGGCTGGGGCTCAGTGGTAGAGTGCTTGCCTAGCATGTGTGAGGCACTGAGTTCAGTTCTCAGCACCACATACAAATAAATAAAATAAAAAGTTCATCAACAATTAAAAAAAATCACTGGTTCAGTTCCTGGATAATCAGCGTGGCCTTAAAAGGCACCTGGGCCTCTACCCAGGGTTAATCCATGGAGAGAGGTTGTTGGTGCCAAGCTCATGAAGCATCTTGGTCCAGGCACCTGGAATGCCAATGAGAATTGTTCAGATTGACTGGCCATGAAAAACCAGGTGTCTTGTGCTCACTGCTGCCAACCCCAGATATGCCATGGCACCTGCCAGTGCTGGGTGGTGGCAGAGGGCCAGTGCTGCCTTTCGACTCCAGGCAGGGTGTCCCTTGCAGGCCACAGCTGAACTATATGAGGCCCAGGTTCCCTGTTCCTCTCAGACTCCACTGGGGTTGAATGCACTGGATTCCAAATTCTTGCCTCTAAACTTCTCTGTAATCCTCGGACCCTGCACAATCCCATCCCTCCCTGCCTTCTAGAACTCTTGCTCCATGATCCGGTTATTCTTTTATGTACCTTTTCCTTCAAATACTCCCTGCCTTCATCTGAGTTCAGCTCCCTCTGAGGGGACGCCTAGTTCTCACACCCAGTACCCCCCATAGGGAGGAGGTGATGGTGTCTTCCTTTTCCCACAACTGCTTCCATCCCATTCCTTCTCTTGCCCTGGTGAGCTCCACAGAGGTGCCCACCACCTCCTCAGAGTGCCTCTCTTGTGTCCCCTGGTCACTGTTACCCCTTCACCTTCATTTCTGGAATACCTTGATCTCCCCTCCGACTCCTACCAGCATTCCTGAGGGAACTTCACATCCGTATGAGTGACCCTTCCAACCTCTGGCCTCTTCTCTGGCCTCCTCGCCAGGCTGGGTTCTAATAACTGTAGTAAGAATCCCAACGGAAGCTCATCTGTATGTCCAAATAGTCAAATGTTACATACCAATTAATAAATGGTTAGACATATGTTCTGTTCTCCTCTATTAAATATACTTTTAAATCGTGACAAAAAAATATGCATGAGAATATGTGCTATTCATGGTAAAATATTGAAGATGACTGGCTATAACTATTATTATGTTTGGATGCTCTTTTGATGAGTTGGATAAGTCATAGTCATGCATAATTCATAAATTATATTTATTTCATGAAAGTTAATTTTCTTGCCTTCTCCTAAGTAAATTACTAATTATGTTGTTATAATCAAGACTTTCACATAATTTGTGTTCTATTGAGAGTAATGACAGATTAGACAACTTTTCTGGGGACATTGTGGTTCTTAGGGTGTTTATCATTAATTTTGAAATGGAGGAACTATGTTTTGCTGAAATCAGAGCAACTGAAATAGTTAACTTCATTATTAGTGCAATATTTAGATCATAAATGAACCATGGATTTGATATATCCTGCTTGTATAAGTCCATTCTCCATTGCTATAATGAAATATCTGAGACTGAGTACTTTGTTAAAGAAAAGAGGTTTATTTTGGCTCATAGCTCTTGGAGCTCCAAGGATCTGGCTCTGACTTCTGCCCAGCTCAGTGAGGATCCCCGCAGACTACATCACAACACAGTGGGTGACATCACGGTGGAAGTGTGTGCAAGAGAGAAATTACAATGGTGAGACAGGAAGCCTGAGGGGCGGGACCGGGGCGGGCAATCTTTTCTAAAACAACTTCCTTTGAGAGGACTAACTGGGGTCTTGTAGAACTACATTAATCCCTTCTTTGTGCTGGGCCAATGCCCCAGTGTCCCAATCACCTTCCACTAGTGGCCCCACTTTTTAAAAATTCCTCTTACAATCCTGCACTGAGGTTCAAGTTTCCAGCACAGGAGCTCTTGGTGGACACACTGAAATCATATTCAAACCATAGCAATGCACAGACAGTTGAATAGGGTGAGGGTGTATGTGACCAGTTATTGTCACAGAAAATAGAACAAAATATTTTAATGTCATTATATAAGTTGATGTCACTAATATAATGAATTTTACTGTTTCTTAAAGCAATATCAAGATCCATAAAGTATTTTCAAGTATTTTCCTTTCAAATCTCCAGTGCTAGAAACTAAGAAGAAAATCAACAGTTGGGCATGGTGGTGGCTCAGGGGGTTGAGGCAGGAGAATCACAAGTTCAAAGCCAGTATAGGCAACTAAACGAGGCCCTAAGCAACTTAGCAAGAACCTGTCTCAAAATAAAATATGAAAAGGGGTGGGGACATGGCTCAGTGGTTAAGGGCCCCTGAATTCAATCCCCGTACCAAAAAAAAAAAAAAAAAAAGAAAGAAAGAAGAAAAAAGAAAATCATCATCATCAACAGCAGCATGTTATTCAATTTGTTAAAATCTTTCTCCTCCAAATGCCTCTTCATGTTAATGGTCAAAATATAGTCTCTATAGTAATTCAAGACAATTTGGGGAAGATTATATCTAAATCTTCGTTATAGTCATGCAAATGCGTTTTTTCCTTTAAATCTTTCTTTAACAGTTAAAAAATAATCTTTTAAAAGGTGAAACAAATTTAAAACTCTGCTTTTCTTTCATAAAGTTCACTCCATATAATGTGGATAGTGTACATACTAAAGTAATTTCATTTTCCACTAAGGACCACAATTCACTCACATTTGAGAATCTTCTATTGTTTTCACTTAACTCTTCCAAGGCATCTCATCTGTCTTGTCTAAATTAAATCAAATTGCTTTAACACAGTGAGTAGCTCCAGGACCATGAATTAGAACACAAAATTGGACACTTGGCACAACTGGGAAATGATATTTCGTTATGCAAGAATCTATCACATTAATGCCAAGTGGAAAGGATTTGAGAAGTTAATTAATTTGTTTTCTCTCTCTGTTAAGTGCTTGTGCTGCTCAGCTCCTCCCTGCATTCTGAAGCTGTCTTTGTGTGTCTGTGGTGGACACCACCCAGAAACCTTCATGGCAGCCGGTTGTGCTTGCTTTTTGTTTTGAGGACACAGAGCCTAGAGGCACTTGTAGGAAGCCGAGAGGAGCTGGTTGTCTTGATGTTTTGGTGGTGGCCAAGCCATATACACTGAGCATGAAAGCCCAAGTGGCAGAGGTGCCCACATGGCCTTTGATAAACTTGATGTGTGTGTGTTTGTGTTATACAGAGCTCTCTGAACTGTGGGGCCCAGGGCAGTGGCTTCTTTGGAGGTGAGGTCTCATTTCTAGGGGCTTTTGCTTCTTTTCCATGTTGGTGTACCCCTTCCACAGTCCCACTGTATCTCTCTATTTTTGGTTAAACAGAAAACAACTCTAAAGTAGAAGAGGACTTTACTGGAAGGACGTTGAGCAACTTATGGAATCAACAAGAAGGTTGGGGAACCTGGCCTGGAACACAGGCAGAAGCCAGGTGTAGCTGGGTCTCTGAGAACGCCGCCGAGGTCATGCCAGAGGGAGCTGGTGCTGAACATATTACCTCAAGTGCCGCCCTTGCTGTGAGACTCAGGCTCTGCAGATGTCATTCATTATTTCCAGTGATTCCTTTGGCTTCGAGTCATTGTCTCCACACCTGAGTCCCTTGTCAAGAAGGTTGGCTGCGCGTAGGTTGTGCGACCTTGCTGTGGATGATAGCATGTGGGGAAAGAGATGTCTGGCACCCTTAGGCTTCCTGCACAGTGGTAGGTGGGGACTTGCTTCTCACTAAAGAATGCAAAATATGAGTGTCCAAATAGGAAGGAATTCAGGTACTTGGAAGCAAAACAAAAACCAAAACAAATCTCCACTATTATCCACGGTAAGTTGGTAGGTCCATACCAGCGGAACTTTCTTTCTTCATCCTCAATGTTGACTCATTGAGTCCCATTGATCCTAAATTCAAAACAAATGTGCAGTCTACCCCTTCTTCCTGTGTCCACAGCCGTCTCCCTAGTCCAAGCCACCGTTTTCTGCTGCCTGAAGTATTGTCACAGCCCCCTGCTTGGGTTCTGTCTTCACTCTTTCTTTTCCTATATGCCACTTGCCTCAGGACAGACAGGTGCCCTTCTAAAATGTTAGGGCACATCATATGCCACTTCTCTGCCTCTTTAGCATTCAAATGGAAACACAGGATCCTCAAAAGGACTCACAGGGACATACATAACCCACCCATAGCCCACTTATCTGCTGTGTGCTGAGCCCCCTGCTCTCCCCTTCATTCCACGTGCTTCTCATTTCTTTCTTCAGTGCCTGGACAGCGCCAAATACCTTCTGTCATGTTTCTTTGGCCTGGAATGTTCTCTGCCTAAATTGTTGTCTGATTAACTCCCATCTACCTTTTCATCTTAGCAGAAATATTCTTTTTCAGAGAGGTTTTCCTTGTTCTCCTAAAATAAAATAATTTTCTCTGTGATGTCCTCAGTACTGCTCTGTGATGCCTAGTATTTTCCTTCATGGTGCTTTTCGTGCTGTGGTTAACTGCTTGATGCCTGACACCTCGATGGAAACTCCACAAAGGGAAACGCATGCTATTCTAGCCATCAGCACCACAGAAATACCTGTGAATGAGTGAAAGGGACAGGCCTAAACAGGTGCTGGGGAAAGCCCTACCCCCAGCCTCCAATAGCTTAAAGTAATTTCTTTCAGCTCCTAAACTCATCAGGTTTACAATAGAATGTGCATCAGTATCTCAGTTCCCCTGCTAGGATGGACTTTCAGATTCAGATGCTAAGATTTTTATAAATGAAAGAAACAAAAATCCAACATGGAAAGAAACAGAAATAGAGAATACTCCCCCGAGTGGCTACACATCTTCACTGTAAGCAATAATCTCAGTGTGCAACTATTGAGACTTGAGTAATTTACACGTCTCTAATCCTCTTACCTTCTAATCAAGAACATTCCAGTAGCTTTGCACTTAGATTCCCAAATGCATCATACATTCAGAAATCATTTCTTTGTCAGTGCTGTATTGGTAACTTATAATCACCTAGAGATTAAATAAGAATTCATTTTTCTTTATCCTAATATAGTTTATCTTTACAAAAGTTGCGTTTTTAAGTTTTCCATGCTAATTCCTTTACATAATTAATAGTAATTTAAAATGAAATGGCAATTAAAAGAAATAATCTATGTTTGCACATGGTCTACTTCGCTACTCAAAAGAGGCAACTATGGTTTGTGGATTTTTTCATGTATATTTTTTCTGCTCTTCGTGCTTATCTCTGAGCAATTTCATCATTTATTAATAATGCAAGAATTAGGTGAATAGGATAGATAAAAGGATGTAAAAACTGCAATTATAAAACTTTACTTTTTCTTGGGGAAAAAACTTATCTCAATAAAGGCTATGTTTTAAGAGTTGACTACCAAAAAAAAAAAAACACTTGATATAAAATAAGATTACAAGTAGATTTAGGCTGATCATGTATTTATTCATTGAGAAATACTGTATAATTGTGATGAAATACTCTGTGGAAAAGTGAGGCATTAAGGGGGAGGTAAGTGGAAAGGCTGGGACAAGGCTAGGTCATGGATGGTTCCAGGGGATTAGTACTTGGGCCTGTAATAGGCATTATTGGCTGCCTGACACCCACTGAAACCTCCCAAATTGACCCCCAAATTTGTTCCTGTTATCTGTCCCTTCCCTCTCTGCCAATGTACTAAAGGAGAAACTGATCCTGCTCTGAGTTCCAAGGGTGGGCCTATTTTCCAGAGTAACTCCATGCTCTTTCTAGTACAAGGTCCTGGAATCCCGGCCCAAGTGTCAGGTAACTGGCTCAGGAATGAGACAATGAGACGCTGAGAGGAAGTTTGCTGAGGGCTTCTGGGAAAAAAAAAAATTTGCTGATAGAGAGCAATCAGAATTCATGGGTGTTCTTCATCTTGACTTTGTTGTCCACATTTAATGAGGCCTGGCTGAGGCGGCTGTTTTCCTGACACTCTGAGATGAAGCCTGAGAAGGGGTATGAAAAACATGGCAGAGGGCAGAACTGGAGGCCTGGCTGAACCGTACCTCACCTCTTCTTGCCTAGACCCCATGGGTCTGTTAACCATGAATATTTTGAGTTTTGAGCAATTTTTACTTGGGAGTTCTGTTTCTGAAAGCCAAAGCATTTTAACCTATGATATCCCAATTTATATTTCCTTAATGTTATTTTTATTTTTAAACTTTAAGGTTTGGGATGTTTGATAATAAAAATAATCAAGCTCATTGTAGAGAACAAAGAAAACATTGAACGATACAAAGAAAATTAAAACCATGCAAATTCCATTATCTCTTGAAAACTATTACCGATGTTTTAAACTAGTCTTCTTTTTGTATCAAGCTTTACAAGTATACTTTACATGTATAATTTTAAAGAAACGCACAACTTAGTAGGAAATAGAAACAAACAAAAAATCAATAGATGAATATCTGGGAATGTGGAAGGTTGTCATTTTAACTGTGTCCACTGTCAGTGTTGCTAATAATGATATATCCTAACTCCACACCCAGGTATAAATCATCAAAGATTTTAAGTCAAAAACTATTGAAGTATAATACACTTTAAAATAGATGTCTTATATTGATTATCTTTAAAGTACACACATAATGGCTTCAGTATTCATCAGCATTCATGAAAATTCCTGGAACAGAGCTTTATTAGGATGAAAGTTATATTATTATGCTAATCCCTTCAGTTTTGAATGCTTTCAAATTCTCATTGTTTTTTTCTGACCCCTGAGTTCACAGGAAGAACAGAAATGTGGAGACTTACTAGTTGTCTTTTGGTTATTGGCATCTAACTTAACTGCAGACTGGTCAGAGATTGCAGTTGCTATAGCAATTCTTAGATGGAGACTTGCTTTAGGACCCAGTATGTTTGACTTTTGAAAATATGTCATATATTCTTGGAAGGAATGTGTATTCTATAGTTTTTAGGCAACATTCTATACATAACCACTACATTCAGCTTGGTAATTCATGTTATTAATTCTCCTAGTCCTTTAAAAATTTTTTTTGGTCCTTTTGACCTATGTATTAGTTTCCTGTGGTTTTTGTAAGAAGTTACTACAAACAGATGGCTTAAAACAGAAGAAATGTATTCTCTTGCAATTCTTGAAGCTAGGTTTTAAGTCAATTTTAAGTCAAAAACTATTGAAGTATAATACACTTTAAAATTGAAATTAAGGTGTTGGCAGGTTTGCATTCCCTCAGGAGGGTCTAGAGAATTCATTCTTTGCCGGTTTAAGCTTTGAGTGGCTGTTGACATTTCTTGACTTGTGGCTACATTACTCCAATCCCTGCTTTTGCGTCCCATTACTGCCTCCTCTTTTCCATGTTTTGTATACCTAACAAATCTCCCTCTGCCTTTTTCTTTTAAGGACCATTTTCATTGGTTTTATGGCCCACTGGGATAATCCAGGATGATTTCCACGCATCAAGGACTTAATTACATTTGCAAAAACCCTTTTCCCCAATATGCTCACATTCACAAGTTCCAGGGATCAAGACACGGAACAATCTTTTGTGGGGCTATATTCAACCTGCTGCAATCTTAGATATATGTATAAAATCACCTACTCTGATAGTAGGGTTTTCTGTTTTCTTGTACTTCTGTCAAATTTTTGCTTTGTATATTTTGTGGCTGTGATATGAGAGATATAATGTTCATGTCTTCCCTGTGCGTTGGATTTTTTTATATCTTATCTGTGTATTGGAACTCTATCTTTGGACACTCCACCCATCATCTATCCAGAGTCTATTGAGTTGTTTATCTTAAAAAGATATGATTTAGCTTCTTTTTCCATTTTTAAAACATTGGGTCTGTGATTCTAAGTTTGTTTTCTTCTCATTATTTCATTTAACTCTCTTCTACTTAATTTTTTAAAAAATTCCCAATTGATCCAAGAGAATCAAATGATCAGAGAATTAAAACATATGCAGCTGAAAAAAAAAAAGTCGCCGGGCGCGTGCTGGCACACGCCTGTAATCCCAGGGACTCACAAGGCAGAGGCTGGAGGGTGGCAAGTTCAAAGCCAGCTTCAGCAAAACTGAGGAGCTTAAGTGACTCAGTGAGACCCTGTCTCTAAATAAAATTCAAAATAGGGCTGAAGATGTGGCTCAGGGGTTGAGTTCAAACCCCGCTACCAAAAAAAAAAAAAAAATCATTATCTTAAATTAAATCATTCCAAAATGATTGGTAAAAAAAATTCCATTAGGGGCTGGGGTTGTGGCTCAGCGGTAGAGCGCTCGCCTAGCACCCGCGAGGACCTGGGTTGGATCCTCAGCACCACATAAAAATAGAGGTACTGTGTACAATTAAAAAACAAATATTAAAAAAGTTCCATTAAACATAGTTCAGAACAAAGTGGGGAAATATTCATAGGGAAACTGAAAGTGGATACTTAAATACATCATAAGTAACAACTTGCTGAAGCAGTTCTTTGACACTAATAACTTATCTTGTGGAAGTAGATTCATTATCTACTAATATAGGGTTTTCCTAGACAATGTCCTTATTCCATCAGTAGCTAGACTAAGCTCCACAAGAAAAAAAAGTATAAAACATATTCTCAATTACTACCACTATTGCTATAATTTTGAGAATGCAATTTTACTGTGAGCAATGAGAGAAATTAGAATCACGTAATTTTCGTCCGTGGGCCTCAAGACACACCTCCAGGTGATAGTTTTGTGGAGCCGTGCACGAAGTTTGGCGTTAAAAAAAAATGCGTCCGCAGCGCAGAAGAGATAAAGAACTGGACGTCACGCCCACGGGGCGAGTGAGCGGCTCAGCCGAGTTCAATCCCTGGCAGCAACACCAAAACGCATCAACATCTCGAACGCATTACTTTTCTCGCCTCCCTGCAGTGGGTCTCCAAGGCTGAGGAATGATCCGTGAGCAGTCCGCACGAGCCGTCCGACACGTTCATAACCTGCACCCTGGAGCTTCTCGAGGCCTCACACCGCTGTCCCCACACTAAGGCTGCGAGGCACTCCAAGGCACTAACGTCTGGGAGACGCAAGTGGGCGTGGGAAAACCGCCAAGCACTCGGGCCACCGCAAAGACGTCGGCTTGGCTCTAGTCTTCAAGCGCCTTTCCGATCCCGGTCGTCCCGGTAACCAGACTGCGACCGCGCGTGCGCGGGACAAACTCCCTTATCACGTGAGGCCGGCCCGGGGGCGGGGTCGGCGAGGCTCACCGGCACCCGTCGCCCCACCCCTCTCAGAGCCCCGCCGAGGCGGGGCGAACCTTCACCTATTGCGTGGGGTAGACTCAGCTCCCGCCCCTTTTCGCTCTGCTTTCTCCAAGGCTCTTCACTTGCACCACGTGCCCTTCTGGCCGCTCCCCCAGCGCTCTTTCCAACCGCCTGTTGGAGGCTGCCGTAAAATGGCGTGAGTGGCGCTGCCGCTTTACGGCTGCCTCTCCCTGAAGTAGAGCCCCGGAGCGCCCACCGCCGTCAGCTGTGTCTTCAGGAGCGTCGGCCCGGAGCAGAGCGGGAGACCCGGTGTGGCACTGCTCTTCCAGCTGTGGTTTCCCCGTTCCGGTCCCCGGCGATGTGAGCTCGAGGAGCCTGCGGTGCCCCCTGGCCCGGGGGTTGAGGCGGGCGGCAGGTGCCTGTGAGGCGGACGGGTGCTGGGGGACAGCAGGATGGAGGAGAGCATGGAGGAGGAAGAGGTACTAATCTACGAGGCGATGATGGACGACCAGAACCATAACAACTGGGAGGCCGCCGTGGACGGCTTCCGGCAGCCCCCGCCACCCCCGCCGCCTCCGCCGCCCCCCTCGTCGATGCCAGTCCCCGCTCGAGAGCCTCCGGGGGGCCAGCTGCTGGCCGTGCCCGCCGTCTCCGTGGACAGGAAAGGCCCCAAGGAGGGGCTCCCGCTGGGGCCGGAGGCCAATGGGGTGATCATGATGCTGAAGAGCTGCGACGCGGCCGCCGTGGCCAAGGCGGCCCCCGCCCCCACCCCCGGCTCCACCATCAACATCAACACCTCCACCTCCAAGTTCCGTGAGTCCAGCCTTTCCCCAGCAGCTCGGCTTCTCTCCTCCCCACCCGGACGCCAAGTCCACCCCGCTCCTGGAGCAGCCCCGCTGCCTTTGTTCCAGGCCTGGGTCTCCTCTCCTCCCCTCCCGCCCCCTCCCCCTCGGCTGTGCCCGCGGCCAGCGCCTGAGCGGGCCTGGCTTCTTGTGTTACCTGGCCTAGGGAAGCAGCCTGGTACGTACGCCACCCCAAGTTCTGCCACGAACGCGATCCTTATCGCCACTGGCGTCTCTCAGCATTAGCAAGCTCTTTTCTCATCTGTACCCTCTTAAAGTTTCGCCCTTCGAGGTGAGGGGAAAATAAGCCTGCCTGAGTTTCGTTAGAAGAGGCTTTCAGTCCTTTCTGCAGCCAGAGAGAGAAAAGAAATCTGGCAACTCGTGTTGCTGTGCTTTTAGCCCATCTGCGTACGTTGAACAAGTTAGGGATCGAAAGTTGACCTATATCTACACTGCATTCTTCCACTTCTCTGTACACTTTGCCTCCTGCTAGGGAAATGTTGAGTTGCTTCCTAGTGCAGTGGGAGGGGGGACATCCGCTTTGAAGCTAGTGTGTAAAATCACTTTCCAGAGCCGTTGCTCATAAAACTCAGCAATTCAGCATGTGTCCAAACGCAAAAGTTTGTTGCATGTTGAACTTTGTTATGTTAGTGATCAGCCTTAACATTCAGTTGCAGTTAGAAAGATTTAAGACCAAAGTCTGTTTTGTAATCCAGAACTGACCCCAACCAGGATGTATGCTTCATAGGTAGGGAAAGAAAGTGCTTTGGTTTGAGTGTCCCCAGCCCCCGCCTCGGTGGTGGTGGTGCTGCTCGTGCAGGTGGTGGTGAAAATGAATGTGAACATCACAGCCAGGTTTTCTCTCCTGTTAATGACTGCAAGTTTTAATGGCATCTGGTAAAGCAACTGGAGATTTCATTTCTAGTTACTGATTTTATCAAGCAGTAATTGTCCACTTAGCTGTACAGAGAAAATATTTGCTTTGATGCGCATATGTAGTCACAACCTTAAACAAAAAAATTCTTATGAGAAGAGCACAAAATCTTAGTTATTTGCCTTCAAGACACTGCTTTAGTGAAAGATTAACAACTGTAATGTTAATCTATTAATGTAGTTTATCTCATTAGTAGACAAAGAAGAAAAACCGTGATTTTTTTCCATAAAACCACTTGATGCCATAAAAACCATTTGATAAAATCCAGCACCTATTTATGATAAAAACTCTTAGCAAGCTGGAAATACAAGGTAACTAGATAAAAGTCATCACCAAAAACATAGGATACATATATAATAATTAATGGAAAAAATTTAGATATGTTTACTTTAAGACAAATTAAGGATGTTCCCTGGCACACTTAATTTCAACATGGTAGGAAAGTCCTGGCTAATACTTAAGAGAAAAAGTCTGGAAGGAAAGTGATAAAACCAATAACTTGCAGATAATTTAATCAGTTACCATGAAAAACCATTAAATTAGAGAAATAGAACTAGTAGGAGTTTATAGTTTTGTTACTATTCTTGTATATATCTACTTCTGACTACCTTTACTAGTTTGTGTAAATGCTATTTTTGTAGGGTGATGATGATCAATAATCCTTCTAAAGTCTCTAGGAAGTAACTCAATACATGAGATCTTTAAGGAAAAACTTTAATTAGGAATTAGAGGAGGGTCTAAATAAATTGTATAAGTTTCCATGTTATTGGGTCAAATTGGTTATTATAAGAATGTCAGTTCTCTCCAATTTAATTTAGAGATTCAGTTTAAGTGCTTTCAAAATATTTGGATTGACAAACTCGGTTACCTAAAACCTCAAATTTACATGGTAGATGGAATAAAGATTGTGAATAACTAAATCAGTCTTAAAGATTTGTTTTGTTGGGTGGCTTGTGTTATCAGAAGTTTAGATAATATTTCAGAGCTATAGTAATAACAACTGGTGTTAAGTGTAAGAACAGAAATATAGACCCAGGGAACAAATTAGAGAGCAGAGAATTACCTATTTATATTTGGGAACTTAAGATAAAGGTGGCATTATAAATCACTAGTTAAAGGAGTCATAGGTTGTTTGAATAGCTCAGTATATGGATAAAAAAACCAAATGACAACATAAATAGGATGGACTCTGAATGAATTAAAGACCCAAATGTGGAAAGAACTACAAAATTAACGAGGAACTGTTGAAGAAGCTCTTTCCCTAGGAACAGGGAGGACTTCTTAAAGATTCAAAAGCTTACACAGATGAAAAATCAGTGGCTTTGGTTGTATAAAACTTAAGAATTTTCATTTATTAAAAGACAGGTGAAAGAATGAGAGAAGATATTTAAAGAACCTAAAATTGGTAAGGGATTTGATTAAAGAACTGTACATCTATAGCAAGAGGGCAGCTACATCTTTAAAAAGTAGGCAAAGGATATCGATAAGTAGTTTACAAAATAGAACATCTTAAGAAAAAGAAGGGATGAAGGTATTACTGATCTGAGACATGCAAATTAAAACAGTAATGGAATGTCTTTTTATACCTATTAGATTGACAAATATTAAAAAGCTGGGTAGTGCTAGTGTAGGTGGGGACATGGGGATACATGAAAACTCATACCTGTGGGTAGACTGACAGTTTTAGTGGACTTGTGTACTTATGAGATGTTCAAAGTCTCTGTGGACCAGATAGTGAAAAATAGCCCAATGGTCCTGAACCAAGACGGTGATGGAGAAAACAATTGTTGGTGTTTTTTGAAATAGGAAACTTGATGAATATACACTGAGTGCTGGGATGGTTGGTTTCTCAGTGATCAGGCCATATCTGGAAGAGCAACTTCGATTGAAGTCACTACTAGGTGTGATTTACCATAATATAGTCATTCTCCAAGACTTATCTCCTGCTCAGGCCAGATAGACTGGTGAAATTGGAATGTCGTAACAATCACCATCAAGTCTTTGAAGTTGGTAGTATTCTCTATTGTTCCCACACAGATGTACTGTTTGTCACTGTGGGGTTTGTTAGTTTTCACAGGATGGGGGGTACACATTGGGTCATTGGCCCTTCCTCAACTATAGCCCTACCTCCAGGGAGCAGTTAACCTGTGTGTTCAGGAACTGAGGAAATTATAGGGTGGAACCTTAGATCCATGGGACCCCTCATGAGATGGATTGAAGCCAAAATGCCATTTATCTTGTGATGTCCATAAGTTCCTGATCTTACTGGTTTACTGTAGTGACATGCTGGTCCCTGAGGGTTAGTATGGGCTTAGAGCTAGTGTTCTGTAATCCTTGAAAAATCTGAGTGATTTCCATTCCCAACTGTACTGTCTCTCTAACAGATAGCCATGTGTTCCACTGGAACAGGCTAGAAGGAAGGCTTAGGTATGTTCTTTCAGCAGTTTTGGAATTCATTTTCTCCTTTGTTCCAGGGGTTCTATGTCTGAACAGGTTCAAACTGGGTATTAGGTGAGATTTCTCATGGCTCTCCATTGTGGTCACTCAAGCGAGACCTTTGTTATACTTAAAAGAGTGTCCTGCTCTCATTATTCAGATCAAGTAACATCTTGATATACTGCCTGCTTATTTTTCTTAAGACACCATAATTAGCTGCCACTAGAGCCAAGCCATCCTGATAATCACTCTGACCCTGCTACTCATTAAAATAATCATGCTCACTTTATATCTGGGAGTTATTTCTACTTATCTTTTGTCATTATGGAAATTGAACTATCCCATTGAATCAGAGAGCCCTCTATAGTGGCAGTTTTGCTCATCTTTACCCAGAACTACAGAGAACAACTACCCCCCCCCCCATCCCCATAGTAGTGCCTCCCTCACCAATATTCTTGTCAATTCCTTAGTGAAGTCCTTCTCAGAACATAGTTTGTTGGGGTGGGGTGAGGGGGTCAGATAGGATAAATACAGTTTATAATTCCGGTCATTCATAAGTCTGGATTCCTTCTCTCACATACTAAGGAATTTCTGGTGTTCTAATCTCCTCTTCCCTACCTCTCTTTTCTTCTCCTTCATTTTCTTCCTTGTCCGTTTCTTTTCCCTCCTCCTTAGTAAAGTGTACCCATTTTAGGTGAGTAGTTTGAATTTTAACCCATGTTTCTGGTCTGAGATTTGATTTTTCTCTACTTGCAAGTTAAAAGTTAGCCTATTACTGTTATTACTAGATGCTGACTGAAGTGGGAGATTTCCTGGGTTGGAGATAAGGAATGTATTACAGCACAGCAAACAACATAAGAATCACCATATTTTCTTAAGTTCCCCTTCCTTCCAAATTCTACAAGGATGATACATTAATACTATGGATGCTTTTTTCAGTGTGTGTGTGTTTCACAGCTGAAGAACACTGAATTTGGGGGAATCCACTGCTTTTATAGAAAGCAGAAAGCAAATCAGCTGTTTGTTTAGCTGGGAGACTGCCTCATCTTTCAAGGTTACCAAATGCAGAATAGCAAAGGTTTAGGAAGGGTTGCTCAGGGTCTTGTAGTCTTGGCACACTGAGCCCTGCAGGGGAATGCATGAGGCCCAAGGAGGACTTTCCTTCCACGGTAACCACTGCATTAATCAAGAGATAACTTATTTCACCACTCTAAAATACACCTTATGCTTCTTTGCAGTTAGTAACCCTGCCTTCACCCCAGCCACCTACTGATCTGCTCTCTGTAACTAGAGGATTTTGAAAGTGTAATCATAAAATTTGTATTATTTTGTGTTTGACTTCTTTCTCTCATTCTGTTTTTGAGATATTCCATGTTCTTGCATGTATCAATTATTTATTCCCTTTTATAGCTATATCTATCATACATTGTTCATTCATCTATTCACCATTTGAGTTGTCTTCAGTTTTGGCTATTTTGCGTAAAGCTGCTAGCTTTGTATGAAGATAGATTGTCAAATAAGAATCTACAAATGGAATTTCTTGGTTATAATGTTGGCTATTTTTTAACTTTGTGAGAAACTGCCGAATTGTTTTTCAAAGTGGTTGCACTATTGTGCATTCCCACCAGCAATATATGACAGTGCCAGTTGCTTCAAATATTATTGATAATTGTACAGGCCCGGCTTCATTTTCTTGAATGTCAGTCTTTAAGTTGATTTTCTAGAGGGTAAGTAAGTGCTATTTAATTGTGGTTAACAGTGATGTTGGTTAACCAGCTTATCAGCTTTTTTCTATGGCTTGTGCTTTTTGTATCCTAAGAAGTATTTGCATATCCCAAAGTCAGGAAATTTTTTTTTGCATTTTCTTCTAGAAGTTATATGGTTTTAGCTTTTAAGTTTAGATCTGTGATCTGAATTATGAGTTGATGTATGTGTGTAGTGTGAGATAAAGACAGAACTTCCTTTCTTTCATATGGATGTGTAGTTATATCAGCATTATTTGTTGAAAAGCCCATTCTTTCCATACTGATTTTGGCAACTTTATTAAAAACCAAACAAATCACAGCCTTTGAGACAGGAGTCCCCTGTGTTTCTCGTTTGCTCAAAATCTCAATACAAAAACAAAAAACCTGACCATATATATGTATGTCTGTGTGTGTATATCTATCTATACCTATCATCTATCTGTGTGTGTGTGTGTGTGTGTGTGTGTGTGTGTGTGTGTGTATCTTCAATTCTATCCATTAATCCTTTATTTGGTACATCGTGTTTAGGATTCTTATTTCTTCTTGGTATTTTATCATTATAGAATGTCTGTCTATATTGCTGTCTATCTTACTCCGAAGAGTACTTTTTCTGATAGGCATTTTAGGTTTATCAGGATTATTTTTACATAATACGACTTCCCCAGTTCTTTTGTTTTAACTTGTCTCTGTAAAGTACATTTCTTATAGACAATATGTGATTGGATCTTGCTTTTTTAAAAATCCAGTCTAGCAACTTCTACCTTCTAATGGTCTTGTTTAGACCCTTCACATTTAATGTAATTACCTGTATAGTAGGGTTTGAATCTATTGTTTTGCCATTTGATTTCACTTAGTTCATCTGTTATTCTTTTTTATTTTTTCCCCACATCTTTTAATGACTTAGTTTTGTCTCCAGTTTGGCTTATTAACATTCTCTTTTGCCCTTTTGGTTATTCTAGGATTTACAATATGAAAATTTAATTTATAACAGTTTACCTTCAAATAATTTGGACTGCTTTATATATAAAATATAAAAACTTAATGTCAGAATACTTCCATTTCTTCCATCCTGTCTTTTATGATATTATATATTGCTTTACTTCTGTATATGTCATAACCTCTCAAATACATATTATTAATTTTGCTTTAAAAAATCATTTATTAGGGCTGGGGCTGTAGCTCAGTGGTAGAGTGCTTGCCTTGCACATTTGAGGCACTGGGTTCGATCCTCAGCACCACATAAAAATAAGTAAGTAAATAAAGATAATGTCCATCTACAACTAAAAAAATTTTGTAAAGTCATTTATGTTTTTTAGAAATTGAAATTCACAACATCAAGCTAGCTGTTTTTATTTATTTATTTGTTTGTTTGTTTATTTATTTATTTATTTGCAGTCCTAGGCATTAAACCCAGGGTTGTTCTACACCTGAGCTACAACCCCAGCCCTTTTTATATATTTTCTAAAATTTTGAGACAGGGTCTTACACCCAGAAAAATTAACCATTTTAGAGTGAACAATCCAGTGGCATTTAGTACATTCATAGGATTGTATAACTATTCCTCTATCAAGTTTAAACATTTTTATTAAACATTTTTATCACATTGTAATAATATTTTATACCCATTGAGCAATTGGTATGTGTTCTTCCCTCCCCCAGCTCCTGGTATTCCCCCATCTGGGTACCTTCACTGTGGGTTTACCTATTTTGGATTTTTCATATGAATGGAATCATAAGATGTGAAATTTATTTTTTAAATAATCAGAAGCTGGAAAAGAAATCTTTTACCTAAATAGTTTGCATTTTTATCACTCTTTTTTCCTTGATCCAAGTTTCCTTATCTGTTTTTCTTTTACCTCAAGAACTTCCTTTAATATTTCTTAGAGTATAGTTCTGTTGGCTTTGAATTTATTCAGCTTTTGTCTATCTTTATTTTACTTTCATCTTCTAAGATGATTTTTGCTGGATATAGCATTCTATATACACAGCCTTTTTTTTTCTGCTTTGTTTTTTCTGTCAATACTTTATAGATATCTTTACATTTTCTTTTTTTAAAATATATATATTTTCAGTTGTAGATGGACACAATATATTTATTTTTATGTGGTGCCGAGGAGCAAACCAGTGCTTCATGGGTGCTAGGTGAGTGCTATACCACTGAGACACAACCCCAGCCCCTCCGTGGTTTTTTGACCTGCATTATTTCTTATAATAAATGTTGAAATAATCTTATCTTTGTTTCTATCTTTGTAATAGGTATTCTTATTTCTGTCTTCTTTTAAGATATGTGCATCATATGCATCTGTGTTGATGGCAACCATAGATACTTTTCTGTTCATTGATAATAATTTTCATTAAATTTTGCACTGTCATCAGGTCAAATAGCCTACCCCATTGTCTTCGAATTTCCTATTTCCATCATAATTATCATAGCCAAATTGTTTTTTTCAAGAACTTTATTCCAGTTGTTTATCATTGATAGTTAAGTAACACTTGGCTGCTGCAGTAGTGCCATGCATTACTGGAACACTGTATCATCACTGCCTTTCAATTCATCTAGATCAGAAAACCAAAGATAACTTTTTAGCCTTTAGGAGTCTGTTTCCTGTAACTGTTCTAATAGCAATTACTTTGTCAGTCACAGTTCACTGCAAGAAACCATTCTAGGTATCTAAAGCAAGAAGCCACAGAGATTTGGAGTTTGAATGCTCCAAATCATGTCTCTACTTTGCAGGAAAATTGGCAACAGTAATAATGTTTTTTTGTTTTGATTTGGTCTTCCAAATATCACTTAAATGTGTTCTCTTAGTGGAACCTAATTGTTTTTTAGGGAGTGGTGCTGGAGATTGAACCCAGGGGCGCTTTACCAGTGAGCTACATTCTTAGCCCTTTTTAGTTTTTATTTGGAGAACAGGGTCTTGCTAAATTGCTGACATTGGCCTCGAACTTGCAGTCCTCCTGCATCAGCTTTCCAAGTCACTGGGATTGTAAGTGTGCGCTACCATGCCCAACCGGAAAGTATAATTTTTAGTGTAACTTTCCATTCCACATTAGTCAGCATACTATGAAAATAACCACCAAATCTCAGGAATTTATGTAACAAAGGTTTATTTCTTGCTTATCTTACATTAGTGGCTGAGAGCTGGCTGCGGCTCTCCATATGCCATCTCATTGTAAAGAGCAGGCAACTCTTTTCTGGACCTTGCCGTTCTTGGAAGAGGTAGAGAAGAAATAGAAACATGTGGTTTTTAAAGCTTTTAAGCGCAGATTAGCACATCTGATGTATCACATCAGAATGCCACATGTGCTTATGTTCCATATGTGTTTAACAGAATAGAATGGCTTTCTGTATGTGTGGGGAAGGAGGGCATGTAGGCCTGGGGCTACCTGGCTACATAAACACCCAGTGAAGGATCTTGCACTGATTGATAATGATGTTCCATGATCAGAGGAGACTTATTATCTCAACCCAGTCACTAATGATTCTCTCTCCCAGATGAAGACACTGAGCCATCAAGATCTTATGGGGATCCAGTCTTGCTTTTTTTTATTTAAACACTTATCATGTAAAATGTCATTGATGAAACTGTAAGAGAAAGCCATTTTAGTGTTTATGTAAGCCCAGGTCAAATCTCTAAAGAAAATCAATGCTGTTTACTTTCTCTATAAACTGTGCACCATATATAACCACATTGCAAACTGTTCTGTGCTATGTAAAAATTTACTATAGCTATCCCTTTGTAGTGTGACTTGGCAGGGCAAATTGGCCTCTTTTACTTTCTACTTTTGTGGACATTTGGCTGTTAACCTCTGTAGATCTGTAATATGTAGTTGTAGGTGTGCTGATTAGACATCTGAATGTCTTTTTTTTTTACTTAAGAAGTATTTATTTGTTGTTTGCCAAGTTGATATTTTTAATATGGGAGGTGATAGACAAAAGATTAATGGTACATTATGATTAAATGCTATAGTAAAGTTATGTACCTACTTGGTAGCCTAGAAGAAAGAATACCTGTGAATATGAAGACATGTTGTCAGGAGGAGGTGGGTGGGGGGAATTGAACTTTGAGAGGCCGGTAGTTAAAGTGACTTCTGGAACATAGGGTGTGGGAAATGCAGTGGCACAAATTAAAACTGGGTAGGTAGAAGGAACTGGATTGTGAAGGACTTGCCATGTTAGAAGGAGGATTTCTTCTAGGCATGGGGCCCTGAAGGATGTTAAGGAAGGAAGTCTACTTGCTATGTCTTGGTGTGAGAGTAGAGAGAGTGAAGCCTGGAAACTAGTGGTGGGTTATAATTAAGTCTCCACAATTGGAGGTCTGAATAAATAAAGCTTTGGAAGCAAGGAGGTTTCAGATTTTATAGATATTTAGTGACTAGAATCTACAAAAATGTGCCAGAGAGGGAGAATAAAGACTTAGGATTGATGTTGGATGACTGAAACTGGCCCCGACTTTGACATAGGTATGGAAAGAATAAAGGTTTTGAGTGTAAATGTTTCTTTTAAGAACATTCAGGTAGAGCGGTCCAGGGGCAGTTGGTAAATCCTGGGCTTTCTTTTCTCCTATGCCTTAGAATATTGGAAATCTTGAAACAAAAATTTAATTATGATAGATTTTTTTCCCCCCCATTTTTAAGAATTTGAGATTCACCAAACTTTGGTCTTAAAAAGGAATAAAGCTGAGGCTGGGGATATAGTTCAGTTGGTAGAGTGCTTGCCTTGCGTGCACAAGGCCCCGGGTTGGATCCCCAGCATCAAACAAACAAACAAAAAAGGAACAAAGCTTTGTGCTTATTAGAATAGTGGGGGGTTTTAATTTAAAAGTTCAATTTATAGGAAAAGACATACAATAAACTGTTATCTGAAGTCAATCATTTGACTATAATTGATTTAGATGTTTCTTCTGGCATTTATCCACATATCTCAGTGTGTTAATGTATTGTTATTGTTTACTTTATCATGCTTATATGTTATTGATTTCCTGTGATTTAAGATGAGAATTTAGTTCTTTTATATTTCTACACACCTCACCTCTCCTGTTCTTTTAATACCACAATTTTTGGTTTAATAAAAAACACATTTATATTATAGCTATATAAATGATCCCTGAAGGGCCAAAAGTATACTCAGATCCTCACATTTTCTTTCACCTAGAACTATGCTATTAGTTGCCTTATTTGCATTTACATAATTCCTTTTAGATATAGTCTTAAAAGTTTTAGCAGCTTCATAGATTGACCATCTGATGACTGGTGTTTTTGAAATGCTCAAACAAATCAGTTTGTTTACTGTCTGCTTGTGAAGCTGTCCTCTTGTTCCTGCTTATTCCTTGGGGCCATGCATAGTTGGCAGCTTCCCATATAGATGGGAATGATTGCTTCTTTATATTTTCCTTTTTGTTGGTGAATGTGTGTGTGTGTGTGTGTGTAGAACATATCTTTTTTTGGTACCAGTGATTAAACCCAGGGCACTTAACCACTGAGCCACATCCCCAGTCTTTTTTTTTTTTGAGACAGGATCTCATTTGCATAGGGCCTCAATAAGTCACTGAGGCTGGCTTCCAATTCAAAATCCTCCTGCCTCAGCCTCCTGAGCCCTACCATGCCCAGCTGTACAGAAAGAAAATATCTTAATATTGTTTTTATACTTTATTAACAATTCAGGTATAAGATTCTTAAGTGAAATTTCCCTTAAAATTTTGTTAAGTGTTGCTTCATTTACATTAAACTAGCATGCTACAATGAATGAAGGAGTCAGGTAACATTTTAATTCTTGTTCTGTATGTGACATTTTTTTCCCCTTTGAGAAAATTTGTGTGATATTTTCTTACAGGAGCACGTCAATATTTTTCTGTACATTTTCTCTATTAACCCTTTCTCTCAAATTGTTGGTGGTAAACATGGTAGTTGGTAGAACATGGTAGTGAAATGTTGAATTTCCTGTTTTGATCTTCTAAGTCTTTTAATTTTTGCTATATACTGTTTCTCTTAATGCTCTGAGAGAGTTCCTGGATGTTTTCTTTTTTCTTCATCCCCTGGATTTTAAACATTGGCAGATTACTACTTTTTCTTGATAGTGATCTTGACTTTTATCTTAGGGTAAGAATTATAGTGGCTTTTTGTTTGTTTGTTTGTTTAAGAAAAAGTTTATTCTACTTAAATTATCTTTGTTTTAGCTTGTCAACTTTTTGTTTTTGGTCTTCCATCTCTAAGACTTTGTGTAAATCTTTGGAAATCCTTAGCCATCTATTCATATTTAAAACCAAAAAAGGCTAATAAGCAGTTCTGTGTGTATAGAGGGCCTTGTCAAGCTTAGTTGGTCTTCACCTTTTGCTGATTAAATGCAGGGCTGCATTTATTATTTATTTATTTATTTATTTTTTAAAGAGAGAGAGAAAGAGAGAGAGAATTTTTTTAATATTTATTTTTTAGTTTTCGGCGACACAACATCTTTCTTTGTGGTGCTAAGGATCGAACCCGGGCCGCACGCATGCCAGGCGAGGGCACTACCGCTTGAGCCACATCCCCAGCCTGAAGAGCTGCATTTATTGGCTGATTAAAGGCAGAGCTGCATTTTGTTGAGGAACTTCCAAGTATTCATATGTGAACAAACGTCTTTTCTCTCAACCATTGAGTTTTGTAGAAAAGGATCTTCTAAAAAAAGGTAGGGGTTGGGAGATGGAACAGGAAGAAAAGGAGCAAGGTAGATGCAGGAGTGTTTCTTGTGCTCATGTTTGACTCTTGCTTCATCAGCCCTGTGTTTCACACCTCCCACCCATGCTTTACATGTATCTGTGCCTCCCAAGTCTTAATACTTTGTCTTCCAGTTTCTTCACAGAATAACACTTTTCTAGCTTCTTTCTAGTTTTTGGCCTACAGACTTTTGCAGTCAATCTTCATTCCACCTCTCACCCCTTTCCATCTCTTCCTCATTGTATCCTGTCCTCAAATCCTGAACCTTGCAGGTCTGGCAGGGCAAGATGGCTCCCTTTCTGTTGGGATACATGTCAGCACTTGCCTTTTGTGATTCCTTCAAAGTTCACATGTTCTTAGTCTTCATGCCAAGGAGAGACTGACCTGTTTAAATCTTGGAAGACATCAGAGAATTTTAAAACCATGGCAGACCTGTAACCAACAGTTTATACCTATATAATCTCAGTTGATAATACTTTGAAGTTTGAATAACTTCGAATTTTTTAAAATTTTGGATTAGGTGAACTTGGTACCATAATGGATGGCTTGGTAGTCCTTGGCCATTTCATATTGTTATAACATGTTCATGTTAGGAACTATGTCATAGGTTCAAGATAATGAAATTGTAGTACAGTGTTGTGCAGTTACCATTCTAAAAGAATGGAGATCTCAGTTCTTTCTGGTCGCCCTACAGCTAGGTAGTGTTTTTGTTTTGGTTTTTGTTTTGAGATAGTAGTAGTAAAGGAAGTTTCTGCTATTCTATTACATTTTCTCAAGTTGGAAAATGTGTGAATTCCTAAGCAGTAAAAGAGTAACAATGTATTTCCCATATAAGTTTTAAAGTTTACAATGGGAGAAGTGGTACTTCATTTGATACAAAGGCCAGACAGGTTAGATAGTGTCAGATATTGGTACAGTTATAACCTTACCTGGACCAAAATGTTTTTTGTTTATTATGGTTTTGTTTTTGTTTTTATGTAGGGTGAGGGGTTGGTAGCATAGAACCCTTAAAGAATGTGTTAATGAGGACCTATATAAAATGACACATTAGATATATTTGATATATTGTTATTAGGAAGAATGACTTCATAATGATCACAGATATTTTAAATTGTCCAGTGTTTCAGTTGAATTGTGCAGACCACAGACCTTAACACCTAGAAACTTCCCAAACACCTAAAACTCACAAGTTTTTGAAAGGATTCACCCCACTTAAAAAAACAAGTGCTTCACTAGGAATTAATATTAGCTACCTTCTTCTATTGGCAAATCAAAGTATACCCAAGTAGGCGGTGCAAGTTTTGTTTTATTCTAATAAGGAAAAGTATATTTAAAGATTTCAGTAACTCCTTTTACTGATTTTTTAAGCTGATCAGTTTCTCTGAGGATCAACTAAGTATCACTGTTTTATTTGTATCAGAGTTATTAGCTAGGATTTTTCTGTCTTAAGTAAAACTTAACCTCCCCCCACTTATTAGATACACTGCCTGGTTCAGCTTCGGGTTCTCCTCTTCCACTCTGACCATGCCCTTTCTTGATTGCCAAGGCCTTCTTCTGAAAGTTTTGTTCTTTTTTTTTTTTTTTTTTTTTTTTTTTTAGAGAGAGAGTGTGTGTGTGGGGGGGGGGAGAGAGAGAGAGATAGAGAATTTTTTAATATTTTTTAATTCTCGGCGGACACAACATCTTTGTATGTGGTGCTGAGGATCGAACCCGGGCCGCATGCCAGGCGAGCGCGCTACTGCTTGAGCCACATCCCCAGCCCCTGAAAGTTTTGTTCTTGACCGTTAGCTTCATTCTTGTAAGAGTTCAGTCATACTTGTGTGCTGCAGGGAGCAGAATATTGTGCCCAGTGGTAATGTCTTGGACAACACAGATATACTAAGTGGTTATTGACTGCTGGGTACACATGATCACAAGAAATCACAAATTTTCTTCTACAAAGTATATGCTGGCTAGAGTTAGATAAACTAGAGTTCTTTTTGGCTACTCCATTCTTCTTTTTTTTTTTTAATATTTATTTTTTAGTTGTAGTTGGTCACAATACCTTTATTTATTTATTTTTATGTAGTGCTGAGGATCAAACCCAGGGCCTCTCACGTGCTAGGCAGGCACTGTACCGCTGAGCCACAACCTCAGCCCTCCTACTCCATTCTAATTTCAAATTTATAATTTTAGTTCATCTAAAAAGTTTATTTCAAACATAATTTAGCTTATTAAATTTGACTTAATTATTTATTTTAGAATTGCCATTATTGTAGTCTTTTTAAAGAGTCAATTTTAACTGAAAGTAACTTTTGGGGGGGTATGGAATAGGGATATAGAGTAGCACTTATAGAGTCTGATGTGAAACAGTTCTGGCTACTCTTTTAACATGGTCTTTAATATGTATTGTTATTTGACTAATTCAAATTGTTGACAGCTGACAAACCCCTTATTTTCAGTACACAGAAGAGAAACTTTTATGTGACCCCCTGGCTGTCCTAAGCTACCATCGCAGTGGCATTAGTTAGTGATTCTCAAGCTTGAGCTGTCTTGACAAGCTGGAGCAAGGCTTGTTAGATCTAGGGTCCCACCTAGGCTCTGGCCTGGCAGTTTGCTTTTGCAGCAGTTTTCAGGTGATGCTGTTGCTGATACTGCTCTGGAGGTCACTTTTGAGAACCACTGAAAGCAGGTAGTGATCAGCCTTTGCAGTAGACCAAGCTTATTGTAATTTCTGAATTTATTCCCCTCTTAAATAAATTCAAGGAAATAACACCAGAAATCATTCAAAGGATTATTTAGTAGGATTAACCTGATTTACTTTAGCCTGTGTGAAATCAAATGTGATTTAAGCCTTAATTCTAAAACAAATACTAAGTAGTAGTATGCCTTGGACTTTTTCTAGTGGGCATTCATTTTAATACTAAATTAGTCCACTTCAGACTTAATATTGAATACCTACCAATTGTTTGGTACTCTGTTGGTGAATTTCTTCTCCATGGGGCTTATGTTTAGTGTGTAATGGATCAACAATAATAAGTAAATAAGTTGTTTTGATAAGTTATTTGGTCAAAAAAGGATGAGTGTTTATTACTGCCTGGTATGAGTTATACATCTCGAGTAGTTTCCTGTTTATTAGCAGCCTGGTATTTCTTAAACCTTAGGTTCCAGCTATTCCATGTGTTTTAGACTTTGTTTCATTTTACTTTACTAAAGTTTGGTTAAACTGTCTTCTCAGTAGGATTTAGATCATATGAACTTGTTATCTGTTTCTTTTTTTTATTTTTTATTTTTTGGCGGACACAACATCTTTGTTTGTATGTGGTGCTGAGGTTCGAACCCGGGCCGCATGCATGCCAGGCGAGCGCGCTACCGCTTGAGTCACATCCCCAGCCCATTGTTATCTGTTTCTAGGTTTAAGCCTTGTATAACATTATCTTTGAGGCTTACACCATGGATCTTTAAATTTTTTTTTTTAATGTGAATGTTTCTAGAAGACATATACAGTTCATTCTTTTGTAAAATTCTTTTACCAAACTTGATTTATTAACTTGTGTTTACTGGCCTAGTTTTGTAGGCATCTGATTTTGTAGAACTAGCCCCCCCCCACCCTGCCTTTTTTATTTTTTTAGGATTTGGAGTCCTGCCAGGTTGTCCAGCCTGTTTTGGGACTCCTGGGCTCAAGTGATCCTCCTACTTCAGCCTGCCAAAGTAACTAGGACTGCAGTCATGCAACACTATGCTTGGTCTTTATAGTGCTTTTTAAAATTGACTTAAAAAGTAATCCATTATTTTCAAGTGGAAAATGTTAGATAAAATTTAGTAATTTAATGGTGATTTCAATTTTATCTGGATTATGTGTGTGTGTTTTTTTAATGAACACAATACCTTTATTTATTTACTTACTTTTATCTAGTGCTGAGGATTGAATCCAGTGCCTCACACATACTAGGCAAGTGCTCTACCACTGAGCTATAACTCCAGCCCCAAGATTCTGTGTTTTCATTTGGATTCACAGTTGTTAACGTTGCATATCATATCCAGAAAAGGAATTTAAAAGGTAGAATTCAAGAATTTCTTAGTTCACTGGAAATCTTTTAACCACAGACATGTATGTTGAAAAAAAAGACTGGTATGCACCGTGTATTGGTGGGGAATTATGAGTGATTTTTCTTTTTTGCTTTTGTTTTCTAATATATACTTAATGCCTAACTACTAAAATCAAGACATAAAATTGAAAAATATTGTCTAAATTATTTGGCTTTGTTAGTCTTCTGAGATTTCTCCATGTGGTCTGCACTCTGACCTATATAGCACTGCATGTTGCCTTTTTAAATTGGTAAGCTAGTTGTTTTATTTATTGCATGAATTTTGACTGTGGTTTCTTCTGGTAAGTCCACATTTTTCAATGGTGAAAGTTTAAAGGGATTTCATTTCTTTAATCAGCAGATCTAATTTTTAAAGTTCAAGGCTGCATACCTATACACATGAGGCTATGTGTTTAAACTGCTGATAAACTGCTAATGGTTTTTGTTTTTTTAATCAGGAATGGGTTGGTATTAGCAAAGAAATAACCAGTATCTTAAAGTTCCCTGCATTGTCATCATAAATGTGGACCGAGGATTGTGTGAGGAGCCCTCCTTAGACCAGCTTATACTCACTCTTCAGGCCTCCTCTGGCTCTGCCCATACTCGCCCAAGTTCTGCTTCTCTTGCCACTGGTGAGGATTGGCTGGCCTGAGAAAAAGGTTACATTTGTTAGCATGTGAGGCCAGCTGAGTTGACTTCTTCATCTGATTTTTAAATAAAATGTATTTGAAAATAGGTGCATATTATATATGTTTGTGGAAATAGATGTAACTCTTTTTTTTCTGTATGTGGAAAGAGGCTTCTTTACTGTTCCTTGAGTTATCGTCATTTTTTTAAAAAATGCCCCTTTTCAAAGATCTTTAAAAGCAGAGCATTAAAAAAAACCAAACAGGGTTAGGAATATAGCTCAGTTGGTAGAGTGCTTGCCTCCCATGCACAAGGCCCTGGGTTCAGTCCCCAGCACCACCAAAAAAAAAAAAAAAGGAAAAAAAATAAGTAAAAATAAAATACAAATTTCTTTAAAAAATAAGAAAGATACCTGAGTGGCATCAGTGGTTTCTGCTTCTAAAGTTGGTCTCCATTCTGTCCTAATAGCTAGAGGACTTTTTAATTTTTTTTTATTTTAATTTTTTAATTATTTACACACACACACGTAATAGCTAGAGGTCTTTATATTTTAGTTCCTTTCTCTTCCTCTTTCATGTGTTTGACTCGGTGACTTGCTGAGGTCTGACTCCTATGCTTGAGAAGTAGGCACGCTCCCCACTGTGGCCACGTGGTGTGGTTTGTTGAGCTCAGCAGGCCAGGAGCCCAAGGACTAGTGTGTGGGGTCTTGGCTTTGTGGAACTGGCAGCCTTCTCTTTGAGTATTACACTCCTGTTCTTCAGGTTTCAGCTTTTGGTTGTATACTGATAAGGGATTCACACATAGAATATAATTTCCTTTTCAGTTTTCTTTGAATCCTTTAGATTACATGAGCAGAAATGTAGTGTGTAACACTTTTCAACATCTGCCAATCTCTTTTAACAGGGAAAGCCAACTTCGGGCTCAGAACACTTGGCAGGCAGCAGGACCTCACTAGAATTTGACAACATCATATTATTTGTATATTGCCATCTGTTTAATGGCAAGCAATGTGGATTTTCTGTTTTTAAGAGACCTTCCTTCCCCTTTTTCTTTTTTAAAAAGCACAAATAGTTTTAAGTACAAGGTAATGAGACCAGGAAGCACTTGTAAGGGAGTTGAGGAAGTGAGATAGAGAAGGTAAGGAAGCTGGCAGAGTCTGTCACCACTCTGAGCCCAATCCCTGTAGGGAACTCTGGGTGTTAGTATAGCACCCGTGTCTCAGTTATTTCACCTGACAGCAGAGGGATCTACTGAGGTAATGAGGCTGAATCCTCATTAGCCATTGATTGAAAGTAGCTGGAGAGTATGGCTACTTCTCTACCGCTCCCAACCTGCCTCTCCTCTCTAGAGCAAGTTATGGCAGCTAGACAGAACACTGAGGCAAGTAATTGTAGGTGTTGACAGTTGGCCTTTGTGGACAAGGGTATGTTGATTTCCGTTGCTGTGACAAAATATCAGAGCAAAACAACCTAAAGGGGAGAAAGATTTATTTTGGCTTATAGGTTCAGAGGTTTCAGTCCATGATTGCATGACCCCATTGCTTTGGACCTCTGGCAAGACAGAACATCATGGTGAGGAGCTTGTGATAGAACAAAGCGGCTTATCACATGGCAGCTGGGAAGGTTTTTATAACAAAGTCCCCCTCCATTAAGCTATGAATCCATAAATTCATTCCTGAGGTTGGAGCCCTCATGATCCAGTCACCTCCCAAAAGCCCTGAAGACTGCTGTGTTGGGGTCCAACTCTTCAACTCATGAGGTTTGGGAGAACATTTAAGATCAAACCATAATAGTAAGTGGGTGAGGCACCAGCAGCATCTGCTACACCTGCAGATAAGCTAAGCTTTTTCTGCTCCTCCTCTTAGTAAACAGCAGCCCTGACTTTTGGTGCTCAGGCCAAAAACTTGGGAGTTATCCTTGAACGTTCTTTTAGATCTCTCATCCAGTCCATTAGCAATTCTTACTGGCTTTGCCTTTAAAATATATTCAGAATCTGACCTCTCCCTATAATCTTCAAGGCCACCACTTGGCCCCAACCCTACCCTCTCCCCCAAATCACAGCTTTCTAAATTAGTTTACTCTCAACACAGCAGATGGAATGGTCCCATACAAAACGTAAGTCAGATCATGGCACTCCTGCTTAAAACCCTCCAGAGGCTCCCATCTTACTCAGTTTTTACAGTGATCCAGAAGGCCCTGCGTGGTATGGCAGCCTCTTAGTTGTGTGTGTGTGCATATGTGCACACAGTTCTTTTTGTCTTTAGTTTTACATTTAATCCGATACTCCTTTCCTCTCCATTCTCTTCATTGTGAGTTCTGATTTGTAAATTATTTGGTCACAGTTGGTTTTTCATCTTTACTAGTATAGCCTTATTGATTTCTTCTTCTTCTTCTTTTTTTTTTTTTTTGACAGTGAATTCACTTTATGGCATACGATGTTGTTGGTTTTGACAAATGCATGGATGTGGTATCTAATACCACAGTTCCATACAAAATAATTCATTGCCCTAAAAATTTCCCCATGGTACCTTTTTATAGATAATCCTTTACCACCCAGCCCTTTGGAATCAGTAATATGTTTTTCTTCCTATAGTTTTGCCTTTATTAGTGTCATATAAGTGGGACTCAAAATATGGATCCTTTTGGGTCTGACTTCCTTAACTTAAGAAAAAAAATTTTTTTTTTCTGTGTTGGGGAATAAGTCCAGGGCTTCACATATGCTAAGCAGGTACAGTACTGCTGAGCTACATTCCCAGCCCCAACAAAATATTTTTAAGGTTATACTTTATTGTTTTATGATTCAGTAGATCATTTATCAAGTGTCCCTTAAAATAAGTTAAGTGAAGATGAAATTGAATTGGTTTAAAGAAAATATTAAATAAAGATGAATAAAAATGATAGATTAAAAGAAATCTTGCTGGGGAAGTGGCTCAAGTGGTAGCGCTCGCCTGGCATGTGTGCGGCCCGGGTTTGATCCTCCGCACCACATACAAACAAAGATGTTGTGTCCACTGAAAACTAAAAAAAAAAAAAAATCTTGAACCTGAATGACCAAGGTTGGAAGTCACTAATGTGATAGACTTTACTTGGTACTTCTGCCAGTACTTAACCATGTGTTCTTGGGGGAAGCCACTTAACCTTTCTGCTCTCCAGTTTCTGGTGAAATAAACAGCAAAATACTGATTCAGTACTTGTAAGCTCCTATGTCGCAGGGTAGCTCATATTCTTCAAGTAGTTCTTTTTTAATATTAGCATTCCATTGTTGTGAAGCAGTTGTCACCCCTGGATCTCAAAATTGTTAAGACCAGCTATTACAAATGCTTCATAATGAATGAGTCTGTTTGAAGGAATAAGGTAAGACTTTGATGTCAGGCTCCAGAACACGAACAGGTTTTCAGGTGGGCTTGTCAAGTTGCACATGGTAAGAGCCCAAGTTAGAGTTCTGGTGAAAACTAAAAGGTACTTGAAGCACCATAAAGCTAAACGCATTTTCTGGCAGCCTCTTTGATGACTGTTAGCATTTAGACCTTAATACCTGTAGTCCTATCATTAGGTAGATTTTCCCAGGAATATCTATAAATATTGATGGTGTTTATTGTTTCCTAGAACCTTCTTGTGATTCACTGATAGGCCACTTATAATTGACAATGTCTTTTAAGGGTCAGCATATTTGAAAATACTTCATTGATGGCAGAAGCTTACAGAAAACTGGGAAAGAAACCAGTAATACTTGTTTTGTTGTTTTTAAAGATGGGCAGATTCATAGCTGCTTAACTTCTCTGACCAGGTATTTTTCCCTTTTAATTGAAATGTGATGGGTAGTTAATAAAAGAATGGATTTGTGAGTACAAAATTGCTATGATTTGTGTTCATTTTATGTGGCACATAGTAATACTTATTTTACTTTTTACTTGTAGTAATGAATGTTATAACTATTGAAGATTATAAGAGCACATACTGGCCAAAATTGGATGGTGCCATAGATCAACTTTTAACTCAGAGTCCTGGTGACTATATCCCCATATCCTATGAACAGATATACAGGTAAGTCAAGATTTAATTTGCTTGGGTTTGAAAGGGTTTATTGAGGTTCAGGGCAACTTTGAGTTATGACAGCATGCATGCATGTGATATATAAAATACACAAAGTGAGACTCTTAAGTATTTATGTATTCCACACTTGTGGATTGGATGTTTGATTTATACTTTTTAATTCAAAAGTGGTTTTTAAATCAAGACTTCTGCTACCTCAGCCTGCCACATCCACCATAGATAATGAAGAAACTGGAGGTCACCAAGGAGACAAGAATGACTGAAGTGTCTGGTGTAGAAAATCAGCACAGTGACAGGAAGAAGAAATAACAACTATGTTGTTTCACACAACTAATGTACAAAGAGATTGTATTGCAGACATTTTTGTCAGTTAGACACTTTCTTTCTACTGATTATTGCTTTCTTCCTTATTTTGAAATTGATCTTCCTTATTTTGAGATTGATTTATTTAAAAAAAAAAAAAAGCAAGAGAGAACCTGACTTTTAAGGAGTTATCATATTCAGACCCTTGGATCATCACCAGTATTGGAACAGCTAGTGCTGGAATACACTCTACTCAAGATTATTTGCAGTTAGTGGTAATATCTTTTCCATCCAGACATTGATTGGGGAGGGCAAATTTTTATTAAAAGTTGTGGTCAGTCACTGGTTTTAAATCTGAATTATTTGATTAGTGGTAATATATTAAAAATGTGCTTTCACCTTAGATTGAGTTAAGTGCATCTTCATTAACTTGGTTTTTTGTTTGGTTTTACAGTTGTGTGTATAAGTGTGTATGCCAGCAACACTCGGAACAGATGTATAGTGACCTGATTAAAAAGATAACTAATCACTTAGAGAGAGTTTCAAAGGAGCTGCAGGTAAAGAACTGATTGTGTTGATTTTTGTTTCTTTGGGTTTTTCTGGCTGGTTGAAATTAGACTGTTTAATATTTGGGATCTTGTTCATTTTCTTATGATATAAATTTATAAATATTCCCTAGATGATTATTGATCAAATCTTTAGAGTAGATTCTTTGAAAATATGACATAAATTATAGATATTTTTAGATGGAGTATATTTTAGACCTTAAGTGATCCCAGTTATTACTATGTCAACATTTTTTCAGATAAAAACCTTATTTTTCTCTTTAATATTTAGTGACTTTTATAGCATAAATATACACAATAGTTTGTATTTTTTTTCTGGAACTTTTATTATTTCACGAGTAGTTTGCCTAATTTCTTTTACTTGCCAATGTGAAAAACTGAAGTCGACTTGATAAACTCCCTGTAGTAGATAAACAGCATGCTGGTTCTTTCATTCTAGGGTGAGAGGGCTGTAGGAAATGCTCAGTTTAAGAGGCACTTGGCCTTCTGGTCCTCATCTTTCCTCTTTACTGGCCTGCCTCAGCATAGCTTCCAGTGCTTGAAGGTCAGTCAGGGTCAGATACTACTTTAGTTCTGGAGTAGAAATAACATGATATCTAGAAAGTCCTTTAGCAGTAGAGTATCAGGAATTGCTGTACAACTAGGAACTACTCCAACAATTGTGAAATAAAGCACATTTTCTGGTAAGTGCTGGGGTAGACTCTCACGTGGATAATGTTCCTCACTTACCTTGTGGTCTGAGGTTGTTGTATTAAATAGGTTTTTAAAAATTATCACCAGAGCTAAATTTTATTATAGTCAAATGTGTACTTTTCTTCTTACTAGTGTAAAATTGTTTGCTAGAAAATATAAAATCTTCATTTAACAGAAATATTTAGTGCCTAGGCATTGCATATAAATTGTAGATGAAACCCAAGACCTGTGCATTAAAACTTTGAATGATTGGCTAATTCTTGACACCACCCAGGCCCTGGATTCTCACCTGAATCCAAGTTATTGCCAAAACCCATTTACATTTACCTCTCTCTGGACTCTATCTATTCTGGGCATTTGCCAGTCTCCTGGTTTTGGTCACGTTATCTCTCCAGTGTTTTACTACAATGCTCATCTCAGCTGATTGCTCTTCCATACTTTATTTATTCCATACTTTATTGTGTACCTTAATTCATTTAACCACTCTAAATAATGAATATTTAGTTGTTTTATTACTAACAATGCTACAATGAATTATTAGTCTTGTAAGTAACATCATTTACCACATCCACCTAGAGGGTCATTAAAGTGTTACTAAGTTACACTCTAGTCATCTATGTATCAGAGTGTGTTTTCCTTGCAGGTTATGAAACCAAATCATTTTTACTTTTATATTAGCAGAGGAATGGTTCTTTAAAGATTAAAACTAGATAAGGGTTATGTCTCTTTTAATGTTTTTAAAAAACAAGTATATTAATAAATGTAAAGTTAACATGATTTGGGGAGTTTAGTTATTTTTTAATTCACTATATGCCCCACTTTGAGCTCAACAGTATAGTCCTGTTAAAAAAAAAAAAACTAGCTTCAAAATGATCTCTTTTTGTAAGATTATGATGTCTGTAATCATTATTAAACAGCAAGAAAGAATGGTTCAAAACCTGAAGACCTAGAGCTCAATTTTGCCTCTTAGCACTTATATACCTCTTGATTAAACATGCAAACACTGTTTTGTAAATTTTCTCAATTTTAAAATCAAATAGCTTTACTAAAATATGTGGTCCCTTTACACTAAGTTGTAAGGCTTTTTTTTTTTTCCTTCTGATTCCTATATGGCAAAATCTTTTCATTCTTTTCTCAATATTAAACTCATTTCTGTCTACCTATGTGAAGCCTTCCTGACCCTTGCACTCTCCTCGAGCAGACCAGAACAAATAGTTGTTTTTTTGTTTCTTTGTTTGTAATCCTGTAGCATCTTGGAAATAACAACTCTATTAGGGCAATGATTATGTTATAATTTTTAGTTTATACTGCTTCACAGGCCCCCCTTGAGGGTGGGGATTCCATCTCGTTTCTCATTTTATCCTTAAGTGTCTGGCACAACTATAAGTCAGCAAATGTTTATGCTTAGCAGCTAAGTCTGACCTGTTCCAGTGGAAAGAGCAGCATAATTAGTGTCCTGTGATTGCTAATCTTTATGTTCTTCAGATGCTTGAGCATTTTATTACTCTGTGTCATCTCCGTTTTATAGAAAGCTAAAGGTAGTTTTCATGGGGGACAGAACAGGAGTACTTGCCAGATCTCATGAGTCAGAAATGAAACGTTATATTTGGGTAGAGCCATTTTGTTTGCAGCTCTGATTTTTAAATGAATTTTTAGAGCCAAAACATAGGCATGGGATAGAGCTACATTTGGCAGGTAATCAGAGCTTTAGTTGTTGAGTTTATAAATCAATGAGTTGGATCTTAAAATAGCTGCTGGATTGTATAGTTTGTCAGTTGACTTATTTATCATATCTAAAGATGTATCCTGTTGGAAATACTGAACAGTATTATATGAAATAATGTTCCATATTCCCTAATTATTTTTGGTGTTGATCTAAAATCTAGATATTATGTTTGCAGAGATTTTAATAGATTATGTTTATTTATCGAACCAAAATATTTTTAAATGACTGTATAATCTAATTTGTGCCTCTTTTTAAAAAAACATATTTCTTTCATCTTGGAAAGAGTGACTTTTCCACCACCTCAGTAACTTTAAAAAGTATTTTTTGTTATTTTTGTAGAATTAATAAAACCCTTGGCAAATAGCTAAACCCACTTAGTATTTTCCTCACTATTGTATTTCACTGAATGTATATCTGTACCTTTTTCTTTATTGCTGGATTTCTTGAACTGTGATATAGTATATTTTGACTTTTTTTGTTTTTAAATATGTGTGTATGTGTGTGTGTGTGTGTGTGTGTGTGTGTATTAGTTCTAGATGGACACAATACCTTTATTTTATTTATTTATTTTTATGTGGCACTGAGGCTCAAACCCAGTGCCTCACACATGCTAGATGAACACTCTACCACTGAACCACAATCCCAGCTATTTTGACTGTGTGTGTGGGTGAGTGGGTGGTACCAGGGGTCAAACCCAGGGTCTTAATCGTGCTGGGTAAGCATCCATGCACTGAGCTGTACCTTCAGCCCAGCCTTCTTTTTAAACATTCTCCCTTTCCCTTTAACCTTAACTTTTTTCTCTGTCATTGTGATAATGAAATTCTGTATTTTATTTTCTTTTTCCTTTTCAAAGTCTCTGGATTTCTAATTCTGATTTTTTCAATATACAAATGAATGTAAATAGGTAATTATAGAGAGAAGATCATTTTAGCAATTTAGTAAATAGTATTCTGATTAGTTAGAAAGTTCTGTTGAAACTTAGAAATCACCATACTGTTGGTAAGGACTCAAATCAGGACCTTCAGTTACCTGTTAAACTTGGTTTATTACTAGAAGATATTTATGATTAAGTCTAAATTCTTCTTCACCCAATTTAGTTTCTTCCTCAGGTTTGAGATTTCATATCCATCTCTCATTCTTGTCAGGTGTTAGTCATAGTTGGTGTAATATTGTATTGTATTTTGCTTCTGACCTCTTTTCATTCCCATTTCTGTCATTCTCTTGACTTGCCTCTTCTTTTTTGGCTGAAATAGTCTTCTGAAAATCCTATTTTTTTAGGCATACTTTCTAGTTTCCTAAAGACTCCCTGTTGCCTCTCTCAGTTAATCGCAATTGATTTCTTGGTCTTCAAAAACAAAAACAAAAAACAAAAAACTTGTTGGTTGGTTGCAAGGATTCCTGGTGGGAAGCCTGTATCAGCTAGCACTTTTCTATTCAAATATACAAGGTTCTTTCTTAGTAAGAGGAGTGGGTATGTAATGGATAAGACTTGGTAATTTGGATCACCCCTCCTGCTGAGAATAATGGAAAAAAACTAGAAATAACAAGGAAATTATGACAACAACAACAAAATTATAGGGCCAAGGTCTGGAAGAAGGAAATTCAAGAGGAGAGCCTAACATTTGAGTCATTTCGTTACAGGGTTACTTCTTTTGAGGAGTCTAACAGGCTGTGAGCTTTAGTAGAACTTTGGTATACCTGTGTAAATGTGGTAATAAAATTGGAAATCAAGACCTATCACTCAAAGGATTCTATCCCACTACATATACTATTTTTCTTAGTAACTGAAACTTCATTCCTGATGAGATTAAGATGGTTTGGATTAGCTGGATCCTCTGGTCACTTAGAAGAAAAAGTGAATTCTCTCTGGAGAAAGACAACATTATCATAGGCTATAGTTGTTCAGTAATTTTTCATAAACAATGTCTGGCACTCAATCACAAATAACTAGCCATAGTAGGGGATTTAGGGGATTGTAAAGCTAGGAGACATGAATTGAGATAATTCATCACAATAGTCTCCTCACTTAAAAGGAAGAGATATTCCTTATAAAAAGTTTCTTGATGAAAAGTTGGAAATTAGAAAAGGTAAATATGTGAGTATAGATCAATATAGTTAATTTCTTGTGGGGTATAAAAATATATATTATCAGAACTCATAACAGTAGTGTGTAAGTCAGAGAAAATTGACTTAAAATGTTCTAAAGTCCTTGGTTTATTCAGAAAGTATCATAGTCCTAGTTTATTTTAATCTATGATAAGGCAAGAGTGTAGTCTATAGTCTTAGGGTAACTTCTAAAGGAACAGCAAAAGGAAATGTAACTAATAAGATAATAGAGGGTGAAAATTGGATCATCTAAAAATAACAGTCAAGAAAGAATAGAAAAAGATGCAGAGAACAGATGGGACAAGTAGAAGACAAATAGGGTAATAAATCAGCATATCACATTTTATATGAAATGTTAAAAACGTTGCATTAAAAAAAGTAAATCAGTAATCAGACTAGACGATTCTGCAATCCTCTGAAGGTTGCTAGCCTGTCTGTAGGAATACAGAAACATTAGCCGAAAGGAAGATGACACGGTTATACTGATATCAGAAAAAATAGATTTAGAACAAGAGGTATTATTGGCTATAAAGAGAACTTTCTATTGTGACAGAAAGTTTAGTTACTAGGAGGATAACAATTCTACATTTGTATGCACCCAATAATAGCCACAAAGATTTAAAATGAAAAGATTTAAAATTTAAAGGAGAAAATGTAACACTGTGGTGGGAAATTAATCTCTCTCTCTGTCTCTCTCAGCAGACAAAATAAACAAAAGACAGTAGGAGTATAGAAGATTTGAACTATATGGGTAATAAACTTGGCTTATTTAGAAGTCAGTATATGTTGATTGTAGAATACACATTCTGTTCAAGTAAACCTAGGTCACTTATAAAGATGATTATATATGCTGCTCATAATGTAAGTCCTCACACATTTTAAAGAATTTAAATCATGCAGAGTATGTTCTTTGGCTTAACAACAGTATTCGGTTAGAAACTAATAGTGGAAACTTAAAAAAAAAAAAAAGAAAGAAAGAAAGAAAGCTTGGTATGATTGAACGTGTAAAACTCTACTTCCAGAAACCACTGTGTGATAGAGAAAATTGTAGTGTCAGTAAGCACCTGTTGTGCCTATTTCCAACTGAATGATAATGTTACTACTTTCTGTCAGGCCTTGTGGGATTAAGCCAAAGTCTTTTTGGAAAAAGTCAAAACTCTAAAATTCATGTTAGAAAATCAATAACTTTTACATTTATCTCAGGAAATTAGAAAGAGAATAATAGTAGAAATTCAAAGAGGAAAATAAATCACAATCCCTTCTAGTAGACCACAAGAAGGATAAGAGCTTTTCAGAGCACAGTGAGGAAATTGTCTTGTTAAGCAAAGGTGGATGAGCTCAGTCAGGTACCGGGTTGAAGGGGAGGCAGTATCAGCAATGGCAGGGCCTGAGGGAGTGGATGGAGGAAAGTGGTGCACAGAGGCTGTCCAGGAAAAACCTGGACAGACTCTCTGATAGTGTATTCCAGGGAGACTGGGAGGAGAAAAGGCAGATTGGAGCCAAAATGTAAAATCCCTGAAATGTCAGGAATTGCATCTTAGAAGATTAGTGTGGCAAAAGAATATAAGATGTATTAGAGTAGAAGAGGAGATGTAGGGAGATGGCAATTGTGGTAGACTAGGTGAGTTACAGCAGCTACATAGTCCCTCATCTGCAGTTCCAAAAAAAAAAAAAAAGTTTGAAAAAGGAATGTGTCTTCATAAATTTGGTTCTCAAACTCATGTGGTAGTAAAACATGATCTAAACACTCAAGGAACTTGATGTGAATGTTCCTATACTTTATCCCAGAAATATCAGTGTGTTGTTTCCATGCCTAGTGGGACTGGAGCATAATATAGGATGCATGTACCATAATACCTTCTAAATTTTAAAAGTTCAGAATTAAGGGTCACACATATGACTGCAGGAGTCTTGGATCAGAAACTGTGGACCTGATGGTAATGAACAGGGAAAAGGAAGTTTGGGGATGCATTGCGGAGATGATGAGACAGTGTCAGACAGTAACTTCATGGTTAGAAAGAGAGGTAGGGTTACAGGATATAAAGATCACTTTGGTTTCAATAGAAATGTTAGGAGTTTACTAGAGGGGACTTGAGCAGGAAAGGATAATGATAGTAGTTTGAGAATGTTTAATTTAACAAGCAATGTGCCATGTGCTGCCAGGATGCTATATGCTAGGGCACAGAAAAAGTGGCATACAGCTTTATTTTTAAGCACCTTTTAGCGGGGAAAGGTGTAATGATAGTTTTAATAGATTGGATGGGATGGGTGATAGGATAGGAATATGAAATGAGTTGTAAGTCTTGCTAAATTTTCCTTTTGTGGAATGTCTCATATTTATTTCTGCTGCCTTCCCAGTTTAAATCCTCAGGGGTAATTGTCTGGACAGAGGAGAAGATTGCTACCTTATTTCTAGGCTCTGCCCCTTCCCCAATCCATTTTGTTGAATGTGCTCACAATTTGTCACCCGTTTTCTTGACCTTTTGACTGTCCATTTACCTAAAGAGCAAACACTGTGCTCCTTAATAACTTTCAAGGCTCTTTACACTCTGTACTCAGCAAAATAATGCAGCAACAGCATTTTGTCTTTTGAAATTAAGGTGACTGTTTTTCCATCTTATGTCTTTTCTCAGTTTCTTTGGCCACCACTTTTTTCCTCCTCTCCATCTGGAAGGGAGGCATTCTATTTGTTAGGGTTTGCTCAGCTTTTAATTTACCTATTCCAGGCAGGTTTAATTAATTTTTCTTCTTTGCTTCTGTAGCACTTTCTGTTGTTAATGTAGTGCTTAGTATAGCACCTTGGTGCATATTTAATTACCAGTCAGGATATCACCTTTGCAACACTGTGAGCTCCTTGCGGACAAGGATGTTGACTTACTAATGTTGGCTTCTTTTGGCCTGTCATAGGTTTGAATTAAGTTTAAGTACTAGGTAGATAAATGTGCTGGTCATAGTGCTCTTGACAGATGTTTCCAGTTCCCTTCCTTCTGATACTTGGTGGGATTGTACTTCTCCAACCCATTGAAGTTTGGACTTGGCCAGGTAATTTGCTTTGACACATGAATTATGAGTGAAAGAAGAGTATGTATCCAGGGCTGGTGTTGTGGCTCAGAGGTGGTACGCTCGCCTAGCAAGCGCTAGGCCCTGGGTTCGATCCTTGGCACCACATTAACACAAATAAAGACATTGTGTCCAACTACAACTAAAAAATAAATATTTAAAAAAAAAGAAGAGTATGTATCCAAAGAGCCTTTAGGATCTGCTCTGCCACCGTGTTCCAGATGGCAGAGGCTCGCCTCCCCCCGAGAATAACAGAACAGACCCTCAAGAGAGGCATATCACAAGAGTGAGAGAGAACTCATGCTATATTTTTATTAATCTATTTTTGGAATGCATTTTTCATTTCATATACCCTAAACCTTTTTGATATATTATTGCTTGGTGGTTTTTTTAGTATAGTCACAAAGTTGTAGAGCCGTTACCACTAATTTCAGAACATCTTAATCACCTAAAAGGAAACTTGTACCCATTAGCAGTCACTCCCTATTCTTTCCTTTCCTCAGACCCTTTCAACCACTAATCTGCTTTCTGTTTTGCGGATTTGCCTATGTTGGACACTTCATGCAAGTGGAATCATGTGATATATGGCCTTTTATGTTTCACTTAGCATAATTTTACAACGCCCACTCATATTGTAGCATGATTATCACTTCATTCCTTTTTTTAATGGCTGAATAATATTCCATTGTGTGGCTAAGTCACATTTTTCTAAGCTTTAGAAATCACTGGGATTTTGATGTGCTTTGTTTCTTTGAGTGATACAATAAGTATTTTAAATGACAACATTTAGAATATACTGTTTTGCCCCACTGTAATGTGGGCAGTTGAATTTAATGGGTCTAAAATTTTTTACTCTTAAAGCTGTCTTAATGACATTTCCACTATTGATTTTCCTTTTTTAAATATGTATGTCTGAATTGAGAATCCACTGAAACAATTGGGAGGCATCTTCCCCAAGTAACATAAATAAATTTATTGTACATCTTAATGCATTTTATTGAATTTAGAGTATATTTTCACTTTCACCAAATAAATATTTTGATTTTGATATAATAGTTTTATAGTCAATACCCATTAACAAGTGTTTTTTTGAGTGTTTTGGAACTTAACACTTCATTATCCTAAGTCAACAGTGTTTCAACAGAGACTTGGTTTTCAGGCCAAGATAATAACATTCAAGTGTGAGGAAAAGCACTGATAATACCTGAGTTCAGGGTATTATGATGAGGAGAGACCACAAAAATGGAGGAGGAGGAAAATGCTAGAGGTTTTTAGCTTCAAATGTGGCTGAATTTACGATAACCTAAATAAGTATTTGTCAACTGTTTAATTTAGAGGAAGTTAGCTAATTACATTTAAATCCTTTTAATAAAATTAATTTGATTTTAAGCAGAATATATCTTAGCTTCAAATTAAATATATAATTTGGCTCTCAACCAATTAGTAATGGAAGTTAATGGAAACTAAGCCAGAATTAGTCAATATTACTATCTATGATTCAGTCTTTACAGACAGCAGATTGCATACAAAAGCTCTGCCAATGTCTAAGTATTTAAAATTAGTATTGCTTTGCTATCTAATTTCTATCCAGTGGGTGGCAGTGTAACTCAACCTAGTTGTCTTGTTTTATGGTCTTTGAAATTTTTTGGTGGGTGTGTTTTTAAGGCTTTAATTTCTGTATGTTTTGAAACAGAAAGTGTTTTTAAAAAGAAGAAAAAAAACCACTTTCTTCCCTCAAATATGCTATTTACTATTACTCCTGATGAGAGAGAAAAAAAAATTAAATAATAAGAAATAGACTGGTACCCTTTTTTCATAGTTGCAAGAAAAAAATATTATTCCCCAGCTGGTGAATTAAGTCTTCACTTGTGTCTTGAGTTTTTCTTCATGATTTTTTTTTGGAGACCTATTTTTAAATCCAAACTAGAACCTCAACTATTGTTACTATTGTTCTTATCTCAGAGAATCTGCTATTGAGAGACATCCTGACCCTCAGTCATTCCATCAGATCTCATTCAGACCACAATTTTAATGTTTGCTGTCAGCCTTTGAAGCCAGGGACTGTGTTGTCTTTCACATGTGCCTTCATAGGGTTTGACAAAGACCAGCCCTCAAGTAGAGATTCAGTAAAGTAAGTCTGTAGAAAGCCTGTTGCTTTACAGTGGAAGTGGCTTAGAGGCGTCTCCTTATTCTAGTTGAAATAGTATCCTGAGTTTGGAACCTTCCCCCCCAAAAAATTAAATGGAATTTGTCATTAACAAGAGAGTAAAGTCACTTCAATAATGGGAAGTTGTTTGCATTTGTTATCAGAGTATACAGAGTAAAATTATGAATTGTATTTTTAAAAATATTTGTTTAGGGAAAGTGCTGTGTACTTAAATTTCAAAAGATAAGGAAGACTAAGTACATAAGCATAAAGTAGGAAGTTCTCAAGTGTTATCAGCTCAAATGTATAGAAAAGTGACACATCTGATAGTCTCTGGCTTCTGTGGATGTTTTCTCTATTAACTAATCCTTCAGTCTTTGTAACTGTCCCATGTCACTCAGCTAGTTAAAAGCTAGATTACTTCATGCCTATTCGGATAAGCTACAAGAATCCAGGATCATAGAAGCCAGGCTTTAACTCATTTTATTATTCAAACCCAAATAGTATTTGGGAATGAGTAAGTCTTATATTAGAAATCAGAACAGTTTTCCATATAGTGGTAGTAACAACAGTGGCACTTAAGTCAGAGCATTGAGACTAAGTGAAAATAGCAAAGTTCTGCTCTCTTTTGCTAGACACACTTGGCTTTCTTTATGTAGGCTTTTATTGAAAACCATATAGCTTCCCTTAAGAGTATCTAATGTCGTAAGTATTTGATATTCCTAAGGTTCGTTTACCTTCTGTATAACTTATATATTTTTTGGACATTGTTATACAGAAATAATAGCTGTCCAGCAAGAATGGGAATGCAATGAGAACGTAATGTCAGATGTATTTGTCTGTTTAGGAAGAAATTCCATTTTTATATAGCTTATCTATATAAATATAGCTTCATTACACTGGGTGTTACTTTTAGAGCCCTGACAGGTATCTTATTCTCAAAGTGATGGGATAAGCTAGTTAGACTAAAACCATATTATACACAAGTTGTTTTTGCCAAAGTTAGTCATATAGGGGCAGATTTTTTTTTTAAAAAAAGGAATACCTAGTTTGATTCAGAAAATATGAAGAATCTGTGAGATGGCATCTGGGTCCACTTGTACAGTATACAAAATGCTGAAGTTGTCCTTGGTGATAATAGATATCAATATTAAAAGATTGTGAAGAAATTATTTGAGAATGTTTAGCATTTCTATTTCAGTTTTTTAATTTTTTTTTTCAAAATAGTTTTGATTTCTCTGCTGAAAACTGTCATCTTTTTGTGAGTGTTGTTTATTAGGTGTGTTAGCTTTCTGTCACGATGATCAAACAGGACCTGAGAATATCAACTTAGAAGAAGAAAAGATTTATTTTGGTTTATGGTTTCAAAGGTTTCAGTTCACGGTCACTTGGCTCCAGTAAGTCTGGGTCTGTTGTGAAGCAGAACATTATGGTAGAGCAAAGCAGCATGGCGGCCAGAAGGCACAAAGAGAGGAGAAGAGGGAGAGGATGGGATTCAGGTCCCAATATACCCTTCAAGGCTGCCCTTCACTGACTTATGTCCTCTAACTAGGCCCTGCCTCCTAAAGTTCCCTGTCTCCCAAGAGCTCCACCAGCTAGGACCAGGCCTTTTACATATAAGGCTTTGGGGACATTCCAGATTCACACTGTAACACTGGGTCACTGTGTATATCAATCACAGTTATTTTAAAAGGCTCTGATAATTTCATCACATGGGCCTCTTTGCTTCTGGATTGTTGAATATTTAATTCTTGACAATTGTAGGGTTTATTTTGTTTGTTGGTTTTTCTTAGGATTTGGTTGAATGTTAGATATTGTGTTTGGAAAACCAGTATAGACCTGCTTGCATGATATTTATGCCTAGAAATAGGTATGCCTGTCTTCTAGCAGGCTGATAGTGTGGGGAGTTAAATCTCACTGTCAGTAGTTGAGTTGGGTTTGAGTTCAGTTGTTGCTACAACTTCTGATTCCTTTAGTGGTGGGCTGTGCTAGCTTGTTCCAAAGTGATCCAGAAGGATTCTTTTCAGTGCTCTGCTCTTCCCTCAAGTCTTAGCAGGCCCTGTTTCAGGGAGGGGGGGGCTGGGGATGTTTTTTGTTGCATCATTGTCCCTCCCTCTGCAATGAGTAGTTGTTATTGTTTGGTGCAAGAGCTAGGCTGGCAGGGCAAGTTCTGTCCATGTGGAAATTTTTATTCTCTTGCTCCTGCCTCAGTTGTAGGTAGTACTTGTGTCCCTGAGCTTGGCTTAGGTGGGGGTGCTGTGTAAGTGCTCCCACCTTCCTTCTCCCCATCATAGTTGCAGATGACTTTTTCTTCTCAGTTGAGAGTCCTGAACAGGGATTGGTAGATTTTAGTAAATAAATATCTTCATCTTAGGTGTCTAATTAGCTGGAAAAAAATAATTATTTAGGTGAATTAGTTTTTTTTCATAATTAAAAAAAAATGGTGGCAATGATATTCTCTTAGATTTCTGCATTCTAAGCTGAGGTAGAACCTCATGGTACATTTTACTAACTTTATAATCCCTGAATTTGATATTGGTTAAGAAGCTGTTAAATTTAAAAGAAAATTCACCTTAGTCTAATGACGAGTGTTAGGATGTCATTGGACCCTGTCTTTCTAGTCACAGTGTGGTCTGCGTTTGATGACCTCTCATTGTGCATTGGATACCTTGCTGCATGGGTAGGGCCTGCCTACCTGCCTGGGATCTCCAGACTTCCTTCCCACAGGGCTTAAGAGGCCTTAGGTAGAGGCTTCTAAACAGCTGCTTGGCCAGCTGTTTACACCATCCCTTATGCTCTCATTAAAAACAGGAACCTCTGGAAAGTTTCAGAGTCAAGACTTTATAGAGTATGGCCCAAACACTTCAGATGATTTGCAGAGTGAGGGTCTTTGAGGTCCATTTTTCTGTTGTAAATATATCTTGTTCCTGAACCTTGTCTCTTTTTTTCTGAGGCAGGGATTGCAAAGTATCTTAATGTTTGGTGTTGCTAAGATGGTGTTGCTGAAGCCCCTCAACACCTTTGCACCATTGCAGTATTGGTCTGTGTTTAGAAGAATCTGCACAAACCTGGATACCATAAACAGCAAGGAGCAGCCTCAGCAGCCAGTGGTGAGGGACTGAAGAAGACAATGATGTGTCCAGACAGTTGGTAAAGTTTTGTTGCAGAAAGAACTTAGACATGGGAGAGATGTTGGTGAGACTTAGATAAGCAATTAAAGCAGGCTTCAGAATAATTAATATTTGTTGAAAGATAGGCACACAACAAAACAGAAAATGCACAAATGTTAATGGTAGTTATCTCTAGTGTTGGTAGTGATTATTTTCCTGTAGTTAAATTTGGGCGGGGGGTACCAGGGATTGAACTCTCAGGGTTACTAGACCACTGAGCCACATCCCCAGCCTATTTTCTATTTTATTTAGAGACAGGGTCTCACTGAGATTTTCTAAGGCTGGCTTTGAACTCATGATCCTCCTGCTGCCTCTGCCTCCCAAGCTTGCTGGGATTACAGGCATGCACCACTCACTGCATCTGGCTATAGTTAAGTTTTTTTTTAACTTTTTAAAATTTCAGTGAACTATGTTACTTTTTCAAAGGTTTATGTTAGTGACCTTGTTATGTTTATTAGGTCCCCTTTACTTCACTTGAACAGACAGATGTCTTTTATTTATTTGAAGATAACCAGAATGCTTTTGTTCAGATTAAAAAATATATATATTTAAAGCTTTTTTTATGCTTCATTTTGGTGTGGGATAGGAGGGTAACTAAAGGGATAAGCATAGGAGAAGGATATAAATATGAACTTGTGGAACCTCTTTATATTTTATATCTATAGTGTTCAATTAGCCACTGTTAAAAGTCAAAATTTATTAAAATGAAGTAAAAACTTGGTTTATTGGTTTCCTTAAGCATATTTTAAATGCTTAATAGACATAGATGGTAGTGGTTACCATATTGAATAGTAGAGATAGAGTTTCATTGGGTAGTACTGACCTAGATCTTGGTGTATTTAAGGTTCTTGGCTAGTAATGTTACTTAACTAAGTTATCCTCTTTTAAGATTAACATACATCCAGTGAGAGGGACTAGCCACCCAAATTTCCTTATTTAGCTTTAGATAATAAAGGTGATAAAGCTTTCTTTTCCCTTCCTTCCTATGACAGTATGGTGTGTGCATCAAGTCAGACCTTCCCTTTCTTGCTTTAAGGCATTTTTCATGCTTACTGATACACTGTGAAGGTGTACATTTTTCATTGTATTTAATAGATTGACTTACTTAAAAATAAACACTAAAATTATCTTTTTATATAATGATGCATATGATTAGACAATATATGTTCTTCAGTATCCTCTGAGATACTGAAACCCTTTCAGAGGATCAGAAGAATCAATTCTGTTTCTACTTTTATTTGGATATTATTTGTGCTTTCTATTATGTTGACATTTAAACTGATGGTGCAGAAGTAGTGAGAATAAAACCGTGGGGCCTTAGTACAAATCTTTACTTCCATGTGTTTGTATTAGCCAGAAAGGGTGTATGTGTGTGGAAAAGCCAGTTTTACTTATATGAACGCCTAGATGAAGCAGTGAAAATTATGACTTAAGAGTATTTTTTTAAAGTATATCAATGTGAAGAAATGGAAAACCACCAATGTCTAGTGGTGGTTTTGAGAGGAAGCCCTTGTATAGTTATATGAGTTTTGAGTAAACTAGCACTCGTCTTGGTTTGCCCCATGAAATACCATTTTTACTTGAATGATTGACAAACTGTGGTTATTTAGACTTAGGTATTTGACCAACATTTTCTCAAAAATGGGTGGAATAAGTCTGTTCAAGGAAAATAATGGACAATATTTATGGCCAATATTAGAATCTTAGTTTATCTACTGCTGTGAGCTTAATAACTTCTGAGTATTTAAAAAAGACTTAGCTGATGAGATGGTGGTAATATTAAAAATGTATCTTCTTTTTGATATTGTATAATGAAATGTGCCTTCAGTTACGAGATTTGTACAACTCAGTGAATCAGTCTTTTTCAAATGACCATTGCATAATGGTAGAAAATAGGTGTGTTAAAAACTGTTCAAAGTAGAAAATAAAGCAGAGTTTTAATGCAATTAAGTATAACACTAAAAATGAACCTGTTGAGAAAGAAATTAGAAAAATAATCCCATTCACAATAACCTCCATCCCAAATAAAATACCTTGGAATAAATCTAACCAAGGAGGTGAAAGACCTTTACAATGAAAACTATAGAACATTGAAGAAAGAAATTGAAGAATAAGGAAGATGGAAAGACCTCCCATGTTCATAGATAAGCAGAATTAATATTGTTAAAATAGCCATTCTGCCAAAAGCAATATACAGTGTGATCCCTATCAAAATATCAGTGACATTTTTCACAGAATTGGGGATGTCCTAAAATTCATTTGAAAAAATAAAAGACCCAGAGAAGCCAAAGCAATTCTAAGCCAAAAAAGCAGTGCTGGAGGCATGACAATATATGAATTCAAATTATACTACAGAGCTGTAGTAACAAAAACTGCATGGTACTAGTATAAGAGCAGAGAACAGTAGATCAGTGGTACAGAATAGAAGACAAACAGACCCATACAGACAATCATCTCATTCTGGACAGAGGTGACAAAAACATACATTGGAGAAGAGAGAGCCTTTTTAACCAAGTGCTGGGTAAACTGGCTATCCATATATAGAAGAATGAAATTAGATCCTTCTCTCTTACCCTGCTCAAAAGTCAACTCAAAATGGATCAGAGACCTAGGAATTAGAAACTGGAGCTCCTTGTAGAAAACACATCAATATATAGGCACAGGCAACAGTTTTCTCAATAGGACCCCTGAAGCTCAGTAAATAACACCAAGAGTTAATAAATGAGTTGGCATCAAGTTAAAAAGCTTCTGCACCTCAAAAGAAACAATTAGGAATGTGAAGAAAGAACTTGCAGAATGGGAGAAATTCTTTGTCAGCTATTCTTCTTATGGAGGGTTAACATCTAGAATATATAAAGAATTCAAACTCAACACCAAACACCCCTCCCCAAACAAAAAACAAAACAAAAACTCACAAACCAAAAAACCCAGTTAATAAATGGGAAATGAACTAAAAAAGATATTTTTCAAAAGAAGAAATACAAATGGCCAACAAATACATGAAAAAAAAAAAGGTTTCAACAGTTAGGGAAATGCAAATCAAAACTATACTGAAATTTCAACTCTAGTTAGAATGGTAGCCATCAAGAATATGAACAATGGCAGAACCCGGTTCCGGTGACGACTGCAGCGTACCCGCCAGCCCACGGCCCTCCGCCTCCGCACCCCACAAACCCGCCCCCTTCTGTGCCAGGAACCTGCTACCACCAGCACCATGTCCTATCAATACCCAGCACTGACCCCGAAGCAGAAGAAGGAGCTGTCTGAGATAGCTCGCCGCATTGTGGCTCCGGGCAAGGGCATCCTGGCAGCAGATGAGTCCACGGGAAGCATTGCCAAGCGGCTGCAGTCCATCGGCACTGAGAACACCGAGGAGAATCGTCGCTTCTACCGCCAGCTGCTGCTGACTGCTGATGACCGTGTGAATCCCTGCATTGGGGGTGTCATCCTCTTCCATGAGACACTCTACCAGAAGGCAGATGATGGGCGTTCCTTCCCCCAAGTCATCAAATCCAAGGGTGGTGTCGTGGGCATCAAGGTAGACAAGGGAACAAACGGCGAGACCACTACCCAAGGGCTGGATGGGCTGTCTGAGCGCTGTGCCCAGTATAAGAAGGATGGAGCTGACTTTGCCAAGTGGCGCTGTGTGCTGAAGATTGGGGAACACACCCCCTCATCTCTTGCCATCATGGAAAATGCCAATGTTCTGGCCCGTTATGCCAGCATCTGCCAGCAGAATGGCATCGTGCCCATTGTGGAACCTGAGATCCTTCCTGATGGGGACCATGACTTAAAGCGCTGTCAGTATGTGACTGAGAAGGTTCTGGCTGCTGTCTACAAGGCTCTGAGTGACCACCACATTTACTTGGAAGGCACCTTGCTGAAGCCCAACATGGTCACCCCAGGCCATGCCTGCACCCAGAAGTACTCCCATGAAGAGATTGCCATGGCAACTGTCACAGCACTGCGCTGCACAGTGCCCCCTGCTGTCCCCGGAATCACCTTTCTGTCTGGAGGGCAGAGTGAGGAGGAGGCATCTATCAATCTCAATGCCATCAACAAGTGTCCCCTCCTGAAGCCCTGGGCTCTGACTTTCTCCTATGGCCGAGCCTTGCAGGCCTCTGCTCTGAAGGCCTGGGGTGGGAAGAAGGAGAACATGAAGACCGCCCAGGAGAAGTACATCAAGCGAGCCCTGGCCAACAGCCTCGCCTGTCAAGGAAAGTACACCCCAAGTGGTCAGGCCGGGGCTGCAGCCAGCGAGTCCCTCTTCGTCTCTAACCATGCCTACTAAGTTGAGGCATTCTCAGGCTGCCCCCCAACACTCCAGGCCCCTGCTCACACTCACTCTTCAAGAGGGGGCCACATGGGGCTCCAGGCTCTTTCCCATCACTCTTGCCTCCCTCGTGACTTTGGTGTGTGGTGTTTGTGTGCGCTAACTCCATCACCCCTTCCAGCCCACTGCCAATAAACAACTTTTTAAGGGGGAAAAAAAAAGAAAAAGAATATGAACAATAATATATATGGGAAGGATGTGGAAAAAAAGGAATACTTTTACATTGTTGGTGGGATTGTAAATTAGTACAGCCACCATGAAAATCAATACAGAGGTTTCTCAGAAGACTTGGGTTGGACCTACCATATGACCCAGCTATACCATTCCTCTGTATTTATCCTAAATAATTAAAGTCATCATGATATAGGCATAGCTGTATTTATAGCAGCACAATTCATAATAGCTAAATTATGGAACCAGCCTCGGTGTCCATTGATGCATGAAGGGATAAAGAAAATGTGGTATATATACACAAAGAAGTTTTACTCACCCACAAAGAATAATGACATTAATGTCATTTGCAGGAAAATGGATGGAACTTGAGAACATTATATTAAGTAAAATAAGCCAAACTCAAAGTCAAGGGTTGTTTTTCTGTTACATGGAAGCAAGAAAGTAAACAGGAAAAGAAATGTTGGGTTGGAGGAGGGTCTCAGAAAAATTGAAGGGCTATCAATCAGTACTATAGAGGAAAGGGACCAGGGAGAGGGGAAAGGGTAAAAATTGGGGTATGGTATTGGCTAAATGACACTGTTATATTGTGTGCATGTATGAATATATAATGAATCCTACCATTATGTGCAAGTTATACTAATAAAAATATGGGAAGTTAAAAAAAATAGTAAAGTATAAAAAAATTCTAACAGTTTTAGATTTCATATGGCAACTAACCTTTAAGAAACTACCACTAACCAACTTTCAGAGAAAAATATAATTATCTGGAAAGACTATTTATTAAAATAAGCCTTTTCTTCCCCCTCTACATATCTGAATGAGGCTAAATTTTCTTCATTTACTTCAAGATGACACATGGAGTTGATGTAATACTGAAGCAGATATGAAAATCCAGGAGTCTTCTTAAACTAGCTCTAACAAGACTTGCAAAAATGTCAGAGTAATGATACTTTAATTGAATTTCCTTTTTGTTTTGTGTAAGTAATTTTTAATAAAAATGTTAAGATGTGGGGCTGGGGTTGTGGCTCAGGGGTAGAGCACTTGCCTTGAACACGTGAGGCACTGGGCTCGATCCTCAGCACCACATAAAATAAATAAATTAGTAAAACAAAGACAAAGTGTCCATGTTCAACTAAAAAAAATTTTAAAAATTTAAGATATGATGTAACACATGTTAAGATTAATAATAATCTCATTATTATTGAAAGGTTAGAAAGAATTAATACATATTTTTAAGGTCTTATTTATTTTTGAGGTGGGATCTCACACTGTTGGGTTCAAATGATCTTCCTTCTTCAGCATCCCCAGTACCTCAGACTACAGGTGCATACCACGTATAGGCTAAATTTCTCATAGTCATCCATAGAACTCACATGTCAAGAAAAGCTTTTTGGACCTTGAGTTATCTTTAAAAGTGCAAAAGATTTCAAAGAACAAAATGTTTGTGAATTCTAGAATAACATTGACTTCAAGATACATTGTTAGGAAAAGTGTGGATCAGTGTGGTTACAACTTTGTATTTGTGCCACAGGAGCTATAAATGAAGCACTAATTTTCTTATATGGCATGAAATTCTCCTGGAAGGTTACAAAAGAATTAAGTGGTAGTTGCTTCAGGGAGAAAGGAGTTAAAAGTAAAACTCTACTTATCGGAAATTAATGGTTTCCTAATTGGAACAAGTTATACCTACTCTATGTATGTAAATACGTATTTCAAAATATACTGTCATGTGAAAAGAAAATAAAACCAATTATGAATGTTAAAAAAAAAGTAAAACTCTAAACCCATTTGAACTAATTTTAAACCAAGTGAATGTATAACCCCCGCCCTCAGGCATGAACATACCTGAAAGAAAAAAGCATTCCCACTCAGCTATGTTGTTCATTTCAGAGAATCTAGGCATATTATGAAAAGTTGGGGCAACTTTGGAATAATGATTATTAGTTTTTCTGGCAGCTTGCTTTTTCTTGTTTTATTTGAGAAAATAATTTAATGTCCAAGCCAAATATTGTTATGTTGAAATAATGTAAATCAACTAGGTAACAGTTAATGGGGCTGAGGTATGCTGAACTTAAGTTTGAAGAAAAAAACAACTTGGATAGACTTTTTTTAAATGGCATTCATTTCTAGGTTTCTGGAAAAGTTTGAGTTTACTTTAGAAGACTTAAAATTTCTAGTCTTGTCATTTAAAAGGTTTTGAATAAGTGCTGCATGAAATGTGGAAAGAAAGTAAGTATTCTAACATTGATTCAAGACAAAAAGTATTTTTTAATACTCAGAACCTTTGAGGCTTTGGGAATTCTTGAAAAAAATAACTGAGGAACTCAATTTTATTTGTGCTGCCTGCTGTTAAATGTGCCTTTCGATCAGTGCTCTTATAACTTTTGGATAAAATGTCCTTTTATGAAAAGGGAAAATTATTTTAATGTAATAGCTTTTAAGATTTTCTTTTCTCACATAATACTTCTAAATTTATTTCTTTGAATGCTAAAATATCATTTCTAGAGTTCTTTGAAGCAGTTTAAAAGATGATATTGTGATTGTTTTATTAATGGTAGTTTCAAGTTTGCCTATAATATGGAACCATTTTAATGCTTTTTAAAATGTTAATGGATCTTAAAGAATTGGGCCTGTGTGAAGTTAATTGGAAACGAGTTTTATTTACTCTTCTTAGTTATATATACATGTACAAGTAAGTACTTGACATTTTCCTAAGCACTTCCACATTATTTTCTTTGATTCTAAGCACATCTTGGAAGTAGCACAGTTGGTGTTTTTTCTATTTAAAATGAAAATTGAAATTCAGGAGGCTAAATGATTTGGCAATGCCAGATAGCTTTGTTAAATAGTGAAACAGGGATTTATATTTAAAAGCCACAGATGGATGATTTCACCATATCCAAGTTTGTTTCTTTTGGTACTGAGGATTGAACCCCAGGGGCGCTTAACCACTGAGTCATATCCCCAGCCGTTTTTTATATTTTATCTAGAGATAGTGTCTCACTGAGTTGGTTAGGGCCTCACTAAGTTGCTGAGGCTGGCTTTGAACTCATGATCCTCCTGCCTCAGTCTTCCAAGCCAGTGGGATTGCAGGCATGTGCCACCATACCCAGCTCCAAGTTTCTTTCTTACTGTTCTGGAGGCTGGGACATCCACTGTAAAGTGCTAGTTGATTCAGTGCCTTGTGAGGATTCCCCTCTTGGCTGAGAGATGGCTGTCCCCTCAGAAGCCCCCACATAGCCAGTCCTCTGAGCCATGTTGAAGGAACAAAGATAAGGAATAGCAAACTCTTTGGTGTTTCTTCTTGTAAGAACACTAATTCTATAGGAATAGGGCCCCACCTTATGACCTCATGTAACGTTAATTATATCCTCATTCCAAATTCAGCTGCACTGGGGGACTAGGGCTTCAATATGTAATTTTGGAAGGAAAAACACATTCATCCTGAACATAATATATTAAGTTGGAAGTACTCTCTTGATGGCTTTGTGACTTGATATTTTGTAACAAGGAGAGTTAAATAGGAGACATGCATTATAATTTTACTACTTTCCAGAGCTGCAGATATATGTGGAATATTTAATTCCTGCTTTCTCTAATAATTTTATAACTGGTTAGCTTCAGAAGCTGTTTAGAACCCAGCTGGCATAGAACTTTAAATGTTACTCTATTTATTTCTAATAACATATTGAGCCTCTACTACTTTCTTGAATCTCGTCCACCCATCCAGTGGTTCATATGAAAAATGTCTAAATAATTCAGTGTTAATTTTTCAAATCATACTTCATTTTGATTGCACCTTTTTATGAGAGCAGGTCTTTTAATTAACGTGTTAGGGTTATATGATTTTTAAAGATAACTAAGTCAAAGCTCAGTTTTACATAGCAGACTTTGAAACAAATTTCAGAGTGTAAGTAAGTGTCTCTCCTTTTCTTTCTTGTGAATCTCAGTATGAATTTTGGATTCCTTTGAAGCCTGTTTGCTTTTCAGATTATGGTTGTTTCTGCATTCAGTAGCATATGTATAACTATGTGTGGAATATCGATCTTAAAAATAGTTTGCTAGAATGATACGTGTGTGTTCTTTCTCACAGGCCAGCCCTCCAGATCTCTATATTGAAAGATTTAATATAGCTCTTGGACAATATATGGGAGCATTGCAGAGTATTGTGCCTCTTTTCATATATATGGTAAGTTTGAGTTGTTTCCTCCTTTCCAAAAGAAGCAAACTTAAACGTGTTCCTGCTTTTTAAAAAAAACTATTTTGTGGAATTTTCATATTGTAAAATGAAAATTAATTCAGTAATGTTTAATAGTTGTTAACATAGAAGAATTATATATTTTTCCCTTTGTCTGTTTTGAAATTCCCTAAGTAACAATTGCTTGAATAGTCACCTAGGCATTAGTAATTAGCAGTCATCCAATGATTCATTGTATTCATTGTATTTCTGGTCATGTGGAATGGACTGTGCTTGGTCCTGGGAAAATAAAAGATACATAAGATTTCTTGTCCTTAGAAAGCAGTTAAGACATGTATCTAAAAATATGATGTATGAAAAATGCCAAGTTAAGTCATCCATAAAAAGTGGAAAAATAAAATGCTTCCAATCTGATGTTCTCTTTTGCTTGGAGAGTTATGCCAGAAGTATAATTTGTAGACTGTAACTTGTTGATTAATTTCTTCCTTCTTTTAAATATAGAATCATTTGTTAGTGTTCCTAAATGGGGAGAGCCCTAGAAATCATTATTCCAACTCTTCTTTGTTAGATTAGGGAATGGGATATTTGGTTGTTTCTGCATTCTGTAGCATATATATTGCTGTGTATGGAATATTAGTCTTAAAAGTGACTTATTCTTCATAAAATGAACTTTATTTAAAACGAAAACAAAGCTGCCTCTAGTTATTTCTGATTTAGAAGATATTTTCCAAAAGATCTTGTACTTCAAGATTTTCATTTGAATTAAATTATTCTTTTGGTACTGATAACAATTGTAAAAGTTAATAAGGGTTTATAGTTAATGCAAAAGAAGCTTATATTTGCCTGTTGTTTTACAAAGACTTTATCTTAGGAGAAAGTGATAAAGAGGCTTTGCTTTTGGTTTAAGTGCCAGAACTTCTTTATGAATCATGATACTAGTCAAAAATATTAGCTGGCTGAAGTGTTACATACCTGTAATTCCAGCTATTTAAAGGGGTAAGGCAAGAGGACCACAAGTTTGAGGCCAGCTTGGCAACACTTTAGTGAGACCCTGTCTCAAAGTAAGACTTCAGAAAAGAACTGGGATGTAGCCCAGTGGGGAGTACTTGCTTAGCATGTATCATACCCTGGGTTCAATCCCTAGTACCTCCTCCACAAACACAGACACACACAGTTAATAGTATTAGTCACCTGGGTTGGCTGGGTTAATTCTTGGGATGGGTCAGAAAGCCTGGGAGACAGCCGAGTATCATTTTGGTGAAATTCTCTAGGGTTATTCATCAGGAGTATTTGTTAGGTATAGTAGATATTTCATTCCCATTCTAGTAAATTCCTTATTTCTGCTGTTCTAAAATTTTCAGTAGAAATGATGAGTGAAATCAGAGCATGAAGGATAGAGCCTCAGGCCTAGTTGTGGAAAAGGGGAGATAAGGGTAGATGAGTAGGTTTATTTACCTCCACGTCTGCCATTTACACGGCATTTCCCAGTAAGCATATTGGCTAGGTGGGTTAGAAATAAAAATAGAACTAAATGAGCATAACTTGGATTTCGAATCAAAACTGATAGCTAATTTGTTTTTTAAAAAAAAGGCAAGAAAGTGGTATACTTGTCTGTCTATGCTGCCATTATTGCTTTCTTAAAACTTTATGGTAGGATCCTGGCAGATAAGAAGATTGTATCAAGAAAGAATAAATGATCTTCACACTCTTCTACCTAGCAAAATTCTAATACAGGATATGATATTGTAAAATTAAAAAGCTTAACTATACCTTTTCATTTAGCTTAAGAATTTGAATTTGCTTTCTGGTTATTTGTGAAAATTTGTTTAATTTATTTTTAAAAATTTTAAACTTTGGTACTCCTTTGTTGAAAAGAGTATATTATTTAAATAATAGTTTGAAATGTTAACCTGATAGAAACATAATCATAATAGTGTTACTTGTCAACACTATTATCTTAGAATTCTATATGACTATTTTAAGAAATGAAGTCATTAGAAAATGGGTTGTGTCTAAGTCACTATTAATAGTGAAGATTCTTGTTGAAAGACATAGAATCAAATAAAGATATTATGTATTTTTGTTTAGGATATTGAAACTTAACAGTATTGTATAAAAAAGTCAAATAGCTTGTTATTTAAATAAAGAGGTAAAATAACTTAAGAGTTTCTTAGTACTTCTGAAGTTTTCATACTACTTCTGTTGAATGAGTCTGGTTACTTACTAAAGAATAGGGAGAGGGCTGGGGTTGTGGCTCAGAGGTAGAGTGCTTGCTTACCATGCGTGAAGCACTGGGTTCGATCCTCAGTACCACATAAAAATAAAAATATTGTGTTCACTTATAACTAAAAAATAAATATTTAAAAAAAGGAGTAGGAAGAGAACATTAAGATGCTGTGCATTAAGATCTTAAATATTTAGAGTGTGCATCTGGTGAATATTTAGGAAAACAAGCTCACACTTTTGTTAGAAATATAAATTTGTAAAATCTCTTTGGAGGAACTCAGAAATTATATCTCTAGGAATTTATCATAAATAAACTCATAAATATATGTAAAATACTGTACATATGTAAGAATTATGCAGTATTGGGGGGGGGAGCCTGATTATCATCAGTGAGGACTATTTAATAAGAAAGTAGGAAATGTGTAAAGATAATGATGTCTGTATGTTCTTTTCCGGAAAAATTTTGCAGTACACAACATTGGTGTGAAGAAGCAAGGTACAAAGCAGTGTGTAATATTTCCTTGTTAGCAAGTGTTTTCTATTTAGGTGAAAAAGAGAACATATCTACTTATATGAGGAACATAATGGACAATAATTTCCCCAATACAGAGTGGGACCTTTGTGAGTAGGACAGAAGGTTTTCAATAGGAGACTTATTTTTATTGCATACCTTTTTGCATGCTTTTGTTTTTTAACTATATACATCTTATTTTTATATTTTTTTAAAGAGAGAGAGAATACGAATCTTTTTTTTTTTTTTTTTTTTTTGTAGATGGACACAACACAATGCCTTTATTTTTTATGTGGTACTGAGAATCGAACCTGGGTCCCACCCGTGCTAAGCGAGCGCTCTACTGCTGAGCCACAATCCCAGCCCTATAATTTTTTTAAGAAGAGAAACCATTAAGAATTTAGAATCAGTGAGCAAGTTCTTAAAATTTTTCTTTGTTTTCCACTCTTGGTCATTTATATTAAAGCATGAACAAATTTGATCTTTTTTGACTTGCCAGTCACTATAGTCATTCAGCTGCAAGAAACAGAAAACTTGATTCAACCTCGGTCTGTGAATTTTAAATACATAAGGAAAAGCTTTGTGTCCTGCAATAGAACTGTAGAAAGGAGGCAGTCTCCAGGCGTTTTGAATCCATAGTTCTTTTTTGTCTCTTTGCTGACCACCACATCTGTTTTATCTTGTTCTTCTTGTGGTCCTGACTATGACTCTTGCCCTCAACTCAAGCCTACTTTTTCACAGTCTGATTAGGCTACTCTGGGTGTGTCTACCTCTTAAGCAAAGATGATCTCCATGGAATCCAGAAGCTGACTGGACATTGATGAAGTGGAATGTGTGCTAGGGAGTCACCTGTGCCTGCTCTTAGCCTATCTCATTAGTAAATGAGGTGCCTTTAATGAGTGCTTCGCAATGTTGTCTTTAGATGATGATGTAGGATTTTAAAGGGGATATCACACGGTGATTCCATAAGTCTCTACATTTTGGTTGAGTTGATGTTTGAGATCTTCCAGTGGTCTTTGGAAACATAGTTCTTGATCTTCTTACTTTTCAATCTCATGCCAGAAAGACATGGAACTCATAGTGGTGGGCTCTTATTTGATTTTTTTTTTAATTGATGACTTTATGCATGTCTCCTAAAATACTATTTAGTGCTTCAGTTCACAAGACTAATTATATCCCCCATTTGATACACAAAAAATAATTTCTTTTTCAGAATAAGTTTTACATCGAAACCAAGCTTAATAGAGACTTAAAAGATGACCTTATAAAGCTGTTTACGGAACATGTTGCAGAAAAGCACATTTACAGCCTGATGCGTAAGTAATTAAATTTATTATGAGGGTGAGAGACTACTAACAATGATGTTTTCTTTCCCTTCCTCCCTTCCTATAAAAACTCAGTCTTTATATCTTCTGAACCAGATAGTAGGAAGTGTTGAAGCCTGCTCTGTTCTATAGGGATAGAAGCTGAGGAGTGCAGATGTTATTTCTGGGTTGGCCCTTGAACTGGGAACAGCTTAGCCAGGTCATTGAACATGTCTTGTGTTTTGCCTGATACTTGGTGCCTTTTTAAATTCTCTTGTGGCAAGGGAGAGACTTTAGGAGTTTCATCCCTGACTTTCCTACCAGTGACTCTAAAAGGAGTGCTGTGTTGTGTCTTTGAAATGGTAGTGCAGAATCCTTTCTAGTTTTTACTCTTTAGTCTGGCTGTCACTTTGTGACTATGTGATAGGCAAGCTTCTTAGCCTCTTGTGGTCTGCATTTTCTGTTTGTGAATTAAGACTTGTAAAATATTTAACTTGGCTATGCACTTGATTAAATAAACAAATGAGTTTTGCCTTTTTCTCATTCCCAGGTTGCCTGCCCGCTCACAGTAGGTGGCATCTCATCCTGCCTTCCCTAAAAGAATATCCCTCTCCAAGTGAGTTAGGAAGCCCCTATCACTTCATGTCTCAGCATCCTTTAAAAGCTCATATTTTATGCTGTACACATAAAATCATTTTTAAAGAATTTGACACATATTTGGATTTGCAGTATATATTTTTTGCTTTCACATTAGTCATAATTAGTTGCTACCACATTGAACTTTTACCAGAATTTTTCCAAATTCGACCACAAACGGTTTTTCTTTTTTTTTTTAATTGAGAAATTGCTAAACTTAGGGCCAGTTTATTTTAGAGTCAGGGTTTTCAAATAATAGTGTAGATGATGATAAGACATGTTTTATTATTATATTCCCAAGAGATTGCAGAATGGAGGCCCAGAATCTTGAGCATATGACTTGCTTTAAAAACAAAACAAAAGCCTGGATAGATGTTTACAAACATCTTTGAACATTACCTCATTAGATAATTCCAGCTATTAATTATAGCCATTTACATATTTTCAGCTATGTTGACATTTTCTTTTGTTCCAAAATTTAGCACAATATTTTTTTTTTCTGTTAAAATTCTATGGAGAAATGCTACCATCTGGTAGAAAGTCCTCTTTCCTTTATAAATGTTTTTCTATATACTAGCACTTTGGAAATCAATTTTATTGAACATATAAGAAAACGATAATCCAAAGAAAATACAGGGCTAGGGATATAGCTTGGTTAGTAGAGTGCTTGCCTAGCACATGTGAGGCCCTGGGTTTAATCCTCAGCACCACATAAAGATAAATAAATAAATATAGGTATTGTATCCATCTAATAAACACACATAAAAAATATTTTTTTAAACATCAGAAATTTATTAGTTGCTCAAAACATTACATTGATCTTGACATATCATATATCATACATTTGTTTCAAATGGGGTATATAAAAAATATTTTAAAAAAAGAAAATAAAATATACCAGATTTGGTGAGAGAGAAAACATAAATAGATTACATCTTTTGTTTCTTGTATACTCTGGTTTTCAATAAAAATCACACTTAATGATAGACATGCCTTTTTTTTTTCACAAGTAAACTGAAAGGGCCCTTAAGCCTTTATAAATTGAATAAAACATAATTTATCATATTTATCGAGAAATTACTAGGGATTATACTTAGTGAGGTATATACAAAATGTGAACAGTAGTCATACTGGTTTGGATTCCAGAACAAGGGACTCTGTAAATGTTTAATGGTGTTTTGTGAGTGATCATCAAAAAGATTTCATACACACATACTGCTTATGTGTGTTAAGACCTATTCCACATACTTTACAGATATTAATTTATTTAGTTCTCATAAGGTTACCTAAGTAAGATGTTGTTTCCACTTTTAGAAAGATGTAGAGGGAAAAATGGTTGATTACAAACCTGGCTTAGAGTAAAATATGCAGATTTTAAAATTATTGTTTATTTGTTATTAGTTAATTACAGGTATTTGAGAGATAAATTAGAAAAATAACTTTAGGTCAGTAATATCTGTTCTGTCCACTAAATAATGCAATTTGTTTGAATCTGTTAGTGATGTTTTATCTAGAGGAATCATTTCTATTTATTTAAAAAAATGTTAATAAACTATCATAGAACAATGTAAATGACCCTGGGAAAACTGTGTTGTGATGTTTAGTGTCAGGGTTGTGTTGTTAACCAAAGTCATAAACATGAGAAAGATGAATGAATCATCCATCATCTCTTGACCTTAGCTTTTCTAAGAAGAAAGTAGATGGAGCTAGGCATGGGGAAAGTAAGTTTCTGCCTATAATCAAGTTATTAAAATTACTATAGGGTGAGGATCCTCAATTGGAAAATCTAAAATTCTCTGAAATCTGTAACTTTTTTAAGCATGATAAGTTTTAGAGCATTTCAGATTTTTACAGAGATGCTTAATCAATAAAATCTATACAAGTATTCCAAAATCAAAAAAAAAAAAAACAACTCTGAAACCTGAAACACTGATTGCTAAGTGTTTCTGTTAAGGGGTGCTTAACCTTTACATGTAAAGAGCTTTAAATATGGTATTTTGAAGGGAAGAAGAAATGATTGAAGAAGTTTAACTTACATTTTACTCCCCAGATGTAATGGGAGCACTTTCAGCTCACTTACCAAGGGCCATGATGCTGTTGGTTTTAGAAGGCTTACCTCTTTTCATAATTTGTCTGAGTTGGTTCATTTCTTTTGGTGCTCTAGCAGACCTTCACGTATTACCTGTGCAATTGAGCTACTACAGGGATTTTTAAAAATTTTCTTAGTATATAAACTCTTGATTTTGTTCTCTTGTGCTATTATTTTCTTGTACTTCTTTACACTTCAGCTTTGAGAGAAATAAAATAGAAACCTTGATAATCAGCATTATGTGGTTTTTAACCTGTTCTCTTATTCCAGCTTTACTTTTAGAAGCCCAGTCAACACCATTTCAGGTCACACCTTCAACTATGGCAAATATTGTGAAAGGCCTGTATACTCTCAGACCAGGTAAACACCTGTCGTTTTCATTGGGATTGGACCTGTTTATTTGTTTTATTACAGCCTTATCCATGAGGGCAGTAGTTCTTTATGTACTTTGTGATGCCTAATGATATTTGGATTTCCTATAGCAAAAAAATTGAGTAGCTGTTTATCAATGTGCAGTATAAAACTCAGAGCTCACTTAGAACTCTCTTGTGGTGAGAACCAACTAGTTTGGTTTTTGTAGTATCTGTAAGGGGGAAAAACAGAAATAATTGTGGGATACATTTTGAATAAAATTGAATCTCATGTTTGGCCTTAATTTTAAAGAGTTCCTCCTTTACTTCCCACCCCATGATGCACATGTGCCCTGCCACACACACTCACAACTCATCTTCTTAGGCCTGGGTTCTAATTGGCAGGGAATCTAGAGTTGGTGCAGTTACAGTCAATTCATAAGGACGTTTTGACAAGATATACAATCAAAGTACATGGCATTCAGAGCTTGATTTGTAAATTATCCTAATGTGTTTTAGAATAAAAACAATAGATTTGAAGAAATCCCAAGGAGCCTTTGTATGTATCTTCTTGTTTGTAAATCAGAATGTCAAATTTGTCATAAAGTTTTTTAGCCAATTTAAAAATACTGAAGGGAGAGAGATTGCAGAACTTCTCAGGGTAGAATATTGTTCCCTAATTTGTAAGCATAAAGGGTGCCTTTTTAACAGTAATTACCTTTTTGTGAAATTATTTTGTTTGAGGATTAAATGAAATAAAGCATGACGTAAAGAGCTTGACACAGTACCTGATAACATAATAGGCGTGCAAAAACTGCTTTTGCTACTATTCATTTGAGCTTGTCATTTTATTGAATTGATGACTTGATTGGTTAATTAATTTTTAAAACGTCAGAATTTAACTTGATGAAATGGAAACCAGGTAAAAACCGTGGAATCACAGAAATAGACTGATTCCAAAATAGCTTCTTTCTCAGGCTACTTTAAACCTTGAATGATATCTGGAATATTCAAATTTATTGTGATTTAAATTTGGGTCAGGTCTTGAGCTCTATTTATAACTTCTAACAGGAAGTACTGGTGTAAAGCTGCAGAAAGATTCCATTGCATGTATCCAGTAAACTGATATTTTTCATTTTCTAGTTTTTCAGACATTTGAATTTCATTTTACCTCAGTGAAAATGGCTCATGAAATGTTTTTGTGCGCTAGTTTATGAATTTATTTTTTTATGTTTGGAAGGCTTCCAAGTGCAGTATGACAAATTCTGCCTCCCAAGTAGGCAGCTCTATCAGTTCTGGCTTTTGTCAGAAGTAACAAAATTGCACAATAAAGCTAATCACTATGGGTAGGAAATATTGTAGATACATGTTTATCTAAATGCTATTTTATCCAGGTTCGAGCTGTTGTAATAGGATTTATACTACTTGTGAGGAGGATTCTGCATTTGAGAATTGTCCTTTTCAAAAGGTGAATTTTATCACAGACCAACCTTTTTCTGCCCTATGCATTTTCAGAGTCCCTTTTAAGCATATTTTGACATTTACAGGTCTTGGTTCCTGGTTATATTCCTAGTTTATTAAAGCAATTTTATTCAACTGACAGATTAAGGTTAGAATATTTTAAAAGTTGAATTTTAAAGGTAAAAGTTTCTTCAGTTGTAAGGTCTCTCAGATGCTGGTCTTTTATGCTGCTGTGTCTGAATAACCTCTGAAGGTTTCTAACTAGATCCACAGACCTATTGTAGAAGGTTGTGAGGACTTAACCCTTGTTGCTGTGTTTCCATCGTTTCAGAAACTCAGTCTGGAAATAGTTGGGCAGTCTCACCTTGCCTTTTTCCATTTAATACCTTTGTTTGTTTCTTCATCTTTATTTTTAAAAATCACTACCTGAAGTTCCATAAGTGGCAGAGAGATTTGACTTGCATCCTCTCTGACTGGTTAGTACTTCCTCAGAGCATGACAGTGATGCTCTTTTTAATGCCAGATTTGAGCTGGGCTGGCAGTAGGGACTCTATTGAGAACATTTTGCCATAAGTTTGTGCAAGGGCTGATGGATTGGCCTTTGTATCATTTACAATGCTTGCTTAGTTCCCATCTGTAGCTTAACTGTTGTTTACTTTCATTTTTTTTTAACTATGTTGATGTTGTTTGCTTTCACTTTTTTTTTTTTTAAATTATGTTGATCCAGCATCACATAGCATCAGATATGGCTTTTTCAGATTTAGAATTATTTACATAGGTTGCACTTTTAAAGTGAGCTTGCTGGTTTAATGAACATTGACATTTTAATGTTTTTTGATGCAGACAGCCACAGTGCTTTACAACTGGGAAATTTTGAAAGGGCTAGATTAAAACAGTTGGAAAGGGCTAACAGAGTTGTCACTGAGCACCACCACCAGGGAAGGGAGTAGTGGTGCCCTTGGGACAGGTGGGCATTATTTCTATTTAATGTTGGCTGAACATGGGGAACAGAGTGGTTCTTTTTAACTTTTTAATTCTGTTCTCCCTGTCCCCAACTCCAAGAATTACCATTCCTATCTTTCATTCCTTTATCTGGTCTTACAAATTTGTACAAATACTTTATAAAGATTCTAAAATCATTTTTGTTATGTCCAGTGCAAATATTTTCCTGTGGCTTCTATTTGCCTTTTTCCCCCCTATAGATTATTCTCATGACCTTTTCTTAATAACTTGATACCCACTTCTTTTATTGTTTATATTTACATACACACAATAATTGTTTGTAAGTTTGTTACAATTTAATGTTGAGTCAAAAACAATTTTTTTCCTAAGTAGTGACCAGTTATCTCTAGCCCACTGATCAAATTTTCATTCTCTCCACCCCTTTTTTATGTCTATTTTTCTCTCTAGTGTTTTATTCTCCAGCCAGTATATCATTTTAATATTAGTTATTTGCCTAACAGGGCTGGTATATCTTCCCAGTCCTTTGTCTCCAAGTCCCCTTTGAATCAGAATTGTTTGGAATTCTCATTTGTGTTTTCTCCATATTTAGAAATTTTGACAAGATCATTAAAAAACTTCCTAGAGATTTTCATTAAATTCTGATAAATCAGTAAAATGTAAAAATGCCTGCTTTCTTCATACTGTAAATTCTCTTTTCTTTATTTTTAATAACTTATTTATTTAATTATTCTTTTTTTATGTGGTGCTGAGAATCAAGCCCAGTGCCTACACATGCTAAGCAAGTGCTCTACCACTGAGCCCCAACCCCAGTGCTATGCATTCTTTTTAGGAAAAAGATTTAACCACTGTGTATGTTCTTTACCAGAACAGGATTGAATTGTTCCCCCACCCTGCCATGTTTCATATTTGGTTTAATATATATTTTGTTCTTTAAATGAAAGAAAATTTTCACTTTTCCATTTATCTATGTGATTTCCTTAATGAATCTTTTCCTTCCCTCACAGAGTGGGTTCAGATGGCTCCAACTCTATTTTCTAAATTTATTCCAAACATTCTCCCTCCGGCAGTGGAATCTGAACTTTCTGAATATGCTGCTCAAGATCAGAAACTTCAAAGAGAGCTTATACAGAATGGTTTCACAAGGCAAGTTGTTTTTTTAATTTGGTGACAAAATATGTCCATATCCTTAGACTGCTCTGGTGTGGTGGGGGAGGGATGCCAAGGGCTTAGAAGGTAAAGTTACTTTCTAGGAGCCAAGGCACTGCTGTCTGATGAAGTAGTTAGCTCCTTGTTGGCACAGTTATTGAGGTTAGATTTTGAGCTTGTGGAAACTACTCTTCACTACATGCATTTTTGAAGAAGGGATTTCTCACTGGGTAGCCAATTAGGATGGACAGCTTCCAAGCTCTCTTCCCAATTTATTCATTAGCTTTTGACATACGGAAAGACATTGTAGAAATTTGATTGGTTATAATATGCTTTTATGACTAACTAGAGAAGAAGCTTTAAATCCTACAATTCAGATTTTTGTTTTTTTCTCTAAAGTAAGATTGTTTATTATTAAAAAGTACAGTATTTCCTTATACATGTCCAGAAGAGTTATCTCTCTTGCTTTTGGCATTTACACTGTGCTTGTTTTTCTTAAATTTGCAAGTCTTTATCATGGCCATACCTCAGAAAATCTTGGAAAGTACGTTTTCAACTAACTTAAATGTAAAATTTTTGTGGTTTCCCTGTGGAAAAACACCTAGTTATATCACTAAATTGTTTAAGGGCATAGTGATACCTTGTATTTTCATAATTCTTAGTCTTAGCACTTTCCTGTATCTTCCTATATTTGAATTCCTGGCACTGAAGAAGAAACTTGTGGATGTCTTAGTCATAGTTGTGTCCACAGATATTAGGTTGAGAGTTGACTCATTTGTCTGTTGAGGGCTGGAGAGGGACATTTCTCTTTCATAGGTTCTAAGGTCAAACTAAATTTCAGAGAAACTGGCCTTGACCAGGATCACTGTTATTACAGTATCTGTTTCAACCCAGGTTAGGAAAGAAAGCAGGTAATTTTTTTGTTACTCTTTGTTATTCCATGGATTGACATTCCCCTTTTTTACCCTGATGGCATGTGTATTTGTGTGGTAATGGGGACACTGAGTCACCCACTGGTTCTCTACCTTCTTCCCTGGCATTTGCACTACAGAGGCCCAGAGAAGCTGTGTGACTTGGCCAGGTAGACCTGACTTTCTTGTAGTTAGGGGAAGGAAGAACCAGAGAGAACTGCTGGAATGTTTCTCTTTGATGTTGAAGGATCTGGAATTATTTGACTAATTGTATTTCTGGCAGAAATAGGGTGGTTTTATTTGTTTTATTTGACATGACTGTCAAATGACATATTAATTTTACTCATGTGGTTTAAAAATAAAAATGATACAGAAAGTATACAATGGGAAGTTTGGCTCCCATTTGTCCCCATGTCTAACCTCACCTAGTTTAGTAACTCTTACTCTGTGGTTTCTTGTAATTCCTTCCGTTTTTTTTTTTTTTTTTTTAATATACAGATATAAGAAAACAGAAAATATGTCTTTATTTTTATTAATTTCTTTATACATTCCATTGTGTGGATGTATTAAATATACTATAGCTTATTTAACCAGTCCCTAGGAGTTGGCCTTTGAATTATTTCTGGTCTTTTGAAGTTTGGGAAAATGCTACAGTGAAGAATCTAGTACATGTATAGTTTTGTACCTGTTACATATATATCTAGAGAGTGAATTCTTGGAAGTGGGAAAGCTGGGTTAAGGGTAAATGCAGTTATAAATTTGGTTAATATTGCCAGTTGCCTTTCATAAGGGATGTACACTTTTTTGCCTATCTACCACCATCAAAGTTTGAAAGTGCTTATTCTTCAAGACCTTGATTGTACAGTATTGTTGTTACACTTTTGAATTTTTGCCAGTCTAGCAGATGAAAAAGAATTACTCAGAATTGGTTTAGTTTGTTTTTCTCTCATAAGTAAAGCTAAGCATATTTGTTTGCATTTTTCAGTTTATGTCCTTAGCTTATTTTTCTATTTGTTAGTCTTATTTTTCTCTTCTTGATTTCTAGGAGCTCTTTCTGAAAGAAATAAATTGATGCTTAGTCCAAGATAAGATCTATTTATAAATATTTTGAGTATTTTTAGATTTAGAGATGAGTTTATTAATATCTTCCAAAAGATCAGTCTCCTGAAAACTGATATTTGTGAAGCAGTAAAGGAATATAGCTGTTTTGGAATTCTGAGCACCTTGAGTTCACCTTCCAGAACATGATGTAGAACTGTTTAAACATATCCAGAAGCATTTCCCAATTGTAATTTTGAATCTGGAACAAGAGAATAGAGTTAGGAATGCTTGGTGTGTTGTAGCTCTTAGATCACATTTGCTTGTAATGAGATGGGCAACTGACTTCTTAGTACTTGAACTTGACACCATTCAGCCAATGCCAGTAGGTCATGTTCAGGGAAATGCCCTGGATTTTGATGTTAAATTAGAATTTTTATTACTCTTAGTGGAATTCTTTGGTACACCTTCTGGTTGAGATTTAAACATTAGGCAATATTCCAAAAGGTGATAAAATTAAAATGTTTTATTTTACAAACTTAATTGAACCATTTATAGTTAAATTAATACTTTATAGGCGGGTATGGTGGCTCTGATCCCCGTAATTCAGGAGACTGAAGCAGGAGAATCACAAGTTCAGCCTCAGTAAATTAGTGAGGCCCTGAGAACTTAGTGAAACTCTGTCTGAAAATAAATAATAAAAAGATAAAAAGGGCTGGGGACTTAGCTCAGTGGTGAAGCAGCCCTGGATTCAATCCCTGGTACCAAAAAATAAATTAATTAACACTTTATTATGCCTTGCTATAAAGATTAAACTCTGGTTCATAAATTCTGACAGGTGCTTACCACAGAGTACAAAACTGACATTTTGTACCCACTCTTTTTTTAATTAATTTGTTTATTTATATATGACAGTGGAATGCATTATAATTCTTATTTCACATGTAGAGCACAATTATTTATATCCATGGTTGTATACAAAGTATATTCACACTAATTCATGTCTTCATGCATGTATTTGTACCCCACTCTTGAGCTCATGCACCTTCCACATTCTGTCCTGTCAAGTTTAATGCTTTCTTTGATCAGTGTTTGGCTAGGATTGTTTTGGAAGAAACAGTGTCCACTGATAGTATGTTATTTAAATGTTTTTCTTTTTCTATCAATAAAAATTCTGTTACTGGTTATTCTGACATGAGCAGTCATTTTGTGGTTTCAGTGTTACAAACTGCTTTTTCATTTAAGATGATGTTCCACTTATGTGATTAGGATCCCTGAAGAAACAGCCCCACAACTTTAATGTGACCAGTGCAGAGGAAGTCTTTGAAATGTCATGAAGTAATATGAGAATGTTGTCAAATATATCCTCCTCTGAGGTTAGTGGTCAGATTTTCATCTGACCAGGAGTTTTTGTGAAATATAATATAGGGTATTTAGCTGGGTTTGTGGCTCAACAATATAGAGCGCTCACTTAGCATATGTGAGGTCCTGAGTTCCATCCTCAGCACCACATAAAAATAAAGTAAAGGTACTGTGTTCAACTACAACTAAAAAATAAATATTAAAAAAAGAACTTATGGGATATACTTATTTCATAGCTAGAACTAACATAAGCTCAAAGCAATAGTTTTCTCTTACATGAATAATTGAATTGATTGGGGAAAAGCAGAAATTCAGTGTCTCTTATCAAACAAAAATCACATGAAGATAGGCTTATTTGGGAACATATTAAAAAAATGCAGGCCCCAGCAGGAGCATTCTCATCCAGACCAACCTATGACCCCCTACTGAGAGTGTTCCAGGGAGTTTATAAAGGCAAATATGATGTTCATTCTGAGACATGGTTACCCACATTTCTGGAACAAAGTAGAACCTTGTAAAAGTATTGCTGGTCTTTTAGCTGAGAGGGTCACCCCAAATTTGAGCTTTTTGTTTAGTAGCAGGGATCTGGATTTGAGGGCATCTTATAGCTTTGAAGATTCATGGGAGTAGATAACATTGATGGCATACTTAATTCACATTCTTTCTTCCCGCCTGCTGTTGTTTTCACATCTGTATTTTTCTCCTGTTGTTTGTGCACATTTGGCTTTTATTTTAACTGTTGAGGGGTAGTGATAAAGGTTGCATGTAGAAGTTAAGTTTCCATATATAAAATCACTTGTTTTCATTTTTAGTTAGCATTAACTTATTTCTTTTAGAATATTTGTTGAATGGTACTCAAATGATACCAGTATAAATAACAGTGTAAGTCACTCTGCTGGTTTTGGCAAAGTGTTAGGTTAGCAACAGAACTATTTAGAAAGTGGTGTGAGGGCAGACTGCTCAGAAATCTGCTAGCCCAAGGTGGTCATGATTTTCCTTGAATGATCAGCTGGAAAACCTTCTGGGGATCAGGTGGTGTGGTCTTTGCCAATCATGAAGGCTCCTCACCAAGCCTACCAAGAGGTGTCTGCCCTTGTCTGAAACAACCAGAGAAAGAAGGGGTGGGCTCGGGGGGGCTTTGGATACTTTTTAGATTCTTTGAAATCTTCCATTACTATGGTCTTTCAGAGTAAATGGTAGCAGTGGCTTTGTGTTAGGAATATTAGGCTTCGTTGTTTGGGTAATTGAAGTGATGGTGTAAGACATACTCAGGCTAGCATTTTAATAGTCTATCTGTGAGCTCATGTCATTCATTAATTTGTTAGTTCAACAAATATTAAGTGTCTCTGTGTGCTATAATTCTTTTAGGTACTAGAGTGTATAAGATAGAAAAAGTACCAGCTTTTCTGGAATTTCTGTTCTAATGTTATAGGCAAATAATAAAATATAAGTACTAATAGGTGCTGTGAAGAAAATTAAACAGGGAATGAATGAGATAGTGTGAAGGGCTGTTCCAACTGACCTAATGGAATGTCCTCTGAAGGGGAGATGTTGGAGCTGGGCAGAAAGGAGACAGCTGTGTGACTGCCTGAGGGGGGGAGTGTTACAGATAGAGAAAATCCTAAAGACAAAAGTGTTGACATGTCCAAAGGGACAGAGAGCCAGGGTGGCTATAATGTAATGAACAGAGGTAAAAAATGAGGTTGGAGAATCAGGCAGGAGCCATGTCACCAGGCTGGGAAAATGGATTGGGATTGATTTTTAACTGTAATGGGAAGTCATAAAGACTTTAATCAAAGATGTGAACTAATCTTAGGTTTGCTTTTACCTAAGACCAGTGTAGCTTTTGTCTAAACTTAGTTAAGTCTCATGCAATTGCAGAGGGGAGAGGTGATAGTGGCTTGGATTGAGGCCATAGTGGTAGATTTGGTGACAGTGCTTGACTCAGGATTGTATGTGGAACAAAATACTCCAGGGTAAAGGGAAGAGAGAAATCACGGATGACCTTGACTTTTGGCCTGAGAAACTCGGATGGATGTGTTATTGAGATGGAGACTGAGAAAGAGGTGGGGATGGAGTGGAAATGGCACTGTTTTTTGCCATGGTCAATTTACAGTGCATAGATACTGGTGATGAGGCAGTTGGGCTTACAAATGAAGAGTGTGGCAAAGAGAAGCAGCTCAAATGATGATCAAGGAGGAGAGTGAGTAAGTGAGTGAGAGATACCCACTCTCCAGATACAAAATATGTATCCCAATGACCCACTTCATCCAGCCACACCCTCCCAGCCTCCAGCTACCAGTTAATCCCATCAATGGGGATTAATTCACTGGTTGATCGTTTGACCCACAAACTTTTGAGGGATACCTTATATCCACACAATAACAGAGATCAGTGCTTTATATTAAATCTGGAAGCCACTGGCTTGTGGAAGATTTAAAGTCATGGGTTCTGAGAGTTTTCAAATGCTTTAGGAGTTTTTGGTTCAGTGGGGCTTATGGGGAATAGCTAAAATTTTAAATTTCATATTTGAAATTTGCCCTAGTATATGCACGTCACTAGGGAGGTTGATAGCAGAACCCAGATTTGCCTTCAAAGATATATTTTAATATGAACTTATTTTTAGAACTCAGTGTAAACCATCTTATAGATGAGTCTTCATATTTAAAAGACCATACCCTTAGTTAAGAACATTCAGGGTACAAATCAGCTTATGTTTAATGTCTATTTTATTTTAGTTTTTGTTTTTAAATAATTTTTTGTTGTAGATGGACAGAATACATTTATGTATTAATTATGTGGTGCTGCTGGGGATGGAACCCAGTGCTCCACATGCGCTTTGCAAGCTCTCTGCCATTGAGCTATGGCCTTCAGCCCCTAATGTCTATTTATAACAGGTAGTTGGGTTAGAATTGAAATATTTGCTGTACTTTACTATGAATTGTGCTGATTTGTTCATTCTCTTGTGGTGTGTCAAGAAATCAGTCAGGTCTGCTAACTGCCTTCTTTTTCCTTTCCCCAGAGGTGACCAGTCCCGGAAGAGAGCTGGGGATGAGTTGGCTTACAGTAAGTGGCAAAGTTCCTTCCCATTTTGGGTGGTCTTGTGCTAGGGCAGCCAGTAGGATACCCACACAGTGTGTCATGTCCCTTGTGTTCTTAATGGTGCTAAGGTGCCATGTGTAACCAGGGTCAGGCTCTTGAGGCAGCTGTCAGGAGGCCACTGGATTCCTTAATATCTGCAAGGATGGGGCAATGCCCCAGGGTCAGTTTCTGATGCTCTTGGCCCCTTTTTGACTTTACTCAGAACCCTATGATTTTATGGGGATTTTTTCCTAAGTCCTCTTGGGGGAGAGGATTAAGACATACAAGTTGGATAAACAGACTCCTGCCATCCTCATATGCTATCTGCTCCTCATGCATTATCCTGTTTTGACCTTTTTTCAGACAGCTCATCTGCATGTGCAAGTTCCAGGGGATACAGATAGTGAATGTGTTGAATGTACTTTCCTCCCGAGGAGAGGACACACTGGAGCTGCAGAGACTGTGTTCTGAGCACAGCGGGGCCTTCGACACTCAGGAGCTCTGTCACAAGGCTGTTCTTGGGAGAGAATGCTGGACTTCTTACTTTGGTTTGTAATTTTAAAAAAAACAAAAAACTAACAAGAAACAAAAACATGAAAACAGTTGCTGCTAGAGTTGGGGGTGATTTTGAAATGGGACAATCTTTTAATGAGTTTATCTACAGATTCTATGAGGAACAAGCTTCGGGGAAATTGACTATTGCTGAGTGAAATCTGACAGCCAAAATCAGCAGCTTCCTCCAAAAATATAAGGGCAGAAGAATCTTTTTTTTTTTTTTTTTTTTTTAAGCACTTGTTTTGTTCATCTGTGGACTTGGGACTTAACAGCATATTGGTTTCACATGTCAAGATATCTTTTGCTTTAAAACCAAGCAAATGGTTACAATACAGTGTTTTCACCCATAACCCAAACAGCTCCTTTAAAAATAAGAGTTGATCTTTGTTTAGTATTAGGAAGTCTTGTTCAAGGAGAATGCTAACTACTTTCATTAGAACTTTTCCCTCATCAGTTCTCAACTTTCTACTCTGTGCCTTGAGCTTTGTGCACTTTGCAACTGTGTGGCAGTGTTGTCAAACTCACAAGTACTTCCTGGAGAAGGTGATGGTATTCCAAACCAACCCACTAAGATGGTGGGTGACTTATAGGATGCTAATTAAGTGGGAGAATGGAAACGTGTTGCACATTGGTCAGATTTCCCCTACTGCACCAGGCGTGTTCATGTTCGTGTGGGGACCAACACTTGTAGAGCATTTGCATTCCTGCCATCACCTTACCTGATTCACCAGCCGCTCTGGCATGGGCAGCCGTAATTCAGGGGTGGGCAGCCCTGCAGTACTAATGCCTCTGCCCCCTTTTAATATTGTGGAGATTGTCCAACAGCAAGAGCTGCTTCCTGCGACATTCTGGGAAGTGATAGTTATTAAAACCAAATATAATCCATGGTGTGGAGTTCCTGATCCATTTCATTTTAATGGGTGATAAGTACTTTAAAAAGGTAGAATCTGTGCTCTGCATCTTTTAAATATTATATTTGACATTTGAGCTCAGTAGGGAAGAAGTTCTGCTCTTTTTTAGGGTCCCCTTCCAGTTGTAGCAAAGCCATGTTTTCTGTTTCACCATACCTGCAGGGCTGTTTAGTTGTTCATAAAAGTCTCTGAAGCTAATTCTGTTTGGCTTTGAAAGTCAAATAAAAATAGAAAATGTGGCAAGGGGAGAATATTTTTCTACTCATTTTTTCTTAAATGTAGATTAAACATAGCCTTCATTTTCCTGGGCCTTATCAGACTGGTCACACTGGTCCTGATCTGTCCAGAAAACTTGGCAGGGAAAGAAGACACACCTGATCTGCAAGTTTTTCATAGAGCTGCCTCTGCCAGTTCAGCATGTCCTTTTTTGGGGAGTGTCATGGGTGGAAGAGCTAGAAGTGCGATACTGGGCACATGGTATGTTATCTAATAGAAAGTCTTTGATTTGTAAAAAATTATTCTGCAGAGGGGTAAAATTAAGCGAAGGTTCTCAGATATATTTTTAAGTACTTATCATCCAGAATGGGTGGATTTTGTGGAGGGCTTTAATTGGACTCATTTCACTCTGTTTGCATCTTAGATTGTGTAATGAACACTGAATTACTGTAAGAACACATACAGGACTTCACTATGACCTGTATAGCTTGATTTGCTACACCAGTAACATTCTAGTGTCAAGAAAGAATTCCATTTTATCATGAAGCCCAAATTTTACTTTTCTCAATGGAGTGCTTTCCCTAGGCTTATAAATATACCTGGAACTGAAGTCTCTCCTGAGTGGCTTTAATGATATTTCTCAAAGGAATAAAATTGAAGCATTTCTTTATACATGGGTGAATTCTTCAGTATCCTGATAATGTAACCAAGTGCTTTTTTCTGGGAGAGAGCATTCATTTTTGGCCAAGAACAGAACTTTCCCTAAGACAGCACTGTATTATGATGAGAATTGGCATTAATATCTTATGTACGATGTTTTTGCATTATAAGTTAATGGAAAATACTTTAATTCCTTTTATTGTTGTATATGTGTTAACAAAAAAGTAGGTGAAGGAACGTCTGCAGAATTTCGTTTTTCTACTTTTTGCACAATGGCTGCAGCCAGCTGTGGGTTAAGGTTTGGTACCACAAAGCCATTATTGGAAGGCATACAGGAAGGCTGTGCACATTCCCCAAGGCATGTGTCTTGGTGGTTGAACACATCTTTAGCCCCTTGAAGTATGTTGCAGTGTAAAAAAAAAAAACCAAAAAAAAAAAAAATTACTTTAAGTTGAAAGTGACCTTGCTTATTAATTGAAATTCTTGACATTTTTTTTTTTTTAGTTTGCAGCATGAAGAAATACAACTTGGCCCCTTCCATTTTGTATTGACTGTGTACGGTTTGCCAGGAAGTATGTTCTTCTCGTGTTTCCTTGTATTCTTCTTGCCAGCACAGTGTATAGTTTTTCCATGCCAGCTAAATACTGGCTTTTGTATCAAATCATTGAAAACCCAAATCATTGAAGATAGAATATTGTACATGCTGGTTGATTGGTTAGACAACACATGCAGTTGATTTGGCAAAACTGACTAGTATGTATGTACAACCTGAAACTAGATCCTTAACAAGAAAGCTGGGTCAGTCATCTTGAGTTAATAACATGTAAAAGTAAATGGATAATAATTAGAGAGATGGTACTTATTTTAAAGGTTAGCTTTAAGCCTCAATAACAGTGTCCTATCTCTTGACTTCTGTTGTCACTGCTGCACCCTAACCCGACAGGAATTACTGCTTCATTTTCTTTGGGGGTAGAAAGCAAAACCTGATGTCGTGACTCTTAGCCCAATAGTTCCTAGGCAGAATCAGTGAAAAGAAGCACCAAACTGTTGTATGACTCCTGCTTTATAACTTTCATGGCAAAGTCACATTTTTTCCTGTTCCTGTTAAAAAATTATAGCAGTTTTCCTCCCTTTCATTAGAATGGAATCTAATTTTTGGGTGGTGGGATTACAAAGGAATGGATGCCCATGACCAGGAACAGTGCACACGTCTCCAGTGCTCAGACTTGCCCAGCAGCCCCACTCCCCTTGCTGTATGTATCCCAGGCATTCTGTTGGGTTGCAAATTTGCACACTTAAATAATTCCTCAGGAAGAGTTTGCATGTGCATCACCTCGAAATATTCTGTACTGACCAAACAAGGAATTTGAAGGTTTTCAGCACAAAAGGGTAACTTCAGAGTGGTCTGTACATCTATTGGCAAAGGTAATGGTGATCTGGCAAACCCAATTGGTTTCTGCAGTTATAAAGTAAGCAGGAGCATTTGTACCATAGTATTTAAATAATCCTCTTGAATCTCCCTGTATACAGTAAATAGCCCTTCCATATTTTGTCTTCTTATTGAGGCAGCCTGTGTTTTCTCCCCCCCCCCCCCACCGCCACCCCGTCTTATAGCAGTTAATTATTTCTGTGGTTATTAAGAAAGAGGCATTGCCCTTGAGCTAAAATTCAATTGTTCAATAAGCAGCTATTATTAAACTAACTGAGCATTGTTTTATGGATATACACTAATCTGAGATAACAAAAAATTTACAATTAAAAAGTAAAACAAAAAAGCCCAATAAAAAAAAGGAAAAAAAAGAAAACAAAAAAGCCTTCTTTAGCTATCCAGCCATTGTTTGAATGTTTTGAGTTGATTTGTGTGTGTGTGTCATTGAACTTTTAGCTTGGGATATTATGTTTACTTTAATTCAGTTCTAGACCTCTTAAGGGGACTTTGAAATTCAAGGTCAGAATGTGAATCCTTTGAAACTTATAAGAAATTTAGAGGACCTTTTTGGGTGTGATTACTGTTTTCAATAAGTTTATATAAGATGAAGTTTATTTTTATCAGAAGTTAAAATGGAAGTCATAGGAGTTGGTGGAGAAATAGCTTTCCTATTACTTTCATTACTCTGTCAAAATTTGCCTGAGTTTCTGGCCACCAGAATATATGAAAGGAGCTCTGTTATTCTCAAGGGAAATGATTCCTCTTCTTCCCCTGTATTGATTAACTAGTCCCTGGCACCTCCCTCCTCCACTCTCCAAAACCCTATTTTGAACATCTCTCCAGAGTCAAGTGGCACAAGTATAGGTGCTGTTTCTGCTCGTGTTGCTGGGGCAGCTGGGGGAGAAGTCAAGAAAATGCTAATCATAGATTTATTCTCATGGGACTCCAGTATACATTGCACCCCTGCTAGTTGGAAATTATCTTCCTTTCAGATTGGACTGCATTGTTCAGAAAAATGTTAATGGATTACAAATCTGGAAAATTTATAGGATGACTTTAGGGCTGAGAATTCTGTGGTTTGGAAAAAAATAAATATTTTGTATTGAATCTCACATGTCATTTCAGTGTTGTGACTGGGTACCAGTGCAATAAGTCTGTGGATAGTCACTTAGAAGACAACAGTTTACTCACTTAAGAGCCCTATTTGTCAGTATTACAACCATGCAATTCAGGTGAAGTTGTGGGGGAGCTGTGGCTAGAAACAGAAATGTGTCTATGTAATTTAGAGATGAAATGCAGGCAAAAAGTCTTTGCCACCTACCAGGACAGCCAGGACAAGGATGTGGCAATGAAGGCATGTCCCTGGTGGTGCTAGTTGTCAGAAGGCATGGCAAGGCCAGAGCAGGTGCTGTGCATATGAACTCATTCATTAGTCCAAGAAAAACCAAACAGTGGGTGAAATACTTAACTGACCTTGATATAAAGTCATTGACTTTGGTTTTGACCTTTAACCCTTGGTGGATTTTGAATCACTCCTTCTGTATTAGGGTATATACTATACTATTGTAGTTAATGAAATAAATCTTGTATAGATGTCCCTGGCCTTGTTATGTTATGTTATAAATCTTGTACAGAGGTCCCCAGCCTTGATACCTGGGTCACTAGAACTTTATTATAATATAGATATTTGATCTTTGCTTACAAAAAATAATTCTGGTATAGAGATCAGGATTGACACGTACTTTGCACGCATTGTTGCCACAGTTACTCAGCCTGCAGGGTATCTGTCCTGACTCTTCCTGCACCAGTGATGGAAACTCTGTATGAATATGTTGCGGGGGGGAGTGGGGAGATTCTGTAGACATATGGAGCACATGCAGAGGTATATATCTAGCATGTTTTTTTTTTTTTTAAAAAGTTTCTTTTGTAGACCTTAGAGCTCTCTGGCTTGGGAATTTTTGCATGGGTTCTACCATGATTTCTGTATAATGCTTTATGTTTTCGTGCTGTGAAAGCAGTAGTAATCCTCTAGTAGCAGGTTTTTTAACCTTACTTCACAATTGTAGTTTTTCTTGCTGTATCTTTAGAAGTATCCTTTCCTGCAGTGTTCTAAGAATGCCAGTTCTCACCATCACCAAACCACCACCACCACTCCTTTTTTTTTTTAAATGTAAGCCCTGTTGTGATAGTATCTTACGTTTTGGTTACCAGGTACAGCAGGTTTCATTGACTTTTTCTTTCTTTGCATTGGAATTGCCTGACAGCTACCTTTGATTTCCTTGCAGCCAGTAGGGAACTATTTAAACACTCCCTTCTGTGTGTTCCTTATTTTGAATTTTCATTTCCCCATATTATATTAAGTCTTCACTTCCCCAAATTGCTAGTGATAGCCTAGAGAGTATAGCAATTTAAAACTTCTTAGTTACTGAAATGTTTTAATAAAATACCTCAAAAAGAACTCAACTATAGGAAGTGGACGAAGCTACCAACACAGTGGGTGTGTCAGTACGTTGCCCTCAGCAGCTAACAGATGGTGCAGAAGACCCAGTGACTAAGATTACGTAAGGACACAGAAAACCAAATAGCACAGCTAATAAACTTGACCTATTGGTGGTGGGGGGGGTGTTTGTGTAAAACACATTGCACCCTTTAATTGGAAGCACTGTTTGTAAACCACATCTAACTGTACAACAATTAATCACCAAATTGGGTTTATCTCAGGGATGCAAGTTTGATTAATATTAGAAAATTAATATTAGAAAATGTGGTTGATATTTACTAGATTAGAGTTGTATGATCAAGCCAGGCATGGACGGCACATGCCTGTAGTCCTAGCAACTCAAGAGCTGAGACAGGAGGATCACAAGGTTCAAGTCCAGCCTCAGCAATTTAGATCTTGTCTCAAAAAGGGTTGGAGGTTTGGCTTAGTGGTAAAGCACCCCTGAGTTCTGTAGTAGTTATGAGATCAGATTGTTTATGAAAATCTGAAGAATACACAAGGTGGCCAGGCATGGTGTTGCAAACTTGTAATCCCAGCAAATCAGGAAGTCTGAGGTAGAGGGATTGTGATTCAAGGGTAGCCTCAGCAATTTAGCAAGACTCTGTCTCAAAATTAGAAAGAAAAAGGACTGGGGATATAGCTTAATGATAAAAAGTGCTCCTGTTCTTTCCCCAGTAACCAGAGAAAACCAAAAGAAAAGAAATCTATGAGGCAAATAGAACAGTTAATAGTTGTATCAAGATTATAGTTATTTTTAATTAAAAATCCTGACTGCTTCTAAGTAGATGTAATTTTTTATAAAAAATACAGTCTAAGTGCTAAGTAAATACAACTTTTCTTATTGAAAACGTGAATGCTTCTAAGCAAGTAGATCCCCCCCCCCCTCGTTGAAGCTTATCAGGGTTTCTGGGACAAAATCAATAGGCAAGTGTCAGTTTCATTTTCAGGTACCAGGTACAAACAGGGATGGTTTTAAAATTTGTAAGACATAATTATGTACAATTCATAGGAGGAACAAAAAAATATTATGAACCTAAGCATAAATCTTAAGTATGTGGTGTTAATGAGGGGACAATTTAAACAAATGCAAAATTTTATGGATCTACATAAATGGATAAAAAGTGGTGGATGAGAAGACTTGATTTAACCTTAACCAAGATCCCAATTCTTTCTCCAAATTGGCTAATAGATTCTGTGGAATAAATAATTTTTCAATAAAAAAAATCCCAGTGATCTTCATTGTGAAACTTGACAAACCAATTTTAAATTTTAATGAAAGACCAAAGGGCCAAGGATGCTCAAGACATTTCTAAGAAAGAATGATGTGTGAGGGGAATATAAACTAGCACTATAAGAATGTAAAACTTAGTGTAAAATGCAGTGATTGAAACAATGACTTAGGGTTGGGGAAGGATCTCCTGCACAAGATAGTACAAGCCTCAGTCAGTAGAAAAAATTTGGCTTCATTGATAGTGAATAGTTTTCCAAACAGGCCATAGAGTGAAAAACTTACATATATCCCTGGTAAAGAACACCTAGATGCAAATTCATACTGAGAACACCCAGGAGAAATGGAACCAAGCAGGCAGGAATTTCAAAGGAGAAGCAGAAGTGGCTTATAAACATGGAAAGCTGTTTGGCCTTATTTAGTCTTCAGGAAACACATTAAAACCATAAATTTTTCCAGCCATCCAATTAGCAGAAACTATAAAACGTCAGAAAATACCAACATTCGGAGACATTTTTGGCAATAGTGACTACCTTCTGTTACTATTGGTGTGACAGTTGGAAGCACCACTTAGGAACAGTGTGGCCTGGTGAAATTGCACAGTTCATCTGATAGCCCCTCTGCACTTCAGAACTCATGCACATGTGTGCCGGAGATGTGCTGGAGCAACTCTATCAGTGTTAACTGAGCTACCCAGGGGCCAGAGATATGTGGTAAAGCGCTTGCCTGGTATGCACAGGGCCCTGTGCCCCATCCCCAGCACCACAAAAGAAGGAAGGGAAGGAAGAAGCCAGTGCCCACCTGCCGTACAGTGGGTAAAGAGGTCTCTGTGCAGTGGAGTTCTATGGAGCAGGATGGGCATCAGACAGCTGTGAGGGAAGCAAGCCCAAGGAGAACCAGCATGGGCATCTTTATACAAATGTTCAAAATCAGAAAACAGAATATCACTAAGGGACTCATTCACAAATAGTAAATTTACTAAGAAAATGACTGACATCATTCAGAATCATGATTTCCTTAGGGGAAGGGGCGATAGAGGGAATGAGTTCAGAGAGGAGCCCAGAAGCTCATGAGAACTTGATAATAACCTTTTGACCCTATTAGCATGTCAGTTCCCCTTGAGTTACTATATAAATTCAGTACAAAACCAAACCGAAGACTAAAAGACGATTTTTTAATGTAATTTAAAAATTTACATAGAAGTATAAACATGAAAATAGGAAACTCTTGAAAGAAGAAAAAAATAGAAGGAACTTGCTGAACCAAACATCCCATTCTTTAAAAGTGCAATTAAAATGGCTACACTGGTATAAACAACAAGTTAATGGAAAACAGTTTTAAAAATAGAAATGAACTCAATTACTTTGAAGTATTTAGAGTACATTAAAGATATCTTTTAAAAATTTTTCTGACCATGATGGATTATTCAATGAAAGGTGCTGGTACTGCTGGAGAAAATTAAGTTTAAAAGGATTATAAAAAATAGAAAACAATACAGTTCTTTGTTGGAGTTAGAGAAGTTTGTTCTAAGAACTCAAACAATGGCCTGAGACCCAACCCTGTGAATAGTCACCTGCCTTTGAAATCCATGGAGCACTCGCCCCAACGTGCGTGTGTGTGTGTGTGTGTGTGTGTGTGTGTGTGTGTGTGTGTGTGTGTGTGTATACTGGCCACATGTGTGTTTAAAATTCATGTTTAAATTGGAATATATGCTCTAACTAATTCGCAGAAGAAATAGAACATTTTTTAAATGAGTTTAAAATGTTTTACAATACTGTTGGTATTTTTGTTTTTAAACCTGCATTTTCTTTTTAAAGATTTTTTCTTTTGTTAAAGCCACATGATTATAAAGTATTCTCTGTTTTTGAAACTCCTAGTTTAAACACTGTATGAGAACACCTCAAGTTCTTGTTGGTCCTAAGGTAGGTTTACTTTGTTGCTTGATTTTAGTGGCTATTGTAACTTAAAAGGCCACTTCATTGATATTTGTATTCTAAATTCTAAATAGAATTATTCTATTCCATCTGCCAGTTTTACAAAGATGTAGAAATCTTTCGAGTTTCATCTTACCCAGTGTCAGTAACTGTTCTTGGTGAATAATTAGCAGAGTTGCATTTTTACTATTGGTATCAATGGGTTGAAAACCTACTGAAGTGTTTTTTAGAAATTTAATTTTCCAGGTTAGAGAGTGTACTTTTTGGGGGGGGATAGTTTGGGGCAAAATATTTTTATAAAGCTGAATACACATCTAACCAACCTTTCACAGGGCTCCTAAGGCAAATTTGTTTTGGAACAAGATTTTATTTTTTTATTTTTAGTTATCTTTATCTTGAAGGGTCAGATAAAGCCTATTTGTTTTTTAATCTGTAAAAACCTGTACAGAACATCTTTAGGTTGACAGTATTTTTAAGAATGTTGCTGTGAGCAAAGTAGCCTGCCTCTTCAGGGGTTTAAACATCCTTGTCTCATGAACTGCCACATGCTTTTAGGTAAGATGATGACATCTGTAAGTCCAGTGGACACAGGGATAGCAGCATTCTGCAAGAGAACAGTGTCCCACAGAGCTCTCCCAGTCTTGTGAGGATCCCTCACCTGTGTGTGTCCCCTGGCTGCTCTGCACGGGAACTGAGAGGGTATTCAGTGTTGGTAAAGCTTCTTTACTCAAAACAGGTAACTCTTCTTCTTGTGGGTCATCTTGTTCACTGCAGAGACTGCTGACTTAAAATATAAGGAGGAAGTCCCAAGATTGGGCAACTCCAGATTATTGGCGTCATTGGAAACATGTTTCTTGCAGCTTTCCGCCTGGCCAGCTTCTGTCTTGGTCCTTGTGTTGCTTCTTCCCCCAGGGCCTTCACCTAATTGCTACATTTGTCAGGCCAGTTGAAGAAGAGGGCCACTCTTGCCCAGCATCCCTCAAGGAGCAGTGAAACTACCCAGACACCCACTATTGTTCCCTTCCCTTTCCATTTGGGGAAGTTGGAATACATGAACACCCCCAAACTAGTAACTGAAGGAGAATGGGGCCATTTGTTTTGAGAAGATTTAAATGTTTATCTTAAAATCAAGGGTCTGAGCTGTTGAACTCAGCCTGGCGTGGGAACTCAGCTGTGTTTTATTTATAGCGTTGTCTTGCCAACTTTCACAGTACATTTTTGGCTTCCAGTTAGGGTCTGGAGAATTGAACTGAATTAGTATAGCTTCAGCCAAAATGTCCTCACAATCATTCAGGTGAAGCTTGGAAGAGGGTCATTTGAAGTCCTTGTCAGCTGATTTCCTGCAGCTGGGGGTCTTCTCTGGGCGTGGAATATGTTGTCTTCTGGCAGTGGACACTCTGTGCTCAGACCTGGTTACAGTCACTCCTCACAAATGAAGTTCCTGAGTCTACTGAAAACCATGCTCAATTAAGCTAATCCTTGGTGGCCATGAAAGTGAGGAATTGCTTCCAAACTGCAAGAATGGCAGGAGAAGATTAAAGGTGCTGGAGCCGTTTGCTAATGCAGGGAATGACATGAAAAGCAGGAAGGCTTTCCCCTGTGGGGTCCCAGCTTGTCAGAGTACAGGTCCTTGGGAGGGATGAGGGACAGGTGCTCTGGGGAAGATTGGATGTAAATGCATTTCAAGAGATCAGACTGCGGGTCAGATGAGGCCCTGGCCATGTTTAGCTGACCTGGACTCCTGGGTGGAAGCACGCTGCAATGCAAAAATACCAGCCTCAGACTCAACTGTCTTGGGGCCAGCTGGCATCTGGTCCTGCTTGGGTCCCTCTGCAGCTCACTTCAGTTTTTTATGCCAGTTTTCCTCCACTGTAAAGCTAGAGTACTCATGCTTACTGCCTTTGGTGGCTCATCCTTCATGTGTCAGAATTGCCACCACCACTGCTCCTGGTCCCATTTACACTCTTACTGTTTGCTCACGGCATACCCTGCAACTTGGCAGAGCCTGTTGTCACAGTGAACCTGACAGCAGCCCTGCGTTCCAGTGAAAGCCAGAGCTCTTGGATGTGAAGGGGCCTGTCTGAGATCACCCAACTGTAGCTGCAGCTAGTCCTTAACAGTCTCATGCTGTCAAGGGTTGGTGTCGAGCTTCAGGATGCAGCCACAATGGCCCAGCACAGAGCAGGTGCCAGGAAGTGCACACTTGTCACAATTCGTCGCACTTCATCAGAGTGTGTTTCACAACCGCTTAGCTGCTGGCACCATGGGGCAGCAGTGACGGACCCTTTGCTCTGGTGGCTGTTCTCATGTCAGCAGCACACCTTGGTGGACTTTGGGCCCACAGATGGCCCAAGTGCCCCAACATGTGGGAGGAGCAAGACCATATTTCTGGGGCACATGGAGAGGAAGGGCCAGAGATCCCTAAGCTACAGTGATTGTCCTGCCAATGAGACAAGAAAGCACCATTGTTTGCTGATCAGAGGGAGGGATGCCGGCCAAAGTCCGATATACTTGGGGGTGGCTGAACACTGTGGCAGGGAGAATTCTAGAATCTGGATCACTGGGACTTTGAGTTCTGCCATTCATTTACCAAGCAAGTCAGCGAGCTGCTCTTAACCTCCATCTTTTAATAAAAGGAACTGGCCCGTGGTGTTTGGATCTGCTTAACCTTCACTTGCCCTCCTTCACTTTGCTTGGGAGAGTGTCCCTGTGTTCAACATGGTCTTAGGGAGACTGCTGGTGAAGGGATCCTGCTTCACACCACCAGTGGAGAGTAACCCAAGCCAATGAGGCCCTCTGCTGGAGCTGGAAGTGTCTAGGTAGCTCACAGTCTGCAGAAGGTGGGAGCAACCTTCCCAAGAGCAGAGACTCCACAAGGCTGCTGGGGCTCTTGCTGCTGTGGTCTGGTTCTGCCTAATGCCTGCCCTCCCAAAGGCTTTAGCTCTGCATTGTTCCACCAACCACAACCTTTCCTTCTTCACCTTAAGGGGTGAGGGTCAGTGTTTGTTGCTTTCAGGCCACTTGCCTTAAGAACTCGCCACCCTCCCCAAGAATCTCCTGGGGGCTCTTGCTTTCCATGTAACCCTTTTCCTGTAAGTGGGGTTTTTGTTAGCCACTTTGGGGCATTTTTTAAACTAGATATTAACAGATGAATATATTTAAAAGACAGTGACAGTTTATTCCTTCCTCTGCACTCCTTTCTGGAAAGAAGAGACTATCTAGGTTGATTTCTGGTTTTGTCCATTCTGTGTTGCTACAACAAAATACCAGAGAATGCATAAGTTATCAAGAAAAGAGGTTTAGTTAATCCATAGGTACAGAGACAGGGAAGGTCAAGACCAGGGCCCAAGCATCTGCTTGGCTTCTGGTGTTAGCACCCACTGGCTCATGGCAGAGAATTAGAAGGGACCAATCAAGTGGGGATAGCCTCTCTACAGCAACCCACTCACAAGGACTAATTCATTTCCATGAGAGAATGAGAGGGGCATCAATCCCCTGTAATGATGTGGCTTAATCACCTTTTCAAGGGCCCATCTTCCAACACCGCCACACTGAGAAATTAAACCCTAACAGTTCTGATGGAGACAGTAACAGTCCAGGATTCCCAGGGTGGAGAACCCAGCAATACTGTCCCTGCGAGTGAGCCTTAATCAGCCACTGGCAGAGAAATCCAAGAGCCCTGTCACCAGCCCCTGCCGTGGCATCACTTGCCCAGTCCAAGCTGAGCCTCCCAGCAGGCTCTAAGGGAGCGAATGCTTCTGCACAGTTTTGGCAGGTGTCTCAAGCCCTGCTCTTCGATGTTTAACGAGCCGCCAAACACTTCAGCTGGCTGTCTCCTCCGCTGACCATTTGTAAATTGCCTTTGCCCTGGAGCCCCATGGGGTGAAAAATGCATTTGCCATCTCCAGGCAGCAGCAGGTGCCCCCAAGCCTGGCCTGAGTGTCCTGGGAGGGCAGGAGCCAGGCCAGTCCCCGGAGGAAATAGGTGGGCATCAGGCCTCACTTGCCCCCACAGCAGGCTGGTGATGACAGAGGTGGCCTGTTTGCCACCAGATGCATGGAATGCTGGAATGAGCCCTTGACGGGTGGGAGCCACAGCAGCCTCAGTGTCCTGCAGGCCTAGATTGGTTCTGCATATGGGGCCCCACCAAGGCGGCCCTTGCTCTGTGCTGGGCCCTTTTCACACTGTTGCCCTGCAGAGCAATGGAACTAGGTGCTTTGCTCCTCGGCTCCATTTTCTATAAAGTTCTGCTGTTGGGTCCTGACAAGGCTTCTGGTACCCGCAGCACTGGGGGCCCAACATGTATTTCCAGTCCCTTCCCCCAACTCCCCAGGGCTGTCACCTGCATACATCTCGGCCCAGGTGGCACCATGGGAGTCTACCTCCTGGGGGGGCCGGGTGGGCTGTGTTGAAAGAAAGAGGCCAACTATCAGAGGATAGAGCTGAAAGGGTCTGTTCCCCTTCATCAGTGAGCTGACGGGTGGGAGCCAGAGGCTCTTGGATCATGTTTCTAGCATTCGGTGCAGGTGCTAGATAGGAGCACAGGTGTCCAAGCTCTGCCACTAGAACAGCACCCTGAGGACACATGCTACTAGGAGCCTGGCTAGACTAGCACTGGGGAAAATGATGGTAGCTACAAGCAGAGTGAGTTGAAATAACTGTTTTCTGGAAAGCAGTTCTCAGTAAGTATTGAAAAAACAGCAGCAATTATTAACATGTTGTCTAGCCAAAGCCCGTTATTCAAGTTGTCTTTTAACTTGCTCTTTTGGGGGCAAAAATTAGATTCTTGTTTTCTTTCAACTCAATCAACAGCCACTGAGCATCCTCCGTGTATTAAGTGATCTCCATGGTAATTCAAAGCACCCACATCTTATTAAATCCATACCTAGGCCTGTGTCCAAGCTGCGTCCCTGAAAGGATGCCCTTGGGTGGAAGCGATAGCTTTCAATTATTGAGCACATCTGTTGTCAGGCTGTGCGCTACCGTCCTGCAGACTCCTGGCATCTGATTGCCAAGATGGTCTCACTGGGAGCCGCTAACATTTGCAATCCCGGTTTACATTTGGGTGAGTGATTCAGAGAAAGCCAGTAACCCCGACTACCAGGGGATAGAGCTGCATCCCACTTGGGTCTGACCCTCCTAGGCTGTGTGCTCATGGTCCTGGGCCATTACAGACCTAGAGAGTGTCAGAGTGGGAAGAAGGCTGAACCCCAGCCCCCAGCACTTCAGGACACTTCACAGGAACAGATATTTACCTGGAAAGGTTACCAATCAGTAGCTTCCTCTGGCTGGAGCTGAAGTGCTGGTCACTGGAAGTGGCAACCCAGGGAGTCTCATGCTGGTTGAAGTAGCCCCGGTGGGCAGTTAAAGATGTGCCAAATAAAGCAGAGAATAAGTTAGCCCCTGACCTTGCTACTTCCAGAGCAAGGAGTCAGGCTGGTGAACTAGGGGATGGGAGGGCTGTGTCCCTGGGATGGGGTGCGATGCTCAGGTCTGAGAGTGGAGCAGGACGAGTTCCACCCCCTTCTCCCTTATCTGCTCAGAAAGGGAGTGGTGAGGGTGGGGACCTTGAATGTAGCTCCAGAGAGTTGGGGAGAACGAGGGAGGCAAACAGCAACCTGCACATCTCAGCCCATCCCTCGGGAAGTAGACCCCCGATTACTCTGCCCTCACAGAGGGAGCTGAGCTCAGGGACGTGCTCAGGCCCACACAGCAGCACAGTTGAGTTGGCTAGATCCAAATCAGGACCTGAAACCAGTCCCCAGACAGTGACCAAGTTTCTCCCTGAGGACCCCACCCTGCTGATGCTCTGCTGATTGGCAACTGCATCACTAGTTAAAAGAGCTTCCTGCCAGAAGCCCAAGTCCCCTGAGGGACAACAGATTATCTGTCGCTAAAATCCAGGACCTTGTGTCACCTCTTAAATCAATGGCTGGACCCACCAGCCCAACAGCATCTGCTAGAGCTGGGCCCCGGGTCTTGGCATTACCTGCCTGGGTCCTAGCCACCTGGCCGCCCCATTTCCTCTCTGGCAAGAAAAGGGGTCCCAGAGTGCAGGACTGGCACTAAGGGGGCTTGTCAGTAAAACAGTTTCTCCTGCTCTGTTGATCCCTCTCTCGAGATTCTGATTGTGCAGATCTACAGCAGGACCCAGACACACACATTCAGCCTCATGTCCCAGTCACCTGTCATGCAAGGGACGTGTAGGCTGGATCAGATCTCAGATTCCAATTTCCATATCCTGTAGTTGAAGGCTAATTCCTAAGTTATCTTTCATGTTTTCTGATCTTGGACTAAAATTAGAACCCTAATTTGGATGACCTTTTGATTCAGATCTGTCACTGTGCTCTGAGCACGTGGTGGAGGACTTGGCTAATATGGACACAGAATGGTCCCTGTCCCTTGGCAGCAGCCACGAAAAGCTGAGTGCTCTTATGGACAGGGATCCAGAGGGCAGGGCATGCAGGTCCTTGCCAGAATCCATGCTGTCCCTCTGCCTGAGCATGTTAGCCTCTCTGACAGGGATCCCAAGGCAGTCCTGGTCAGGGCTGCCTCCTCTCCCTCAGTGAGCTGTGCAGAGCTCAGGTAAGGTGGCCATATCTGGATGCTGCTCAGCCCTGGGATCCTGTTGCCTTTTGGCTCAGTCAGGGTGGTGGGTCCAGCTAGCTGATGAAGGGCTGTGTGCTTTGCAATGGGGCCCCCCACCCAGTGCCCTCTACAGTTGAGGGCTTAGATTAATGGGCATAAAGAAGATTCTTGATTTCCTCAGATGGATGGATTTTGAATGGTTACTCTGGCAACCAGGACTGGCCTGATTTGTTATCCAGAGGAGGGAGGCTTAGCTTGGTAGGATCTCTGGTTTTGCCCTTATATTTTGCAATCTGTGAGTCTGGTAAGTGGGTTGAGGAGAGTTGTCACTTTAAAGGTTCTATTGGTCCCTCAGCATGAAGCCAAACTGTGATAAGAAGTACAGCAGATTCAGGTGGGCACTTAGGTGTGACTGGGCATCCCAGGCCACTGACTCCAGGCCAGTGGGCCAGACAGTAGGGCAGGGCTCATCCTCAGGGGCCTTGCATGCCAGAAGCAGTGATCCTCAATTATACAAGCACCAGGTATGGACCATTGACCTGGGCGGTGTCCTGCTAAGAGGGCTCAAGGGCTAGGAGGGCATGGAGGGGAGGCCTGAGAACCTGGTGAGGCTCTTGGGACCTTTTGGGGTGGGCCTTGTCATGCAGCGCTCTCCTCCCTGCCTGCACTCAGGGTCCCAACTGGCTTGTGAGAGCAGAGGACAGCAAGAGCTAGGGAGGAGAGATGATACTCTATGGAGGTGGGGCAGGGGACCAGGAGGAGGACCTCTGGCCAGCAGACCCCAGGTAGAGTCCAAGCCACTTCACAGCTGCCCAGAATCCTCACTGAAGACACACTACTGACCTGGCACAGATGGTGGGGCCAGATGGTGCCAGGGCAGGTCAGATGGAACTTCTCGCCCAGAGACAGGAGGAGCCCTCATCCAGTTTCTCACCAGCGTAGACTTTATGCTAGCTTTTCACGTAAGATATTTGCATGAAAATTTGTAGGTAAGATTTTTCAGTTCATCTGAATAATTTGGTACTTGGCAGAATGATTCTCCATGATGCGCTGCTTAAGGAGTTCATAGAGGAGTCTCTCACACAGCTTGGGGGCTGAGGGAATAGGACCACAGAGGGAGTTCTTTGGGTGAGCCCCTACCTCTCTCAGAACCTCTCAAACCCATCAGGCTCTGCCTCCGCCTCTTTTACATTGATTGATTTGCAATGAGAAGTGTTTGAAAGCTGGATTTTTTTTAATCAAAATGTTGCATTTGACATTCAAGAAACAGGAGGCTCAGTGAAGTTAAGCAACTTGCCCAAGATTACACAGCCCAGTCAATCAGCCCAGATAGATGCTTTATGTCCTGCAGTGGTAACTCAGGGGCAGAGCCAGGTCCCTGGCTCAGCAACCTCTGATGCCCAAGGCTCATCTTCCTCAGGGAGGGATCACTTGGCTGATAGTCCAGAAGCACCCCGACTGAGGGGGGATTCATTCCCTTTTCATCCCCACAACCCTGTCTTCCTCTAAGGGGTCCCCAGCCCCATCTCCCTCCATGGCAGGGACAAAAAAAGGTGATTCTTAAACTTGGAGCATCAAGGGCTTCAGAGGCCAGAGAACAGATGCCAGAGTCTGCCATTCCCCTGCTTCCCTGTTTCCAAAAGGGGACGGACGATGTGCCTGCAGCCATGAGTGGGCACTGAACCTGAGCCGTGCTAACACCCGGCAGCACTGCAAGCAGCAATTGAGAAGTCAGGAGCACCACAGGGAGGATCAACACCCATCCTGTGGGCGGGACTGCCCCCCATCCTGGGGAAGCTTTCTTAGCTGGCACAGACCTGCTGCAGCTGGGGGTGGAGGGTGCACAGGTGTCTTCACTAACTGATAGCACCAGGCCCTGTCCAGGAACTTGGGGAGGTGGGATTGACTGCAGCCTTCTCTGTGCACCTGTGGGCCTCTGTCCCTGCCACCAGCCCAGGCAGGACATTCAGAAAGTCATCTGGTCCTGGCCTCTGCCTTCAGGGAGGTAGGAACTCATGGTCCTTGCAGAGAGAAGGCAACAGCCCCAGGAGGTGAGTGCTTTATAGGAGGAGACTGGCCTGGTTTATGATTGGGTTGGAGAGCTAGGGCTGGGCCACTGTCTCCAGGTGTCCTTCCCACCTCCCCAAGTTCCTGGACAGAGTCTGGTGCTATCAGTTAGTGAAGACACTTGTGCACCCTCCTCTCCCCTGCTCCCCACATGAGGAACAGGCAGGAGAGAGGGCTAAGAGTGGAAATGACCAGGAACTTTCTGCTGGGAATTTGGGGAATGCAGCAACTGCTAGGTTGTAGGGCATGGGCTGGGCATTACCCCCACCACAGAGCCCAGCTCCCTAGGTGGGGAGGCTTGTGATGATGAGACTGTGGTCCCAGAACCCTAAGGGGGCATAGGCTGGGGGAGTAGTCCCAGCCTTCCAGCTTTTCTGTAGGTAGTGTCTTGGCATGAGGCCTTAACGTGGATGTACAGAGATCCATGGCAGATGTGTGTCACTGCTGTGCTCCCAAGAGCAGATGAATGTGGGCACCTCCCTCTGTTCTAACCACTGACCCAATCAAGTGTCCAACAGGGTGAGGTTGGAGCACCACACTCCCACCCTGGTGGGGTGCTCCTCCTTCACCCTCTGGGATGGATGGTCCAGGCCGCACCACTCCATGAGACACTAGCCTCATGCTCAGGATCTGGCCATCTGGGCTCAAACCCAGCTCCAACTTCCTGGCGGGTGGTTTACTGGGACTCTGCTTCTCCTTGCCCCGCTCTGTGGAGCACGGCTTGGTGCCTCGAGGCAACCAGACACGCTGAGCCTCAGTGAGACCACGCGTCTGAAAGGCTTGGGAGGGGTACAGCTGTTCGGTCTTTGTCGTTGCCTTTGAGAGTGGAGAGGAGGAGGAGCTTGGTGGGGCGTTCGCCCAGGGCGGGGAGGGATGGTGCTGGGGAAGGGGGGAGGTCCGAGGGCCCCAGACTGCAGGGAGGAGGAAGCCCAGGCAGGGAGCCGGCCTCCATGGGAAGTTCTGTCTGTTCTACAGGACAAAGACTGAGGACCTCTGCCAGGGGTGCAGGCGGTGCCCAGCAGGGTGGCAGGTGGCTGGCATCACGGTTTCTTCAGATCCTCGGAGCAGGGCTTTGGACGCCAGTCTCGCCACCAGCGGGCGTCCGCGGCTCTGGTGGTGTCGCGCCTCCCTCCCTCTAATTGGAGCTGGGGTTCTCTATTTTTGAGAGACGGCGGCGGCTGCTAGCAGCCAGCCCGGGGAGGGGCCGGGTGGAAATGGTTTCTCAACCCTAATTTGAAAAACAGCTGAAAAACAGACCTCCTCTGACTCAGCGCCATTATCCCTGATCGCACCGAGGAGGCGCCGACCTCCCAGGGCAGCGCCAGCGCCGAGGGGCCAGGGCGCTGCCAGCGTCTGCTTGCACCGCTGGTCGGTCGCCTGCCAGACCTGTCCCCAGCCGGCGGTGCCTTCACTTCTCAGCCCATGTAGCTGTCAGGATGGGCCTGCTCGAGGGCGGAACAGGTCCACTTTGACACACAAAAAGCCCCAATTTCAGAAACATTTAGCATTCGGCTAAAGGTGGGCACCCTAGCCAGGTGCAGCAGGGCGCGCCCGTCCTTCCACTTAAGCGGGAGACTGAGGCAGAAGGACCACTGGGCAAGTTGGCAAGGCTTTGCCTCAAAATAAAATATAAAAGGGCTGGGGTTGTAGCTCAGTGGTAAAGTACAATCCCTGGTACAATCCCAGTAACTAACACACACACACACACACACACACACACACACACACACACGAAAATGTAGTCATATAGGAATGGATGTCTGCCATATACTATTAGTGAGTAAAAATCCAGTTTATAATATAAAATAATGCATAGAGTGTGATTTAGTCGACTCAGGCTGCTGTAACAGAATCCCACAGACTGGCACTTAAAGAGCAGATGTTTATTTTCTCCCAGTTCTGGAGGCTGGACATCCATCATCACAGTGCCCTCCCTCCTAGCTTGCAGAAGCCTCTTTCTGCTGTGCCCTTGTGGCCTTTTCTCTGTGCAAGAGGAGTGAGACCTCTGATATCTCTGCCTCGTCTCATGAAGACACCAGCCTAACCCTGAAGTGATGGCATTAGGAAGTGAGGCTTTTATTAAGTGATTAGCTCAGGGGGGTGAAGCCTTCATGGATGGGATTAATGCCCTTATACATGAGGCCCCAAACAGCTCTCTTGTTTCCTCCACCATGTGGGGACACATAAGGATGAGGAAGCAGGCTGTCACAGACACTGAATCTGCAGGTGATCTTGGACTTCCTAGTCTCCAGGACTGTGAGAAACACATTTCTGTTGTTAATGAGCCACACAGCATAGTAGGTCAGCTTTAAGCACCCACTATGTGCTGGACACTGTTGTGGATGCAGGGATCAACCAGATGGGCAACTTCCCTCATCTTACATTCTAATGGGCAAGGCAGACAGCAAGCAAGCACATTAGTTCTATAAAGCAGCGCAGAGACATGTTCCATCAAGGGGTGATCAGGGACAGCTTAGCCTGTAGAGTTTCCTGCAACAGACCAGGTAGCTTCAACAATAAACATTTGCACAATTTGGGAGGCTGGAAATCCAAGATGGAGGATTCTGGTGAAAGCTCTCTTCCAGGCTTGCAGGCACTGCCTCTGACTATGTGTTCATGTGGCCATCCCTGCTGCATGTGCACGTGTGCATGCGCTGAGAGGGACATTTCGAGCTCTCTGTTGTACCTTCTTGTAAAGACACTAATCCTATTGCACCAGGGCTCCACCTTTAGGCCCTCATTTGCTTTACTTCCTTAGAGGACTCCATTCCTAACGTGGCCATATTAGAAGTTAGAGTTTGAACATGTGAATTTACCCCATAACAGAAGCAAGTCTTGCACCAGGACCCTGGCTTTTGCCAGCTCCTTCATTGATAAGTTGAGTCATTTGGGTAAAGTGATATGACTTCTTTGAAGTCTTCCATTTCCCCTTCTGTACTCTAGGAAGGATCATGCCTCCTTCTAGGGCCATTATGAAGATGAGAAAGATGAAGAAATAGTTTCATAAGTTGTGAGGTGCCCTGCCCAGAGTGGCCCCATAGGAGAAAGGGGAGTTGGAGACAATGCTATGGAGCATGTGAAACCCTCAGGATCACCTCTAGTCTAGAGGGGGGCTTCCAGAGGGGCTCAGGGCTTGAGGTTTCAGGCCCAGCGTTGACAAAGAGGTGAGGTGGTCCCATTAGTCAGGGGAATGGGTGTGTGGGGGTGGGGCGGAGGATGAGAGGTTGCTATGGTGACCAGATACCAGTGTTGGGAAGCTCCAACCTGCCCCAACAGGAGAAGTCAGCTCAATTTCTTCCATGTTTCTGAATTATCAGGATGAGATGGACATCAGAATTGTTCTGCCAGATGCTAATTAAATAATTTAAAATATTAGCAAACCAGAAGAAACAGGCCTGATTTGGCACATAGCCCCACAGTTTTGGACCAAGGCTATCAGGGATTGCTGGTGAGATGGGCAGACTGTGACTTGAGAAGGATAAAGGAACAAGAAATATGCCACCAAACATCCTCCAGTGCATAGGACAGCCACAACAGAGAGCCATCAGCACAGACTGTCAATGGTGCTGAGGGTGGGGAGTTCTGCCCTGCCAGGCTGGGTGCTTCCTGCCTGTTTGAGATTGTCCAGTACCTTACAGAATGTGTGCACATGTACCCCTGCACTCTTAACCCAGAGCGATTCAGTTTGAGATTGTCACTTAATGTGTAGTGGGTGCCACCACTTCACCCAAAACACATTCTGGCCAGTTCTGAACTACCTCCTCCTGTTCCCAAGGTAATTCTCAAATCAGAGATGTTTTTACAAGTACTGCCCCCTCTCTGCCCACCCTTCCTGTTTGTTCCCAGTCTTTCTGGGAGAAAAGTGCAGCCTAAATATTAGTTATTATCATGGTGACAAGATTACCAGGGGTTTGTATCTAAAATGTTTTATTCCAAGTTTGATCAATGGGGCTCTTCGGGGAAAGAAACAAACAAGCTCATTTTATTTATGCTGAAAGCTTCCCATTTAGAACCCAATTTCCTGCCCCCATAACCCCCATGCTCTCCCCCAGGCCTGAGGTTTCTCTCCTGTGAAGGGTGGCCTTGAGGGCAGTGTCTAGGACTCAGAGTCCTTGACTGTACCCAGTGCTCCTTCCCCAGGAGCCAGGACTCTTGGGAGTGTGTCTGCCATTTATTATCTGATTAGTCTCTCCAAGGGCATCTTAATTTGTCCTTCCCAGGCACGTTTCCATTCAGACAGTTTGAGAAATAATGTCTCTGGGCCTGCTCTAATAAGACAATTATTCCAGCAGTGTCCCATAGCACAGTGGCAAGTCCTGAGCTTGGTCACACCTTGATTTCCATCTGGGTTGAAAAAACACAGACATTTGGGAAGCTACAGCTTTCAGATGACCCGTGTACCGAAGCAAAACTCAGGCGGGCCTTCACCCCGTCGGTGATGTTTCTTTCCTTAGCCCTACCCCTAGGCTGATGAAACTTGGGGATGGTGAATGGGATGAATCCAAAATGGAGCTGGAATCTCAGTTGTGCACTCTGTGACCCTAAGATAACACCCTGACTCAGAGCCCAGAATGTGAGGGAACCCAGGCAACAGGTTCTCTCCATTTCTGCCCAGGAGAGCAGCGTTCATGAACATGGACAAGCAACCAAAGTGCGGTGGGCATTCCCTAGTGAGCTGAGGCCTGTCCATAGTGGATACTGTCCACCTCCTGCCTGGGTTAACCTCTTCCTTGGGAGATCACAACTGCCTTTCCTTAGGGATCCATTTTACTTCCTTCTGAGTCTGCAGGCTTGAGGGACCGGGGTGGTAACCACCCACCTGCCCCAGCTGCCAAGTCTGGCCACCTGCTCTCCTCCACAAGAGCAGAGCCATGATGATTTAAAATTGCATCTCTGTCTGCAGAATGAGCTGCCTGAAGCCGCGTCAATTTGCTAGACCTCAGGAGAGCAGCGTTTGCTGGGCCGGGCCCCACTGAACAGCAAATGCAAACGTGTCGGCAAGAAACTGATGGTCATTGAGTTGCATTAACTGTGCAAAACACTTCATCCTCTTTTCTTAAGAAAAAGCACTCATCCTCTTTTCTTTAAAAAAAAAAATCATGAGAAATCAAATTTCATAGAAAAGCGCAAAAAAGGATTTAACCAATAATCATTGTTGCCACCTAAATTAATAGCTGTTAACACCTTATTCCTATTTTCTTCTACAAGCTTAAAGAAATTATTATCCATGGGGATAAAGTCCTTTTAGGCTGCGTTGCCCAGTTCCATTTGTTCCCTAATGCCCCTGAGCCAGTTAACCTCAGGAGGTTGTCATGGACACGTCCCGTCTGCACTGAGCATGCCTCCCGCACGCACGTGCACACACACGCAATGTGTCCACGAGGAGGGTTCACGTCTGTGTGCATGCTTTAAAAATGACACAAATAGGGAGGGGCCTGGGCATATAGCTCAGTGGGTAGAGTGCATGCCTCACATGCACAAGGCACTGGTTCAATCCTCAGCACTGCTGGGGGAAAAAAAGACACAGATGGTATCATTCTTTATGTATCATCTATTATCTTGCTTTTTTCACCCATTTTTTAAATATATGTTTATTTAATTTATTTATATGTGGTGCTGAGGATCAAACCCAGTGCCTCATGCATGCTAGGTAAGTGCTCTATCACTGAGCCACTAGCCCAGACCCTCAATCTTGTATTTTTGAAATCTATGTTGATATACAGGCTGGGGATATACACACACATGCAGGTGGAGCATCCCTAAGCCAAATATTTGAAATGCTTCCAAATCTGAAAGTTTTTGAGCACTAATGTGAAAAATCCCACACCTGTACTCCTGCAATAGATTGCAGTCAAAATAGAGACTATAGCATGGTTTATTCAGCATCCCCAAGGGGAAAATCCCTCCAGACCCCTTTCAGTTGCAACAAACTTTGTTTCATTCACAAAATATTATTATTATCATTAATATTATTACTACTACTACTACTACTGGGGATTGAACCTAGGGATGCTTAACCACTGGGCCACATCCCCAGCCCTTTTCATTTTGAGGCAGAGCCTCACTAAGTTGCTTAGGGCCTTGCTAAGTTGCTGAGGTTGGCTTTGAACTTTCTAACCTCCTGCCTCAGCCTTCTGAGCCACTGGGATTACAGGCGTGCACTACTGCATCCAGTTTCATGCACAAAATTATTTAAAATATTGTGTAAAATGACTTTCAAGCTATGTGCATAAGGTGTATATGCAACATGTGGATTTTGTGTTTAGACTTGGGTCCCATCCTCACAATATCTCTTGCTGGGAATATAGCTCAGTTGGTAGAATGCTTGCCTTGCATGCACAAGGCCCTGGGGTTCAATGTCCAGCCCCACCAAAAAACAAAACAAAACAAAACAAACAAAAAACCAATATCTTTTTATATAGACATATACAAAAATCCACAAATCTGAAAAAGTTCAGATTTCCCAAACCTTCCTGGTCCCAAGTATTTTGGATAAGGGACCAGCTTATGCTTCCCCTGGACTTGTCAAGTGTCCCTCCATGAAGGCTCTGCTTTGGAGGACTCATGTGGACAACCGGATGGTTGTTTCTCCCAATTCTGTGAGGCTGTGTCTGCACCTGTCTCCCTGAGTCTCCTTGATTGTTAGTTGCCCATCGCGGTGAAAAAAATACCTGAGATAAGGCTTATGGTGGCTCACTGTCCTAGAGGTGTCAGCCCACGGTCACTTACCACGTGACTTTGGCCTGCAGTGGGCAGTGCATCGTGGCCGACTTTACCCCACGATGACTGGGAAGCAAGGAGAGAGATGGGAAAGGGGCGGGTCTCAGTGACCCAGGTTCCTTCCACCTAGGCTCTGCCTCTCAAAGGTGCTACCACCTCCCTCCCCATCATGCCGCTGGCTAGGGACAAAGCTTTGAGCACATGGACCTTTGGAGGGAAGAGCCACACTGCACCACGGCTACAGTGGCTGCCTCTGTTCTACCCCCTCCCTCTAGCTCTTCCTATGCTGCTCCCCATCTCACAGGGGTCCTTCTGGCCCACTGCTGATCCACCTCGCTCCCACACTCCTGGGTTTTCTATCCCATGCTCTGGCCTTTCCCGCTCCCCATCCGGGCCTCTCTTCCTTGCATCCTTCCCTCTTGGTGTTCTCCCCCAAAGGCTCTGCCCCAGTCTCTCTGGCCTTGGTTTATACTAGGAGCCTCATGTTCACTGGGAGGTAGATGTGACAGAGCTGGGTCTTACCTGGCCAGAGTGATGTTCTTGAGGCATTTTGAACCATGTGCCACCCATTGTCTTACACCAGTCACACTGATGCCTCCTTGGCATCTGAAGTGGACATGTAGGTTGTGTCCCACGTGTGTCCCAATCTCCTCACACGATTCCTTCCTCTCTGGAGGTGGCTGGAGAACTGAGATTCCCCAAGCCCCACAGGGATGGCTCTGGATGAGCTTCAGAGCCACTGCAGATGCGCCTGCTTGGGACTCTCTTCTCAAGAGAGTTAAGTAGGGAGCATCACATCACTGGCCTTCTTTGGTGGATTCCAGCAGATGCCACGTGGGTCTGGAGCCAACAGCCCTTGGGGCCACTTCCTGATCCCTGGCCACCAGAGACTCAGACCTGGAGCCTTCTGCTGCTTCCTGTGTCCTTGGCTTCTGCACTAGGGCACAAGTGGCAATTCCCTCCCTTGGTGGCCCAGTTCTGTGGGTGTCTCTGGAATCTCTTCTCAGCCTAGAGATGACTTTTTCCTCTGTCCCTTCTGATAACTCTGTAAACACCTGCATTAAATTCACTTCTGCTTCAACCAGCTAGGGTGGTTGCTATTCTCTGCAAGGGCACCCAGGCCGATAGAATCCCTGAATGAGAGGAGTCCTTGACTTCTGATTTATTCCCCCTCTTCCTTTCTCTGAGAGCACACTCAGACTGCAATTACATTCCATCATTTATGGCACCATCCAAAAATATGTAGTAAGCATCTACTGGGTGCTTATTACCATTGCACAGTTCATGAAGTACACCATAGTGAAATAAATCGCTCACACCAGGGCTGGGCGTATGGCTCAGTGGTAGAGCATTTGCCTGGTGTGCCTGAGGCCCTGAGTTCCATCTCTATTTTGTCAACTCACATCCCGAGGCCCATCTGAACTCCTAGCATCATAGTGAGCATCCTCGGTGAGTAGGTGATTGATACAAGCCCAGAGGAAGGAGGGCATTACCCGAGAGGGTCACTTGTGGCTTCCAAAGGGCAGCATGAGCATCTGCCTCACCAGTGCAGTCATCCAGGAGCCCTGGGATCTGGGCATCAGAGGTCTGAGGAGCTGTTGCTTCCTCCCAAGACAAAGTGCCTCATCAGCCCTGGGGACAGAAACAGCAGCTGCTTCCCCCACAGCAGAGCTGGAGTCACATCTGGACAGTTGTAACCACATGGACCCTTTGTTTTTGCACAAAAGGTTGCTTTAAACATCCTGATCAATCCTGCAGAAAGGGAACAGTGACAACAAATGAGTCAGGACAAACAAGCTTCCTTTTCTTTATCTCTTTGGAGTCATAAGGAAGCCTATGAATTATTTAACCTAGACTTCAAAATAATGAATATTGGCAGAGATAGAGGGGCCCTTGATAATGATTTTTTTTTTTAAAAAAAAGCCAAGCCATCAAGAGACATATTATTTGTAGCTGTGTATGCACCTAATAACAGAGCTCCGAGAAATAAGAAACAAACAAAAAAAAATGACAACATTGTAGAGATGAATGTACTCTGATAGGAAATTTCTCTTAGCGGTTGATAGAGCGAAGGATCTTTAGTAGACAAAAGCGGTGGGAAGATGTGCACATGCTAGCAACCAGCTTGACCCCACGGACATCAGGGAGCCCTGTGCTAGGGGCAACAGAGCATACTGTCATTTTTCCATGCAAATGGGATATTTGCCAAGACACACCAAATGCTGGGCCACAAAACAAAGCTTAATCACTTTTGAAAGGTTAAAATCATATGAAGTACATCCCCTAATCCAAATGGAATTACACTTGAAATAAGAAACCCAGAGGATCTCTGAAAATGTTTGAAAATGAAGCAACAGTTTTCAATAATGCATCAGTTAGAGAAGAAATCACAGGGGAATCAGAAAGTATCCAAAATCGGTGAAGAAAGTGGCCCTTTCAGGAGGGATGTGGCCAACCCTCCCTGCCTGCCCAGGGCCACGCAGTCTTGTTACTGAAAGTCCCTCATCTTCAGAAACCCCTTACTGTGAGCAAAGCAGGCTGGTTGGTCAGGCCATGGAATGTTCTGATCTGGCTACAGTGTGAGTCATGTGCTAACCTTGGGGACGGGGCTTCAGGGCTTCTCTCCGTTTATGTAGGAGGCCTCTGTGGCATAATGAAAAGATTTGGTTCCAATTCGGGCTCTGCCGTGTATTAACTTGGCACATTCCTTTATCTCTCTCTGCCCCGATTGTGTACCAAATAAGTGTTCATATGATCTACTTTAATAAGATTATTTTAATGAGAAATAAATGATGTGACCACAGTGCCTGGCTTGCTAAAAACATGTTCAGCTACAAGGTAGGAACCGACCTTGGAAATGGATCGGTCCAAAGGCCCTAATTAACATTGCCATTGTCACATCAACATCAAAATAGTTAATGTCACAGAGCATTTGCTGTGAGGCTGTCACTGCACCAGCAGTTTTTGAAGCATCTTGTGAAGAAAGTTTAGACCCGGAGAAGGGCAGATGATGTGACAACCACTTCCAGTTCTCTTTGGCTCAAGGATCCTTCTATCATAACTTGGAGAGGGGCTTCCCAGTTTTAGGGGGCATCAGAAAATGGAGGGCCAAGGAGGTTGGGCAAGTCCCAGCAGCTCTGGCATGGATGCCGGCCTTTCCAGAGCTGCTCCCACTGTGTTCTTGAGATGACTATGGGAGCAAGCTGGTCAGAACAGTCTCCCTGACCTATCTTGCCAAAGCCCAGGGAGGCCTAGGTGTGGGAGGGCACAAGGCTGCACTACCTCTAGCTGGGTCTCTGGCGATGTCCCTCTTCTGTCCCTCTCTGACACAACCTATTTTCTCAACATGAATGAGGATAACTGTCGATGAGCAGGGTATCCACGAATAGGACAGTAGGTAAGACGTCAAACATTAGTTGACAGTTTCCTTGATTGACAAAATCAGAAGTAATGCAGCATTCCAGCTTGAACTTGAGGAGAGAAAGAAGTAGAGGAGGAAAGGAAACGAAAACCAGGGGAGACGGAAAAATGTCAGAACTGGGTATTAGACCCAAGACGCATCGGAACTGGTTGCATTTGTTTCAGGGATTTCTTGAGTGGGAGTCACTGAGAAATCTCCAACAGTGAAGAGCCAACCATGGACCTGCCAGCAGCTGAGGTGGTCACTTAGGACAAGACCAAACGGAAAGGCATACCCAAATGTGCATTTTCTTACTGTGCCTGTGTAAGCAAGAAGTCCCTGGGAGAAAGGTACCAGTTGCCCACAGATTGGCACTGGGCGAGGGTGGTACACAGGGTGATGGGGGACCTAACTGTGCTGAGGAGCCCTGTCTCTATGGGCCAGAGAAGATGGGGGAGGGCTGGGCTTGGACAAGCACCGAGTCAGCGTGCAGAAATGTCTTCACCAGGAGCCTCTCACAAGGAGGCCTCTGAGCCATGGTGCACCACGGGTGTGAACCTGGCACATGTTCATTCAGCCAAATTTTTAGATATTTGCACCCAAACTTCCTGTGATTGTGATGTTAAATTTTTATTTAATTTTTTAGTGTGGCATAAAAATATAGCAATGATTTACAATGGTAGTGGGAAATGTCTAAATGTAAGGTGACTGTGGAATTGAAACTGACATGTCAAAATCGAGTTGTATCTTTGCCTTTTGTGGGCTGATTCTTGAGGAATGTGACACCGTCAATAAGGTGGAAGGTACGAGCTATGGAGGTTGTTCTGTGCCCACTTTCTGGGTGGAGGACTCAATATTATTTTGGCTGGCACACCCGTATAATTTGGGGTCAACTAATTGATGTAACAAATTTCCCAAGTGGCCATGGCTTAGTATGGTGGAATTTTATTTCTTGATCATGCCGTAGGCCAATGTGGGTCAGTGATGGTCATTGGGAGGTAGAGGTCAGGGCTTAGCGGACTCTATACTGTTACTCAGGGACCCAGGCTTCCTCCAAGAAGTGGGCCTTTCAACTTTTATGTTCTTGTCCTCTGCACCCTGCCAGCAGATAGCAAAAGAAAGATCATAAAGAGGCATTTTAGGGGCAGACTTGGAAGCCATGGTCAACTATTGCACTCATATTCCAATTATCAACACCTGTTCACACGTCTCACCAAGCTGCACAAAAGCCTGGGAAATATGGTCCAGTTGTGTGCAGGAGAAAAAAGGAGATGGAGTTTGGGCAGCACAGGACAGTCTCGGCCATGGCACATTTCTTAGACAACTTTGGATATTACCTTGATTCCCTTTTGGGGGGGCTATCCCCAAATTTTGGTGAATTTAAGGAATTATGGGCCAAGAACACTAAGGTAGGATGGGTATTTCCATGTTCCTTAGGGAAACTAGATCTCAAAACAGGGATGGGAAGGAATGATGGGTAAAAGCAAAAAAAAAAAAAAAAACAGATTTCAAGAAGAGAAAACATTAAAATATGGAGCCAAAGTGAGAAATTAGAGGAGTTTTAAGCAAAACTTCAGGAGCTGATAATCTCCTAAGCTCTTCCCTTTCATTTTTATCTTTTGCCGAGTCCCCTGGGCTCTGTACCAAGGGCCTTTGGTGTTTCCCTAGGGAGAGATTTGGACGTCTCTTTGCAGATAGGGGACACTGGAAGGGTGAGTCACAGTTATCTCTGCACACTCTGAAGTCAACCTCAGCAAACTGAGCCAAGAGTCACCACAGGCAAGGAAGTCCTTGGAAAGGTGTGACCCCTGAGTTCTGCTCGTTTACCTAGGAGACTACTGGACCACACTCCAGGGGCCGGTGGGTTGTTTTCAACAGGATGTTGCATTGTGGGCGGACAACATGTAAAAGGAGGAGGGTCGTTGAATAATGTGTCTTGGGCTCATGTGAGCTCATTGGTGAGCAGTGCTTGTGTCAATTGCAAAATGTCACCAGGTCACAGGGGTCCCACCAATCATCTGGGATGCTATAGCAGAGCTGGGCCAGAAGCAGGCGTGGGGCTGGATCCCACTCAGTTCTGCACAGAGTGGTAAAGGAAGTAAGGTCATTTCCCGTTTCCCTGCAGGGAAGCGAAAGCCCATCTCGCTTCTCAGCTGGGACTTAAAGCAATGGCCCTGGGAAGAGCTAAGATACTTGTGGAAAGGCCCAACAGGCTTGTCCCAAGATGCTGTGTGGAAACCCCTTAGTCCAGAGGCCTGTTCGTCACTGGCCCTGTTGGAGAACATGTGCCCCATCCCAGGGTGACCCCAGGGTAGGTCACTAGGGGAGGGGTGAGTGAGGAGCTTCTCTTTGGAGAGTTTTGTCCAGGGTGCCACTAGTCACAGAGTGTTCTGAAGCAGCTGTATCTGTTCCTGTCCCTCGGAACAGGAGCTTTCAAGCACTGCACTCTTCACATCCCAGAAGGCCCCAGAAATGCAAGGGAAAAAAGGAACTTGCTTTTTCATCTGGAAAGCAGCCGACAGTTACAATGGACAACACAGCACTTTAAAAACCATTATGGCAAATGGCAGATGTTATGAGCTACATGGATCAAAGGGACAAAGAAGCCAGTCAAAGCCCTCTCCCTGCAGTGGTGGAAAAGAAAGAAGTTTCTGCATTAAAGCAATTGGAGGAGAGGAGAGGTTGCCCTTCAGAAGAGGCTCAGAGTTGATTATATCGCATCTCAAAGAAGATCAGGGGCTGGGGTCGTGGCTCAGTGGCAGAGCGCTTGCCTCGCATGTATGAGGCACTGGGTTCAGTTCTCAGCACCACATAAAAATAAATAAAATACCAAATAAATAAATAAAATAAAGGGCCATTGACAACTTAAAAATATTAGAAAGAATGTAAGAAAGAAAGAAAATCACATTAGCAGAGCTATTATATTTTAATATAATATTATATTTTATATTATATATATATATATGTATATATTGGTATTATATTTTAGCCCAGAGCAATATGAGGGAAGAATGTAACCAAAGGGGTGGAGGGGGGATAATCGCATCTGACTCCTTTTCTAGACAGGCATAGAGCATAGAATGCCTCTCATCAGACGTGTAGGAGATCTGGGCAGAGGGTTTAGGTCCAAGGCATGTTGGTCTTAGGCTTAGGAGGAAGAGGAGGAGTGCACTGGATTTTGCTAGAGATCCAGAAGCTAAATGAGCAAATTCAGGAGAAAAATATTGACCTGGGAGACCTTGAGGAGCAGAGAGAGGGGATGAGATGAAGGGGAAGAAGCCAGACATGGTGGTCTCAGGCACACCACATGGGGACCTGCCTGGTGCTGTGGTTTGGATATGAGGTGTCCCCTGAAAACCTCATGTTAGGCAATACAGGAATGTACAGAGGTGAAATGATTGGACTACGAGAGCTGTAACCGAGTCGGTGGGTTAATCCATTTGGTGGATTAGTAATCTGAATGGACACTGGGTGGTCATCGTAGGCAGGTGGGCAAGGCTGGAGGTGGGCGGCGTTTCCTGGGGGATTAAGTCCTTGGCTCCTTGCTCTACTTCTGCCTCCTTCCTGCCAGGAGCGGACAGCTTGCCTCCACTGTGCCCTTGCACCTGAGGCTCTGCCCCACCTCACCCAGCGATGGAGTCGTCGATCAGGACCCAGAACCTCTGAAACTGGGAGCCACAATCCTCATCCTTCCTTGTTCTTGTGAGGTATTCTGGTCACACCGATGAAAAGCTGACCCACAGTGCTGGACAGAGGCAATGGTTTGCATTCTGCTGGTGGCCGCGGACGTGGTGTCAGTCAGGCTGAGTGCAGAGTTAACAGGTCGGCCCAAGGCTGCCGTTCTTCATTGTCCTGGCAACAGATCCTCGTTTCCCCACCCTGGCTCCGAAATAGAGATGAACCAAGAAAGCACACCCTATTAGGGGCAGGTCCCTATGTGGTGTGAGCACCTCCACTTTGGGGGCACTCCCTGGGAACAGGAATTCGGGATGGCTTGTGCTATAGACGAAGAATGTGTCCAGACAGGGATCAATAGGTTTTGTGCCTGTCCAGAATGGACAGTCCTGACCTGGGAGCCACAGGCCTGAGGTGTTCCTGTCGGCTCTGCCGAGGTCTTGGAATACGTATGGAGGAGTCTGCTAAGACCACCATGTCTGGTAGGGGTCTAGCTTTGCCACACCCCCCACCTAGAAGTTTGGCCCATGCAGAGGTGAGAAGGGTTGGGAGTGGGTAGTACAGGGACTTGACAGCACCCTCCTGTCACTTTTCCTGACCATTTGAGCCTCCTGCCCTGTCCATGGCCCTTTGCACCCCTTCCATCTGTGTGCCCAGCTCCGACCTTTCCATGCTTCGATTTGCCCTCAGCAACACTATTTGAGACTCACCCATGGGTCCCGGTTCTTACAGAATGAAACTCAAACTCCCTAGCCCAGTTACAGGTTCCTGCCAGACCTGGGCCCTCCTCCCCGGTCATTGTCCCCATTCACCTGACTCTCCTTACTGCCAACTCTGCTCAGGCTCCTGCCCACTGGCCCTTCTGACCTAGGCTGCATTTCCTTTCTTTTGCATTTCCATTTGGTCAGATTCACTCCAAACATGACCTGACCCATGCCTTCAGGTTGAGCTGCACCACCCCTTCCTGTGGGCACATCATGGCTGCAGGAAGAGTAGGATCCAGGTGCCTCAACACCGTTGAGCCTCTCCTCTGCTCCATGTCTTTTGCCAGTGAGCTCCATTCTGTCCCCGCAGTGGAACCTTGCTCCACCAGGTGGGAAACAAGTCTGCCCTCTGTTTTCCTGCCTCGCTTCCCAAGCTTCCATCTTTTTTTTTTTTTTTTTGTCCTGGGGATTGAACCCAGGGCCTTGTGCATGCGAGGCAAGCACTTTACCAACTGAGCTATATCTCCAGCCCCAAGGCTTCCATCTTGAGGAAGCCTCACTCTCTTTCCCAGTATCAATTTGAAAAGTGTTAGGAAAGTGTTCTGACTGGCCGTGCGTGGGCCAGCTGACTTTGTGAACCATGGTCAAGGTAACTCATCATTATTGCTACTAATGTGGCCTTCTCACAGTGCACTAGACTAGGCCAACCAAAAGCTCTCATGCCTTTGTCTTTGTGCCTTGTCCACAGCCTCGCCACCAGAATTCACAGGAAAAGAAATTTGCGGAGTGCTCCGCCATCGTCTCAGTACACTTGCTAATAAAGCAAAATGAAACAAAACTGTGGTTTACATCTACTGGATTTCCTTTGTCTGCATAGGACAAATAAGGAATATTCAACTGGCTTTTCCCCGGGCTCCTCGTTGGCAAAGCCGAGGCGGAGAGGGAGAATTGCAGCGGAAGAGAAGGGGCCCGGATGCAGAAGAACGTATCCCTGGGACGAGGCCCCAAGCCGATCTGTTCATTGGATATAATTAATTTATTCAGAATATATTCAAGAAAAATACATTCATAAAGAAAGTTCCCGGCTATAATCTTCTTATGAATAAATAATATGTTAATAAGGAATATATTTGTAGGAATCTTCATATTCAAGATAATCTTATTAATATATTTTTCTTGGGCCCCTGAGTGTTTCCCTCCACTCTGATCCAAAGTCTAATTAACTGCTGTTCTATCGTTTTTTTCTAAATCCTAAACAGCCTAGGTGCCTGCAATGTCTCCTCCTGGGTGACACGTCGTCCATCAGTGTGCACGTCTTCTTTTTTTTTTTAGAGAGAGAGAGAGAAAGAATTTCAGTATTTTTTTTTTTAGTTTTCGGCAGACACAACATCTTTGTTGGTATGTGGTGCTGAGGATCAAACCCGGGCCGCACGCATGCCAGGCGAGCGCGCTACCGCTTGAGCCACATCCCCAGCCCCTGTGCACGTCTTCTTGTCATTTAGAGATGGCTTTCCTCACAGCTTCCTTCCAGACTGGGTCTAGTTCCAGCCGAGTCCTATGTAAATAAGTAGAATAACTGTACAGTCATCTTAAACTCATGCCCTTCGCCTCTACTAGCCAGTATCATAATTATTATTGTCCATGTTGTCTGCGTGTGTGTTTATTGTCTTCCTAACTATTCCTCGCAGACAGTTCTCTCTGGGTTTGCGGTCAGATAAAACTCCTCACACCTTGCACAAATAACTTGCTACTAGCCTGGGGGAAAGATTCTGTGGACACATCAGGGAAGCTGGGCTTCAGGAAGAGCAGGACTTGGGACTCTTGGAAAATAGAAATGAGACTCCATCTTAGTCTAAGCCCTTATAAGTGTCTTCTGTTTCTATAAGGAAATACTTGAGGCCTGGATACTTTATAAAGAAGAGGTTTACTGGTTTGAGTTTTGGAAGCTGAAGGTCCAAGTGGGCGGCTGTCTCTGGTGAGGGCCTCATGGTAGCTGGCAGCGTGGTGGGAGTGTGTGGAGGGAGCGATCACAGGGAGACAGGAAGCCAAGGAGCAGGGAGCGGCTAGTGCTCTTTTATAACAACATCTCAAGGGAACTAACTGGGGTCACAATCACTTCCCAGGGCAGGTCCCTGGTGACCGACTCACCTCTCAATAGACTCTGCCACTTAAGATTTCCTCACCACCTCCTAATATCACTTTGGGGACACCCACACAGACCATATTAGGAAGCAAGGGCCTGAGCTCTGCCATCGTTTGAAAATAAAGACTTGGTCCCCCTGACGTTTAAAACGTCCTTGGAAACACTGAACAGCTTTTCGCAGGGTGTCGATAGTTCTATCCCTGTGTCATGTGCTTGATATCGACTTTGTGTGAATCCCAGCAGCCCTGCATCTTGACAGCTTGATCCGTGTGTGATCACTGCATCGTTCCTGTCCCCTGTTGAGTAATCACATCTCGCCCTCCTCGGAGTCCTTCGGGGCACCTTCTGTGACTTAATTAGGTCTGTGTTTAGCCAGAGGAACGAAGAGCACATTATATTTCCAGACGGAGTTTTCACTTGAACTTGAAAGCCTTGCCCATCGGGGTGCACGATTGGCATGTGCTTTCTCCAAGCTTTCAACCTGTTTAACGCATCTGACTTCTGTTGCTCCAGGCACAGGTCAAAATTAGCCTTTAAATGCTGATTTAATCTCTGGCATAATTACATGGCTCCTCACCCCTGAGGCTTTTAATTCTTGATTGTATGCTAAAAAATGACAAAGCTTCAGGAACTCAGAAATACATTGATTTAATATTTTAAAAAGCAGTTGTCGGATCTCGGAAGGAATCGCGCCTACATGAGGTTAGAAGGTGATGGCTGAGCCACCTAAGACGCTCCAGTGTCCCCAGCTCTTTGGATCCCTTGGCAAGGGGAGGGGCTGGGCTCCTAAGGGAGGCTGAGAAGGATTCCCGACACTGAGCCCACAGCTTCTGCCCCTAACACACAGGGTTTTTATCTGGGAAGTGTGGATAGTAACAGCCCATGTTGACTGGGTGCTTATTCTGTGCTACATGCTATTCTACACACTCTGGTCATTCGACCCGTCATGCAGGTATAAAATTAGCATGCCCACTTTAGAGATGGGGAAACCAAGTCCACCGAGAGGTTAAGGAGCAGCCCCAGTCACCTGATAAATGATGGAATCTGGATTTGAACCCAGGCTTCTGGCTCCTTAACCCACACTCTGACCCCCAGCTGTACCTTGCGAACCCCGGGTCTTAGGAAGGAGTCAAATGTGCGACCTCTCCAGTCGCTGCTTGAACTGCTGGAGCTCGGGAGCAGTGGTGGTCGGTGCTGGTCCTGGAACCACCAGGCCCTGAGGCTGGCTCTTTCAATGTCTTAGGGAAACCAACCCCCAGGCTCCAAGACACTCCTCTGTGACTGCTGCTTCCACTCAGAGGCCATTGTGAGCGGAAATGGGGGGTGAACAGACACTGTGCACATCAATTTTTTGTCCTGTAAAATCAACACTCTGCCTTCAAAGAATCCAAGGAAAGAAGCCAAGGCTGAATTAACACAGCAGATACCGGGGCCGTCTCCCTTCCTCCAGGGAAAACCTGTTTCCTTGTCTCGTCCCCACTCGCTGGAACGAACAGCGCGTCTTGTGGGTATGGTCTTGCTCACAGCTGGCTTCAGCTAATTCTGGAAGTTATCAAGTCTAGATTTAATTTGACCAGAACTTAGGGAATGCTGTGGGGAACAGGAGAAGGATAAATCACTGTCCCTGCCTGTCTCCTGGGGGCAATTAAGCCAAACAAACAAAACCCCAGAGGAGGATAAAGCATTCAGTGCCACCAGAGCTAGACCAGGAAACAGCAGCAACAGGCTGCAGAGGAGGGGGAGGGGGAGGGCTGCGTGGGCTGAAGTGGGGAGAAGTGGTCACATTGTCTTGGTTTTGTAAGATGAAGAGGGTTTGAAAGAACAGAATGATTGAGGAGGCCCTGGGCCTACACGGGGAGCACGGCCTGGGCAAGGGACTGAGTTGGGGATAAATAAAGCTGAGCTCCGGCATGGACCCCTCTCTCCTCTCTTTTCACTACTGCATGCACAACCCATGAGGGGTTCCAGTTAGAATGAGCAGAAGAGACACAGCCTAAAGTCTGGGAAGCCAGGGGGAATCCAGGTACTTTTTCAGGAGGTCATTAGTGTCACAAGAACACTTCACTGTAGATGAAAAGGCACCAGAGTGCCGGGCCCTGGCCTTGCTTGGCTACTGAGTAATTGGGTGGCCGTGGCCTGTCCTTCAGCCTGGCCTCAGCCTCCCCCTCTGTAGGAATCCCTTTTCCCTGGCAGCTGGCTCACCAGGAGCCCAGGGGGTCTGGCAGCACTGGGTGTGCTGTCAGCCCGAATTTCACAACCTCCTCCATGACATGTGGCCCTTCCCCCTGGAATGACTGGCTCCCCCGGATAGCACCTGCTCTGCCCCTGTGACCACCTGACACCTAGCCCCAGTATCCAATGACAAATGCACCGGAGAGGTCTAGGTTTGGGCCCAGCTGAGGGGGAAGGAGGGCTTTGCCTCTCCCCTCCTCCCTCGGGATATCTGGGCTTCCCTCTAGATTCCGCCCATCTGCCCCTTTCCTCCATCTAGGGCAACTTCTTCCCCTTCCTCTTTCTTTCTTTCTCCTTTTCTCTCCCTGTTGAGCAAACCAAGAATTCCTTTTCTCAGGAGGAAGCTCTTCTCTCTAAAATGCAGCTGAATTATAAGTTAAAAATCATCTTCTCATCACATGAAGAGCAGGGTGAAGGCCAGCAAGGCTCGCGGAGCCACAGGAGGGCAGAAGCGCGCCTCTACCCACAGAGCTGCCTGCAAGCCCCCGGCACCCACCCACGAGAGCTGGCCACAGGTGGGGCTTTGGGGGCCCTGGGCACCGGGTGTGTGTGCAATCAGTTGCACAGTTCGAAAGCTGCTCACCATCTCTGGGGCCATGTAGTGCTGCCAAACATTAGCTGTCCCCTGTAGACATCTCTGGTTTATCTATAAGGAACAGACGTGTAGCGGGTAGGTGGCTGCATTCCCACACTTCCCTTGGAGCAAAGGGTGACTGCAGGTTGGGGGCAAAAGTGGTTCCCTGCTTCTGGGTGTTTCCATGAGAATGTTGAGTGTGCGTCCATGGTCCTCCCTTTGTTCTGGGGGTGGGATACTAAACCCAGAGATGGATACCACCTTGCAGGATGGCAGAGCCCTGCCAACCCTGGACACCTACCCCTGGGTTGTTTCTTGAAGGAAAAGAAACTTTTCTCTATCGAAGCCACTGTATATTAGGGACCTTTCTGAAAAGCAGCTTGGCCTGGACTCAGTGCAGTGGCTACTCCTGTGCTAAGCAAGCCGGTGTTTACCCAGGTCACCCTCTCCACCCTGATGGGAAATGTCACATCCGTTATAGGTGGAGCCGTCTTCACTGGCATACAAAGCATCAGTTAGCAGCGATGAACTACACACACGTAACAAAACAAATAAGCCTGCAAAGCACGGTGTTGGAATGAAAAAATGAATACCTGGAACAAGATTTATGGCACGATAACATTTATGTAAATTAAACCTCTCTCCAAACCCACACTACTTTGTTTCAGGGATATTCATGTATATTCAAGGACACATATGAAATCATTAGAGTAGGTGTCTAAGAAAGGGGATAAGGGAGGAAAAAAATGATATTTATAAGAGAAGGGCCAAAAGCCAGGTGCAAAGGCAAACTCCTGTAATCCCAGCACCTCGGGAGGATGAAGCAGGAGGATTGTGAATTCAAAGCCAGCCTCAGCAACTTAGGGAGACCTTGTCGCTAAATGAAATATAAAAAGGGCTGGGGCAGGTGTGCAGGGGCTGTAGCTCAGTGGCAGAGCACTTGCCTAGCATGTGTGGCACTGGGTTCGATCCTCAGCACCACATAAAAAAATAAATAAAATAAAGGAATGCTGTCCATCTACAACTATAAAAAAAAATTAAAAAGGGCTGGGGATGTGGCTCAGTGGTTAATCATCCCTGGGTTCAATCCCTGGTACTAAAATAATAATAATAATAATAATTAGAAGGGCCTTATTCAGATGCATGATGATACCAGGTATGATCTGAGGAGTCTGCTGAATCTCCACCTGATTTGAATATACACACACAGATGGATCACATGCATACATGTGTACCTACACACACCTGCATGCACACAGACCCCTGATGTGGAGAACAGGAATAAGGGAGGATTTGGGTGACCAAAAGGTTATCTGTGCTCTGTAATGTGGACATTTTCATTGGAAAAACCATAATAAGTTTGGAACAAACCCTAGACAGATTCAGGGATTTTCAGGACCTGGGCTACCTTCCTTTCTCCCCTTCTTTCCTTCCTTCCTTCCTTCCTTCCTTCCTTCCTTCCTTCCTTTCCTTCTCTTTCTCCTCCACCTTCTCTTTCCTCTTATATTTTGTTATTAGTTGTTATTTAATAATCATAAACTTAACTGCAGTTCAGAGTTAAGCATTCCCTCTTGGAGAGAAATAAGCACGATATGGAACCCAGAGAATGCCAGTGAGCATACAAAGATTATAGGGCTTTGCAAGCAGACGGGTGGAAAGGTGCTCTCCTGAGCTGCAGAAGGAATGGCCTGGTGTTAACATAAAACAGAGGTCAGCTACAGTAGAGGTGTCCACCGTTGGCAATGGTGGTCTTGCCCATCCTGGACCCAAAGTGCTCCATGGTTTCACAATGTTCAAGCCATCTTTTACCTTCCTACAGACCACATGTTGCCATCCAGCCACAGTCTGGGCAGGGGACCATTTGCGTTGGGTCCAGTATTCTCCATGGACAAGATATCAGGACATGGATGCTTCAGGATAAAGTTCTCATCATCAAATTTCTCACTGCAGATCTTGCTACCAGTGTCATTATAGCATGTGAAGTCATCACCCTGGCATATAAATCCTGGAATAGTTCTGTGAAAACAAGAATCCTTATAACCAAATCTCCTCTTTCTAGTGCTCATATCCTGACAGTTTTCTGTTGCCTTTGAAACTATGTCTGCAAACAGCTCAAAGGAGATGCATCCCATTGATTTGCTATAGATGGTAATGTTGAAGAGTATGGTAGGGTTGGTAGGACTGGTGACGGGTGACTCCAGGTAACATCAGCAGCTGCAAAGTCTTAGAAGTTTTTTCTTCAATGATACTCATTATGGTTTGGATAGAAGGTGTCCACCAAAGGTTCCTGTGTTAATTCAGCAGGTGAAGTGATTAGATTATGAGAAGCATACTTTAACTGGTAGATTATTTCATTGGATAAATTAATAATTTGAATGAACTAACTGAGTGGTAACTTAAGCAGGTGAGGCATGGCTGGAGGAGAGACTAGGGCCTCCCTTTGGCATTTATTTCTTGGCCCTCTGTTAGGAACCTCTCTCTCTCTTCTGTGAGCTGAGTGGCATCTCTATGCTGTGACTTTCTGCCATAATGTTCGCCTCACTTTGGACCCAGAGCCATGAAACTGACTGACCATGGACTGAACCTCTGAAACAGTGAGCCAGAGTAACCGTTTCTTCCTCTTAATTGTTCTTGTCAGGTATTTGGTCGCAGTCATAGTCACAAGCTGACTAACACAATACCGTGTGTCTGCTCAGATGCAGGATGAGCGATGTAGTTCAGAGTATACCACTGAAGGCAAGGTGATGAAGCTTCTAGCACAGTTCATCTCAGATGAGAACGGGGTGCCAATCCCCTGCAATCTTGTGAAATGCGGATCTGGATTCAGGAGGCTGGACTAGGGCCTGAGAGCCTCACTTCTAAACAGCTCCCAGGTGCTGCTGGCTCATCCACCACCCTTTGAGTACTGAGCCCCTGAAACATTAGACCTATTTTTGGTAGGCCAATAACTAGAACTAAAAAATAAAAGAAAGAAATGGAAGCAAGAAGGTGTTGAGTCCTGTTGTTTTCTTCGGATGGGCAGCTGCTTAAATAGTAGATTTATAACAGGCCAGTTTCCAGGGAAATGCTTTATTTTGTCTCATCCCGTGTACTTTCTTTTTTGTTCATGGAGATACTTACATAAGAAGTGTCTCAGGGAGCTCTCTAGCTGTGTTTGTTTGTAAAAAAAACAAAAACAAAAACTAAAACAAAAATAACCCTATCATAACCACTAAGTATGTTTATGAAATTTATGATATGAAAGAAAATTTGTTGAGAAAGAACTAGACAGCTATTATACGACTGTTTTTAATCTTGCATGCAAAAGCATCTTCGTAAGCAACAGAGCCTCACCTAGCTGGAAAATGCCCGAGGAGTGCGTTAGTAATTGTTTCAACTGAATCTGGTGAATCACAGAAATTGAACAAAACACCATTTACTAAACTCTGAAGACTGCTGATGATTATGCGTTTTCTTTTCTCTCAGTACTTAAAGCTTGAGAGCGGAAACATTGCTAGCAGTGCATCCTGGCCTAAATTATTTCTCTCTGGATTCTTCCCTTAGGGAATTGCGAATCTAAGGCCCTGGGGTTATTTCTTAGACTGGAGGAAGACAAACCTGTAGGGAAAAAAAACCGAATGTGAGACTGAAAAGCATGTAGGTGCATTGGATATAAAGCAGACCACCTTTTAAAAAGGTGGAACTGGGAACAAGAGGTAGCATTCAGGTGTCTATGGACAACAGATGCCATCCAGGAGTGTGGATAGTTGACAGGAATGTCTCAGAATGACAGCCTGTGATCCCTGAGGCCAGCAGAACTCATTGTGACCTCAGGGATGGTCTAGTTGTCCTCCTGGTCTGTGTGCACACACATGCAATGCCTTGATCAACACCCCAAGTTCTGCTTTTTGAAAAAGAAAGAAAGGAAGGAAGGAAGAATGAACAACATAAGTACATGGTCTTCTCATTCAAGATCATGACACCAGAACAAACTTAGATGTGTGTGGAGAATGGTTCGGAGGTTGGCATATGTGGTTTATCTGAGGAAGTGGGGATCCTGAGTTGGAGAGCACTTGCCCTGGTGACTTGGGTAGCTATCATCAGTGTGGGGACTGGCACACTGATTGCAAAACAAGAACTGATTTGCAGGCCTGGGAACATAACTTAGACTTCATTCTCCAGCTCGTTTTTACAGGAGCCTGGCTAGAGATCCTCAGTCTGTCTTATTGAACCTAATTCATCTGAGAAGTCCAGTGACTTGAATGAAGTCTCCCCTGGACATCTACATTTAAAAGCAGATTAAAGGAGAGGTTCCTCTGTTGGGCCAGAACCACCAAGACAGCACGCTTAGGGCGATGCATGCACGGGACACAGGTCCTGCTGGGAGATTCAACATCCCTCCCAGGAGTGCTCATGCCCCTCAGCAGCCTCATGAGCCCCTGATTGGCAGAGTGCTGTGTAAGAACCGTGGCAGCCTGTGTCTGTGGGAGCCTTGGACAAGTGTGGATGCTCACTAGAAGGCAGTAGAGTATACAAGGAGGAACAAGTTTGGGGGCAAAACATGGGAGGTCTTCCCCAGTACCCATGAAGAGTGAGTCCTGGTTTGACTGCAACAGTCCTTCCCACTCTCCAGACTGTCGTGAGAACTCAAGCCATACACAATGAGCTCATAGACTTCAATAAGAAAAATTAAGTGCCAAGAGGGGCTAGTTAAGGGTGAATTGGGTCATCACTGTGACTTATAAATTTTTCTTTGCTGAGTCTCCCTTAGAAAACTCTTCCCACATAGGTGTCTGGGCACACGTCTACGATGGTTAGAGTTGAAGATGCAAACCTAAATGCTCGTCAGGACTACCCCTTTTCTGTAGGTTCAGATTTGTGTGTAAACACATATGTCCAGAAGGCCAGAGGTAACTTCTGAGCCACAAACTTGAATTGAGGCTGTGGGTAGAGGGGACTTTAGGTTTATCTGCTTTTTATGAAACAGGAGAATGTGCTCATGTGGTGCTAAAATCATTCAAAAAGAAAAGGATAGAATGCACAGACAGCACCCAGCTACTGCAGTGCATGGTCTTCCAATATCTCTCACAGAAGGAGGGCAGGAGGGCCGAGAGCCTCGCTGGACGCTTCGGGTGAGAGGGAAGGCTGGGCTTGGCAGCTGCTCTGAGCCCCCTGAAAGGCAGCCAGGACCCCATGGTTCTCCACCTAACGGCAGGCCATAGGACAGTGGTCTACACACCTGAGCGTGAGTCAGAACAACCCACAATTCACTTGTTATCAATTCACTTCCCCAGGCTGCGCTTTCACCAGCTCTGACTTAATGAGTCTGTTTTGTGTTCCAGCAATCTGTGTTTTTCAATAAGCACCAGAGATGACTCTGATAAAGGTAGCCAGTGGGACACACTGAGGGGAGGAGAATACTGGCCATTGCCTCATGATCTCCTTCAGGATGAAAGCCAGGCTGTTTCCGTGGTGACAAAGGCCCTCTTGCCAAGATAAAACACGAGGAGGACACACCATCCTAGACATTCAAATTGCCAAAGCGCCATTCCCAAGTGGCATGTGTGTATGACCAGATGTTTGTGATGTTTTTGAAAAACACTTTGAGGACCATTTCAATGCTGTACTTGAGAGAGAGAGAGAGAGAGAGAGAGAGAGAGAGAGAGAGAGAGAGAGAGAGAGAGAGAGAGATACAAGTAGGACAAGATCTTCTTACCCTAGATAATGACCCTGGAACAAACCTAGATGTGTCTGGATGATTATCTAGAGGTAGGCATAACGAGATGTGGTTTGGGTTCAGCACTGTGCTTTGTGGTGAGACATATTAATGGAAACCTAAATGAGGGGTTTCTTCAAGGTCAAGGTCCCCACCTGAATGTGACTGCAAAGAGCTCTTCGCCGCCAAATGCCACCATGCAGATGCCAGATGATTTTTGCCACCCATAAAAGCCATTTCTAGTTCATAATAAGGGAGGGCTGGAATCTAAATGTGAGAGCAAATTGCCTTGTCCCTGCCGTTGGGAAAGAATGTAATAGAAATGGCTTTTAAGTGTTTTGTTTTGCTCTCCATGTTTATTTACATAATGGTGTATTTGTGTGGATTTTCTATTTCTAACAGACTAAGCTGAGATGTGCTATCCATGCTGCTAATGTCTGACCATTGATAAGAACCCAATCAAAAGTTAAAAAATAAAGGCGTGCTGAGATCCTGAATTGGAGGGATTGGTCAAGCTTTGTGCCTTTAGGGAACAGTCTATTTATACTGTGTCTTGAGAGTAGGTGCCCTGGCTGGAGGCTGGATTTTCAGAGATAGAGTGAGGCCTAGGAATGGAGAAAGGGCTGACTGCCTGTGACTAGAGCACCCAGACCAGCTGAGGGCAGGGGACTGCAGCCCCAGAAACTCAGCCCACCTGCATCTGCTCCTGGTCCTGGATAATCACATCAGAACTAAACCCTGCCGCGGTCTGGCTGGGCACAAATCACAAGCCACTGAAGCAGGAACAAACTTTATTTCTGAACTCCACCTGCACACTCCACACACGCTCCCGGGACATCTGCGGAATGCTCCGCGGTTCCTCCAGCAACCAGCAACCGGAAAATCCCTCCTCCGGCACTTCCCCAACCGACGGGAACTCTCCAGGAATCCCCGCGAGAGCTCGACTGGAACTCAACGGGAACTCCGCGAGAACTCGCTGGCGTCACCTCTCAACCACTACTTCTGGCAAAAATGCCATGCGTCATCCCGACTCGGCTGTGGCCCTCAACACAGCCCTGTAGTCAACATCCCTCACTGGCCGTGTGGGATACTAGTAAAGACATACATTACAAAATTAAGTGATGTGATCAGGAAAGACAGGAGGTAGGGAGGGCCATGCTGTAGTTTACCCCGTTGTTCTACCCCGGCCTGACAGAAATGCATGAGATTTCTGGGAGCCCCTCTCCAGGAAGAAATAGTGCTGATCGGGTGGCTGGAAAAGCAGGAGAAGAGGTTTCCCGACAAAGCATCAGCCTGAAGAACATTCCAGCCATTCAAAGGGCATAAGGAACTCTCCTCCTTGACATCTGAGCACTTAACTCATGGAGATCCATGATGGGACCAACTTGTTGGTATGTCACACACAGTCATAGAAAGGGAGACGCAGCTAAGCAACGCGTACAATGCTGATATGGTGGAGTAAAGGCTGTTATGAATACCGCAAAGACTATCAAGCATTTAAATAAATACTATCTGTTAAAGTGAACTAATGCTGATTTAGTAAAGCTATTAGTAGACTTCCCAGTGATCATTAATCTCTTTCTTTTGTAGCATGTGGTGGTAGCATTTATCATGGTTCATACAACAGTGATTTTCTTTTTTGTTCAGGTACCAGCGATTGAACCCAGTGGTTTTCATAGACTTCCTTTGCTCTCACCCGACTGCTTCCCTCCACTGTAACTGGACATGGGCTTTGAATGACTGGTAGATAATGTTCAGATGAAATAGAGTGAGAAACAGCACATTCTTCCCACCACCAGGCTGCCTTGCAGACTAACTATCTTGTGAAAGAGTTGGGAACAGCACCCCAGGAACCTCCTCGACAAAAAATAGTGCCCTAAGGCAGGCGAGAGGGTCATCCAAGGGTAGTGCCAGCTCTGCTGGGAGCCCGCGATGTTCCTTCACACGTGATACATCACCAGGTCCCCTCAGCTCCTTTGGAAGTGGGCACTATTAGGATCTTTTTATAAATTCCAAGACTGGGGTTCTTCCGTGATAAGGAGTTTGCACAGTGACTCTCACTTAACAGGGGCAGAGCTGCTCCCGAGGCCTAAGAGCTGGGCGCTATTCCTTGTTTTGCCTGCAGGCTTTGTGACTATTTTCTCTTCCCTTTGGTAATTCATTTTTCTTATCCTAGAGTTTTCTTTTTTAAAAAAGCATCATCTTTATCCATATTCCCTGTTGCTATTTCAGGAAAGATAGAGAGGATAGCAGGAAATGAAATATTTCCACGATATTGTTCTAGGGTCAAGGCGCCTGCAGAGAGCTGACTCCGGGGGTTGCTTGTGAGAGATTACTCTGGGAACACGAAGGGCTGCAGGGAGCCATGTTGCCTGCGCCCTCTGAGGAGGCAGTTGGCAGTGCCTAGAAATGCTTGTGATTGTCACAACTGGGTGTGGAGGGCACCCGGAGGTGGAGCGGGGCTGCTTCTATACATATTACAATGCAGAGGATAGCCCCCCACAGAATTAGCCACCCCCAAATGTCACAGTATGCAGCATAAGAAACCCTGGTGTCGTTGCATGTCTTATATCATTGAAAGCTTTATTTGGGGGGCTTTATTTCTCCTTTTTTTTTTTTTTTTGTGGTGCTGGGGATTGAACCCAGAGCCTTGTGCATGCAGGGCAAGCTTTCTACCAACTGAGCCCATATCCCCAGCCCCTGGGGGCTTTATTTCTCATAAAGTAGAACACATAATATCATATATATTAAGGCCAACTAAGTTAATACAATATGAAATATATATATATACATCTATAGAAACTTTTATATCCTTAATCATGTTTTTCTCAGATTTTATTCAAAATGATGAGCTGAGGAGGAAGGGTAGCAATGGGTGATTTTTGAAATAGGCATCTCTGCTCTTAAAGACTGAAAACAGGGTATAGTGGGTAATTATCCTAATTATGGCTACCTAGTATCTGCTTAGAGTTGGGGGAAAATTCCTCATTATCTTACCAAAGTGGAGGGTGGAGCCCAAATATACTTTGATTTAGAACTCAAGGGTGGATTTGGGCTCTGCTGCCCAAATGTCCATGAGTGAAGCATATTGATAAATGAGGCACTTGAGAAAATTGGGGTCTCCTTTTGCCGGATGAGTGTCTGGCTTTGGGGAACACATAGTAATGGCTGCAAGACTGAGTTTCCAATGCAGAAGTGGCATTGGTGGAGGAGACAGTAGCAGTGACGACATAGACAGGAGTGTGTGGGTGGAGGTTTGTTCCTGGGGGGGGTGGTTTTGGAAGCTTGGTGTTGGTGCCAGTCCCTCAGGTGTGTGGGCACCTTCCTTACTACAAAAGCAAGAAGATGAGCTCTTTGCCTACTATGACACATGCTTTGCCTAAAGAAGCTTTCTATATTTTATTTTAATTTTACAAATCAATTATATTTTCAATGCATGAGGGAGGGAAACTTGTGCTTTTGTAGAATGTCTTTTGAATTTATTTCATTAAAAATTTGGATAATAAAGAAACATATCCAGAGGCGGCATGTGGCGTTCACCCAGGGTTGATTCAATATGCCCATCAGGATGGAGCACACGCATGCATCTCTCTTTTCTTATGCCTTGCTGCTACTTCAAGGTCTTATTTTAGTTGAGTGGGTAATTCATGTACAAACAAACCATTAAGCCAAAAAAAAAAAAAAACCACAAAGATTTTGAAAGAAACAGCTATAATAGATATTTAAGTCTGAGAAGAATTGGAAATCAAGAATCCCAGATATAATTAGTATGTCTGGGGTCTGTGACAAAAATCACTTACTCAAAGTCATCTAGAAAAATACATGGTGCTTTCTTTGCTTTTGTCTGAGATGTTATGTCAGTTGTTACACTGCCTGTCAGCGGTGGTTCTCTGTCCTAGGTAGCTAGCCCTGCCGTGTGGGAGAGGCTTCTACAGCTGGAGCATGGCTCAGCCTCAGGAGTCAAGAGGGTGCCTGGCTCTTGGGACACTCACAGGACAGGCTTGGAAGACCAAATACATTTCTAGGGGAGCTTCTGCCCTATTACCGCCTGGACTTAGAAGACAAGTTCCAAATAATTGCTTTCTTCTGCTAGTAATTAAAGATGATCTCTAGTGTTTTCTCAGATATTTGGGTTAACTTCAATGTATCAGCATGAACTTAACTTGTGTCAAATTTTTGGATCCCTCTAATCAACTTTCCCAAGCCCCTAATTCCAGTCTTTATTTCTATTGTTTCTGTCTAATGTTTGCCACATTACATTGCCTATTGTCTTTGTGTTAGGTAGCTCTCTGTTATTGTAATAAAATGCCCAAAATAATCAAGTTATAAAGGGGAAAAACATTTTGGTTTGCAGTTTCAGTGCGTGGCTTCTTGGCCTTGTTGTTTTGGGCCTGTGGCAAGGCAGCACATCATGATAGGAACATGTGGTGGAGCAGGTTGCCAGGAAGGAGGGGGCCAGGGAGAGACCAGGTTCCCATAATCCCTTTCAAGAGGGATTATGAGAATTTCATCTGAAATTCAGATGGCCCAAACTTTGTTTCCTCTATGGGATAGAAGCGAGGAGTCTTTTGGGTGAGACATAAAGATCAATTTAACTTAAACACAACAGGGCTAGAGTTGTACCTGAGCTTTCTAGAGCTTCCTTTAATAAACCACTTAATTTTCTGGAGTTCTATGGAGGATTACACTTAACATTCCTTGAAGAAGCCTACATTTTTCCTGTTTGAATGTCCCATTTGAAGGTACGTCTGTCATTCACTCATAGGCAGTATAGTGAAGCAGTTGAATGGTTTGGCTCTAGGACCAGGCAGACCTAAGCTGAAATTCCAGCCCCTCTGACTCTATTAGCTAAGTCATTATGGTTAATTATTTGGAACCCTTACCAGACTTAGCTTGGAACTTGGCAAATGATGGACTCTCTTCCCTGGGATTTATACATGTGAAGTACTTAGCCCAGTGCCTAGTATGCATAAAGCCCTCAATAAATGGTGGCTACTTTAATTTGTTCAATCAAAAGAAACATGTGTTGGGTATTGACTGGGTTGGTGACACATTATAGGTACAAACGTGCTTTAAGACATTGATTCTGGCCCTTACGGAGTTTACAGTCAGTGTTGCTGGAGACAGGGAAGCTAAACATTTCTGCAGTTTCAAAGGTAGGAAGTAATAAAGGACAGAAGAATTATGAAAGGTGGAAGTCTTTTTTTAATATTTATTTTTTAAAATATTTATTTTTATGTGGTGCCGAGGATCAAACTTAGGGCCTTGCACATGCTAGGTGAGTGCTCTACCGCTGAGCCACAACCCCATGGAGAAAGGCAGAAGTCTTTGAGAACAAGGTAATCTTGGAGTTGGATCTTGTAGGGTATGAAGGATGTGAACACCCAGAGTAGAGTGGGACAAAGCAGCCAACATTCTAAAAAAGAAAATAAACCCTACGAGAACTATTGGTCAGAAATGGTGAGGGCATGCCAATAGCTAACCAAGTGAGGCCTGAGGAGAGGGAGTGACTTGGACAGAATGGGGAAGCCCTCCATCCCCACACATGCCGGAGCACCAGAATTCAAGGACTGCTGGTTGGAAATGCCAAGCTCAGGGGCTGGCCTTGGTTTGATGGGCCATCCAAAGCTTTTTGAGAGTGGGACAAAACAAAATCCTTAGTTTGCTGTGTGGTCTAAGAAGGATTACCTTAATTTGTCCTCAGGGTTCTTTGTTTATTTTTGACTTTTCAGGGTTTTGGAGCAGTATTAGCACAAGACAGTCTGGGCATTAATGTGGAAAATGATCCACTCTCTTCTGTGAAGGGTACGCTAATGTTGAACTTTGAAAACCCCATATTTACATGTTCTTTATTCCAAAATACGATTTTTTGATTGTCATCTTCTTCTGATTACTTTTACTATGTATGTATTGAGCACAGCAATCGCTCTGGTGATGAGGCCTCACTACATCCCAAATCCTTTTTTACCTACTTTGTCACAATTTCCTCTCCTAAGGCATTTTGAAGCTAAGCATCACCTCTGCTTTCAGGTACATACAACCCTGCCAGCGAGCATGATGGAAAAATTACTCAGTGAGAGATAAGGCAAGTGCAGATTGTACCTTATCTGGAGCTTCAAAAAAACTCACACTGGCTTTAGCTAAATTGTAACTCAGGGAGCGTGGGTTTAGGATGCATACAGGTGCACACAATCGATTGTTTTGTGCTCAACACTGACTTTTCTTCCTGTATGAATGACTCACTTGAATTGGAAGGTGCAATAATTTGCTACTTCTTTCCAGTCTAGCTGGAGTAGTAATATCTATAGCCTCGAGCTTTGAAAAAAAAAAAAAAAAAAGGAAAAGAGAGGCAGAAGAGCTGAGATGGAGTAGATGTAGGAATTTACAAAGCCCCATTCCCCTGATAATGAACCCTCTATGGTCCAGATAAATTTGCATTTCAATGACGACTGAATACTGCTAAAGATTTTATGAAACGTTTTTGCAAATGTTTATTACATTTGTTATTCATGCAGAAATTCTGCGATTACTAGTATTATTTTTATCTTTAAATAAAAAAAACAAGGAGGGTGTTTATTCAAGGAGGAAAAGGATAGACGACTGGTTCAGAAATTTAACATTTTGTACTGGAAAAATCAGGCAGAGAAGGCATAGGTCGCTGTAGCTGAAAGCCTGAGAGAAAGTGAGAGGGAGTGGTGGGGCCAGGCACGGTGTCTGTGTAGGTAATTGTTAGGGTTAGGGTTAGGGTTAGGGTTAGGACTGCATTTTCTGACTCAGAGAAGTAAAAGATGGCATTGTCCCGTGTGTGGTGATCTGCAAAGGAGCAAGTCACCAACCCTCCGACCTCCAGAGACCAGGCTCGTCTTCCTTCATCCCCTCGACTCTTCTAAGTCGGCAGCCCCAGCTCAGAAAGCAAGCAGGGAGGCAGCTCTTTAAACCGGGCCTTCTCCGCACGCCTGGGACTCCCAGAAGGGAGGGTTTTCCCTAATTGTTTTCTGGCGCGGGGCTCGGGTGACACTCCAGGACCAGCAGGCGGTCTGGCGGGAGCTGTCCGTGGTGCCGAAGCCTTCCGGGCTTGGCGGGACCCTGCGCCCGGGAACCCTGCGCCCGCGAAGCGCGCTGCAGCCTGGGCACGAGGCTCAGTGGGTCCGCAGTAGGGCGAGATCCCCAAGTTCCGCGACGAACTCCGGGCGCCACGCTGCCACCCCCTGCCAGAACCCTCCAGCGCCCGGGTCATCCTTGGCTGGGACTCTCCCCGGGATCCGGAGCTGAAGGGCAGGTCTGTCTTGACTCCCCCACCTCCCCTGTGCAGCTCGACCCTCACCCCCACTCCCTCCCCTGCGCCTTCCCCTGAAGACAGCGCCACGTCGTCCTGACAGCCGGCGCCTCCCGCTTCTCATCTCCCTGGCGCTCTTCGTGTACGGGAGTCTCGGAGGCGCGGCAAGCTCCGCAGCCCAGCCTACCCCGCGCCTCTCCAGCCCCGGCTGGCTGGCCCTCCCCCTTCCTGGCTCCGTCCTCCGGTACTGCCCTCCCCACTAGTACTCTGAGCGCAGAGTTGGGAAATGCACGCTCCGCCCCCATTTTCCATACAAGGGAGCGCTGGAGTGGAGGGCGGGCCGGAGGGGAGGCGCTCCCAGCCCCTCTCAAAAGCTTTGAGCCCACTGGGAACTCCTGGATCCGTTCAGCCGCGGCAGAGAAGCCAGAAGTCCCGGCTGCCGTCGCGGGCGGAGGGCCGCTAGAGGACAGCGCAGGTCCTGCCCCTCCCTCCCTCTTGGGAGCGCTTTCCCATCCGCCAAGCCCATTCGCAGGTAGGACCTCGCTCCTGGGTCTGGACTGCGTAGACCTGAAGGGCTATAAATGAAGTAGGAGTAGTTTAAGTAACCCGTGCATGTCTAACCATGCTTGGATTTATTTCACACAGGAGGAAGGACTGCAATTTTTATTGATTTTGGGGTTGTTGTGTGGCCAATTATTCCAAGGGGAGGACTTGGGTGGTGAGGGGCGGGCACGATTGATGTAGAAGGGGCGGATGCAGAACAGAACGTGACGGACTTCAATTATCTTCGGACAGGTGGCCATGACCTCACTACCTGCTCGAAACCCCAGGGTCCCTGACTTGTTTTCTGGGCTGCCGGCAGCAGCCACAACTCCAGCTAACCAGAGCACAGAGGCCTCGCCGGGCAACGAGTCAGCAGCAGGCCCCGGCGCGCAGGCCATCACGCCATTCCAAAGCCTGCAGCTTGTGCATCAGCTGAAGGGGCTGATTGTGCTTCTCTACAGCGTCGTGGTGGTCGTGGGGCTGGTGGGCAATTGCCTGCTGGTGCTGGTGATTGCGCGAGTGCGCCGGCTGCACAACGTGACCAACTTCCTCATCGGCAACCTGGCCCTGTCAGACGTGCTCATGTGTGCCGCCTGCGTGCCGCTCACGCTGGCCTATGCCTTTGAGCCACGAGGCTGGGTGTTCGGCGGCGGTCTGTGTCACCTGGTCTTTTTCCTGCAGCCGGTCACCGTCTATGTGTCGGTGTTCACACTCACCACCATAGCAGTGGACCGTTACGTCGTGCTGGTGCACCCGCTGCGCCGGCGCATCTCGCTGCGCCTCAGCGCCTACGCGGTGCTGGCTATCTGGGCGCTGTCCGCGGTGCTGGCGCTGCCCGCCGCTGTGCACACCTACCACGTCGAGCTCAAGCCACACGATGTGCGCCTCTGCGAGGAGTTCTGGGGCTCCCAGGAGCGCCAGCGCCAGCTCTACGCCTGGGGGCTGCTGCTTGTCACCTACCTGCTCCCCCTGCTGGTCATCCTCCTGTCTTACGTCCGGGTGTCGGTGAAGCTTCGGAACCGCGTGGTGCCGGGCTGCGTGACCCAGAGCCAGGCGGACTGGGACCGTGCGCGGCGTCGCCGCACTTTCTGCTTGCTGGTGATGGTCGTGGTGGTGTTCGCCGTGTGCTGGCTGCCGCTGCATGTCTTCAACCTGATGCGGGACCTTGACCCGCAAGCCATCGACCCCTATGCCTTTGGGCTGGTGCAGCTGCTCTGCCACTGGCTCGCCATGAGCTCTGCCTGCTACAACCCCTTCATCTACGCCTGGCTGCACGACAGCTTCCGTGAGGAGCTGCGCAAGCTGTTGCTCACCTGGCCCCGCAAGATCGCACCCCATGGCCAGACCGTGACCGTCAGCGTGATCATCTGATGCCACTGTGCCAGGCCTGGGCTGGAAAGTTCCAGGTTCTCTGGCCCCCAAGGTTGGACTGAAGACCTTATTTCCAGAGCTAAGCCAACACAAGGGAAAAATTTCCAACCCAGACTGTTTGTCTAGCGTCCTGTCTTGTTCTTGTGTCTTTTAAAATGTTAAGTGGGCTTTGCGGAGTAGGAGGCCAGGGAAGAGGATTTATTATTTCTTCCTTATGTCCTTGAAAGACAAACAGACCTTTCTCTGGGGTCGGAAAACGTTTTAGAATCATGGTTTTCATCCCTGCTTTCTCTTCCTCTTGCTCAGTGGTGATGAAGGAACACTGTGGGTGGGATTTCAAATGGCCTATTGGGGTTGGCAGAGGTTTTCAGCTTGCCTTTTTAAAAGGACTCAGCTGAGATAATGCCTGGTATTCTTACATCAACTTGAACCCTTGACTCCAGGATTTTAGATGAATATGTTTTACAACTCTTAGGATTTCAGCATTTCCTGAATAAGACCATTAGGCACAAAAGGATTTTAGTTTTAAAACCACTTGAGTTTATAGTACAAAACCACTTACAAACTGCCTTTCAAAAAGTCTTGTTTTTGTTGTCCTTTGTTATTACTCCTCAACTACTATTTTAAAATGATGAGATGGATTAGTCAATGAATAGATAGCTAAAGAGAAAAAGGTCCAGTTCATTTAAGGGGACATATAACTAAAGGACACAAGGACAGGCATTGTGCATGTGTGTGTTTGTGTGTGTGTGTGCGCATATATGTGTGCACACGCGCACGCGCACCCAGTGTTTGCCACAAGGCAGGCACTCAAATATTTTATTGGTGTTCTGAATGCTCAATGTAAACTGTATGCCACAGCAATTCTCCTGCATTCTCTAATTGCTCAATTGCAACACATCAGCAGCTGTCATCTGACTGCTCAGCACCTGCTCCTTGGAGACACTTGGAACATATCAACCCTGATTAGAAGGACTGGGAGAATTTTCCTTAAGGACAGCACAGGAAAACACGCTGCTGTCCATAAGATGCACAGATCCAACAGTTCACTAATTACTTCCAGGGTTAAGGGAACAGGTGAAGACTGTTGGGCATGGTAGCAGGCTGATAGTTATCATGTTAATCTCCTGAGAGTTAAGGAGGACAAGTGCCCTGAGACAAGGGTCTCCATAATGAATGTTAGAACAGCATTTGGGGGCAGTGAGAGCAGGAGCCTTGGGAAATGATACTCAATACCCAGCTGTCAGGTCAGCCCCTGTGGTATGTGAGGCACGAACTAGTGTCTACAGCAACTCAGTCAATGCTTCCCCCCCCTCTTGGTTCTCTAACTCCCAGAAATGATTTCATTCACTTGCTGAAGTGCTCTGAAAGGCAAGGAGAGAAAGGTTGATATTGGGATGACAAGTATTAAATCCTGAGACCAATGTCAACCATGATGGGAGAGGACGCATTTGTGATTGGGCCAGGCAGCCAGAGGAGTCTTTAGTAGCTACAGGGTTGGCCTCTTCACTGCGCAGGAAAGAGCTGTCTTTGAAGAAAGAACTAGGCAGTTTAAGAGGGGAGGTAGAAGTTACCTCTGTCAATGTTGTGCAAGTATTGGAGGACGAAGAATCTGTGCTCTAATAATGCAGCCCACTGCCATAGCATATTGTCACAGCATCGTGTCCCCTGCCCCAAATGAGCTTATCTCCCAGGCATCCCAGGAAGTTTCTGAGACTGGCCTTCAACTTGTGATTTTCCTGTCTCAGTCTCCTGAATCACTGGGATTACAGGTGTGCATCACCTGCAATGTCTCTTTCTTGTATGGTTTAAATCACTGTTTCTCAGCCCTGGGTACTCCTAGTATTAACTAGGAACCTTCAGAAAAAACATCAATGCCTAAGTCCTACCCCTAGAGAGTCTAATTGACTCAAGATAATGTCTGGGCATCTGCATTTTCTATACCACTTGAAGTAATTTTGATGTGCATCCAATATTAAGCAGTTTAAGAATTCCCCTCTTTTCTAATGAGCCTCAGAATCATCCAAATGAAGATTCAATTGTAACTGCCAAAGGTGTTAAGGATTTGACAGCAAGTTGCATGTCATACAACTCTTCAGATAACATCTGATTTATCACACAGAAAGAAATCCTTTTGCTTGAATATACAGGTATTCATTCACTAGTTCTCACATAATTCTGTGTGAGGCATTACTTTGTGAGTTTTATCAGTTTGGAAGAAACATCAGCTTCAGGTTCATTGCGCCTTAAAGTTATACACCATAAATTCTTCCAAGTTCTCATTGTCAGGGTGTTAAAAAATTAAAATGTTCCTGATTAGCTTAATTTGAGTCTATATTAACTGTGAGAAGAAAGAGTCCCCATTAATCATTAGAAAAGCTGCCACCCATTTCTGTCATGTCTACAATGTAAAGTTTTTGACATTTGCACAGAATTTATGGAGAGCTCAAAGAGGTGGGAGAATCATGCTGGGTTTATAAACATCTTCACAAATTATGAAAATTGGTAACTGAATAGCAACTAATTGTTACCACATGTGACATCTATTTGAGACTAATTTAATTAAAAAAAATTCTCAGAGATGAGTTACAGAGAAACCCATATAGGACTGTAGGTAGAAAATTGTATTTCATAATTTATTTTGATTAATCTAAGCACCTAATATGTGTACCCAGGCTGTTCCTGCAGGGAGTCAGACAGAAGCAAATTTGGGCACTGATCCAGCCTGGGACTTGGCAGCAGCCATGCCCAAGGTTGATAGAGGCTCTGTAATCCTCTTTGCAAGCCTTGTCCCCAGGTCTCAGTTTTGGCAGTCAATCAATGGATTTATCTCACTAAATCGGCAGAGGAGTGTTTCAATATGTGTTGGCAACAGTTACCTGGAGAAAGAATTGCAAGAGATGTAACAAAATTCCATTGATGTAACCTTCCTGAGTTTTTGTTCTTAATGAATTTTCAGGCTGATCTTTTATGGAAGCAGCTCATTTTCATATTTATTATCTCAGGAAGGCTAAGTCTACCACCTCTGTCCTGTGGTTTGCACGTCTGAACATTGAGTCTTTCAAATGCAGGGCAAGGAAGTTACTTCAATGGGACCCAGGCAGGAGTGTGGCTTGATCCTGGAGTGAACACAAGGCCCATCCCCCATAAAGCATTATTTAAAGGTCAGGTCCTCAGAATCACCTCTGTTTCCCAAGGCAGGTCCTTGAAAGATTTACCTTCATGTGTTCATGTCTTTCCTATGATGCTTGTGTTGTTGAGTCGCTATGGAAAGCTCTTGTACTATGTTTGACATGTTGTGCATGCTCAATAAATACTAAATCACGGCCACAGTCTCCAGCCATGGGATAATAAGCCAAGTCAGTTACCTACAACCTAAGGACGGCCAAGGTCAAAGCAAGGATAAATCATGCCAAGGAAAATATACTCTTTGATCTAGATTTGTCAGAACCAACTAACATCAGAGGTGACTGTTCATTTGGGGTTTTCTGTAACACCATGTTCTCCACCTGAGTAATGCCAGAATTTTAATATATGGCACAAGATTGTATGTGCCTAAATCCACAGTCCATCAAAATCAAAGTGGAGAATTTCATGCTTAATTTCTATACCATCATGAATCTGGAGCATTATTTAAAGGTTAGCACTTTGTCACCCATTTTCCACATATAACTTGATAAATTCTAAAACATCAAATGTGTAGGTCGACAAATAAGATCTAGAAGATTCCAAAATGTTCTTGGCAGAGTCATAAACAAGAGTTTCTGGTACATACAAAATACCACTTAAAAATGAATCTGTGGACACCTTTTCAAGGGATCCATTTATCCTGTAAGCCAAGATAAACTAGTGTTAAAGTGTTGGAAAGATACAATATATGGATTGAAATGGAGTTACAGGCCCAATTTATTGAGAGACTGGACTTTCCCATACAGTTTTTGAAAGCAGCAAGTCTTAGTTTGATAACAGAGTTTTTGTACTTCTAACAGGATTTGAATTATTTATTCTCTGCCTTTCAACTTGATTCCTTTCTTTTCATTCTTTATTCCTCCATTCTCCTCTTTTTTTTCCTGCTACCTTTCTACATTATCTTTAAAATACCACCTCTCTGAATCCTCTTCTGTCCCAGTGAAGGACGGGTAACAGGATTAAAGCACCTGTTTTCTGCTTGGCCTCTCTAAGGTGAGTAATGGAGAGAAGGCCTGGCGAATCCCACTGCAGAAGTCAGGCCATATGGATGCGCATCTCTTGCCCATGGTGGGGTCTGGGGTTTCACACAGTCATTTCACAGCCAAGCTCCAGGCCAAGGTGGAGAGCAGAGGTTTGCCCAGACTCTCTATAGGACCCTTAAACTGATGAATCTCACTGAGCAACTCTCAAGAGGGGCCTAACAACAAAAGGTCAAATGTGTTTCATTTTGATGTTTGGTGCTGGAATAAAGAAACCAGAGCTAGAAAAAGCAAAGGACAAACACTGTCCACTTTTAGGCCCTCCACGCCCTCCCTGGACTCTCACAAATCCTCTTCTTGACTTACTGATGATTGAATCCCCTGGTCCCAGAACCCATCTCCTCCTGGAATGACATCAAATGACTCATGGAAAGCTACACTGTCACCACTGCCCCAGACCCTCAGGAAATAAAAATCCACATAAAGACTTCAGCTTGAGCTCTGCGTTAGAAGTCAGGTATTGGAATTTGTCCCCAGCCTGGAACACCTCGGTCACCTTGGTTCTTCCCTCTAGGAGGCTGGCCCAGTCATTGTGCTAAGAGGCACAGCACTGCAGCATAATGTGCCCTAGGATAGTCTGATGTGGTGGCCTGGCCATGGCCAGTGTGCTTGTAAACAGGCTCCTACAGATGACAGTCCTGAGGCCACTGCCCTTTGCAGGACAGATGCTGAGGGCACATTGACCTCATTTTAGAAAGCCCAAGGCTGGCCACAGGTAGATGACTGGAGTGTGTGTCACCACCATTGATGACCTTGTGTTCCCTAAGGTCTCTATTTGTTCCCATTTCCTGCCCCCTCCAGCTCCTCCAGCAAACCCATTTTTTTTCTCTGTATAATACAATGACAAAGCTTGGGGCATCTGTGCATCCACATTGCTCTCTCTCTCTCTCTCTCTCTCTCTCTGTATGTGTGTGTGTGTGTGTGTGTGTGTGTGTGTGTGTGTGTGTGTGTGTGTGTGGTGTCTTCTCAAGGCTGAGAGAGGGACTATTAATGTGCAGTTAGACTCCCATGCAGCTACGCCAAAGCAAGATGAGCTGGTCTGAATGCAACAACTTCCACCTGACTTAGCTGCCAGGAATTGGGTCCATCTGGGTGCCCTGGGGCCCATGTCTGCTGGTAAAGGAGGTCCCCTAATCCCAGCTAAGGAGGATCACAGGCCTAGAGGAGTGTGGTGCAGGACAGGAGTCCTCTTGGGGCCTGCACACAGTGCCAGCAAACCAGGCCCTCACTATGGCCTCTCATCCCAGAAGGAAGAGAGCTGGCTCCTGGAGAATGTGACATGCTCCGTTTCCCAGAAATTAATAAAGAGTCGGTGCCCCAAGTTCTGTAATTATATTATAGATAGAAGAAAAGGGTTTGCTGGGGAAGTCTGGGGCGGGAAGGAAAGGAAGACCAGTAGAGACTTGTTCTTACAAAACAGCTGCTAGGACCCTTCTCCCCACCCAAGGGGAGTGCTTGCTCCTGCAAGGTGGAGGGAGTCCTGAGCAACTTCCTTTTCTTCCTCAGAGCAGCAGCACCCCATCTCTGGCCAACTGTACTCCTGGACGCTGGCCTACTGAGATGTGATCCTGTGTCCACTGCTTACCACTGCCTAGGGACCCAGCTGTCGCATTTGCTGTTACTGTCCTCGCTGCAGTTCACTGTATGAGTTCTTGGCTGTCTGGCCGCTTCCAAAGGCTGCACACTTCTTTGGCTGACCTCACTGTGGCCTAAAGCACCAGATTTAACACCAACGCATGCCCCGGCGGATACTGCCCCACTGCCCCAGCCACCCACCCTGCCCCTGCACACCCCCAAGCAAAGCAGGGTCGCGGGTGATGCCGCACCTCCTGCTGCTCTCTAGGGTGAAGTGCGCATCTGCTGCCATCTACTCCCACCCTTCAAGCATCTTCTTCCTGCTGGCAGGGGAGGACAGGAGCCTTGTCCCCAGTGCTCTCTCAGTGTCCTGCCACCACTCTGTCCCTGGAGCATGGACATTGGCGCCCCCCAGGATACTCCCAGGTCTTGACTCCCTCTCCAAACTCTGCCTCTGGTCCCCACTCTTCGGTCCATACAAAGGACACCTAGCCCCAGCCCCTGGCAATGTACGTGTCCTGCTGCAGTGGGCTGGGGGAGCATAGAGGAGCCAGAGGCAGAGGGGGTCTGCACCCCACCAGACAGTGCTCCTGGTCCTACTGGTCAGGTGATGCGCACCCGCTGTTCACCAAGAGGTCTTGGCAGTAGTGGCCGGCATTAGGGAGAATGTTCACAGCGGGGACTCAGGCAGTTGGAAGGGCATTCTCCTGCCCTATGCAGCAGGGATGGTTCCTCCAGGAGCGCAGACTTCAGGGAAGGCCACCTGGCTTCTCTTGACAGGTTCTGTGGCAGTCTTCTTCCAAGTGATCCTTAGTTCCTTTGGTGTCCCTTGATCACTGTTGAAATGACATCTTGACTATCAGGAGAAATTTGGAGCTTCCAGAGGGTGGAGCCCTTGTCTGGGGAGGAAGCAGGGACCCGGCAGCTTTGAAGGTGGGTGGACATAGGGAGGGGCACTGCTTAGCTAAGGCCAGGCCCCTGACACCTTCAGGCTTTATTGCACCCTGGAACACACCCACTACAGGAAGGAGATGTCTGCTGAGGGTCTGGGAACTGAACATCTCCCAAATCAACAAGTGAATCCTCACCTGCCATCAGGGTGCCCTGGGGCTCCCCTACCAGAGCACACCTGGAATGTAACCCTTGAAGTTACTTTAAAACCAACCCAGCCCCACCCCTCCCATGTCCTTTCTGATTGAGACAGTCACAGACTTGGGGACAGGAGTGTGTTTCTCCTTTGCTAGCAAAGCAATAAACCTTCTTTATCCTTTTTCTCAAGACCGTGTCCTCATTATTAAATTGGCATTGATTGGCATTGGGGACAGGGACGGAGCTTTCTGTTACAGTAACTCAGAGGCAGAGCTGGGAATCAAGTCAGGCAGACTGCCCCAAAGCCCATTAGCTTTTCGGGCCATTTCATACGACCTTTCCAGAGCGCGTTGTTCCTAAACATCGGTTGTTGTCCCAGTTGCTTTGTGTCTGCCAGTGTCCTTTGTACTCAGACAGCTGGTCTCTTGCATACTTTGCACAAGGCTGTCTTTGAAACCAAACCCAACCCACAGGGGGTCTCCCAAGCAAATCCTCGCCCTCTGTGGCTGCCAACCTGAGAGAGGTCTGAGTTGTTGGACTTCCTTCCTTCCTCCCTCTCCCCTCCTCCCCTCCCCTCTCCTCTCTCTTCCCTTTTCATTTCCTTCCTGCCAATGTTTATGACCTGTGTTCTTCTGCCTTCGCTGCTGGTTATTTTCCACTTGAATGGAAGGGGAGAGGATGCTTCGGGTGCTTGAATGGACGCCCCACAAAATACACAAGTGCACGAACAATTTAGCAGCCCTTTACTACTCAGGTGCTCATTATGATAATCAGCAGGGAATGATACTCTGCGGCTGCAGCTGAGGCCCGAATAGAAATCAGCTGCCCGGACTAAGAAAAGACAGGTCACGGTAAGACCGTACTCCCGCATCGATTTCTCATGCTTATTGTTGAGGTAGTTAGGACCTGCGTCTTAATGGGTCCTTTGGTTAAGAGGGACTTGGTTTGGAGTCCTTTGGCATTCTGCAGCGGGTGCTCATTGTTCTCTCCTGGGCTCAGCAGACTTGCTCTGGGAGCAGTGGCTCATCCTGTTCTTCATCGACTCCAAACTGGGCTCAGGGTGGACAGGCCAACTCCCTGACAACCCATAGTTAATGAACAGATCCTAAGGGGGCAGATGCAGCCTGCACTTCACAGAACAGGCTGGCTTCTGTATTTGACTGCAGTCTGTCACTCTGGGCCAGGCCAGGCATTGCCCACATTGCAGAATTCTGGCTGCAGGTGTGCCAGCTGGTCCAAATGCAAAACAAACACCCCATCCCTGTGGGCAAGAGACCCCAAAATGCACGTAGATTTCAAGATCCTCAGAAGGACCTCAGAGAGCATCCAGACCAATCCCTTAATTGAACAGATGAGGTGAGTGGGACCTAAAGAGGCGTGAGGTTTACTCCAGGGCACAGAGGGATGTATGTCAAAGATTTGGTTTCAATTTTGTTTTTCTCTCTGATTTCATAAATCATTAATCTTATGTTAAAAAATCCACCAGTACATAAAAGTACACAGAAGGTATGGGAAAATGTGTTTTCTCCAGCTCTACAATATGTCACGAGTTTCTGTAGGATCAGGCTTATTTCAAATAGCTCTAAGAAAAAAGTGAAGATTTAAATAACCAGCACAGAACTGGATAGCAAAGATCCACTGATTAATGGGGTTTCTTTCAAAATGCTTCATTGAACACACAGGCACACACAGCTTTTCCAGTACTAATAGCTCAGAGTTCCCAGGTGAAGCTTATTTATGGAAAGGACATTGACATATCCTGAGGCTCCATTATGGAGCCCCGTCCTGGCCTGTGTGATTCTGGGAGAAGAGAAAGGGGAGAGAAAGGGGAAATTCACTTTGTTGAGCTTCCTAGTTATGATTTAGATGTGAGGTGTCCCTCCAAAGCTTATCTGTCAGACAATGCGAGAGGGCTTGGAGGTGAAATGACTGGGTTATGAGTCTTAACCTAATCAATGAATTATCCTCTGGTGGGGATTAACTGAGTAGTAATTGAAGACACGTAGGGTGTGGTTGAGGAGGTGGGGCACGGGGTGGGGGTGGAGGGGCGTGACTTGGGGTATATAATCAGTGAGCCAGGCTTAGTCTCTGCTTCCTGATCACCTTGCGAGCTGCTTCTCTCTGCAGCATTCTGCCACAATGTCCTGCCTCACCTTGAGCTCTGAGGAATGGAGCCTGCTGTCTATGGACTGAGACCTCTGAAACCTTGAGCCCCCAGGTACACCTTTCCTCCTCTAAATTTGTTCTTGTCGGGTCTTTTGGTGACAGCAGTGAAAAAGTAGAGAAAAACATCCCTCTGTGCGGAGTTACTGTTTGGAGGTTACTTTTATTTCTTTTTATCTTTTCAATAGCCCTTAAGAGATGGGTAATAGTGATACATTTACTCGAACACACCAAGGAGTGGGTTAGCTCACCCAGAATCACAGGCCTGATGCAGGAGTGGCCTGGTTCCGGCTCTGTGGGGAGAACAAATGCCTCCTCCTTTCGTTCTCTCTGTGTTCCTTGCATCAAGCTTAAAAATGACAGGGAGGGGACATCTGGTGGACCTGATTCTGGCTGGTTTCATTTGAATCTTAAAGGAGGCAGACTGTTGGGGTCTGGATGATGGCTACTCCTGTCTTCCTGTCTGAATTCCATAGTCTGTGGTGTGGTCCGGGTTTCCTCACCTGTCCTCTGACCCAAGGCGATTGTGACTTACCATGGCAGAGACCACGTACTGCTGAGAATCCCGCTCGTGTCCAGAACATGCATGAGGGAGGGAGTGAAGATCTGGAAGGGTCCGGCACTCTTGTTCCAAGGGGGTTATTCTGGGTTCATATTTGGGTTATTCCAGTGTTGGGGTTGTTCAGTATCACCCTTCCCCCCAGCATTCTTTGGGAGAAATAGCTCTTTCCATGGTTCCAGAGTCACGGGACCACATGAGGCTCTCTGCCTTCTGTGGCAAAGGGAATTAAGCCAGGTTGGCCTCTTTGGATTGTTATGCTGGAGGGCAGGAGAGCTGGCACGGTTCTGGGACAAGGCTATTAACATAACTTAAATTCGAACGCTTTCTAATCCTCTTATTCTGGTAGGGATGGGAAAGGACACATTTGCCTGATCAATGGTATATACCACACATGGAGGCCACGTTAATATTTAATATTCAACATATTAACAAGGCTTTGGTGTGTGATATTCTAATGCCATCTCTCATGTTCTAGAAGTATCCATCTAGATTTTGCAGGTCCCAGGCAGGAGAATAAAATGGAGCTGATGAGTTGTCCTCACTTCAGCATCCTTTGGTCTTTTAGTTTTATGTTGTTCCTTTTGGGATTAAATATTGTGTTTGGCTTCCTATTTTAGCCAGAGAGGACATTTTAGAGTTTTCCAAGGGGTCTTCCCCATTCCAGTAGCAATTAACCCCCAGGTCATTAAGCCACGGTGCAGGTTATACTATTGAGTTTATTCTAATTATTTGGGACACAAAAATGGCTTTTACATATGGATTTAAATTGCCAACTAATTACTCTCAGGTTTCTGCTGTTTTTTTTTTTGAGTATCGCCTACTGCGAGTGATGGAGTTCATGAGGCCGTGGAGTGATTCTGCGCCAGTGTCTGCTTTCTTGGAAATCTCTTGGCACAAGTGGTTGCAGACTGGGTTGCACAGGAAGCAGACTGGAGATGAGCCTGCAGGGAGTTTAAATGGAAGTGCTCTTCAGTGCAGCCCCTATGGAGGGATGGGGCGCAGGGAGGAGGTGATTAGATCAACAGAGGCCCCGGCTGACCCTACAGATTACTCTGAAGCTGACATGACCCTTCAGATTTATCCTGAGCTGAGGCAAAGGGTTGTGCCTTTAGCTCTGGCACCCCAAGTGTTTGCATGTAGGCTGTCCTAGGAGGGACAGGACATTTGGGGAAGCCATTTTCTTTCCAGATGAAGCAGTCCTTGAAGGAGGCTGACAGCTGAGGGCTGTCTTCTGGCAGTGGCTGGGGAAAGAAAGCATCCTTTCCCTGAAGACAGACCTGGCCGACCAGGTGCTCTGAGTGTTCTATGAAATAAGGAGACTCTGCTTGTCTTCAGGTTGCTCCTAGTGTCACAGGAAAACTGGGAGGAGCATTGGGGTTTCAGGGTTTCCTCCCCACCTCTATAGAAGACAAAGCAAATATATTCAAAATTTTTTTATCCTTCTATATGATTAGTATGAAAGAAAGCAGAAGATAGATTTTTTTAAATGTTGAGCCTTGTATACCATGACCATGGTATCTCTTTTTAGATCTTTGGTTTCTTTCATCAGTAGTTTTTAGCATACAATGCCAGATTTACACCTGAATACTTTGTTTTTTTGAGCAGTTGTAAATGGTGCTTGATTTTTAATTATTTTCATTGCTTGTATATAAAAATAGAATTGATTTTTGCTTATCTTTTGTTACTCTGTTCTAGAAGTTTTTTTTTGTTTTGTTTTGGTAGGTATATTCTGCATAGACAGTCGTATCATCTGTGAATGGGGATAGTTTTTTCTTCTTTCCTTTTGGTCTGTATGCCTTTTTTTTTTTTTAACCTCTTGTTTCCTTATTGCACTGGCTAGAGTCCTTCCACCATGCTGAGTACGATGCTGAGAGTGTGGGCCTCATTCCTTAGTGTTAGCTATAGCTTTTTTGTAGATCTTTTCCTCAAGTCGAAGAAGTTTTCCTCTATTTTTATTTTTTTAGTTGTTGATGGACCTTTATTTTATTCATTTATGTATAGTTGGGCATTATGGACTGAATGTTTTGTCCTCTCCCAAATCATCTGTTAAAACCCCAAGTCTCAATGTGACACTATTTAGGAGGAGCAATTAGAAAGTAATTGAATCCAGATGAGGTTATGAGGGTGTAGACCTTGAGACAGGATTAGGGCCCTCATAAGATAAAGAAGAGACTCCAGAGCTTTCTGTTTCCATTTTGTGCTGATACAGTGAGAAGGTGACCATTTATAAGCCAATAAAAGTGTTCATACTAGAACCTAAACATGCTGGCACTCTGATTTTGGACTTTTGGCTATCAACTGTGAGAAATAAATTGCTGTTGTTTAAACTACCCTGTCTATGGTATTTTGTTATGATGGACTGATCTGACTAGACATGGCGCCACATGCTTTAATCTATTCACTCAAGGTCTTTTATATTAGGCCATTTACATTTAATGTAATTAGTAATATATTAGTTCCGGCTGGAATTAAAGCCCTGGCTCCATGACAATGCCCCAGTGGTGTCTTGTGAGTGTGGAAGTGAAGCCAGAATTAGATCAGCAGTCAGTATAGAGAGGTAAATCCAGTCAGGTCAGATGGAGGAGGCCAATTTTGAGCAAGTCTGGGAAGTTGGAGACTGTCCCCTGAGGGATTAGAATGTTAATTCCTTCAGAGTCCTTCCTTCTTCCACTATCATCAAGAACCTGCTCCAACCTGTTGCTAAGGTAACCTATCCCAGGAATTGCCCCTCCCTACAGGGAGCTATAAGGTTGATAACGTGTCCTGGGCTGCTGCATCCTGCCCTTCCCCCTTCAGCCCACCTGTTTCCCACCTTGAGAGAGAAGTGGAGGAGAGCAGGAGAACAAAGGAATCCTAGGACATACAAAAAGGGCAGGATACCTCATTTCTTGGGATAACAGCTATGTGACCCCTTTTAAAATAAACCCTGCTTTATATGCTTGCCTTGGTGTGCTTCTGTAATGTTCAGACTTCTATGTGGGGGAGCAGAACTTGTCACGGTAACTGGCGATATCAGAAGTCTGGTCTCCCACTTGGCTTTTGCTAGGATTGGTGTCCTCATGATCTTACTGAGACCTTTGGCTAGAGCAGAGCGGTCACTGGGTGAGTTATCTCTTGCTTCTCAGCTCCCTTGCTGGCTGGAGAGAGCAGGCCTTTGGCAGGGCTTTGGCTGATTGGCTGATGACCCATTGTGTTTTTCGCTGTCAGTCTTTTCAGTTTGGGGAGCTACGAGGTTAAAGGAAAACCTGGGAACTCACTATTGTTCCCTGGGTTCCGAGATCCCTGTCTGGTCTGTCTTCCTGCTACTTTTTTTTTTTTTTAAGTCTTATGTTTTCTTTAAGGTATAATTTTATGGATTTTTAGTTGTACCTAATAAGAATAGACAAAATCATCTTCTCTATGTTCCTTGAAGCTGGAGTTCCAAGATAATGTTTTATCCATCCTGTCAAAACAAAGTTATTTGCACATAAAAAGCCTATTTTTGGAATGTTAATATAAGTGTTTCTTTATAAAAAGAGGTCTAATGGTTACTGTAATGCTGAAGAAATGATCTGCACAAATGACATTTTTGAGAATCTGTCACAGTTGCAGTGTTCTGTTAAATAATCTGTGGTTTTTACCAAGGACAGAGTCACTGATTTCACTAACGACGCTACTTTCTTGCTTACGCTCATATTTGAAGGAGCCACCAAGTGGTAGCTGGAGGTGACAAAAACAAAGGTCAAGCATTTTCTGATTCCAGTTCACAAAGCCACTGAATTCTTTGTTTATTTTTATGTGGTGCTGGGGATAGAACCCAGTGCGTCACATGTGCGAGGCAAGCGCTCTGCCACTGACCCACAACCCCAGCCCCTGAATTCTTAATCCTGGTTAAGAACTCCTACTTTTAAGGATAAAGTTAGCTTCTTTAGTGTTCTTGGCTTCAAGCCCAGAGAAGCTATAGAAAAATCTTATGAAGATTTCTGGCAGAGAAGTAAAGCATTTGAGACCCAAAGCCCACAGTGACCAACCACAAAGATGATCAGGCAGGTCAAGAGCAGGGGTGGATCTGATCAAGGGTGACAGGAAGCCAAGACCCTGTGCAGATCCTGGATTTCAGGGACTCCTGCTACCTGGGACTGGGGACACCAGGTTGGCCAAGTGGGAAGGCTCAGGGAAGCTCTGGCCGTAGCTGGTCACCAGGGACAACTCCACTGAAGAAGAGGATGGGTCTTTGGCAACTCAGCTGAACAGCTCAGAAAGGTTTCCCCGACCCTTTCCACAACCAGCCGGTTACCCTCTTTTGCCTGTTGCTGCTGCATAAAAGTGATTTCCCTCCAAGAACTCTGCGTCCTGAGCCCTCGTGTCCAGGTCCTGACTCCCGAACAGTGACCACCCGGGTAGCCTCAGGTTGGACTGGCAAACGTGAGCACCGCCTCTCTATCAAAGGCAGGGCTGCGTGGGAAGCCCTGGGAGGGCCTGAGAAGCCACTTCTGTAGGAATGTGAAACAAGTACCTGATGTACAAGTCGCCAAGTTGCTCCCATTGGTCTGGGGCAGGCCTGGTGCCGCGTGTGAAGAGTGGTTACAAGTTTCTTTTACCTCATTCCTTCTCTCCTTTTCATTAAAGTTATAAATAACCGCTTCACATTGTAAAGAAAAGGAGTGTTGTGAACGACTGGCAGCTTCGCAAGGAAACCTGAAATAAAAGTGCAGTTGCTAAGGAACGGGTCTGGGCAAGGTGATTTTGTTGGCATAACATCTCGGTATTTAATCTCTTAGTATATTCGTTTCATCCATCTGTCACCGTGCCACCAAAGCCAGGCGAAGCTGCTAATTACAACAGCAAGGCTGAGAACAGACCTGTCCAAACCTGTGTAAATTTCGACTGACAGAATGAGGCCCCAGCCTGGATTGTACTGTAAGAGACTGTTCCCTCCTATTTTCAGAAGAAAGCTGGTGACGGGCCACCAGATCCTTGTGCACCCCAGAAGCGGCTCTGCACCCTGGCTGAACACTAGTCACAGGAGGGAAATTTTTAAAAAGACCAATGTCTTGACCTGACCCTCGGATTTTGGTTAAATTGGGCCGGAGATGGCACCCATGCAGGGGAATTTTGTAAAATGCTCCCCTAGAGATTCTTCCCAGAACCGCTGCCTTTCTACTGCTGTGTCCATTTTCAAACTCACAAAGCCTCTTAGAATTTTTTAATAGTCTCTTTGTCACCTTTCTTAGAGAAAATGATAATTATGGATAATTACGATAATGAGCTTTTAAAAGTGAGAACTTATGGGCACTGGGAAAGGGTATGACCTTCTGGAGTCCTTACCAGCAGCCATGTGGAGGGGACATTTGTTACCATCCCAGCTTTACCGACAAGGAGGTTAGGAGAAGGTTAAGGGCCCAGCTGGCCGGTGACATGGCCAGGATTTGGACCTGGGTCTAGTTCCAAAGTTCAACTTACCCCAGTGACTCCTGCCCGCCCAAGGAGAACCCGCCCGCCCACAGATGTCAGCAGGGCTTCCACTCATGCTTAGTCCAGCTCTGTCCTGGCCTGGGTGGCCGGGTGGGGCTGGGGGTGTGGGAGTGTCTGAGACAGTAGCCGGGCAGGCGTGTCTCCTCCCAGCTCTGAGGAGGAGGTGTGCTTGGCCTCCTCACTTCAACCTCCCCTTCTTATCAGCAAGTGGCCTTGGCCCCGGGTCTTAGCATTTTGTAGAACCAGTTTCCTCACCTGTTGGCGGGCTGGCAATGCACCTGCTGTGTAGGACTATCTGGATTGAAAACTCACACACAGGACATGCGTGCCAGGGCCTGGCGCACACTCACGATGGTCAATTATTACCATCACCCTTTGTCCCACACAGCCAAAACTTGGAGGCCATCTTACTTATTTCCCAATGTCTCTCAAAGCCCAGAGATGCCCAGTGCCTGGCACAAACATCTGGATTCCAGATGCTGGACAGCTTTGAGGCCACCTTTGAGTTTCCTGGAACTGCTGCCTGGGCTCCCTGGCTCCAATGCCAGCAGTTGGCCCCAGAGTCTAAGCTCTTACCTCTTCCAGGTGAAGAAGGACTTTTCTCCAGATGTTTTCATAGAACTCTTTTAGGGTCAAGACAGGGAAAACAACTTGAACTAGCTTTAAGCCGAGAGGGAAATTTTTGGGTGACTGCTGAATCCAGGGCTCCAGTGAGGTCATCAGGCTTCCCTGCCTCTCCTCACCTCTCATCCTCCTTTGCGCTGTGCTCTCCACATGCTCAGGCTGCTGCCCGACAGCTCAGGCTGACAGCTGTAACAGCAAGCCCCACTGTAAAGGGACCTCTTGACCCCATTACCTCCAACAGAAGTCATGAAGGGGCTCAGATCAGACCCACTTGGTCAAGTCCAGTGAGGCAGCAGTATTCTTCCCAGCCCACCAGGTGGCTCAGAAAAGAGTCACAGTCAGCCCCACCTGCAGTTCACGGCCTCCCAAAGCTGAACTCGGCTGGGTGCAGGAATTTTATCTAATGGCTGGTTTCCCCAAGCCTGAATGTGGTTTGAAGAAATACTTGGTTGTGAGGGTGAGCGGAGCTGTGTCCCCTCCAGATATTAAAACAGAACAAAACCAAACCAAAACAACTAAATCAAACTCAAACCCTCCTGGGACTTTGGTGCTCAAGAACATCTTCAGCAAGAGATCCCTGTCCAAACTGTGTGAGCCTTGATCGCCACCTTGTGGCATAGAGTGGTATTTTTCTGGGATGAACTTTTCCCCAGGGAAAAGGCCACAGGGAACTAAGTATTCTAATGTACCTGCACTAGGACAGGGACGTGGCTCAGTGGTAAAGTGCTTGCCTGCCTGACACACAGGAGTCCCTAGAGAAAAGAAAAAGAACATGGTTTATAGGTCATTGCACTTCCTGTCGGGGGTACCCACAGTTCCTTCAACTATGGCTGGAACATTGTAAGACCTGTGAAATATTGAGTAGACAGCACTGGGCTACACCAGGGACACAGTCCCCACCATGAGGAGCCCCCGACCCAGAGAATACAATATGATGTAAAGGAAAGTGTCTATGGAGAACCCAGAGAGGGTCTCCTCCTGATAGCCAAAGTCCACCCAGAGCAGGCACGACATAAATTCTTTTTTTTTTTTTGTACCAGGGATTAAACTCGGGGGCACTCAACCACTGAGCCACATCTCCAGCCCTATTTTCTTCTTTATTTAGAGACAGAGTCTCACTGAGTTGCTCAGTGCCTCACCATTGCTGAGGCTGGCTTTGAACTCGTGATCCTCCTGCCTTAGCCTCCTGAGCTGCTGGGATTATAGGCGTGCGCAGTGATGGCTATCACATAAATTCTTTGAGTGAATAGGTAATGGTTCCTTCCTGATTCCCTACTATCTGGTTTGTTTTTTCCTTTAAACATATTCTAAAAGGCTAAACTTAGTCTCTGGCATTTTCCCCATTTTTTATTGACATTTCTTCTCCTACCACTGACCTAGGATTTGCCTCCCTATCTAGGATTTTAAGGTTAATACTTCCCCTTGCCAGTGGCCAAGATTCTCTGCTTGGCCAAACTTTAGCCAGGCTTCTAACCTTCTCCCTGGCCCATCTGTGCACTTTCTTTAAAACCAGTTTTACCAAAAGAACTCTGGTGAATCCTTTCAGCGAGGCCTCCCTGCCCCGCCCAGCCTCATATCTCAAATCTGCTCACCCCCGATATCCGATGTGGTTCTTGGACCTCCACCGCCTCCTGGGGGTGTCTGGGCACCCTGGCCTGTCTTCAGCAAGAGCCCTGTTGGGTCAGGTTAGCCAGAACCCTCCTACTCCTCAGGTTTCCCCCACTCTGCTCCTTCATGTCCGGCCCACTCGCCCAGGCCGTCTCTGGAATTGAGCCTGGTTCTGTACTGAGGTCTCTTTCCCCCTATTGCAATGGTCTTGAACAGAACCTGTTTTTACCGTGTTACTGATCCGTTCTGGTTCTTCTTTGACACTAACTGTCCCCCATCAGTGAAGGGCTATTGCATACATGTAACTTGGCAGAGCACCAAGCCCGAGGACGCTCTGTTCTAAATGGGACCCTCCACCTGGGTTCTGGTGCTCTGGACAGAAGTCCTTCTTGATGCATTCTGGGTACCCATGAGCTGGGAGAGCAAAGTGGCTGTGCACAGTGGTGACGTGCTTGCCTGCCTAGCACACAGGAAGCCCTGGGTTTGAGCCCCAGCACTGCAGAGGGGCGTCATCCCCTGGAGTCCTGCAACACCCACGGCACTGCAGAGTGTCTTTTCTACCTGCCGTGCCTCTGGATGGGCAGGACTTGTGGCTTTCTGCAGGCCCAAGCTTGTCAGTAACAAGGTCTGCCAGCACCTCCTTCACCTTGGCTGGGAGAAACCGAGTCCAATTAAGGGGTCCTGGGCTCTAGCCCTGTCCCTGGCCAGGGCGGAAGCACGCCTCTTCTCACCCCATCCACCGGGGCCCACTCCACTGTCAGATGTTCTAGTCTCTTGGTGTCACACTCTGCCAGCTGTTTCATTTGTATGAAAGGCATCTGGGAGCAGCCTGTGCCTTCATAAAGAAATAATTATGTAAACAATCATTTATGAGCTGGTGCCAGATGCTCTTCCAGGTCCTGGGGTAGAGCAGTGCACTGGAGGGAAATGTTCTCTCCCTCATGGAGAGAATATTCTAGTAAAGAACAAAGATTGTATTTCAGTTGTACTGGATCACCATGGAGAATTTTAGGCAGGGACTGATCTAATTTTCCTTTCAAAAAGAATCACTCGGGCCGCTGACAGGAAGGGCAAGAGAGAAAGCGGCAGGACGAGGGGAGGAGTCCGGAGGCCCCTGCCGGGTCCGGCTGGCCACAGTACAGCCCGACTGTGGCCGGAGCAGAGTTGGTGGTAGTGGGGGACAAACTTGGGGCAGGTTTTGTGGGAGGCTGCCAGGGCTTGCAGATGGAGGGGATGTGGGTGGGGACGGAGAGGGGACGTGAGGATGGCGCCCTGCTTGGTCTAAGTTGGCTTGGCTCAGGATGCCCTTGACTAAGAGGGGACAGGTGAGGGGACTGCAGGTGCCATGTGAGTTGGGGAGTTGTGGTCTGGACATGTCAAGTTGGGGAAACCACCCAGCTGAGGGGACAAGGGTGCCACCTGGCACCTTGAGACTGACCGAGAAGGGGCTGTAGCCTGACTTCAAGCCCAGGTTCTAGAGCACTTCAGGGCCACTGCTTGGACTTTGCTTTTGGTCAGAGGTCAGCAGCCCCTGAAGTGCTAGCCCCACCACACTCCTCAGGGCCTGCCAAGCCATAATTTCCCAAATTAACCTGAAGGGAACAATCCCCCGGGGTGCTGGCCTGTCCCCTAGAGGAGGGCTCAGGGGCCTGACATCAGGCCCAGAAGCTGTGTGTCTACCCTGGGCCCCTGATGGCTGACCTCGGGCAGGCTCGGGAAGATGCATTAGCATGGGCTGCTCAGCCTTCAACTGCAAACACAGACCCTGCGTGCAGTGAGCATGAATTGCTGAGCAGACTGGACTGGGTGACCTTAGGGGCCATGGAGACTCCCCCCATCCTTGGTCAGATGACTCTCCCCGAGGTGAGTGGCAGAGTGGTCAGATGTCCCTGGTATGCTCTGGCTGTGCACCTGGAGGAACCGCGTGACCTTTCTTGTGGCTCCCCTTTCCCAGGGAGGGAAGGTCTCGCCTGCTTTCTGGCCACTCTAGGGCTGTAGTGCTAATGGAGGAGAAGGGCTGGCTGAGGTTGTAGTGGCTCTTCCTGGTCTCAGGGAAAGCCCCCGACTCTCAGAAGCTTGCAGGCTGGCTCCGGACACCTTCCATCCAGCCCCAGGAAGGCTCTGCCTGCCCAGGGCTCCAGCCACCCTTAATCATTGGACTAAATGTGCCACTTCACCATTCTCCTCCAGATGCCAGGCCGAGGCTGTGCAGGGCGGCGAGTCCTTGGCTCTGCCAGCAAGGGACAGGGTCTCCCTCAGGTTCCTGAATTAGAGAATTGGAGAGGGGAAGTGAAGGGGTCTTGGCACCCAGAGGCCAAGGGGGTAACAGAGGTCTTCAGGATCCTGCTCCTGATTTTAATGTGTGTCCCTTTACTGTCCAGGAGGGTGACGCTGGCTGTTGGTCTGGGATTCAGATTCCTTATGGTGTTAAGGAAATACCTTCCTCTTCCTAGTTTACCAAGGCTTCCTAACCTGGAATGATGGTAGACATCATGGCATTGACAGAGGTGATGCTTTCCGCTTTGCTCGGCCCAGAACGCACTTCTTTCCATGGGCTTACTCTACACCAGGTACAACGGCTTCACAAATGTTAATTTATTTGACTGTCACCATATCCCCATAAGACATGGGTTACGTTTTATATCTTTTATGAGTTGATCATTCAGATATGGCCACAAGAGGGGTCAGAGAAGGGGCTCAGGAAAACACAAACCTTACTCTGTTGACAGGTTTTAGACACAAGATGCCCAGGCTCGCCATGGAGGGCCTGGTGGGAAGACACCAGTGTGGTCAGGGGGCAGAAGGCAGGAGTGTGGGGAAGGTTTAGGCCACTTGCCTGGGGTTTCCAGGGAAAGCCAAGGTAGGGCAGGGCGAATGGCTTGGGGTAGGCAAGTCTGGATAATTTTGGCAGCCACCTGGCCCTGGGATGGTGATGGCAAAGAAACAGGCCTCTGGAGGGCTTCGGCACTGACGGATGAGACCTGGCCCTGGACTGGTTGGTTTGGGTGTCAACGGCGTGTTCCAGGCTGGGCACTTGAAGAACTGTCTTTAGAAGGCACAGCCTCTCCCCAGCTGGGCATGGATGGGGGGAATTTAAAGATGTCAAAATACATATAGAACCTTAAAATGGAATTTATAATCCATCAGTACATCCCATTTACGACAAGAGAGCTGAGGCGCCAGAGAGGCCCGATTGCCTGGTAAAAGCCAGGGCGTCCATGGCTTCCTGCTGAACCCTCAGCCTTCGGAATCTGTCTCGTGGTCTGTACCTGCCCCAGCCCTTCAATGTCGTGTCCTCTTTGATCTACTGATGTGATAACTTATGTCAGTAGCTTTCCAGGCGTGGAACCGTTCTTCTATTCCAAACCACAGTTGATTATGAGGTTATTCTGTGAAAATATTGCTTGATTTGATTTGCAGTTTCAATTTGTGTCTATATTCACATTTCTTTTTCTTTTTGTGGTGCCACATCAAGGTTATAATAGGCTTAATGAATTGAATGGATAAACGCACCATCTTTTACAGACTTTTGGGAGTACTTTTATAAAATGAAAATGATATTTTCTTTGAACTTACAAAAAACTAAGTAGTCTTTAAAATCATTAGAGCCAAGGATCTTTTTAACCTTCTTTTTGTTGTTGTTGTTTAGCTTTTAGCCTATCCTTTGGCTTTCTTACAGCATGGCTTATCTGTTCAGATTTCCCATGTATTTCTTGACCCTTTTGAAAATTCATATTGTCTTGGAATAGTATTCACCTTATCAAGCTTTCCAAATTTATTATCACAGAATTATACATGTTATTTTCCCATGACTCAAAATGTCTTCTATATCTTTGTTCATAGCCCTTATTTCTAATTCTCGGTATCCGTTTTCTTGTTTCTCTTTTTAACTGCACTACCTGGAGGTTTATTTAGTTTATTGGGTTCTCTTATTTCTCATTTCCTGATTAATGAAGATCCCTTTTTATGTCATTAATTCTATTTTCTTAAGTTTGCTGTGTTGCAAAGAACATTTTTCCCTTATCTATGGAGATTGAAGTCAGAAAACTCATCTTTTTTCCCCCCTAGAAAAATTCCATGATGTTTCATTAATGACAAAGGCTTCTGTGATCCTCTATCAATTAATCCATTTACACATTCAGTAAAGCAATTTTTTTTTCTTTTTAAAAAAGAGTGTGCTACTGAATGTTCTCCTTAAACATCTTTAGGGCTATCTGGGCTACCACAAATCAGTTTGTAACTCACATCTATCATGCAGGTGGCAGCTTTGACTTCATATCACCACCTGAACCGCCAGTGTTCATGTGCCCCCATACACAGGAGCCTCTCTCCATTAATCTCCCACCTGCGATGAGAAGCCCTCTTTGTGTACTTTGTGATAATTTCTATAATAATTTCTCACAAAAATTAAGGGAAGTATTACTGTGTTCATTCTGCAGAGGAGGAGCTTTGCCTGAGAAAAGTTAAATTACTTGCCCATGGACACATACCTAATAAATAGTAGGTGTGGTGTTCAAACTGAGGTCTTGGGGAATCCAAAACCTCTGCCCTCTTCTTGGTGGTTTTTAAACCTCAGGAGCCTCAAAGGCTATGTCTAGCACATTTATGTCTATTTTATATCATGCATCATGCATAAAATTAATATAAAAAGCATTATAGACATAAAATATATAGATGTATGAGTCTATGTGTATCTATATATTCTTATAGGTAATGCTTCTAAAAAAATCCTACATGCACCCTATAGACACAAACATTCATACCTACATTGATGCTTCTAAAATAAAACCTTAGGACATTATCTTCATGACTTTGGGAATTAGCAAATATTTCTCAAGCAAAACATAAAAATCTTCATGAAGAGGCAAAAAAAAATGGTACAATTAAGAATTTTCTGTTCACAAAAATACCTCATTATGAAGGTAAAAAAGCAAAGCAGAGAAAAGACATTTTAAATACATGTGTCTGACAATTACTGGTATCTAGAGTATACAACAAATTCCTACCAATCAATAAGAATAGACATCCAAATAATTTAAAAAAATGGGAAAAGACTTGAACAAACATTTGAGAAAAGAGTATCTAAATGGCCTGTAAGTAGATGAAAAGGTGGTCAACATCACTATTTAGCCAAAAAATGCAATGCACATTGCAAGAGGATGCCATCCACAGTCACCAGAAGGACTAGAATCAGAAAGTCTGACACTACCAAGTGTTGCCAAAGACGTGGAGCAACTAGAACTCGGACGTTGCTGTGAGAGTGTAAACGGGTACATGCTTTGGAAAATCATGTGACGGTACCTGCTAAAGCTAAGCTTATGTCTACCCTGTGACCCAGCCATTCCATATTTAGATGAACATTCTAAATGTAAAATGATTTCACATGTTCACCAAAAAGATATGCCCAGAATGTTTGTAGAAGCTTGGCTCATAGTAGTTTTTTTTTTGTTTGTTTTTTAAATCAGAAACAACCCAAATGGTCTTGCATACCAGAATGGATAAATTGTGGCCTATTTATACAATGTCAGTTTCATATAATATATAGCCATAAAAAAGAACAACTGTAGCCTATAGTAACATGGCCAGATCTTCACAGACATAATGTTGAAGGGAAGAAGCAGAGGTGCAAGAGTCACACTGGATGATTCCATTTATCTAAAGCTCAAGCAGAGGCAGAATGTGCTACAGCGCCAGGAAGTAGAACAGAGATCTCCTACTCGATAGGGATGTTGACTGGGTCGGGGACAAGAGGGGCCCCTCCTTTGGGAGCCCTGACAAGGTTCTATATCTTGATTTGGGTGTCAGTTGCTCTGTTTTTACAAATGCAAAATTCACCAAATGACACATTTAAGATGTGGGCACATTGTGCAATGTGTTTCATGTCTTATACAATAGTTCCAGCTAGGCATGTCCTAGCAACCCACACATCTGTGGGACACTGTGAGGGCTGTAGATGTCCAACCAAAAGATGACCAGGGCTGTGCCACAACCATTTCAGTGTGAAGAGGAGTGACTTGTATTCTGTACACATAATTTTAGAACTAGGAGGAGCTCATTTTATTTATTGAATGTTTTTTAGTTGTAGATGGACACATATTTATTTTTATGTGGTGCTGAGGATCAAACCCAGTGCCTCACACGTGCTAGGCAGGCACTCTACCACTGAGCCCCATCCCCAGCCCCAAAGAGTTCATTTTAATAAGTATTCCCCTTTCTCAGATGAGAATCAGAACCCAGTTGAGCAACATGATTCATTTTCCCCCCCTTCCCACACTTCATCCTCACGAGGAGCCCTTGACATGAGTTTGGCTGCCTCTTGGCCCATTCTGTCTTGTCTGGTCCCCCTCTGGCCCTGTGCCACCTAGTGGCTTTCTGTCCCTCCCTCACAATCCTTCTGCTGAAGAAGGTAGGAGTTGGGCATCAGCCTTTTGTAGCCAAAGGATGCAGCATGGTGGATGGAGACAGCAGGGGCCCTGGACAGCCGCAGAGGCAGGAGCGGAGGGAGTGGTCCCCAGGCGTCCTGGACAAGTGGTGCCAGGACAGTGGTTCAGCTTCGTTTTATTCAAGTTGATGGGAAACAGCAGGAAAGCACATTCGGACTTCCAGAGGCTTCCACTGGATCTGCCCCCAATCGACTTCTCCATTTATAATTACGTGTATTAACAAGTTCATGGTGGCGATACGTGAAAAAGCATATTACATAATCAGATTGTCTTTGATGGTATGGTTAATGCTAACGTGATGATTATGTGTGAACATTTAAATATGTGACACTCATTATCAAAAATTGATTCAAGGACCAGACACCAGGATTTTCCCCACCTCTAGATTCTTTTATGTTCTTTGTCTCTAAGTTCTCACTAATTCAGTAGGATGGCATGTGTCTAAATCATTCTGTAGTGAAAAGGCTGGGCTGGCAGTCTGTTAGCTCTGACTGCTGGTTGTCCACTGTCCTTCTCTGGAATTCCTGGGGTGGAAACTGACCCTGAGGTCTTCTCCAGTGTAGATCCTGCTTCTACCCTGGAACTGCAGCTGGGAACTTGACGGGAATCCAGAGTAGGAGAAAGACTGATCAGTTGTGAGGAGTTTTGAATCTGGGAGTTACCTCTAAATAACCAATAACCTCTCCAGGTGTCATTGTTTGGATGTGAAGTGAAGAATCACACATGGAAAGCTTGGTTCCCAGTGCAGCAGGATTCGGAGTTGGGTTTTTGGGAAGTGAGTGGATCGTGAGGACTCTAACCTCATCAGTGGATTAATTCATGGATAGATTCACAATTGGAATGGACTGTGAGGAGGTGGTGGAGGCTGGGGGAGGCAGGACCTAGTTGGAGCCCCTCTCCCTATTTCTCATGAGCTGAGCAGTATTCCTTGCCACATCCTCTGCCCTGATGCTCATCTCGGGCCCAGAGCAAAGTAGTTGGTCAACCATGAACTGAATCTTCTGAAACAAAACACCAGAAACCTTTTCCTTTTTTTATAAGTTATTTATACCAATATTTTGGTCATGATGAAAAGCTGACTGATGCACTGGGATTAAAATTTCTCACTCATAAAGTTGGCTAAATAAATATCATCCAGCAGCAGGTGGGTTAAATCAATGGTGATGAGCCCAGTAAGATGCAAGACTGAGGTAGGTTGATAGGTTGATCTCTTTGCCTTGACAGGTCCAAGATCTGCTGTAGGGAAAGAGTTTCAAATACAGCATGATCCTATTTAAAAAAAAATAATTAAAACATGCATGCAAACAAAACATGCATCAATTTGAAATCGTCCACATAACTTTCCTTCCAAAGCTCGCTGTGTAGCGAGCCTCAACTTCACCCACTTGGAAACCCCAAACTCTAGGATGGGTACCCTGAAGAAGGCTGCGACCAGTGGAAGGCAACTTTAAATGTCTGCTATTTAGTTTTTAAAACATTTAAGTCTGTTGTGTTCTACTGGAGAATATATGTGTTTAATTTTAAATACCTTTTAAATTACCACCACTTTCCTAATTTTAAATGCCTTTTAAATTGCCATCATTTCTCTTCCAAATCTTCTAGTATGATATTCTCCACAAAATTTGCCCCGCTGTCCTGTTTTTCATAACCTGGCCACTCTGGACACACTCTGGGGACATCAGCAGGCTGAACGGTTGGCCTGTCATTCAAGGACCCTCTCCAGTGGTCTTGATCCACATTTCCGTCACTCCCCTCCCCACCGTGACTGGTGATGCTGCCGGTTAGGGCTCTTGGTTGCTCTGGGACCCAGGTGGGCACAGTCCAGGCTCCTTGCCTCTTGCTGTTCCTGTTCCTAGGAATGCCAGGTGTCCCTAGTCCATGTCACCAGGACCAGCTTTCCAGACTCGATGGGGTGGGGTGGAATGTGATTGCTCAACTGCTTCTCTTCTCCTGACCCAGAAATCACATGGTTGTGGCTGTTCTCAGTCACTATGTGGTTATTATGGTTTAGACAGTAGGTGTCCCCTAGAAGGTCTGAGAAAATGCAAGAAGGTTTAGAAGTGAAATGGTAACCTAATAAGTGAATTAATCCCCTGATTGGAATGAACTGGGCGGTAACTAAAGGCAGGTAGGGTGTAGCTGGAGGAGGTGGGTCCCTGGGGGCATGCTTTTGGGCTTTATATATCTTGTGCTTGTTGAGCGGAGCACTCTGTCTCTCTGCTTCCTGGTAATGTTGCCAGCCACCTTTGTCCACCACACTCTTCCTCCATGATAGTCTGCCTCACCTTGATCTCCAAGGAATGGAGCCAACCTTCTATGGACTGAGACCTCTGAAACTGTGAGCCCCTAAGTAAACTTTTCCTTTAACGTTCTTGTCGGGTCTTTTAGTCACAGCAGTGAAAAAGCTAAAACAATGGTCTTTCAGCTCGAGCTCCGATTTCCTAAATGGCCTATGGGGCAGGGACGATGACTGGTACTCCACCCATCCCCAGAGCACACAGAGTGCCTTACACAAGGCTTGTGACTCCTGAAGTGTGTGTGCATCTAGCCCCCACTTAACTTCCCGGGGTGACCTACTCAACATGACCAGCAGATGGCACCAGGGCTTCTGCTAGAGCTGCCAGGCACCTGGTACTTTGGGTTGGATGGAGAGAAATCTTAGGTTTTCCCAGAAGACCGTGACAGGCCCTCTCTTGAGCCAGGTGTGTGTGTGTATCCTTCTGTGATTTCTACCTGCTTGGGGAGATGAGGAATGCTAGTTGATTACAGTTTCCAGAAGAAACCCAGGATTTTCTATTTTTTTTTTAAAAAAAATAATTTTTTTAGTTGTAGATGGACACGATATCTTTATTTTATTTTTATGTGATGCTGAGGATCCAACCCAGGGCCTCAGGTGTGCTAGGCGAGCGATCTACCGCTGAGCCACAACCCCAGCCCAGGGTTTTCTGATTTAAAGAGGCTCTAGGGACAGAAGAAAAGGCAGTTCTGTGTGAGACAACAGCAGGAATGTCATGGCCAGATGCCCAGACTTGGGACCTGGGTCAGCCTCATCACTGCTGGTCTGAGGAGGTGCCTTAGAAACTGCATCATAGAAGTGGAGGCGACCCAGGCTTTCCTTGGCCTCCTCCATAGAGACATGGTCCAGACATGGCAGGCAATGACTAGGTGTTCCCCAAAGAAGGCAGCCTGGCGAGATTGAGAGAGAGCTTCTGGGCCAGACCTGAGGCTGAATCCCGACTCCACAGGCAGTGGTGCCTGAGGTTCAGCACCTGCTGGTGTCGTGCCTTTGGGTGACCTTAAAGTTTCTGTGTCTAATGCTCCTACCTCAAAGGTAACTGAGGGCATGGAATGAGGTCATGGAGGCAGGTCCAGCACACGCCACGCATCCTGCCCAATGCAGGCCCGTCTGGCTCCCTGTCCTGCACACAGGATGGAGCACCTGCTTTGGCAAGAGTTAGTTTTGGTACAGATAAGAGATATCTGCATGCAGCCCTTTGTTTACAACATAGAGAATGCGTGAGCTGAGTGAGGCATGGTCCATACACAGCTACCGAAGAAATGAGTAAATTGTATACAGAGATAGGCAAAACTCACGATTTAATTACATATATTTAAAAATATTTTTAATGTGAGAGGATGCTTAATAACATCTCTGGAGGAGATCCTAGAGATGGTGTGTTATTAAGCATTTAATAACAGACATTTCCACTTAGCTAACAGTTCGCGTTTGCCAGCACTTTCTAGAAGACAAAGGGCTCTTATTTACCTTGGCTCCATGGACCTCTATGGTGCACACACGACCATCTTTGCCTTCGAGATGAGGGAACAGAGTCACAGGGCCCTCTGGATGGCTTCCTGTCAGGGCGCAGCTGCTGAGTCCAGCCATTTCTTGGTGGTCTCTTCTGCACAGGGCACTGCAAAGAGGGGGAGGGGCCTGGAGAAAGTGAGCCGTGGCCCACCTTGGGAGAGGCACCAAGACCGGGGCCAGCACAAGGGGCCCAAGCTTGTTCTACCTCCTCGGGCTCCCAATCATGTGGCTTCAGGATACTTCCATTTCTAAGTCTGGTTGGGAGCTTCATGGACATCTATGTCCCTTGAAATTAAGAACTGGGGTTGGCTTCAGGTATGGCTGGACACAGGGGATCAACATTGCTCATCAGAATCCTTTTTTCTCATTTCCATCTCGACTCTCCTCTGTAGGTTTTTTTTTTTCCTCGCACTAAGAGGATCCCCTGGGGGCCAAGAAGATGCAGATGGTAATCAACAAATTTCACACCTCTACAGCAGGACAGGACCTTGAAGGGGATAGATGGCCTTCTGCTTGGGTCATGTTCTCTTGCACTAATGGGCATGATCAGAGGAGTGGGACTCTTGGAGTAGCCAGGCTGGGGGAACTGCCAACTCTGACAGGTGTGCAGACCATACCTGATGAGGCCTTGTGGGACACGGAAGGAGGTTGCTTCCCGGAGGGGGAAACGGGAAGATAACCAGCAGCTGTCAGCCAGGCACCGCACCCTGTTCTCTTCAGCTGGGGGCTAGCGTTGATTCCTACAGGGACAATAATGGGTCCCAGATGATAAGAAAGTCGGTAAGTGACCTGAGACGGCAGACATTCCTTGGGAGGATGGGGTGCAGGCCCTGTCTATGTAGAGCAATCTGAATAGGCACTGTGGGAACAGAAGGGCACTGCCCGAGAACACTGGACCCACTCCTCATGCTGAACACGAGCATGAATTCCAAGTGGACCAGAGATTTCAGTGTAAGAAAGTGAAACCATATGAGAGATGGAAGCTGGGTGGCAGAAAGCTCCACTCCCTGAAATACAAAATCCAAGTACAGTCAGATCGATAGGTTGGACATAACAATGATTTTTCAAGGTCAACAACACTATTCACAATGTAAAAATCAAAATGTCAACCTAGATTTGTTTTTTATTTTACAGTCTCTATCACAAAGACTTAATATTGCTGGTGTACTAACAATACCTAAAAATAAGAAAGAGATCAACAGAAGAAAAATGGGTGATAGGAAGAGAGTTAACAGAAAAAAAGTCAAAATAGCATATGAAAAGAAGCTTGTTTCTAAATATAAGAGGAATACAAATCAAAACCACCAGGAACTGGAGCTCGCCTTCTAGTTGGGTAGGGCAGTACCGGAGTGACCCTTCAGCAGAGAGCAGCTAGAAAACCTGGCACCAAAGCCGCTCCCCGAGGGGAGTGGAAACAGCAGACTGCTGTATGGAGTCCGCGTGCAGAGGGGGGCGCTCACTCGGTGCAGGGGTGTGTGTGTGCGTGTGTGTGTGCGTGTGTGTGCGCACGTGGAGTGGTGGGTGTTGCTGGGAAAACACTCTCTGGCCTGGAGGTCAAGAGCCCTGAGCAGGGTATCCTGGCACTGGGGAGAAGGGAGGAGTCTTGGTAGGAGAGATTCCCCAACCTTGTCTTCCTCCATCTCTAACTGGACCCCAAAATTCCCAGCTGAAGATAAAAGAAAGATAAAAGATAAAAGAAGAGAAAAAATCTAGAGCTTTCCACTCAAGAAATAGTGTTTACAATTTGTGTCCAACCAAATCAATTAACAGCTAAAGAAGAAACCATCAGTCACTGGCAAACGTACAGGAACAGAGTCTCTAAAACCTGTTTTTTTTCTAAGATCCAAGATTCAAACATCCGAAAAGCTCATAGAGTTTAGAATTACCTGATGTACCATGAACCAGGAATGTGGAGAAAGACGGGACTCATTCTCAATAGAAAAGACTCGAGATGAGCCATAGTAGAATTATTAGATGAAAACGTTAATGTGGTTATTATACATATGTTCAATTACATCAAACGTATACTCAATGGACAAAATAGGACATCTCAGAAAAAAAAGAAGTATTTGCAAGAATTCAATGGACTTTTAGGACTTACATATTATAACATATAAAGCAAAAACTCTATAGATTTATCAGCAAAAGGGGACTAGAATTTCAGGAACCTGTTAGATGATACCCAACAGAATGAAATGTGTATTTGAAAACCCAGGACAGGAAGGAGAGGAAGGGGCAACAGATATATCTGAAAAAATAATGATCCCAAATATCTGAAAAAATAATGATCCCAAATTTCCCAAGTTTGTTGTAAGACACAGATTTGTAGATTCAACTTGTTCCATGAACCACAAATCAGATAGCCACTAAGAGCATTCTGAGCACAACACAGGCAACCGTTAAGAGCAATCTTGAAGGCAGGAAAAGAGTGATGTATTATATACAGAGTAACAGAAACTGGAGTAGCAGCAAACCTCTCATCATGAACTAGGGAGGCAAGAATAAAACAGAACACCATCTTTAAAGGGCTGAATTGAAACACATCAACCTCAAATTCTATAAGCCAATCAAAGTGTATTTCTGCATTAGAGGTGAATTAAAGACAGTCTTAAGAAAACTTAGTTCATCATCACAGCTGATTTGAACTATAGGGCATGCTACCTCAGATTTTTAGGAAGGAGCAAGAAGCACTGAAAATGATAAATAGCTCAGCAAAAAAAAAAAATATATATATATATATATATTTATATATATATATAAAGCTATTCTCCCCATATTCAGCTTTAATTTCTTTATAGTACATACATATGATTGTTGAAAATAAATCATAACAGTCTTTGGAGTTCGTAACATGTAGATATACTATATGTACCAGCTAAAGCATAACAGTGCACATTGGCTGGACCTATAATTTAAGTGAAATGGAATGACGTCAGCTGTAAGTAGGTTCCAACTGTAAGGATCTGTATTTTAATCTCTAGAACAGTCATCAATACAATGCAATACAATATCTCTAAAAAGTGAATCAGAAATGTAAATTCTGTATAATATTTGATGAATCACTTTCCTCCTCACTTAAAAAAACAGAATAGGAGGAACAGAGGAGAAAAGAGGCAGAGGAAGAGAATAAATTAGTCAATTAGAAAAGAAATGGCAGCTTAGACACAATCATATTGATGCTACATTAATCATCAATGAGCTAAACACGTCATAATAAATGAAAGGCAAAGTTTGTCAGAAGGAGTAAAAAAAGCAAACTCCCCCTATACCCTTTCTACAAAAGATGTCTTCAAATAAAGACATAAGTAGTTTGAGTAAATGAATCCACAAAATATACCAAGCAGACAGTAAATGGGGAAAAGCCCGAGTGGATCAATTAATGTTAGATGAAAGGTCTCCACACACAAGGAGAATCCCTGGTGATGAAGAGGAACACTTTGTAGTGAAAAGGGGTCAGTTCATTCAGAAGAGAACACTAACAAGCAGGCCCCTAAAAATGGGCTTTCAAGGTACATGACTCAAATGAAAAGAGATTAGACAAGGTCCGTTAACAGTAGTAGCTATCTCTTCCCTGTTGAAGATCAATCTTACAAGTGATGGAAATTACATTCTAGACATTTTATAAAAACCAACACTGTTAATTGAGCATCTAGTAAAACCTTTTGAGTTAGTAATTTTAAAAACATCTTTACTCTCATCTGTTTACTTAATTTAAACTGAAGTTTTTAAAAAAAGTCCTGTGACACAAAAGGTATTTGGATCCATTTCTCATTTAAATTTTGATTTATGAGCACTCATTTAGCTACATGGCAATGAGCTAAATGATACCGTGTACATGATAAATGGACATATGCACATACATAGACACAACAATACAATACACAAATATGCACTATAAATAAAAGATGACAAAGATCTTGTAGTGTTTTGTAGGTAGATCCTCCCACAGGTGGGAGGCAATGTTACTGATGTTTATTAAAGCCTCTATTAAGCTCGGATTTAACCTGTTAGAAATTAAAACAATCAGACTTTACATTATGATCTACGTATAGGACCGGCCTGTATACAGTTGGAATGGCTAGGTATAAAGTCTGACAGTCATGGTGGACACTGAAATCAAATGTTCAGGATCCATTTGTCCTCAATGGCTATCAGATCATTCCCCAAATCACCAAGTCTATGGCCTTCTTTAGGATTTTGTAAAAGGAGATTTTTTCAATGTGTTTGAGAGCTAACCTTTGAAAAACTGTCCTCTGATCAAAGAGTGTAAAAACCTCTATAGTTAGATACAATAAGACTGATCAGAAAAATATATTAATTTAGGTTGTGCAGGATCAAATGTAAATTCATCATAAAAACATGAGCTCAAAAATATAGAAATTTAAAAAACCAAGGAATTCTAAAACAAAGATGACTGTAATTACTCTAGTAAAGGAGTATGCACAACATCTGTATCAGATCAGAGTGCACTTTTGGGTCAGATTAGAATCAGTCCAGATATTTAAAGAATGTGAGAGTCTAGAAATCTTCAGGTAAAGATTCTCAAGATAAAGATTTGCATATATAAGATGATTCTATTTTTCCTCCCTGAGCTGTAGTGTTTAGGGAGGAACTTAGGAAAACAGGTGGTAGAGAGCAAGTGCAGATAAGATAGCCATTTGAGTTGGGGTGTTAGAGTTTACATTTCCTCTGGAGACCATTTTCTAATCCTGCAGTTGATAATGAGGCCAGGTTGGGATGCAGAAAATTACCAGATATCTTTTTTCCAACTGTGATTAGGCTGGCAACAGAAGAAAATGAGATAATTTTTTGAGCATCTATGGGTCAAACTAGTATTTTAGGCTAGTGGTGAACCTGGCATAACTGTTGAGAATGAAGTTTTCATCTGAGTCCATCTTGTTGGGATGTCTCTCTAGAAAAGCTTCTGATGGCCAGCAAAACTGTTGCACTATGTGGTTTTGCTGAATTTGTTGCTGCCTCACAAGTGAGAAGGAACAAAGTCCCAGGTTGCCGCATGACAAAGACTCTGGAGGATTTAGACTCGGTGGCATGACTGACTTCCTCTTGTCACTTTAAAACTTCCAAAAGTGGATGGATGTCCTGCAGGGGAGTATATTCCCATGCTCTGTGAGCTAAATGAATCTCTAGAGGATAAATAAGAATTCATGCCCCATTTGAATCAAATGCGTGATATGTCAAGATCATCGTAATGTTTTGAGTAACTAATAAAAAAAATTTTTAAAAAAAGGACATCTAGTGGTTATTAGAAGCTTTATGTCCTTTTCTTGGAGGAGTAAACTGAAAACGCTGCCCTTTCCACAGCTGAAGAATCTCAGGAACACAGAAGCAATGGGGAGAATCCCTAAAGCCTCTAAGGGATTAATATGTGAACCTAGGCATGTCCTTACAACCTTGCCACGTAAAATGGCTGGAGTCTGCCCAGCTGAAGTGTGATGGGGGAGGGGAGTGCTTGGGAGGAGTGAGCCTGGGGGAGTGCAGTTCAGCTCATATGTTACCGGGGCTTTTGCACAGCTTGATCCACCAGTTACCCTAAGACGCACCATTAGGGCTGTTGGGAGACAGCTGCAACCCACCCTCCCCACACACTTCAGGGAGAGGCCTGAAGACCAGGAAAAGGATTCCTTCTGGCCAAAGCAATGAGCTCAAAGAGGATCAAGTCTACACTGGCTCAAGGGGAGCATCTCCATCTATATTCCGCCAAGGGGAGCAAGTCCCCATTTACATTGGCTTAAGGCAAGTGAGACCCCATCTACCCTGGCTCAAGTTGAGCACATAGAGTGAGCAGGAGAGGGAGGCACAGTGGTCCAGGCCTTGGAGAGGATGGCTGCTGGGCTCTGGCCCTAGCCCTGAGGCCTCTCTCTAAATAAAACAAACAACAAAAAACAGCTTTTTTTTTTTTTTTAATCTTTGAAACATTGATTTTATTACACAATTTTTTTGAAAAGTAAAATTAAGAATAAATTTCTCCCAAAGCATGGGAGAAAGGACAAAGCAAGGCAGGGGGATGTGTCCCAGGAAAAAGTCTGTCTTTTTAGGTGGGGGCAGAAGAGTCTTCTGGTGGCTGCAGAGGTGCTCCACTTCTGCCTGGATCTGTGTGGAGAAGCCTGAGCCAGTCAGCACAGCTCCCTCCCACACTGTGATGTCAGCATCTGCACAGCTCAGGGTCTCCTGGCTGGCTGGCAGTTCTGTCTGTCTGGCTATTTCCACTGGAGCCACTCTGTCTGGACAGTGGCCCACGGAAGCAGGGTATGCAGCATAGCTGCCGGATGCATTTGGCCATCTTCCTCCTCACCCTCTTCCAACCCTGGCTGCTGTCTTGGGGTTGCCCTGTGGAGCTTCCTGGGAGGATGAGCTGCTGGGCACAGGGCCAGGCTGGAAGGCTAGGCTGGGGGGGTGTCCTCATGGAGGAAGTAGAGACAGATGGGGGCATGCTGGCACTCGCAGCAGGGTGCTGCTGCTCACAGGCAAGGGAAGGGCAGGCTCACTGGGAAGTTTCTTGGGTCAGACCCTGGGAGGATCCTCAGGGCCCGGGCGATCCTTGGGCTTCACCTGGACCGTGCAGGCCTCCCCCTGGGTGCTCTGGCACTGGAGGATGCGGTATGTGGCCATTGCGTCATTGAACTTTCTACTCGCCACTGATATACCCAGGTGCTATAGTGGTCGTAACGCATGCTGATCATGGTTTGCAAAATTGCAGGATCTGGGAGTTTGGGGAGTACCTCAGTCGAAGGACGGGGTGAAGCTTCACTGCCCTGGGTCAGCCATGGGTGCCCCAATACCTGGTCTATGGTGGGCCTGTGTAGGGTCCACCCTGAGTGTCCCACAGGTGAGGCTCTGGACTCCCTCGGAGACCTGCGGGGGAATGTTGTATTTTCATCGCTTGATGAGGCTTTTCACCTGCCTATTGCTGCTTGCTGCAAATGGCCATCTCCCTGTGAGTACAGCATAAAGGAGGATACCAAGGCTCCAGACATCTGCGGGGGGCCCTCGTATTCCTGTCCATGGGCGATTTCGGGGCAACATAGAGGAGAGTGCCAGAGAACCTCCTCAGCTTCTTCCCGGCTGTGAATCTGGTGCTCAGGCCAAAGTTGATGAGCTTCACATTGCCACTGTCCACCACCACGTTCTCCAGCTTCAGGCCCAGGTGCATGATGCCCTTCTGGTGGCAGGACTGCACGGCCTGCATGATCTGCCTGAACAGTCTGCAGGCCTCCTCCTCCTGCGTGCCATCAGGTACCGGGACGAAGTCCCATAGCTGTCCCCTACCTGCATGCTCCATGATAAGGTAGACATAGCCATTGGTCTCCATGACCTGGAAGAGCCGGATCACATTTGAGTGGTCCAAGCCCTCCGTCATGTCTGGTTCAGGTAGGAAGGGGAAGTTCAAGTCTGCTTTTGCCAAGACCTTCCTTCACTGCAGCCTCTGGCCCACTGAGGACATGGCGGGCAAGTCTCACCTGGGCGTGGCCCCCTTCCCCCATGTCTTGCAGGACCATGTAATGGTCTTTGAAGGCGGGCTCACAGCCGGAGTTCTGCCCCTTGAGTGCTACTCTGCTCTCACTACTCTGACAGCTCATCCTAAACCCGGAATAAGGATGTTCACTACACGAAACAAACAAAAAAGAACCACCAAAACAAAAAACCAGAAAATGAAAACAAAGAAAACCAAAGGAAAAAAAAATCTAAATTAAAAAAACCAATATCCACAACCACCAGCCACTAACTACCAACCACCACCAAACGCTCTATCTGGGAGTCCTACAAGTCACCACCAAGAGCTTCCTGTACTTATGGACAAAAATCCCATCAGTGGCCACTCTTATATACCTGCAGTTTGAGATTCCCTCAAAGTGGCTCCTTGTGAGGTCAGAGCCAGAAATGACCCACGTCCACCTGGGCCTAACCCCCAGTGGTCATCTCACGTTGGGGCCTCCAGGACCTTTTCCACTTTCATAGTAGGAATCAGAAAGGACTCCCGAAGGCTTTTTGCTTTGGTGGGTTTTGAAGATTGTTTACTTGTTTAGAAATTAAAATTTGTAGGAAACTTCAGTGGTCTTTTCATTTTGAGTCTGAAAATCTGTCATCACTTTGTGGCTTTGAAAGACCTCGTCATATCTACGCTCAAGGTTTCTGCTTCATCGCTGCCCTGACCCGAGCAGCTTTCCTCCACTGGGCCCCAAGCCCAGGGTGGACTACCTCACCTTGGGCAGAGCAGTGGAGTTGGCCATCTAGGAACTGAGGCTTCTGGAACTGTAAGTCCCTGAGAAGCTTCTCCTCCAAGTTGTTCTTGTTGGGTGTTTTGGTCACAGAGATAAAAGAGCTAATTAAAACACAGCCATATATCACTGTGCCCAGCTTCACAAATGGACTTGTGTGTGAGTGTGTGTGTGTGAGTGTGTGTGTATGTACATGCACGGTGCTGGGAACTGAACCAGTCCTTGCACATGCTGGAGAAGCTCTCTTAATGTACACATCCCATCCCTGGGGTTGGGTTTTCGGCCTAACCAGCTCTCAATCCTGTTACATTGAGGCTGAACTGTCAACAGGAATTTTGGAGGGATACCCATATTCAAACCACAGCACATGATAAACAAGAGCCCAGGGTGTTGGTCCCCACTAGGTGTGCCTGTGTGAGGGGAGTCCTTCAGGTTGCGCTGAAGGACATTAGGTAGGAATTCAGATCTTGAATTCAGATCTCCCTGGTAAACAAATTTGTGACAATTTATAAGAGTTCTACTTTTGTTTTCTTCTACAAGATGAAAGAGAATAATATATGATAACACCTCAATTTTCTTCTGTGGTATGGAATAAATACCATATATACCACTGTGACATGAGTAACTGAGGGGGAGAGGTACAGCAGCTGTCTGCACCCTACTAAGTCGTGTTTCTGTTGATTCACGCAGAGTGGCATCTCCTTCTCATGTAAATGGAACCTCCACAGGAAGCACAAGGAAATGCTTGTCTGTTTTACTACAGTCGTGAACTGAACAGGAGGGAAGATAATCAAATAACGAAGCAGGTCACATTGATTCAAAGCTTGTGCCATTTTTCTTATCAGGACACAGGGCACATGGAACCAAGGGCCCACACTTGTTCTGATCTCCTTATAAGGACACATGCCACACTGAACCAGGGCCCCTCCCTGATCCCCTTAAAGGGGCACAAGTTAAACTAAACTTGGGCCCCACACTAAGCTAATAAGGACACAAGCCAAGCTGAACCAGGACCCTACCCTGATCTCCTAATAGGACACAAATCACACTGAACCAAGGGCCCTTGATATATATGGCCCTTACGTGTCAAAACTCTAGTTTTTTTTCCTAAAGCTCTCCTCTAGCCTATGAACTATCTTATGTGAGAACAGGGACTAGAGCATATTTAATTTTTGATGCCCAGCACCTAGTACATCTTAACACTTAGGATTTTTTCACTTAATGTTGGTCAGTCTTTTTCTTTTACTAATTGGGTGGGTGTCTGAATGGAGGGACGGGTAGATGGATAGACAGACAAATAAGCGATTGGAGGCATGGATGGATGGAAGGAAGGAAAGACAAATAGATGTATGGTGGTGATAGTCTCGAAGATCAGATCTGGTCTTTGTTCCCATGGTGCTGAAGATTAAACACCAAAGAAATATCGGGCAGGAGCAAAAAGTAAATTTTGTTTGAGAGACAGGAGAGAGACGGGGGAGAAAGACGAGGGGTGGAGAGGAAGAGACCCAAAGCTGGTACCCCTGGGAATGGGGGTATCTTGCCCTTTATAGATTTTAGGTTTCCTTTCTTCTCATGCCTATATGACCAAAAGGCAGGAAAAGAGCTGTCCAGGGGTGACTGCTTGTGTTGGAAAGGTTGATCCTTCCCTTCCCCTGGAGGCGTTAGCAACCATTTGATGGAAAGTGCTATGTAGTTTTTTCCTTTTTTAAAATAATCAGCTACCTGTCCTTTGCCCCTGTCTCAATAGAATACTTTATCAGAGATCTGTGGGACTGAAGTGAAGAAATAGTAATATATAGGCATATTGCTGTGGTCACCACCACCACCTGCAGCCTGTGTCTGCAGCCTGTGGACTGGAGAACATCTCACATGTGTTATACACTGTCCATCACTTGATCCTTGCAGAGACCCTTCCACACAGTTGAACAGCACTGGGGAGCTTGGAGAGAGAGCCTGATGGGAGACCCAGGAGAAGGGCAGTTCCTGTCTACACAGCATATTTGTCCCTTTTCACATCTTTTGAATTCTTTGGAAGATCCCCGTCAGACCAGAAGAGGAGTGACAGTGTGGATCACCCTCAAGTGGGAACAGAAGTCCCCCTAGGCATCAGGAGGACAGGGCAGAGTACCCTCCCGCCTGTGGAGAACTACACATGGATGGAAACAGGGAACCTGAGCTCAAAAAATAGTTGGCTTTGCTGCGTACAGGGTACCATGTACCTGACTGATCTCTAGTAAGACCTTTGAAGTTCACTCGCTGGTTCATAATTTGATATTTAGGGTGCAAATTGGGGGGTGGTGGGGGCAGCACAAAGATCCAACCCCATGCTCATGATGATGTCAGAGAACACTTCTCCCAGGACAACAACAGGCCTGGTACAGCCAGGCTTCCAGAAGGATCCCCTGCAAGGAAGCTTTTATCTGAATGCCAGGCCCCTTGCTGCTGAAAGATCAAGATGTTCCCAATGAAGGCCAGCCCTGTCCTGGGCCTCACCGCACCGCAATGGGAAATATCCAGGCTCTGTAGGGAAGCTCCGAGGTCCTTGCTTGGAAGGCCATCTTTCTCTGGGGAAAACTTGTAGGAAGAAGATTTTTTTTCTTTTTCACACCATCTGTGGGTGTGGGTGGATAGAGGCCTGTCTCCATTGAATATCATCTCTGTGTATGTGTAAGCACAGCTGATGAGCAAGCAGCGCGTACAACACTCGGCTGTGAATGTGCACAGGGAGTTATGGATGGAGGAGTGAAGAAAAATATGTGTCTGTTACTACGGTTTTATGCATCTAATGTCCCAGGCAAATATAGACACCTGGAGACTATCAAACCCAAATTAAAAACTCATTGGAAGGAAAGGACAGTATTTGCACAGATTGCCTATAAATCTTCAATAACCAACTCTCCTCCGGCGTAACATCAAATGTTCGCTTTCTTTTTGGTGTCTCATTAGGGAGGAAATTTATTGCCCGGCTCTTGAACTATGTCACTTTTTAAAAAACATTCTATGAATATTTCCAGGAACCACATGCCTGATTTTATGTTAGCCGTATGCCACTGAACAGGAAAAGCCTTGGTTCTTCCCATTGATGAAATGACACTAATCATGAAATTAAAGGAGATAGCATGTAGTCAGTTGGAAGTGACGGCAGTTTCTCATAAATGTATCCCAGCCCTGGCTCCCTTTGATAACTTAGAATGACGTCACTCCCTCTGTCCCAGGCCAGCACACGATCCACCTCCCCTGCCCCCAGGATCTCTCCCCTTATCTAAAAGTAGATCCCAAGAGAAGCCTTCAGAGGAACCAGATCCTGTGGGCAGGGTGTGTTCCCCAGCTGAGCTTGCTGTGCACTGGCCACGGTGGGAGGAGTTTGCAAAGAACTAGGAGGGAAGAGAAAAAGCGATGAACTGCATATGGTGCCCATTAAACAAACAGAGGATGACGGGCTGAGTGTGCCCAGGGAATCCCGTCTTTGGGAGGGCCCTGGCATCCAGAGGAGGCAGATGGCTGCTCCTTGTTCCTGTGTCGTGTATCAGGCCCCACCTCTGTGGCAAGGGCCTCGCTGAGCCACCGAGAGAGGGAGGGGATGGGATATGGGGATGAAGAGGGGAGCAAGGAGACTGGGGTGGTGATCCGGCTCTTGTCCCCATCATCTCTGTGAGACTCTTCAGGAGACGGCCTGGGATTGGGAATTCCCACCACACAAGAGGAACGATTTGGGTTTTTGCCAACACACTGGAAAACCTATGTTTTTGGAAAACCAATGGGATTCTGAAGGCCAGCCCCCGTCCCTGGTGGAGATGAGATGGGCTGTAGTTACTGCGTGCCCCAGGGTCTGTCCCCTCCCTCGGTCCATCCTGGGACAGACACTGCTGGACCTTGCCAAGGGAAGCTGTGAATGCTGTTTCTCGAGATCTTAAAGAACAAAATGAAGACAGAAGTGCAGGATGGGTTTTTAAATAAAAAGAGTGAGACACAAAATAGAAGTGCAGATTTAATTGGGAGGGAGGGAGAAAGAAAAAATCACTAGAAATAAGAATGGAGGAAAACCTCAAGTGACTTAGAGGGTGGGGATGGATGCCCAGTGTAAGGCCCCTTTCCTCTCCAGCTCTCTGATTTATGATTTGAGTCTTTAATTGAGGATTCCTTAGATGAATATCTTTTGCAAAAATCACTTCGCTCTTTCAACTAATACTGATTTTCATTTGTTCTGCTGATAGTTGAAAATCTATTTGGCTAAAGATCCTGAAATATATAAGAAGAGTCCCACATGAGTAATCAGTATTTAAATAGCTTATATGATACTATTTTGACACTAGAGTATGCAACTAAATATGTTTCCAGTGTATATATCTGTGTGTTTATATACATGCAAATATGCTTTTTAATTTTTTAAAATGTATTAAGGACTTTTTCAAAACGTGTCAAATTAAAACTTGCAGCAAAGACTGAAAAGCCTCAAAATTCAGCTTCCCAGATGACCCTGAAGTCCTTTCTGAGGAATAAAAGTCCCACGTGCGTGTGACAGAGGACTCGCAGGTGCTTTAAGTCCTTACACATCCCTGAACCCAGATTTGGAGCTGTGACAAAGGCTCAAAACTTGTCTTTCAATATTTCGAACCCCAAATGTGTTTTGGTTTTCCTGGGGTTGCTGAAGCAGCACCATGAACTAGGGGGCTCCTGACATCAGGAATGTACTGTCTGAGTCCTGGAGGCTCAGCAGGGCCGTGCTCTCCCCTGACCGTGGTGGCTGCCCACGGCCCTTGATGCTCCTTGATTTGCAGCAGTGTGGCTCCAGTTTCGGTCCCCATGGTTAATGGTGATGTCCTCCCTTGCCTCCCTATGTTGTTATTTTGGTGCCAGGGATTGAGCCCAGGGACGCTTAGCCGCTGAGCCACATCCCCAGCCATTTTGTATATTTTATTTAGATACAGGGTCTCGCTAAGTCGCTGAGGCTGGCTTTGAACTCTCGCAGTCTCCCGAGTTGCTGGTATTAGAGGCGTGTGCCACCGTGCCTGGCTATCATTGATTTTTTTGGTAACTGCCCTAGTCATCTCCGCATCCTTGCTGGTTCCCTGACCCTGCCTACACCTCTGTATCAAAGTATCTTCACTAATGTCTTGAGTGGAATTCTGTTTCCTGCCTCGTAAAGGGTGGAACTCAGATTCAGGGAAGACCGTGGCGAGCTCTTCAACAGCAGCTGGGAGAGGACCTGGACAGACAAACTACAGCCCACAGTCAGGGTCTGGCCCCGCCCCATTTCATGAACAAGGCTTTCTTGGAACACAGCCTCGCCATCGCTTTTTTTTTTTTTTAATTATTTTTTTATTTGTTTACATTAGTTCTACGTGACAGTAGAATGCACTTATATACTTTGATATATCATACATATGATGGGATATAATTTCTCATTTTTCTGGTGTACATGTTGCAGAATCACATTGGCCAGTCACATACATACCTACAGTAATAATGCCTGTTTCATTCTATCTTTCTTATCCCCACATCCCCTGCCTTCCCTTCCTTTCACCTCCCTCTAGCTTCCACTTATGGAGGCCGCTGGGGTTGCACCACCCAGCCCAGCTTCTTTCAGTTTTTTTTTTTTGAGGCTGAACCCGGGCCCCGTACACGTGGTAAACCAGGGCCCTACCGCTGAGCCACACCGCAGCCAGTCCTCTTTCAGTTGTTTTTAAAGGGCTTTGGGAGCCGCTGCACTTCCTCCACTTGGTCAGAGAAGCAGCCCAGCAGGTTCCGTGGTCAGTGGTCTTGGCTGCTGGACACTGCCCGCAGTTTAATCACGGGCGGAATTCTGGACCAGGCAACAAGAGCAGAACCTCTGCCTCTTGGACCCAGGGCTTCCAAAAACCTAAGAAAAGCATTGATCAGGGGCGGGGCAAGAATAATTAGGAAACGCTGCGTTTGTGCTTTTTGGTTTTGTGGATGTTAATGGTAGAGGGTGAAGAAGGCTCAGATAAACGTGAGAAGCGCATTCCTTCTGAATCGGCCTGGGCAGACAATATGTTCTGTGTCTGATTCCTACTACTGCTCCTGCGGCTCTGCTGGTGTGTGGGCACGTGCTACTGGTGTTTGGAAACAGGCTGTAAACACACAAAGGGAGTGAGTTAGATGACCTCACAGAGATCCCTCTTGTACAAAAGGGGGACTACAAGAAGGTCATTTCTTTTGGCTCAAATGTGCAAACAAATCCAAATAGCTGGATAATCATTCCTCTCTCCTTTTCCCCCAGACGCCACCCCAGGGAATATACAGTAGTTGCATTCCACTTTGAACTTCTTTTTAGTTAACAAAAATCAATTGTTCTCTCCAGCCAGTGCAAGGCCCCCCATTGGTCTGATGAGGGTCTCCCGCTGTTATTTAAATGCCAAGGCAGAGAATCCGCATTTACCAAAAATAAATGTTGAGTTAAAGACTTGACATTTATTCTCAAAGTGGGAGGCCAGCTTCCCATCCTAGCAACTGGTTTGTAAGATATTATTTTCATTAGACCAAATGATTCATGTTAACAAATAAATATAAATCGGCTTATTAGGCACGAGCACTAATAAGACTTCTGTCTATCAGGCTTTTATTGAAAAGGTAGATTCTAATTTTTTTCTTTCAGCACAGATGTAAGCTTGCTCAGGGACGGCCTATCAGAATCCAGAGAGGCCACTGCCTTGTAGATCTGGTGCATGAAGTTTGCCGTGTCCCTTCTGCCAAGCTGAGGGTAGGATGATACTCGAGGAAGGTAGGAATAGAAATAGAATAGAAAATAGAATAGAAAATAGAATAGAAAATAGAAATAGAATAGAATAGAAAATGGAATAGGGTACTTCACAGTGATAGACTCAAATCCAGGTCAAGACTCTGAGTGCCTCATCCATGAAGCTCACTGACAGTTCACAGGTGGGGTTTTGGATGCTGTTTGGTCAGGTTAGCTTGAGAACAGACTTGTTCTGAGAAGTGTAGATATTAAGTGGCACCTACTGCAGCTTTTAGTGGCTGAGCTTCTGCCGGATGTTTCTCTGTGGTTCCGCAGCCAAAGCACATAGCATCTTGCCCTCCGTGCGACATTTGTCCCGCTCACCCCCTTTCTTCTACATTATCTACTTGGTGAACTTGGTAGAGCATGACCAGGATTAGAGGGTCTGTGATCAGGTTAGACACAGGGTCACTTTTGTGTCACAAACTTTAGGCAGTAATTTCTGGTTAGTACCAGACACATTATTTTCAGGGCCCAGTAAACATGAAAATGCAGGCGCCTAATTAAAAAATCATTAAGAATTTCAAGATGGCCGCAACAGGATGGAGGGCAGGCTGCCTGCTCATAAAGCTCGCTTCATCTCTCAGGGTACTGAACGTAGGACCAGGATGAGGGAAGTCGCTGCAGTCTCGATCTCAACTCCCTCTCAGCATTCCTGCATGTGGGAGGGACCAGGCCTGATGTTGTGGGCAGATGCTCCAAGAAAGGCATCTCTCTGAGGGGTCACATTAGGCTCCTGGGGAAAATCGGATGCAGAAAGTTGGTTCTTGTGAATGGTAGCACCAGACTGCTCTCCCTTGCCTGCTTCTTTATCCCTCCCCATTCCCCATGGCTAATAAGTGCTGAAATTGCTTCCAGAAACCTACACTATTCAGCTTTCTGCTGCAAATATTATGATGATCCATTGGTCAAGGAACCAGGGAGGAGATCCAAAGAATTTATATCACTCCATCCCCACTTTTTGGAAAGGAATTACAGAAGACACCACCTCTAAACATAGGAAACCAATAATGAGGTCATCATGAAAAGCTTCTATGCCATAAATGGTGATATGCATGGCAGCCAGATGACAAAAGGCATATTTTTGAGGAAACAAAGTTTAGATAGTAACAATATGAAAAGTATTTATATGAAATAAGAGACAATTAAATAATTAGACAAAATAAGAGATGTTGGCATAAATAAGAAAAATTATGGAACAGACAATACCAAAATACAGTTTAAAATATAATTATTTAAGAGCAGAACTGACCCTGTTGAAAATTTTTATCACATGTGAAAAACAGTCTTGAGAAAACCTTCCCAGAATGCACAGTAAAAGGTCAAAGAAAAGAAATCAGAGGGATAATAATTGATATGAAAGTGAAATTACATAGTTGTATGTGTTGAAGTAGAGTTACTGAAAAAGAGAAAAATACTTAAAGATAAAATAGAAGAAAATTTTCCTGAATTGAAGAAAGAGCTGAATTTGTGGATTGAAAAGGCGCACCCTGTATAGGCAAAATTAATTAAAAATTGTTGAGACCTGGAGGAAATAGTCATATCTTGAATCTTAAAAGCATTCTGATGGAATGAATATGGATAGCTTGCTGGCTCCAGACTTTTCTGCAATGTTAGATTCCATAAGATGTGGAACAATATTTATAGATGTTTGAGACTTTTTAAATTGAATTACATTTATCTTTAGGCTGCTTGCACATTTATTTTAACTTTGGCCTAAAAGTTTCTCCATACCTAGAGATTGTGTAAATAGACTATAATCTACACTTGTAACAAGTAGCTAAGTCTCAGCCAATCACAAGAGGCCAACTGCTGGGACCCCCAGCGATAGCCAATCAGGTTGTCTCTACTTCATTTCCCTTTTCTATTTGTTATTTCCTTTGTTTTGGTTATAAATATGTCTTGCTGGTCTGGGGTTGTGGCTCAGTGGTACAGCGATTGCTTAGCATGCATGAGGGCCTGGATTCAATCCTCAGTACCACATATGAATAAATAAGTTAAAGATATTGTGTCCATCTAAAACTAAAAAATATATATTAAAAAATATGTCTTGCCTATGTGGTAGGACAGAGTCACCCTGAAGCTTTTCTGATTTTAGGGGCTGAATCACAAATGGCTTCTTGCTCAATTAAACTGTGCTGAATTTAACAAAGGCCCATGGTGCAAGAATTCTATGGTCAGCAGTAGCAGATGCCTTTAATGTCCCATGCCACATGTCTCGGGCCACTCGTGATTTTAGATGCCTATGTTAGCAGGTAAGGTGACATGCCATCAGCTTCTCACTTCAAGTCTCTTTGGGGCTTTTCTCTATTGTAGAAGTCATGCTGAGGCAGGTCTTGACCAACTGGGAACAGAATCGGTAAATGAACGCCCTCACTGCCTACCTTTGTGGACACATTCTGTGTGGTTCCTCAGAGCTCCTGAATGGCAGGGAATCTTGGTCTCCCCGAGTAGTATCAGTTCAAATCATGCACCGTTATTTTCCCACCTTCCCTGTCTTGCCTGCTTCCTCACTGCTCTTTCCTGGGAACAGATCCCAAATTATCTACACCTAAATCCTTATTTTAGGCTCTGTTTTGGGAGGAGCCTAAACTAAGACCCCTGCCAAATAGTTATTTTTGTATGAAAGCAACAGAAAGAAATTCTCACATATTTAAAGACTCAGAAAACATACATCAATATTAAAAAAACTACCTGAACATATGCTGCAGCTCACTGAGAGGTAAACAACAGCTTCGTGCATTAGGAAATGTGTGGTGAAAAATTAAAGAGAACCAGCCTCGAGCACAGAAACCAATTAAGTACAGAATTATCCAAATGATTGTGATAAATATGATCTTAAAATATATGTATGTGTGTGTGTGTGTGTGTGTGTGTGTGTGTATAATTGTAGTTGGACACAATACCTTCATTTTATTTATTTTTTTTTACGAGGTGCTAAGGATTGAACTCGGCGCTTTGCATGTGCTAGGCAAGCGCTCTACCGCTGAGCCACAACCCGATAAATATGATCTTAAGGCAATATATATATTATAACTCTTGGGAATAAAAGATGACAAAAACAATGTAGCAATATCATTTTTGATGTTGATTAGTCAAGGTCTATAACAAAATATAAATTTTCAAGTCTAAAAGCTACACCATTAGGATGAAAAGCAATCTTATCCCTTCTACCACAATTCCTGAGTTGTTCTGTTGCCTTCTCTGCAGGCAAGCGTTATTTTGTATCTTTCAGAAATATTCAATAAGTACGAAAGCAATGCCATTCATTCCTCCTCTCTTTTATGGGTACAAATATACTTAAAAAATGGTTTTTAACTTGAGCGAATTTTGTAATAGTTTGTTTTGGAAACCATTCCATGTGCCTCTTTTCTGGAACTAGAGAGCATCCCTTTGCATCCATTCTAGGGTTTCAGAACCATCTTATGCTGATGATTATTTCTCCAGTCTCCCATTGTGGACCTTTGGGATTTGTCTAATCTGTTGTTGTTTTAACAGTATCTGGGTGAATCAACTAAGCACAGGTATGGGATTACAGTTCCCTTCCACCTTGAAGCTCTCTCCTCGCTTGAGACCCACGTAGCATGCCATCTTGCCTGTCCTGTGAACTTCTCTGGATGCTCCTCTGAGTCTCCTTTGCCAGTTTCTCCTCCTCCATCGTGTCCCTGAAGGTTGGAGTTTCTTGCTCCTAGGATTTCCTTTTCTCCTCCCAGTTTCTCCCTAGTGTATGCTCATCCATTTTAGGGTTTCAGAACCATCTAGATGCTGATGATTACCTACTTTCTATTTCCAGCCCAGCCTCCCCTCTCAATTCCTTGTCATCGGGACATCCTTGCTCAAGTGTCCTCTTGGTACTGCCATCTTAACAAACCCCAAGGCAGGTAACAATAGCACCGCCTGTCTAGTTTCTCAAGCCAAATCCTGGTTCTGTTCTATTTCCAAAATACACTTACCCCAATGTCCCCCACACTTTTGTCTCTGGGGCTCCGACTTGGCGTCTTTCACAAGACCCTGGCTGCTCTCCCTGCTCCTGCTCTCTGTCCAGTAGCCAGAGGGACTTTGTGGGATGCAGCCACGCTTCTCTCTGTTATCAGGCTGCAGTATAATGACTTCTTCTGTCTCCCTGAGACACACTGTCATTGCCACTTCAGCACCTAGGACATTAAGGGACCCCCGTAACAGGAGGAAATTCATTTGTAACTAAGTTTCCAAGTTACAAAGAGGAGGACGGTGTAGGTCAAGTTAAGAAGACATTTCCTGAGTCACCTTTAAAACACGAAGGGGAAGAGTCCCTTTGAGCACCTGTAGGCTCTCCAGACCTCCCTCCCTGTCGGTGCCCTTTCCTCTCCTCATCTTTCTTTGATCTTTAAATGACTTGAAAGAATGTTTTAAGAGAAGTGAAGTCCTCTATGGCTATCGTATTTCTAAGTCTTTGGAAAGGTTCCCTGTCAGTGTGTGGGGAATTCAGACAATAAAATGATAGTCCTCATAGACTTTCAAGACCTTGTGTTATTATTCTATTTGTGAACAATAATGATTATTCTGATCTACCCCCTCTGTAGAGACATTTTAAAGACTGGTTAAGCAACTGAGAATTAATTTATTGGTAATGAACATTTTCAACTTCATTAGATACTCAGAAGCCTACTACATTATCATTATCTGGATGCTAAATTTTAATTGCATGAAGTCTGGTCCCTCAATAATTAACACATTGTATATCCCACCTAATTCACAAACTAATTGTCATTTCTTAGATCTTAATATTACTTGCTAATTTTGCCAGGGATAAAAAAAAAATCTGACTGTCAAAACTCCAGAGTAAATGACATTACACAGGCATAATAGTGACAAAACAAGTTAATTTATTGCAAAGTCACCGAGAGAAGGGGTTTTTAATTGCATATTTGTTACCTTCATAAAAGACATAAACGGCTTTTTAGTTACATATTTGCTTATTTCTTACATATTAAAAAAGTGTTAACAAGCCTGATTAAAATTAATTGCAAAGGTCCAAGATCTGAGTGGAGATCCTGGTGTTAGCAAACTTCTAATTGAAGCTGAAAGGGAAAGAGAGAAAGGAGATGTTGGGTGGAATGGGAATCAGAACAGATGTTTGACTGTGGAGATGGGAAATAATTAAATGACCCACCAAGAAAAAGAGAATCTAAAGAGAAAAGCCAACCTGATAATATTATCAGGATAAAAATTCTCTTATTTATTAACAGTTGATAAAAGCGATGTGTTTCCGCAGGCTCATGATGGAACAATAACCAGGGTTATCTTATGAAAAACTACAATAATGAAAATGTCTCATAATGTGGAATTACTTGGTAATTCCAAATCAGTGTTGGTTTTGTCTAGATGTAGCCTCATCCCTGTAAGTTTCTATCGCTACGACCTGGCATCTTTAATGAGCTGGGCTGCCATATCGTGTAGAAAGGCTGGCAGCTGGGAAACACTCTCATCTTTTATTTTTATGATTGGTGGAGTCTAACAATAGAAAGAATACGGCCCTCCCTTGTGTGACATTTCCTAGTCCTGCTCATATTAAATGTCCCCAATCCAGCCATTATCTGCACAAAGGGAAGATGTATTGAGACACTAAGACATTACATGTGTTTCTAAAAAGGAGAAGTATGTTTCCTAGCTGCTTAATATATGTACTAAGGGAGCATGGCTTCCAGTCGGGAGAGGGACCTCAGGTAAGAGAGAAATGACCATTTAAATCTGGTGGAGATGATGATGATGATGCCATTAACCACTTAACCTATTCATATCCAGTGTGTCTTCACATGTACTTGCGCCAACATGGCTTTTCATTGTTTCAAGGACAAGTTAATGATGTCATCTGTCCTGTTCCATAAAGATTTTTTTCCCCCACAAAGTTATCCATTGATTGTAAATCCTCTTATCCAATACAATTAAAAATGGTTATCAGTCAAAGCAGGGAATTATAAAAGATGACATATGAGTTCTATACTCAAAATATTTTATTTTTATTTAAAACATATATGTGCTTAATTTTCTAGTATTTCGATTTGAGGCCAACGCCTTCTCTGTTGAGTGTGGGCTCCTTGATTGGATTCCATATTATTTTTCTTGCATTCAACAAACCCAGAAGGCATTGCTTCTCATTTCCAGAGTTCATTTCTTTAAATTGGAGCAAGAATCTAAAAGTATTAGTGAAGCACATTTAGCAGAAAATCACTCTAGGTTTGATTTTTTGCCTGTAGTTTTGAGTTTTCTCTTCTGCACTGATTAAACATTTTAAAAATTGTCTCACTCTTTCCAGCTTTCTTAGAAGATGCTAGGTTCAGCGCACAATCCATCGCCTGTGCCTGGGGCACTTGCTGTATGGTATTCAGATGGGTGAGAGAGCTCATGCTTTTATAGATGAATTTACAAACAAACATTGGGGATTTTTCTAAGATACATTTATGTGACAATAAAGACATCAAAGATATTTTTTATCACATATTTAATGACCTAGAAAGCAGTTTACAATACATAAAGTGAAAAGGCAGGTTATAACACAGAAAGCATAAAACACCAAATAAAAATACAGATAAGCTCAGAAGACTAGATACTGGTTACCAAAAATATATTGAAGTATTAGCAGAGATTCAGATAACATTACTTCTGAATGGTGGAATAAAAGGAAGTATTAATTTTCTTTGCTTTTCTGTAACATCAAAATTTAGCCATGTTGAATGCACATTACTTCCGCATTATTCTAAAGGCATATGTTTCAGTTCTAAATGAAAAAGCAGACTAGAGTCACTTTGAGTAAGTGTCCCAAGGTTCTGCATCCAAGGTGCCTCTGCTGGTCTGTTCTACTTTCCAAAAGGGGGGGCAATCTGGTGTGGACCCATCATGGGAGGAGAGGCCTCTTGAACAGGGTGACCCTCTGGAAGTTGACATCTTGGGGGAACACAGATGACCCTCAATCAGAAATTCTGTCTTGATGCCAAAGACTTGGGTGGTCTTCTCACCTTGGAGCACTTTGTGGGTCACAAAGCACTTCCAGCTCTCTAGAACCAGGTCCCAGTGTGAAGAAGTCGTGGCCTTCTCAGAGGGAAGTTTAGAATTTATCCCACTTCATTAAAGTCATGTTTGTGGAAATCCTTATTTTGATCCAAAAAATTTCAATAGAACTCGTCTTCATGAGAGCAGTCACCAAACAAGTCCCTGTGCAGGAGGTGCCCTGAGGAGGGCATTCCCAGGTGACGCACTACTCCACCATGGCTGGCCAGGACAGTATAAACTGGGAATCTTATCCTACAAGAAATTTTGGCAATATGTGTACTAAAACCTCTAAACTGTTTATCTGTTTGTTTGGGTAATTCAACTCCAACGGGATTTATCTTATGGAAATAATCAGGAGAGTGTCAAAAGAACCCAGGGTAAGGATGTTTACCGCAGAACTTTTACATCAATGGAAAGTGGGATAAGCTAACTGCCCATGACAGGAGGTTGAATGAAAGAAATGATTCTTCAACAAATGGTCCCTGTTAGTCAAGCTTCCAAAGGATGTTGGATAATAAAGGAAAGCTCAGAATGCAATAGGCTATGGAATATACCATGATCCCAATTTTGTAAAAGAGAAAAAGTATGTCGGACCATAGAAGGGTGTTGTAAGTATTGGTGACATTAGGGATGACTGCCTAAGGATTTAATTCAAATGAGTTTTTTAAAAACAACATCCCAACAACAAAAGGTATCTAGCAAAACCTCAGACTCTCTCCAACCATCACCGGTGCAACCACCAGCTCCCGCCCAACATGCAACATTTGCAGGTTTCTGATTTCCTTCCAGGGGTGTTTTGTACACATGAGGCAATCTTTATTTTCTTCATCATACTTTTCTGTATTTTCTCAATTAAAAAAAACAAAACAAATATTTCAAAAGTGTGCTTCACTTTCTTTGTTCAAAATTGCCATAAATAATTTTCACTAGATCTCGAATTACCATTATGTCACATAATGAAAAGATGGAAGAGAACGTTGTCAACGTTTCATTTAGTTTCCATTTATACTTCAGAATGAAAAACAGATTCTTGCAATTTTACTTAAATAACCAATTTTGATACTGTTCCATTAGCCTTCTAATAGCATGAAGGCCCAGAAATCAAATTGTTCCACTTCCTTGTCCATAATTATGTGCAATTAAAATGGTCATAGACCCTGAAGTTTTTTCCAAGATCCAGCCCCTTCAACTGTCATTCTTTATTATTTTGAAGCCCAACACTTTTTAGCAATGCATTGTACAGAGCGAGTTAAGTGGAGGAGGAAGTATTATATTTAACTGATGTGGGTGTTCTTTAATTAATCTGAATTAGCTTTTTTGATATGGGTACTAATTGTTTTCTTTGAAAAAAAATCACCGTAGATGTGTGATTCTTCCACGCCTGTTGCTTTTTAAGAACATAGTTAATTGCAGAAAACAGGAATGTTACCTTCTTCAAATGAATAATCATCTATGCATCAGAAGTATTCCCCCTAATCCAACTTTCTGACTTGCCTGTTAGCAGGAAACCTAAGTGTTTGTGAGCAGCAGTCTCTTGTGACTTTTGATGTTCTTTTCGCAGTTACTCATAGGGCCAGAGACATAATTACAACATGAAGTTGGAATCACGAGGGTGTCATTTGTTTATTTTTGCTACACATCAAAATCTCTCCACCTTTTTAATAAGGGATCAAGGTAGAAACGAAGTCAGGAACTGGAGCTACAGTAACTAAGCAAAATTGTTATCATGCTCACAAGATCACTTAATTCTGTTTATTACCAAAAGGTAAATAGCTTATATTGCATAGGTGGGTTTAACTATAATTGCTGTGCTCCATCCTCATGAAGACATCCTTTTCAAGATCTAAGCATTTGGGATTTTATAAAGGCACCCTGCCCTACAGAATGCAAGAATGAATTGAGTGCACTAAGAGTCAACGTGCAGTTGAGAAACCAAACTTTAAAGAGACTGCTGAACCCAAATTCTGTCTTTTTAATTTGTTCCCAGTATTTTTAGAGCACTTTTTAATGAATGTAGAGCCTTATACAAAATCCTGCGGGGGAAGGCCTTCAAAAAACAAAAATTAAAACTTGGTTCTCTGTTGCTCTCTATTGGCTTGCTATTTTTTTCCCATTAGGGATCAGGAGGACATCTTTGAATCCAGTCAATTGTGGCATATCTCAGTGTATTATCTGTATTTTCTCATCCAACTAAGAAGGGCTCTGGGTGGAACAAATGGCTGCATGCAGGGCTGGTGAATTATGCATGCTTTCCCCCCAAACAGTTCATGTATTTTACTCGTTAGAGCTCAAAATATCTTCTTGTGTTTGACTTCATCATTCTGGACTTCGGCTCACAGCTCCCCACCCAGACCACAGAGTTATTCGTTCACACATGGTGAGCAGAGGTAAAACACTCTGGGATAAAAACCAAACAAACCCAGAGTTGAAGTGATAAAAGTGTGCCATAAGCCATTTCCACTAGAAGCACACAAAAACAATTTTCTGAACACTCGGTCTCACATGAACTTGATTTTAGCCCCAAATCTTCTTTGAGCATCACTGGGTTCTTTCATCACCCATTGAATTTTATCTTTCAGTCTACACATATTTATTAAGTATTTGCAGCAGAATAACTGATAGGCATTGTGCAGGGACAGCTCGGCTTGAGCCCGTGCTGGTCCAGTGCCTGCTGGGATTTCCAAGGAGCCAGAGATGGTGTGGAACACCAGAGTGATCTGAACTGAGCCATGGAGAATGGAGAAGGTGAGAGGGGGCAGGAGAAGCAAGAGTTGGGCCCAGGGGAGGCATTGCAGCCAATGTCTGGGAACAGACCACCAGCGTGACCTAGGGAGCCATGTTTCTAGGTGTGAGAATGATATTGAGGATTGTTGGAAGATCAGTCTTGGGGCTGGTGGAGTGGCCTTCCTACTATGGTTCAGATGTCTTTATAGAATGGCTAACAATGGATGGGCTCCTAAGGACCCTGCCAGAGCACAGCAAAGTGACCCACGGGGCTCGGCCTGAGCGCTCCCCTTGCTACCATTGGACTCTCCAGCGCCAGGGAAGGAGGATTTGGTGGTGGAAAGGGCAGTGTCTGAGGAGCAGACAGACTTCTTCAGGGCTCTTGTGACTGTCACTCTCTCAGAGGCCAGTTCGGGAGCCCTGTGGGTTCTTCTACTTCTCTGCCCCAGGACTTATCCGTGGTGGCATCAAATTTTTTGTTCAGTTTTACAAATTTGAATTTATAACAATTCAGTGTTTTAATTGAGTCCCCTCGTTGTCTCCTAGGCTTAAAATTTGGATGATTGTTTTCCCCTTAGAGTTAAGGGAAAGAGGATCCTTTCATGTTCAGCCATCAGTGTGCCAATCGATAGAATCCCAGAATATTCCCCCCAATTCCTTGCAATAGCTCTGGGTGAGGGAATGATTCCGGGTTGTTCCCATGATACCTGACAGAGTGTGGGAGCCTTGTCCCTGTATGTTTCCGGCCTCGCAGGTCCATTTGTCCACTGCCCCAGGATTCACAGAACCCATTCTTGACATCATAGTGTGTTCACTGGAAGAAGGAGCTCAGGAAGGTGGGGGTGGACAGATCCTCCTAGGGATGAAATTTCCTAGTTGGATGCTTGTGGGTATCCAAGTACTCTCTGAGCAGGCCTGGGAGAGAGCTGGGACCAGGAAGGGAAAAGATGGATTTGGAAATGTGAAAGACACCTGAGTTACAGGCAGAACAGCTCACACCCGGAGGGCCTGACACTCCTGAGGGTGACTTCTGGCAGAACATAAGCCTCCCCTGGTCGGACTCACAGGAAATTGATCAGACCCAGCTGGGATGGCAGGGACCACCGGAAGTGCCTTATCCTAATCGAAATGAGAAAAGTATATCACCAAATAGAATCGGGGTTCCAGCCTACCTAGACGTGTGTGGACTTCCAGCTTGGAGAAGCCTGGGCTTTGGAAACTTTTGCCTGGCCCAGCTCTGGTGACCAGAATAATGATGTTGGACAGTGAGTGTCCCTGCTTCTTAGTGGTGAAAAGCCTACAGATATGATGTCGTAAGTACTGAGGTAGTTCCCTTTATCCCCATTTTAGAGATGTCATGAGTGAGGCCCACGGGGGCTAAGCTGCAGTGTAGGGAACACTGCTAGCTTACAGCGGGAGCCAGATGGCACCAGGCAGCCTGCTTGCATAGTTGTGCCTTGCCACTATGCTCTGTGACCCATTGTGACCTTGGGATCCGTTTGTCCATCAATCATCCATGGGCACCCAGTTAGTCACTGCAGGCCCGCTGGACATGAAGTCCAGGGGGGAAGCCGGCAAGGAGCTGTAGGGTTATGGGCAGCTGCTGTGCTGCATGAACCTAGAAATGGGCATCCACACGGATTAGGGGGTGCAGAGGCAAAAGGTGTAGAGGAAAGTCCCAGAGGCAGGAAGACCTTAAGAATGACTTGGACCAGAGGGAGGAGAAAGGCTAGAGATGCAAAAGAAGGAATTTATTTCAATCTTCTGACTCCTGGCTGCTTCTTTGTAAAACAGAGGGGGCAATTTTAGGATTGTCATGAGCATGAAATGACATAATGCATGTCAGTTGCCTGGAATGGTGTGTGGTGCACAGTAGGCCATTGGTACATGGAAGCCCCGATTTGGGGGGAGAGGATTAAATGAAGAGTTATAGGGCCCAGTTGACCTCTTGGAGCTCAAATACTCCAGGGAGCAGCAGAAAGTTGGTGGGCAGGGGTCACCTGGACTGTCCCGGAGAGGCCAGGGGAGTCGGGAGGGGCCTTGAGGCACATCTCTAGCAAGACCTGAGACTCATGAAAGTTCCTCTCCCCTGAAAGGGTGGGTCAGCAGGGGGACCTGGTGAGAGAGGGACAAAGGATTCCCTGGGGTGAGCTAATGAGCTTGGGAAAAGGCACTTCCACAACCATGGCCCTGAGTGTACCTGTGTAATAGGCCAAAGATCACATTAGAATCCAGCTTCTGCGGAACAACAACACCCCTTTGCTTTGTTTTTCCATGTAGACTTTAGCTAGAAAATAATGCAGTTTTCCTATTTGTAATTGGGAATACATGGCAATTATAATAATAATGAAAACTGTCAAGGTGAAGGACAAGGTTGCCTAGGTTGGATCCCAGTTCCCACACTTCAAGGCTGACAAGTTACTTATCTCTTTATGCCTCAGTTTCTTCATGTGTAAAATAGAAGTGATAATAAATGATATCTCATGTATGATCCATCTAATCTCTCAGCAAGTGCCTGGGAACTATTAGCTGTGAGTCTATGTATTGAACGCTGGGTACTGAGTGTGAGCTGGCTGGAAGATCTCATCACAACCTTGGAGCGGAGAGGTCAGGTAGCTTGGCCAAGTTCACACAGTGAGGAAGTGCCTAGATCAAGGTCTTTTTTTTTGCACTACGTGCAACATCAGGCCAGATATGCATACCAGGATTTGATGCAGAACCCACAGGAACAGTGTGTTAATGATTTGAATAGAGAATTCAGTGGGAGCTTTTAAAAAAAAATCTCTTTTGCATTCTTCACGTCTTATTTTAAGTGGCAAGAACATATTCCATAGCCTAAAAGATACTTGCACAGCATCAGTAAAAATGTGTTCATTTGTCATTTGTAGATTGTTTTATTTTTAGATTAATGAAGATCCAAATTAAACCCTGGGAGTGCAATCATCCTGATAGTCCTTAACACGTTTTGCTCATTATCACTTCATTTATATTTATGATGAAGAACAGATGGTACCAATGTCATATTTCAATGTGTATCATACCCAGCTAAGAGGAAATATCTCATATTAGCTGCACTTATCAAAATATTTGTACTTAACAACAACAGAAATCTGAGCTTATGTACTATCTTGTCACCATGTCTTACCTACCATTTAGAAAAGACCATTTAAATTAGATATGCTAAGGAAAGAATGCATGGCTCATCATTATTGAATGAATGCACTGAACTCTGAGCAGTAATTACGGGTTAGTTGTAAGGAGAGGATCATTAAGCACGAATGAAAAACAACAATTAGAGTCTGTTGCTTTTGTGGCATGCTCAAAATTTTTGATGTAAGCTGCTTGCAGAGAGTCCTGAGAAGAAACAGGAACAATTGTTGATGGCGGAACAGGAGGTTCTTATGCCAGCCTCGTGAGCCCACCTCACTTTCTTGATGGCAGCTGGAAGGAGAAGGAGACCAGGAACCTGTTCCCATGGTGAATGGGGAAGCCTCAGGGATCATTTCTTGAAGGCTCCGTGGCATGTCTCAGATTGCAGACAGGATCAAAGGGGCCAGGAAGTGTAGGAGTCCCGTGTTTTCCCGAATAGCAGTGAAAGGTTAATTTGTGATAACTTTCTTCAATAAGTAGTTGATCAATAGGTACTGGACATCTGTCACGGTATGCTCCCTGTCCTTATAGGATTTATAGTTGGGTGTGAAAGTCAGACATAAATAATTCTGATGACAAAACATTTGGGCATAGTGGGCCAAGTGGCTCAGGGGGAGCCTGCCTCCGTTTGTGGGAGCCAGGAAGGGCTCTTTAAAGTGGTGATCCTGGACAGGGTTCTGAAGGCTGAATAAGGAAGTTCAATGGTTAGGTAAGAGGGTGGACTTGAAGAACATTCTGTTGGGAAGGGATTTCTCAGAACAGTCAAAGCCTCAGTTTTAGTGTCAGGCAGACACCAAAACTAAAAGTTAGTTCCAGTTGCTTGCTAGTTATTTGAACCTGGGAAAGTCATTTATTCCCCCGTGCCTCAGTGTCTCCAAGCTATTGAATTAGGTTAGTAACATATCTATTTGATGAGTGCTGTGACACATTTAGCACAATTCCTGGTGTGCAGTATGTGCTCAGCTAATTCCGGCCCTTACTGGGGTTCCAGGCTGAGGGGAGGCACGCCCAGAACTCAGAGGTATGAAAGGGTGGTGCTTTATATTTTCCAAGGCACAAACCTCTAGCAATTTCTTATAATTATGTCATCAGAAAGACCCCCTGAAGGTGAAAAAGTCAATGGTATTATAAAATCTTTATGAAGTCTTAAGATGACATCAAAGCTAATTGCATGTGAGGATAGGATTTGCCAGAAATTTGTGTGGAAAAAATAATAGGAATTGTATTTGATCCAGGTGATGTTGTTGGAGCCTTGTTGCAGTAGAGAAGCCTATTGGAAGGGGCCACTGATGCTGTGACTACAGGGTTTGCAGGAGAAATGGGCCTGGCATTGAGCCCCAGTGTGCTGCAGGCCTAGTGGCTCTTTGAACCGTGCCTCTTGGGCTTCCTTGTGGAATTGCAAGTGCCCTCTTGCAACTGGACAATTGGAATTTGACTGGAATTGCAAGTTGACCCACTCTCCAAATGGGACTAATGGTTGGCGAGCAATGGAGAATTTTGCAAAAATCTGGTTTGAGAAAACATAACCTCTTTAGTGTAAGAAACAAATTTGACACCAAGATGCATGAGAAAGGGTGGTGGTGGCCATTTGCTAATCATTGGGGCACATGTGTAGATGCAGGCATATTCTGCTTTGACGGGACTTGGGATTCAGGGTTTGCCAAGCTGGCTGTCACGTTCCCTGATGGTAAAGCAGCAATGCCACCTGGGTGATGGTGGCGGGGAGCAGGACAGAACAGCAGGACACCCTCCTGGGCCCTCATCCGTTCATGGACATTTCAGTGAACAAGCCAAGCAGGGCACCTGTCATGCAGTGCTGCACTGAGATTTCCCTGTCCCCTCCAAACCAAGCTCACGTACCTGATTCTCTCTCAATGAGGGCGAGTCCCTTCCCAACAGGCTCCCTGTCCCTTGTGCAGAGACCTTCAGCAGGCCTGCCTCACAGTCCTTTCCAAGGCCACCCCAACTTACCTGAATCCTGCAGAGAGCCCACCCTACACTGTGGGAAGGGGCCTCTTGTCTCATGGTGGCCCTAAACACTCCCAAAATGAAGCGGGGAGGGGTGGGCAGGACGCCAAGCTGATGGAATCTCAGTGACATGTGCTCCCAGCACATCCCTAGGCACCCCGGCTGACAGGCTCACTTCTGTGGGCCTTGAGTTTAGGTGTGGGCCTCCTGTCCTATAGGGAACAGTGTCATAGCCATTCCAGGGACCAAATACAGGCCCATGGAACAAAGCCAATGTCCATGAAGTCACACCTGAACTCGATCCCCAAGTTCAGGAAAGCCAGTGAGGGGGTCTGCCCAAGCAAAGCCGCGTCCAGAGGGAGGTGATGACCTCAGGCTTGGGGTCAGACCCAGCCACACAGAGACTCTTTGGCTTCATCCTCATTGTGTGACCTTGAACGATTCACTGAACTAATCTCTGTCCTAGTTTCCTCATCTACGGGAGGGGCACAGTAGATAATTATGGGAGGCAGTGAGTGAAAGTCCCCCCTGAGGTCCGGCAGCCAGGAGCTGGGAGGCCCATAGACACAGAAGCTGGGACCAGGACTGGACTCCAGGGAGGGGGGCAGTGTCCCCAGGTCTGCAGGTGCAGGGAAGCTGAGGTAGAAAACTGCAGGTGAGGGGGGGTGAGAGGGAAGGGGAGACGGGGCATTTCTGACAGGGACAGAGAAGCAAAAGCTGAATCCACACAAGTGTTGGGCGAAGGTGTCTGCGACAGTCTAGAATGTCTCCTAACGGGCTGTGTTAAGGCTTGGTCCCCAGCTTGGTGCCTTTGGAGGTGATGGTAACCTTCAAGAGGGGAGGCCTCCTGGGAGGTTTTGGGACACTGGAGTTGTGCCCTCGGAAGAGCTAATAGGACCCCAGCCCTTCCCGCCCCCCCCCCAATGCTTCCTGGCCAAAATGTGAGCGGCTTTGCTCCACCATGTGCTGCCCACCATGATGAGTGGCTGCCTGGTAATGGGGCCAGAGCAACTTCCAAAAACCGAGAGCCAACACAAACCTTTTCTCTTTATTAGTTGGTTATATCAGGTATTTGCTTTTATGATGGAAATCTGACTCACTGCAGAGTTGGAAGAACTCCCCACAGGACATTCCTTTCAAGGAATCTTCTAGATCTCAGGGAGGGGTTAGGTTCCTAACCTCTGAATAGGGTCTGGCAGGTTGAGATAGGTGTTGACGGGAGGGTGGCCCTCTGCGGGCCCTGCAGATTTCACCCAGGGCTGTGATTCATTGCATTTCACAACAATAGATGTCAATATTCTTTTCGTGGAAAAATGACCCATTATGCTAAAAGGTAAATCACCAGCTAAAATCCGACTTGATTCATTCCAGCAAGGATTTGTTGAGCATCTGCTATGTGTCTTATACGATCCATGATAAGTATATTTAATTTATCTGTTTCAATGAACTCATCTATTAAATCAGGCTTGGACTAAATGGCTTCAAAAACTCCAACGTTTTGGTGGTGTTATTAGTTGTTTGTTTTCCTAGTTCTAAACCAAGAGGAAGTCCCCAGGGAGCTTAGAAGTTTTGAGGGGGAGGATAAATTTACTTATAGTACAAGAAGAATTATATAAAACAAAATATAACCAAGTCTGTGAGTGTTTTTATTGGCAATCAGCTTAATTCTGAGTTCAAAATGGGAGCTGCCGAGCAGAGATGGGGAAGTCTGGTCACCAGACACATCTGGGTGGCTAGTGTGGAGAAAGCACTTCAGATCCGGTCAGCAGGAACTGCAGGTGTAAATCAAACTTCCACACACACACTACTTTGAGGAAGCTGTGGGGAGAGAAGGCTGGATGCCACTTTCCTCTGGGAGCCTGTGACCCAGCCTCTACTCCGTGTGAGGCCACCGAAGGTGAGGGCTTTCTATTTGGGGTGTGATGGGAAGGTTCTATGTTTGGCGGCTGTAATCGCAGATGGATGGAGATGGTTCGTTCCCATTCAGCTGCTTATGAACAAGCACAATTAGAAGTTGACAGCAAACATGCTTCTCAAAAATTATCACATTTAGTGTGATTCCCATAATAAAAACAGGAGCAAGCGCAGGAGTCTTTTCAATTTACACAAAGAGCCCTGGGGTCTCTCCACAGAAACCGCAGACCCAAGGTTTCTGAGTAAACTTTATTAGGAAAACAGACTGAAAACTCCTGAGGGTTAGTGAAATCTCGGTTTAAAATACACACAGCGGCACACACATACATACACCATGCACAACTCACAGCTACATTATTCTTTGGTCAAAGCACTCATGAAAATATTATGTAGCTATTAAAAGGCACAAGATGAATGGCAGGGTCCTGTTGCCACCACATTCCATGTGATGTGCCAGGTGCTGGAAGAGCTCCCTAGGCATAAAGGATATGATGACTCCAACCCTCACCTGGCTGCCCATCCTAGAATTATAAGCAATACCCACTTCTGTACTATTTTAATTTAGAGGACTTTGATATTCACCATCTCATTCAATGCTCAATTCCAAGAGCTGTTGATAAAGGAAATGTTTTCTCTCTTGGTTTATAGGGAAGGACAGATGCTCAGAGAGAAGAAAGTAGCTTGTCCAAAACCCACCCTGCTATTAGGTGCTAGAGCAGGCCTTGAATCTTGGGATGGATCTTGACTCAGTGCCCATGTCCTTGTTTCTTTAAGCACCAGGGAGGCAAGAAATGGACACACAGTGATGTGTTCTAAACCCACGTATGGAGCACCTGTGCTGTGATTATTCCCCTCTAGGCACTGTGTAGACAGTAGAGTGTACTCAGTCTACTGGATAGGCTTTGGGAAACTACGCCCAACTTCTCATTCCATAACATCCGCGGGACCTCTGTTGCTGTGGTCCAGGCTGACTCCACTTTCTTGCTATGAAGGCTGGAATTGGCCCCTGACTAGCCAGTTAGAATGCTCTGTATATCCAGTGCCACTTGTGATTGGTTCAGGCACGAGCATGTGATTTCAAATAGGCCAATCAGAATCTACCCTGGGACTTTCCACTAGCAGCTGCTCATGAAGAACATTTTTTTTTCCCCCTCTGGAATGGACACTGAACACGGACTTTGTCTCCGCAGTGAGAGAAAGTATCTGATGAAGGAGCGAAGAAAAAGCAAATGGAATCGAGAGAGAAAGAGTGCAAGAGGCTTGAGGGCTTCGTCTGAATTCTGGATTCAGTGATGTCACCCTGGCCTTGTCACCAGAGACAACACAGATCCTTTTAAAAAGTTAATGTGAGTTGAGTGATTCAAGAGATGAACAAGATAGATAGGACTCTTCTATTAAGCAGAGACACAGCTCTTCTATTAAACAGACAAAACAGACACATACGTGTGTGTTTATATAGATACATAAAATTTCAAACTGTGATGTATGTTAATGAAGGTAAACATGGGGACAAAAGATCTGATTCAGACAAAGATTCTATTGTCAGAAGAGGGAATTTTGAGTTTGGTCCAGGAGGGATGGGCTGATTTATTAAAGCAGGTGCCGCTTATGTTGGCCTGTGAATAATAATAATAATAATGATAACGATCTTGGCAGTAGCAGCAGCCACAACAACTCAACAGCTAATGTTTATGGACTTTCAGAGTATGTTAAGTGCTATCTTAAATGATCTCAATTGATTTCCACAAAGCCTAGGAGGCAGAGATTATTCTACCTGCGTTTTACTGATGAGGAAATGAGTTTAAGAACAATGAAATCACTTACCCAAGGGTCATAACTGGTGAATTGCACAGCTAGTCTTGAGCCAAGGACTGGCTCTGGAATTCATACGCTTTGATTGCTAAGGTGTGTTGCCAGTCCGGAGGGGAGTATGTTCCAGATGGGGAAGTTCCAGAAATTTTTCATAAAAGGAACAAGAGGGAGACTCTGGGAGTGAACTGGGGTTACCTCAACACTATTCTTTAATATCTGGGACTACATCCATGGACACAAAGCATTTACAGACTCCAGCAGGCCCTGGCCCTGGGGTCCGGAAGGGCAGGGGATGCAGCCCCTGCTCAGGGCCCTCACCTCTGACCACCTGGAGATGACGCAAAGCCCTGAGCAGCTCACTCTCCATTGCTCCCTGTTCACCCTTTACCTCCACGTCTCCCTCCTCTTCGTCACCCCGATTTCTCTTTCCTTACATCTTCCTTCTCTTCCTGACTGGAGCTGGGTTGGCAATGGAGCCTTCGGGGGTGGACAATTAGACGGCACATCCCTGGGCTTCTGTGACACTCGATCCATCAGCTGCTGCTTTACTTTCTCTGAGTAACTACGTGTGAATTACATGCAAGTTGGAGGTGAAAATCCAGCCCTATCGAATGCAGCGCTTTCCCGGCTCGCCGCCCCCAGCCCTCGCTCCCCTGCTCTTATTCATTGCCATTCCTCCCCCCTTGGCCCAGGTTTGACAAAAGCAGATTCTTCAAAATTGTCCTTCTGGGACTGTCTATTTCATTTTGAACTTGACACAAAATTACTGTTTTTGACAGTTGAACTTTTCAGCATGCTTGATACAAATATTTTAATATCCTGTTACCTGAGCTGAGGGAGAGATAAAGTTTTACACCAGACACCTACACCAGCCAGGGAATAGGTTTTCTGGTGACTGATTTAAAGGTACAGTAATAGCAAAATGGTTAATGAGCTAACCATGTTTGGTAGGGCAAAGGTCAACAGGGAAAGCAAGCCCTGTAATTCTGCCAGAGCGCGGGGACGCCAGTGAAAGAAGAAATGTTGCCTGTCGGATGGTGTAACAGTTCCACCCCAAGTTCATTCCCAAGAGTCTGCAAAGAAAAAACCAGTTGACATGTAGAAGGTCTCCTGACTTTCCCCCAGGGGATGGAGGGCAGGTGGGGGATGCTGAGAGTAGCCTGGGTGACAGGAAAGGAAGGTTCATGATAGGTGGTGTGTTGGATAAGATGGGATGGTGTTGACGGCCACCACTGAAGGAGTGTTGTGCGGGAGGTCAGCTGGGTAGAAGAATAGATATCAAAATATCAGATACTACTTCAAGTCCATATGCTTAGCAAACGAGAAAATGGAGAGTCAGGCATGGGAAGGCAGTGATGGCAGAGCGAGCAACCCCCCAGGGCCTGGAACAACCCCAGGCAGCTCCAGGAACATTGGCCAGCAGAACAAGAGGAATTTTTTCTTATTCCTATTTCAGTAGCCACTAGGCACATGTGGTCATTGAGCATTTGGAATGTGACTGGTTCATCTGAAGAACTGAGTTTTAAAACTTTGGTATTTAATTTAGTAACCACATGTGGCAAGGCTCCTGTGAACACCAGGAGCCTGAGGAGAAGCCGTAGGTGTTGGCCCAAGCACTCCACTGCCGATGGAACTTCTGTCTTTTCTCTCTGGCAATTGAAGTCTTGGCCTTCCATGCTCTGATTCTCTTTTCTACTTCAAGTTCAGCTTATTCCTACTTTGCACCTTCCTGGCTCTGACTTGTGTGGACCCTCTTCTCTATGAATAGTATTATTTTTTTAATTGCTGCATTAACATCGTACCAAAAATGTAATGGCTTGAAATGATGCACATTTATTATTTCATAATTCCCATGGAACACGAGTCCACGGGTCCCGCTTAGCTCTGTCATGTGCTTCAGGGTCTCCAAAGCTGTATCCCTTGTAAGCTGAGACTGGGGAAGGATCCACTTCCAAACTCATCCTCGATTAGAGACACTGGATCCCTGCAGGCTGCTGGAGGGAGAACCTCCGTTCCTTGCTGGCTGTTGGCTCCCTTGGCTACTTGCTTCTTGAAATCCAGCAAGAGAGTCAGTCATCTCCCAGGATGGACAGTGGGATCTTACCTAACACTCTTAATGGGGTAACGACGTCCGAGTCATCCCACACATGGGGTCACCTTTGCTGTGTTGAGTAGAAGCCAGTTGCAGATCTTGCCTTGCTCAAGGGGAAGGGGTCCCACAGAGGCACAAGTGCTGGCGTGGAGGAACCCTGGAAGGGTCTTCCACACTGACGGTCCCAGCCCAAGCTCCTATGGCCATTGGTTCATTTTCTTGCTATTTCTGAGTTCAAATTCCAGAAAGAGAACAACAACCCAGCTTATCTGTTCACACCTGGCTACATCATAGAACCCAGCCTTGGGCCACGAGGACCACGTTGGTGAGTGTGTCAACCTTGACCAGGCAGATCACATGATACCAATGGCTGGTCAGGCAGTGACCAGCTTCCTTGTTCACAAAAGCAGATGGAGCCCATCTTAGAAACACTGGCCTACGGTCAGGTCCTGGATCGCACATGGAAAAGCATAGGAAATTCTACCCCCAAAGCCTGGAAGAGGCCAAGAGGTTCTCTTTATTCTCTTTCCTTTGCTCAGTCTTTATCTGAGGCCCACAGAGAGGGGCAACTACAGGAAGGAGCCCTTTGAAACTGGATCCAGTTACATTTTAGACAAATTAAAGGAAATGTTACTTTATAGAGTAGAAAATAACCTCACAGAATGCTTCATTCCAAAAGCAAAGAGGGCTAGGAATATAAATGAATTATAAGATACAAATGACATAGTCATAAATTATGTCTATGAAAAATAATCCAAATGACTAGCAATATGGGAGCAGTTAAACAAATTATGGTAAATTAACATTATTGAATGTTATACAGCATAAGAATGATTATATGAAAACTAAAACATTGTGAATGCGTTTTTGATCCAAAGCTCTAAGTAAAAAGAGAAACAACAGAATATTAACATTTAAATGTGAAAAGATTACAACTTCGTGAAATTATATATGCATCGAGTACGACAGAGAAAATGTTTGATTCTAAGAGTGTAATTTTTTTCTTTGAAAGTCCTTTATTATTGTTATAAAGCTAATTATGCATGAAGTTGAAACAAATGACTAAGAAAACAACTTATGTTATTCAGGAGCTTGCTACAGAGCTGCCGTGATGTTGAATGTTTTCCAAGCTGTTACCAGGGTGGTCTGGTTATCAGTTTGCAGACGAGGAAACTGAGGCTCTAAAATGTCAAATAACTTGCTCAATCAGAGAGAGGGATGTGAACCTGGTTGCCTGGGTCTTGCCCTAAGGCTGTTTTAATCCATTTTGGGCACTAAGGGCAAAGGATGTTGAACATACAAGCACTGGAGGAAAAATTAGAAAACAAACAAAACCACACAATGTAGTTAGTCCATGTTCAAAGTCAAGCTTGATACCTATAGGATGGAATATTCATAGATATGACATTATATAAACTTTAGGATCCATGGCAATTAAAGTTTTCCACTGGTAAGAATTCCTGATGGGCCATGGCAATTTTTGCAATATTACAGCCAATTATAAATCAAATTAATTACTTTTAGCTAAATAATTTTACTAGTGCCATTAGAAAATGGTAATGATAATTTTACCAGTACCCTTATAAAAAATTTTTGTAGTGCAAAAGTTCTATGGAATGTGAGTGTGATTAAATGTTGGATGTGCCATGGGACCTAAAGATTATGTGTCTTGAAATAGCCCTGTCTAGAGCCCATAGCTTGAGCTATTATAGATTCTTCTACTTCCCTATGAAGACAAACTGACTTCCTCAGCAGTGCGTAGCCCTTTGGGGCAATGGTGAGAAGGGAAGAAGATCACAGGGTACCAGGGTGGGAGGAGCAGCTGGCGGGGGTGGGGGGCTGCGCCATGGTTGTCTCCGTGGATCCTGGAGCTGACTCTTGTGTGCTCTAAAACCTGAGTTGGTGTTGTTATGTTTTTGTGAGGTATATACTTTGTGTGTACACACACAGGTGCATCTGTGTTTACACAAGGGGCAGGTAAATGTGTCGCTCAGTGGCTGTTTATGGTAAAACAGTCAAGCTAGGGCATCCTTACCTTTCTTTGCAATTGCAACCTTATGAGTCTGCATTTTTCAACAATTACACACTCAAATTGTAACCATTCCAAGAGCCAATCCTGCGCACTAGGGGAGCTGAATTGTGGAGTGACTTTAAACAATCAAGTGGCAGTTGTTTAATAGGGAACTTGTTCAGCTGTTCTGAGGGGAGCGCTCCATAAATTACAGGACTTGCCTTATTCTTTGCAGATTTCACACCCACTTAAAAGCAAGTTTTAATCGGGCTATACTCACTATGGGAGACATACTTAGGGACTTTAAGGGGCCATCCCAGTAGCACCCTAGGTTTTGCAAGCACTGAGCAGATCCGTTATATTGATTCCCACAGCAAAAGACCCAGAGTGCTTTGAAGATGGAGTTGCCGAAGACTTTGTTAGTAGGTTCTCCTCTCCTCCCTCCAACCTCTTGCCAGAACCCTTCTCTCCCAAAAGATCATTCTCAATTTACCAGGTGGCTTTTAAATGTGACTTTTCATTAAGTTACTTAAAACAGATTTATAAAAGGGGGCTTCGATGCACCAACCATGAGGCGATTATGAGATAGGAATCCAAGATAGCACCTTGGGTCTGGGACCTCTTACATTTCCAGCCTTGCAGACTCATTTTTGATGACACCCTTTAAATGACTTTCATGGCCAATTTTTTTCCCATCCTGACCAAGCACTGGGATCTCATTGTGATAACTCGGGGCCGTATGTTACTTGATCAGGGTGCTGCAGAATAATTACCGGCTCACTGCCCTTCATTACAGCACTGTAATTGGTGGCGGGTCAATGTTTCAGTACAGCTGCTCTGAAAATTGAGCTGACACAGATACTGTGATAGGGACGAGAGCAGGGCCCCCATGCAAATGGCAGAAATTAACATCCGGTCAATAGGTTCCGAAATGCAATACGTGACTCAGCCCAGGGCACCTGCATTGGGTGGGGGGTGTCTCATTTTCTCTTGGATAAAATAGGGTGATCATGGGATAAATGAGGCCTTTAGCTTGTATCATGCCTCATAAAAGGTCACTGAAATGCCAAAGGATGTTAAATACCACAGAAATCGCCTTCCAGAACACAGCATTTAATTGTTTCTAATGGTCAGTCCCCCTGGCGCCGCCGTCACCTTGCATTGGCCTAGATCCCGACTGCAGATAGCTTTTATAACATCGACACATTCTGTGCCATTTGCACATTACAGATCAACAGTAACTGGTCCAGAATTGCAAAAGAGCTTTAAGGCACTCTCATAACTTGTCCCAAACACGACACTTTAGAGAGTGAAAGGGGATGACCTTAATAATTACATGGGGACAAGGGGCATAAACCCAGATGGCACCCGAGGCATTAGACACAGTTGTGACCTTTTCCCCTTATAGCCAAAGTCAGTGTGTCAACTCGACATGACAAAGCCATGAGCCTGGCTCCAGGTGAAGTGCATCCAGTCGACCCTTCTAGTCCAGCAAGGACAGGTGTGGAGGTTTTGAGAGAAATCCGGAATAATCACAGAGGTTGGGGTCTTTGCTGCCTGTCTGTACATATGTGTACATCCATGGGAAAGCCCACCCCGGAAATTCCACAGTGGAGGCCATGGACAGAAGAGGAAGGGCCATGGGGCAGGAGGAGGAGGACTCTAGAGGGAGGAGAGAACTGGGAGAGCCTAAAAACTGGCTGGTGAGAGAAGCACCGATGGACATTTGTCAGACCTGGCGGTGGGAGGGAGCAGCTGGATCCCAGGGGTGGATCCTGCCTCCTGGTGTCCCTGTCCTGTGTGACCCCTGAGACAAGCTGGGTGACCAACAGGGCCCTGGGGAAGTGACGGGCGTGCCTTTGGAGACTCGGTCACAGAAGACCTATCCCAGGTCCAGAATCTCATCCCATGGAAGAAGCAGTGTCTGGGAGTATTGAGTAAGGGGGAAGGAAGGCTTTATTCAGTGGCCAAAGACTGTGGGAGCCCATGCTCCCAGATAAACTTCTCTCCCAGGGGTGTCGAGGGGTTGGGATAGGAGTAGTGAAGGAGCAGGCGGGCTGATAAAGGGGAGGAATGTTCATCTCTCTCCTGGGAATAAGCAGAGACCTCGCAGGAACTCACTTCCTTTTATCCTTTTTGTGGTAAGCTTTCCAGTCCTGGAGGCTGATGGGTGTGGAGGCGGGAGGCTAGGCAAGGCTAGGTGGCATTGACCTGGGGTTAGAGATCTGGACAAAACATCCTCAAATGTTTGGTATGTCTCCATGCAGAGTGGAGCAGAATCTGACCCACAGGTTAAGGCAGCAAAGGAGGCAGACACCCTATGAAGCAGAGGTGCCAAGATGCCAAGCCTTTCCGTCCCATTCCAGTCGCCCATTGGAATCTGTGGGCTCAAAGGAAGAGTCGGTGTTTTTCAACAAAAGTGGCCTTCAGGTCCCTAAAATGCAACCTAGGCACCCATTATCACCGTAACCCACACATCAGAGGTGACTACTGCAAAGCTAGTGGGAGACCCCTAATGTATTGCCTGCTGTGTGGACTCTCAAATTAGTGATTTCTAAGTTAACTGAGTGAAAGCAAAGCTAGAGGGTTTATTTAGGTTCTCCTGGGGTAACAATGGTGGCTCTTCCCTGCCCTCACGTGGCTCACTCCCTCTGCGGGAGAGGAGGGTGGCAGCCATGTCATGAGGACACTCAAGCAGCCCTGTGGGGAGCACTGTGCACTGAGGAACCCAGGCCTCCTGCCCAGAACCGCGGGAGTGAGTCATCGGGTAGGTAATACCATCACCAAGAACACGTTCCTTACAGGCTTCCCACAAGAAATGTCCACTAGCTTTTCACAGAAATTCAGACTCTTAAGATGTGACTGAAGATAAGGTGTGAGCAGCACTGGATGCAAACAAACCCTTATTGCTTTATAATGACGCTTCATGCTTTCCGGGGAAGCAGCCTGAGTCGCCTGTTGCTTTTTGTCTTGCTTCTTCTATGGATAATGTTTGATGGCACAGGCTAATCCAAATGAGTTGCATTCGAAATAATTCTTTTGAAGGGGTTACCCGAAACGACTAGAGGATGTCCCAATGGCATGAAGAGTTTTGAAAGACCACTACACTATCACTGCGTGATCTGAGCGTGTTTGATGAAACCCTGCTGCAGTACTGACGTTGCTCCCTTCCTTAGAGGGACTCCAACTGCATGTGGATTTGCAAAGTGGACTGAATTTGCTCTTGGCTTCATCCAGACCCAGACCTCCTTTCACCCTGTATTTCCTTAGCTAAGTCTCACCCCTTGTTCCGCTGGAAGCCATGAATTAGTAAAGAACCAACCAATTCCCCTCTCCAGGGAAGCACATGTAATCCTCATGCCAGGAGGGAGCCCTTCTGCAAGGCCAAGCCTTCCCATTTGTTTTCTGTTCTCAAGAGTTGTCCAACACAAAGGCTCTCTTGAGTTTTTGCTTTTCAGGAAAGATTTTTTTTTTTTTTTTTTTTTTAAGGCTTGAGCTTGGGGCTGGAGTTGTGGCTCAGTGGTAGAGCACCTGCCTGGCTTGTGTGAGGCACTGGGTTCAATTCTCAGCACCACATAGAAATAAATAAAATTAAGGTTCGCCAACAACTAATAAAAATTTAAAAAAAATAAAAGGCTTGACTTGTAAAATGAGAAAGGCAGGCAGGAAAGTCCTTCCAGGGCTGCCATGGACAGCTGTACAGACTGCGCACTTTTCAGGGCAGGCAGCAAAGGAGGGGAGGGACCTTCTGACTGTCGGGGCCCCTGTCCCTGCCGACAACTGGTCCTGCCAACATGGTTTCCATCTCCCTCCTTGTCTTTCTCTCCCCTTTTCCTTTCGCCTTAGCAGGAAGCCTGTCTGAAGTCTCCCATACTTTGTTTTCCTCCCTCGGGAAAGGTTCCTTCTTGTGGTTGTAATTCATTTACAGGAAATTAGACACGGGAGCCGTTGGACACAGGAGATAATTTGAAAGGCCCCTTTGAAGCGCCTTCCTTCAGGTCCCCTTAAATGGCCCTTTCTCCCTCTGGATTCCTGATGGGCCTCAGGACTCACCACGCAGGTTCCACGCAGGAGTCTGGCACTCCCCGGGGTGGCAAGGCAGGGCCCCCACTGTGATGTCCGGGGCAGGGACGAGGCTGGGTGTGGGTTGAGGCTGACTGGACCATTCCCCAGAATTCCCTGCTCTTCCCTGCTCAAACGTGTCCACCACGGGGTTTCCTCCTGGGTCTCCACGTTTGTGTCAGCTCAGAAGACGGCTCTCTCTCCGTATCTTTGCAAATCACTACCTCTGGTTCATCTGTTGGAACGTTTGGGGGACTGAGGCCTGCAGGTAACTCGGCAGGACTGGAGGAAGGAGGCTTAATCTTCTCTTCCTTCTCAGTCTCTCAGCCCAGTCCGGCACAAGTGACAGAAATGACAGATTTGAGTTTTGTTCTGGCCTGGTCTCCTTCCTGGGCCTGGTGAGATCTTTCCTGAAGACGGGCAGTGTCGGGTGGCAGTATGTGGAATGATCTGGAGTCAGGACCCAGCTCCGTCAGTCACTCCAGCTGTCACATTTCACCAGGACCCTCTCTTGCAGGATGGGCACAATGGCCGAACCCCGGGCCCAAGGAGTCATGGAGTTAAACAAGAGCCCACCACCCAGAAGGTGCTTCATGGACACTTGCTGTTTCTTTGTGACCAAAGCCTCTAGGATGTCAAATAAAGAGGAGGCTGGGGGAGAGGGGGAGGCAGTGCAGTGACCGGGCATTCCCCAGGGACCTCTGGGACGTTCCTCAGGGACCTGGCATATCTGCATTCTAGTCTTTCATCTGCAACTAAATAACCTAAGTTTGCAATTTCTCATCCAGAAGGTGAACACGGGTTAAAAATCTGTAAATCTCCCTTCAGTCTTAACAATCTGAAAATAGAGGAAGGACCCTTTAACTTGAAGAAACATAGGATATAACTACACCAGTGAGGTTGAAAACTGGTCAAGTTGAAGGACAAGCCCCTTGGAGCTCTGCCCTGTGGCTCTCAGGTCCCAGGCACAGGGGAGCCTGTGACAGTGGGCTTTATCCAAAGGGATTGTACCTGTCCTCCTTTGCAAGAGCACCAGCTCTGGGGCCCCTGGGAAGGTCATGGTGGATATTGGGCAGCGAGGCCCCTCTTCTGGCAGGCTGTGGAGCAGCAAGCAAGCTCTCCCAAGGCAGTGAGGCTGGCCTCTCCCTTCTCAGCTGTTGAGGGTTCAATCACTAGTCTTGAGCCCCAGTGCCAGGCTGCTGGGGCCCCATGGTGGTTCTCACGTAAGTGCGGCAGCACCTCACAGGGCAGGATTACACCCCCTGAGTCTCATGAATGTTGCTGCATTTCATTTGCTCAGTCAGCTCTCCCAGGGTTGCTGTTGTGACAGGTGCCACTTGAGTATAGGAATGGCCTTCATGAAGTGCAATTGTTTTGTGTGCAGCAGGTCAAAATGACAGATTACAAACTAGTATTCGAAGTTGTGCTGGTTTCAAAACACACTTTGGGGTTAGACTTACTGGTTTATCAACTCACTGGTGGGGAAACTATTCTTAAAAGTGCTCAAGGAATAAAGCTCAATGACAAACCTCAAGAGTCAACAGTCTACATACATCTGGGTGCAGGACGACAGAAATGACTGTGTGTGTCCACCACAAGACCACAAGAGCCCAAATCTGGAAACAACCCAAATGTCCACGGAGAACAAGTAATTGTGCTGTGGTTACACAACAGAATGTGACAGAGAGTGAAAGCAAATTATAGCAATAACCAGCATGGAGGGTCTCGGAGGTACAATATAAAGTGGAAGAAGTCAGACGCTAAAAGATGCCCATCATGGGATTATGAACGCAGGATGATAGAAGTGGGGCCGGAAGGTGGGAAGGAGATTTCTGGAGGAGGATTGTTCTATGTCATGATCTGGCTCCATGGAGGGAGCATCTTGTAAAGATCCATCACTTTACCAGACAGAAGAGAGATTTTGATGACAGAAGAAGAAATGGCAATATTCAAGGACATGGAATTGAACTTGGGCCTCTCTGAGGTCTCTCTTAGATTCTGGACCCCTGAGAAGCAGCCTCCATGTGCATCTGTCCACCTCCGTGCTGGTCCAGCATGCAGCACCCTGCCCCAACCCTGCTGATCTCCGCTGGCTGCTTGGTTTCTGATATTCCCATATCAGACTGAATTCTAAAGAAAACACAGATCTTTCCCTAAGCATCATAAAAGCGAGTCTGTACAATGACACCTACATTAGCACTTTTTTTTTGGTGCTCTCTCTGGTGGCATTTCTTTGGAGAGGAAAAGCTGCTTAGCACCTTCCCATTGACCGCTCGTGTTTTGAGGCCCCGTGAGAAAAGGAGAAAGGAGAAGAGATAAAGGGCTCATGCCTGTGAGACCATCCACCGGAATGGTTCACCACCACGAGAATTATTTCAAACATGTTCCATCTGCTGCTATAATTTTGTTATTCATGAGGCCTAAAGGGAATGAGAGAGTAAAGTAAACACAGCCACTTACGAGACGGATGGCGCACACAAAGAGAGACGCGGCCACCAAAAGCGGCGAAGAGCAGAGCATTATAGGCAGAAAAATTACATCTGGATTATTCCACTTAAATAGAGGAACACGAGTCAGACGGAGGGACTCATAGCAATGTGCACTGGAGCGATAATGAACAGGCCACCTGACTGCCCTCTGCCTTCCCCACTGAGCCAAATCCCTGGCTGCTTGTGTGACTCCGAGAAGTCTCAGGAGCCAGTCACCTCTGCTGCTCAGTCCTGTCTGGTGCTGCCCGGTGCAGCCCAGTTCCATGGTTCTATGGCTGCGTGACTCCTTGTTAACGCTGACCATGGCTTTGCCTCAACTTCTATCTCAGACCACAAGCCGTGGAAGGTCCTCCTGACTGCTGTTTCTTGTATTTCCTTCAGTGCTCTAGGCCCAGTCCCTCACATCCAGCAGGCTCCCAGCGTATTGATATACTCCAACACAACCATGTATTTGTTGGTTGGCTAATTTCAAGTGCTGTGATTAATCTCCTCTGCAATTTGGACAGCAATCGGGAATTCTACATGCCTGGCACTTTTGGGGGCGGGGGCAGATGGTTAATTACCACAGAACTCCTCAAAATAGAATCCGGTATGGACAAATATCCATTTAGAGCAGCTGTTTCTCCTAAAATATCTTCAATAGATTGATTAAAAAAACAATGCGAAAGTTTCAAACATTTTAAATGGTAGATATTTAGTTTCTCCCGCTGCGTCTATTCAAAAAAAAATCACCGAAGTTCAAGAGCTGATGACCATGTGACACTGAATATGGGCATCACAGAAACGGGGGTCTGTCCGCTCATTCTTCAGCTCTTCTTTTAGAATGTCTCGATTTTTCTCTGAGGCATAACACAGAGGTTGAACTACATGCACCCCGTGGTCTATCTCAGTTCTAATAGCACTGTCCATCAGAAATGTCCCCTTTCCTTCCACGTCGGTGGCTGCCGATGTTGCCTCATTCACTCTTGAACTTGAGCGTTAGTGTGAGCTGGGAGGAAATGGTCCAGGGAGTTGGTTAAGCTCCAGATGTGTGTCCCACACCGTGGTCCTACCCTGCATCTGAGGTGGTCAGTGCGGAATCTTTGTGTCTGCCCTTCTCCATCCATAAAATGAGGATACAGGACCACGGTCACAGTTTGCTGATGAGAAGTAAATGGGTTAATACACGTGACACGGGGCCTTTGGTTAATGACTGGCTCACGCCGGTATAAAGTAGAAAGTATAAACTATCTGTTTAAGAAATGAAATAATTTAATAAATTTAATTCCCATAACAAATCTAGATGGCAGGTACATTCAAGTCCCTCTCCCTAAAATAGTTAAAGCCCTGCTGGCTCATTAAGTTTTCTCTCATCGGGTTTCTATACAAGGGATATTGCCAAGCAATCTTCTCTAACCCTTGGCGACAATTATTTATACAGCCTAGCAGTTTCAACTTTATTTGTTTTGAATAAATAAATATAATTATATCCATCCTCAAAGGCTTCCAAGAAGCATTTTCCAACTCCAAGAGTGAAAAGATACATCGACTTTTTTTTTTTTTTTTTTGTAACATGATACTAAGCGAGTCTCACACTTGGCAAGGGAGAAGCTTAATGGAATGGGGGAGATGTTTTAAAATATTAATTATGTATTTCCGAGTTTCATAAATTTTTTAATTTTCTGAAAGGCGCTAATAACAAGAACCTGTAATGACTCGGGGGATACAATGGCACATTTGCATTTTGTTAGTTAACTCAAGTGTTACTGTACTTATTTTATCTGATTGTCGTTAGAAATGACCATTTGATGTGTGTACATTTTTTTCCTCCCAAACAATTACGTCTTGGTCCTTCAATGGTAAAAACATTGGTCATTTTAAGTTTTTAAAAATGGTGTGACTAGATAGCCGATTTATTGAGATCAGACTAGAGAATGTAAAACTGTTGACCAAAATGTTAGTTTTTTGGTCTGTAAAGCAAGGATTGACATTTGCTTCACTCAAGGGTGTTATAGAATATACTCAGAGCCTCCAGGCATGAAAGATTCTGCTCCCCCGCCTCAATGAATGATCCCACTGTTAATGACTTACACAAGACTGCATTGGGGTTTTATATGTGAATTATTATTATTAGATTTTATATGTGAATTGTTATATTTTATATGTGAGTTATCTTAGGGACCCTGTGGGGCTGCTAGGTGTCACTTGTGAGGTGCCTGCTATTGAGAACAACTGGAACCGATTCTGGGGATTAAGAAGGAAGAGATCAACCATGTTTTTTAAGAGTCTCTACCATCTCCACGACAAGAGCGGGTGCTCCTGCTGATCCAGAAGATGGGGAAATGAGGAGAAGCAGAGGTCAAGAGTCTGTGGGAACTTTTCTCCGTGAGGTTGGAGTGAGTTGAAGGCTGAGCTTGCCCAGGAGCTGGGAGGGTCTGAGGATTCAGCAGGCTGTTTGGAGAGGATGAAGCACAGCAAGGCTCAGTGCAGGTTCACTCATGGTTGCTCCTGAGTGACCCTGGTCTGCTTTCCTTGCATAACTTCCCAGCGTTCTATAAAGAAACGAAGCTCTGACAGTGATCGTGGAGCTCTCCGTCCTGAACCCTGGTGCCAGCAGAGCAACAATGTGCCTGATGTCCTTGGTCTTGGCTGGGGATGGACCAGGTGCATTCTGGTTCGGATGAAGTCACTTCTGTTCTGACCATTATATACGAAGTCCCCTGCTGACCCAAATTGCAGGGGTCCACCTGTCTTGGTGCTTTGTACATATGTCGCCCAGTAGCTTGTGCCCTGTGTGCTCCTGGAATCCTGGATGTGTCTGCCTCTGGGTTCAGTCTCTCAGCATCTTGTGCCAGTCCTCAAACACCCAGACCAAGTTTCCAAGTGTCCCTCCAGATTTCATGTGTTGGAGACTCATGTGTTAATGATATTTGGAGATGGGTCTTATGAGGATTAGCTGAGGCCATAGGGTGGGGACCTTCTAATGGAATCAGTGACTTTATCAAAAGAGGAACAGAGATGTGAGCTTGAGCACTTGCTCTGTGTGGCCAGGCGGCTCCCTTGACCACGCTCTGATGCACACAGAGGCCCCAGCAGATGCCAACAAGATGCTGGTGTCATGCTCTTGGGCTTTCCAATCTCTCAACCATGATGCCAATAAACTTCTATGCTTTATAAGTTGTGTGGTCTCAGGAAGTTTGTTAGAGCAACCGAAGATGGACTGAGACATTTCATCTGGAAGGGCGTCCAAGCTATTTTAAGCAGTTTAGATATTTTCACCAGAAAGAACAGCCTTTCCTAGAAAAGGAAAACTCTCTTAACCCTCATAACTCAGCTGCTCACAAGGCTACTCATTGATTAGGTTGAGTTTTTAAAGTTAAAAGCAGTGATGCCTATGAGTTGGAGAAGAAACAAAAATAATGGACGAAGGGAAAGGAATCTAAGTACTATGAAAAAAAAATTCTGAGCAGCTAACAAAGTTATTTCTCATTCATGGTGTTTAGTAGGCCTCACCAGCCTGGCTTGATCACTGCTTTGGGATGCTTGAACATGGGCTTGTTTTATACACTTGTCCCTGCTTTCTCTACGCTTTAGAACCTAGCATGATGGGTCAGAGCCCACAGACATTGCTTGTTCCTGGGAAGGAGTCTTGCATTGATTAATAAGCACAGACAATTCTTGAGAAGAAATTAAATACATGGGTTGTTTCTAATGTGCACTTTTATTGGCATTGTGATTATTATTATTATGGTCTGTCCTTGTGTCTGAAGCAATAACTTCCTATTGCCCCCCACTGAGTGCTACATGCCTTTAGCAAGAGGAAACTGTGTAGTCTGGAATCATCTAGAAATCTTGTCCTCAACCTGTCCTCTCTCCATCCCTTTGAGGAGAAGGGGGCAAGACATTTTTATAAGGGAAGACTTCTGCGAATTCTATTCCAGGCATCTGTTTCAGTGACCCTATTGGAGTTTCATGATGAAGAAACTTTGTCTGGTGTTGAAATCCAATGAACTATGATGATAAAGCCGATCGCCAACATCTGCGGAGCATTCATGGGGTAGCAGATGCTGCTCTGAGAAACCTCGGGTTCTCTAACTTCTCTGTGATGCTTGTGTTATCTGTCCCAGAAGAGAGTCAGGAACCCAGGGCAGGGAGCAGCTTGTGTGAGGCGGTGGCAGGGCCCAGGGCCGTGCTCTTATCAAGGGGTACAGTGCACTCCACCATGCCTGTCAGGATGCCAGTGCATCTCAAAATTCAATGAGTCCAAAACAGAGATGAGAATCCAATTGTGAGCCCAAACTTCTGGGGTTCTGCAGGGGACATTAAAGCTCATGCACTGAGCTCCACATACCCGGGACCTTCCCACAGTGGGATCTTGTACTTTGATTAGCGAGGCTCTCAAGGTGGGGTGGACTGGAAGTTGCTCCACTGAGGACAGGGTCCACATGCCAAGTCAAAGAAGCCAGTCACGGAAGACCACAAACTGTGAATCCCTTTATGTGCAGTGTCCAGAGTCGGCCCATCCAGAGAAAAAGGAAGGAGTCAGTGGGAGCCAGGGTCCGGAGGGAGCAAGCTGGGAGGAAATGGGAAATGTTGGGGTTAAGGGTCTCTGTTTTAGAACATGTAAATATTTAAACTTGGTTATGATGATGGTTTTCCAATCTATGAATATATTAGAAGACACTGAAGTAGACAGTTTAAATGAACAAATTGTGTGGCATTTGAATTATATCTTAATGAAGTTGTTATTAATAATAATATACAAAACCCCTGAAGGTTGAAGTCTGGCCCCAACTGACTTGGGAGAAGAGATGGCACAAGAGGTCTCAGGCACATGTGGCTTTCATAAAAGTCACTTATTAGAGGAGGAAATGGCCGATTAATTAAATCTATATAAATAATTCATGTTGACCATAAAAAATTTAAAGCACCTATAACCTTGACACTCAGAAATGACCATTGTTAATATTTTAGGGTTTACCCTTGGGGGCTGTTTCCTATGCATATATAAGTTACGAGAGAACCTGGATCACACCATCTTGGCGATGCTGGAATTTGCTGTCTTCACTGAGCAGTGTTCCCAATACCTGGACCATCAGCTGTCACCTGGGCACTTCTTAGAAACCGCACACTCTATAGCAGCTTTGCAGCTCCTCTGCTGAAATCTCAGGGGCGGGGCCGGGATTCTTGTTTTAAGACTCCCTCCAGGTGACACTGATGCATGCTAAAGTTTGGGAACCAACACTTCTGAGACCACGTTTGCATTTAAATGCACAGAGAATTTTGCCATAATTTTAACGGCTTTGCCCTAATTTATAATGATGAATATTCTAATTTTTGGCTTTTATAAACAATGCTGTAAAGATTATCTTTATTTTATCCTGGTGCACTAGCTTAGTTATGTCCTCTGTTTTATTTCACAAGTGTTATTTACTGAGTCAAAGTCTAAGGCTTTAGAACTTTCAAATTGTCCTCCTAAAGGCCATTTTAGATCTAGGGTAGAGTGCCGGCCTAGCTAGTGTCTATGAAGCCTTGGGTTCAATCACCAGCACTGAAAACAACAACAACAAACATAATGTACATTTCTCTTACAGTATGTGAGAATGTCTCTGTATTGCCCTATATATCTGGCAGTTCTGGTTGTTGTTATTACCATTAATTGTTATTATTATTACTGGGAATTGAACCCAAGGGTGCTTAACAACCGAGCCACATCCCCAGACCTCTTATTTTTTATTTTGGAAAGGGTCTCAAGTTTCTTGGAACATCACTAAGTTGCTGAGGCTGGCTCTGAACTCGTGATCCTCCTGCCTCAGTCTCCTGAGTTGCTGGGATTACTGGTGTGTGCCACCATGCCCAGCTTATTTTTTAAAAAAATATATAATAATAAGTAAATAGGGTGGGCCATTATATTCAGCTTATATTTTTTGACTGCTAGTGATCTTGAACATGGCTGTTGATTGTTTCTTCTTTGGATTTTGTTCGTGCCCTTTACCCAAATTTCTGATACTTCTGATGAAATTGAATCTATTTTTAAGGAGTAAGGATGCTAACTCCTTGAAAATATATTTTCTGGAGCATTTACCTTTTATTGGTTTTTCCCTTATTTATTTATTTATTTGGTACTGAGGATTAAATTCAGGGGCACTTGACCACTGAACCACATCCCAGCCCTATTTTGTGCTTTATTTAGAGACAGGGTCTCACTGAGTTGCTTAGTGCCTTGCCATTGCTGAGGCTGGCTTTGAACTCACGATTCTCCTGCCTCAGCCTCCTAAGGTGGGATTACAAGCGTGTGCTACCATGTCCATCTTCTCCCCCCTCACACACATACCACCCCCCTGTGCATTAAGAAGTTGTATGTCATAAAATTTTGCCTTGGTGATATTATTAGGAATTCCTGTCAAATATTATATAAATACTTATATATTATATATCTTTTACATTAAATTTTTTAATGTATATGAAATTTATGTTAGAGAAAGTTATCTGTATTTTTTCCAAATAGTTATCCCTGTTTTTTTTTTATTGAACAGCTTTTCTGCTTGATTTGAAATCTCAACTTTATGTTGTATATCAAAATTTCTTATATGCTTGGATCTATTTCTAGATTTTATAGTTTATTTGATTAGTCTGTCCCTTTTGAAACTTGTTTTAATTACCAGACTTTCAGTACATTTTAATAGTTGAAAGGTAAATATTCTCTCAATAGCCTTTCTCCCCTCAGACTCCCTAGTCCCTGATTATTCAGTTTATAGCAGGATTTATCAGTATTCCCATCCTTAAAGACCAGACCTTCCCATTCTGGAACACGATGTGGGTTTTACCATTATTCCCATATGCCCTTGTGTTCCTGAGTAGGACTGTCTGAATCCATTCACAGGGTCCAGTTATTGAGAGGTCCATTTCTAGGCACTGTTCTTTATGGAGGATCCAAATCCTACATTTCCTGAAGCATTATAAGCACATTATTGATTTGGGTGAGTAGATTTTATAACCATCCACCTCACTAAAGCATTACATTATTTCTAATATTTCCTCATGAGCTTTCCAAGCAGATACTTATATCATTTAAAAATAATGATGGTTTTAATCTGCAGTTTCCACAGTTATTCCTATTTGACTTTCTTTTCTATTGTTTTAGCGGGTGCTTTTAGAAGATGTTCGGCAGTGAGTGGACAGCTGAGTTTTGTCCCTGGTTTTTAATACAAGTATCTTTTATGTTTTACAGTAAATCATTATGCTAGATGTTGTTTGGGAAAAAAACATCTCTGCACACACACACACATAAACACAGACATATTTGCTAACCCATTCATGTACCCATCAGATCTGTTAGTAGCTCATATTCTTGGTTTATTAAGAGTTAGCTCTTATTTTTGTTTTTTTTATATATATATATATACCTTTTTTTTTAATGTGGACATCACATTTTATCAAAGGTCCTTTCAGGATCTGTCTATCAAGATGATAATGTTTCTTCATTGCTCTATTTTACAATTATTCTTATTTCAACATTTGCCTAATATCTGTTATATGACTAATCATTTTATTTTAAATATGGAGACACAAATATAAGTTAAGAAAACCGAGTTACTTGGTTTCCCAGCTTTTAGCAAGTTAGAAGGCACCAAGGAGAAGAGAAGAATAGCCGGGCAGAGAAAGGCATGGTCATTCCGAGGTGGCCGTAACCACAGAAGGATCCACACTGAACATATCTCCTTGGTGGACACACTGGCCACTTGTGGGGGTCACTGGAGGAGCTCCTACAAAACAGAGTAGCAATCTATGACCAAGTACATTAAATCTGTGTGTGTGTGTCTGTCTGTCATCTGTCTGTCAGGGGATAGGAGGGCAAATTAGGTACTTAGGCAGATGAATATAGTAGTTAAAATGACACCACAGTTTAACTGAGTGATAGCCTTGACTTTGCTTCCACAGATGTTGTGAGCTACTTACATAAAGGTGGGGTGCCTGGTGATATTGCTATTACTGTTATTAGCACAATCCATATTTAAAGCTCCCATTTCTGGTAGGTAAAATATGGTCAAATATCAGCAATATCATACCACCCAACCCAACGCTATTATTTATCAATTATCATTTGTTTGCTATCATTCATCTGCCAGTGTCTGTTTCGGCATTTCCTACAGTCGTCTAATTTCATTTTCACAGCATCTCCATGAGGTGGGAACTATTCATCCCAATCTACTAGTGGGAAAAGCGAGCCAGAGAAGTGAAGGACGCTGTCTAAAACCACACACGAGGAAGTGGCAGAGGCAGCAGACTCGGGTCAATCTGAGGCTTTCGAATCTCAGGCTTTTTCTTTGATAATAGGGCTGTCTTGGGTCTGTTACATGCTCTGTTTTTTGTTGTTGTTTTGTTTTGTGTTTAACCGCTGATTCAAGCCAAGGAGTAAAGACAGTTCAGTTCCCAGCTCAGCAGAGCTGGGGCTTTCAAAATACAGAGTGCAGACAGACGGCATCACCTGGGAACTTGCTGAGAACTCAAACCCTGGGGTCCCCACACCTACTGGATCAGGAGCGGGGCAGTTACCTGTGTGATTTGGGTGCACACGGACATTGGAGAACCCGCCATAGGTGACAGTCACGAGGGCTTTCCTGTACTGAGCCTTCACTGTGTTCCAGATCTGAGCTGTCCCGCTGCCCGACAAGGCAGGTGATGATCACCTAATGCTTATTCCTCACGGAGGGTAAATAGGCTGCCTGAGGCCCTGCCGAGAGCGAGGGAGCTGTGGCTTGAGCCTGCTCTGATGTCCTGTGGACAGAGAGCTGTAACCACTCAACTCTGCCTAGTGGAGAAGTCCCCCATGTCTCCACTAAAGGGTGGATGGGGATGGGATCCTGCGCAGGGAGCAGCAGGCCCTGGAGGAGATGTGGCAGGGCATCCTTAGCCAGGGGAAGAAAGGGAGCCGGGGTTTTGCTATACAAGCTCCGTTGGGGGGGCTGGGCCATTTCAGATAAGGCGCCCTTGTCTTCCTTCCCCCAGGCCAGATGCCTTCATCCCGACACTCTGTAGTGGCTGCACCTCATCTGCAGAATGCCCAGCGTGAGCCGGGGGCTTTGAATGTCAAGGGTCTTACCGGGGATTATCTGAGGCAAGAATAATGGTGATATTGTTTGCAGAGCCAAGGTGGAAAACCAGAGCCGGGTGGAGGATTTATTTTTCTGCCATAAAGCTGATGGGGGCTCTTCAAAAGTTCACTGACTGTGGCGCTAAGTCTCCCCGTTTGGAAACACTCCTGGATGACAAGGCAGAGCTCGGCTAATGCTGCGCGCACCCCTCTATCGCCTGGCATCCAATTCCCTGCGAATTTTGCAATATAGGGACAGTAATGGAAAGCAAAATGATCTCTAAATAATGGTTTAAGATGGCTACTTGATAAAGGGTCCTGCAATAATTATGATCAATGGAGCATGGATTCAATATATATTGCCCATTTAGATGCCCCAGATTAGCTTAACAGCTTTCTTTAATGTTCTCAGTATTTTGTGTGTGTGTGTGTGTGTGTGTGTGTGTGTGTGTGTGTGTGTGTAGAGAGGAAAGAAAAGGAGCAGAGAGGCGAAGGGCGGAGGGGGAGGCTGGCCCGAGCTGCTCAGAGGGCTCCTCTGGTTCACATTGATCCAAGCGGAGGAGGAAGAGGAGGAGGAGGAGAGGAGAGGAAATTGGGCTTCAGGAGTCCTGTGATCCATCACGGAGAGAAAGCCCTCAATGTCACGTGTGGCAGAGGGGCCTGTGGGGTGGGGTGGGGGGAGGTGGAGGTGGAGTGGGGGGCTGCGGAGGCAGGCCAGGGGTGGAGGAGAGACACCTGATAGGAGTTAGCCATTTTGCAGAGGGCACTTGGTGGACGCTGATTTGGTGTAATCATGGAAATGAGGCCTGCCGGCCGCCGGCCAGAAGAATCCCTCACCCCCGGAGCACAGAGGCTAGACTAAGTGAGCCCGACAGCGGGTTCGGAGAGCTGGGCCAGCCACGGGAATGTGTCTACCAGGAGGTGGGGAGCGTGTTCCTCCACACCTTCCTGACCTCCCCTCCCCAGCCCCCCCGGAGGGAAGTTTTCCATGACAGCCTGTCTAGAGATCTGGGTCTGTTCCCACCTTTCACGTTCCTGGGCTGATCCCAGGGAACACACGGGGCCTGGGATGGCCCTGTAATGTTGAGGGCAATGTGCCATGTGGGGCTGAATTCCTGGGGATAATAGGAATAAAATGATTGCAGTCTTAGGCCTGCCTTGCTTTGATTTGTCAGTTAACATAACAGCCCCTTCTCCGCCCTTTCATGAAAGGACATCAGTAGGTAGTGTCACTGTTCTTTGTGATGAGAAGCCACATTTCTAACCAGCTAATCGCCACCCATGTCCCTGAAGACTGGATCACCGGCTCAGTGATTTTCAGGCCAGCGTGGCAGCTGAAGGTTAGATGATAAAAATGGCAGTTAATGTTTATTGAGCATTTACTATGTACCTACTGTGAGCTTTTACTATGTGCTTACTATGCCTCTCAAACTGATATATGCACAAATCACCTGGGATGCTCATTAAGTAAATGCAGTAATTCTCGGGTGGGACCAAGGGGCTACATTTCTAAGAGGGCCCCAGGTGGTACCAGTGTTAGCAGGCAACAGATCTCACCTTGAGCAACCAGGGGGCGGACCCAAATCTCATTTGATTTTTCACATGAACCTCATGGGAGGAGACTATTTTACAGAAGAAGAAATCAATGGGAGGTTAAAGAGGTCAAGTATTCTGCAGAATGCTTCACAGCTCTTGAATGGCAGATCTGAGATGCCACATGTCACCCCTCAGCAGCAATCACAGGGACACAGGTAGCATGGAGCATTGTTGAGTCACATGCTAGAGCAGCCTGGATTCTGAGTGACTGTTTAGAAAAGAGAGACCCTGCCGCAGTCCGGCTGCAGCAGAATAACCGGGGGGTGACGAATAAGTTGTGTACGTTGATGCAGCAGGAATAGGAGCCGTTTATTGTAGGACAACAGAGCTATTTATACATTTTGCACAGCTTATCTTAATTAGCATGAACTAGATACATCAGTCAACCAATAAGGAATCTCCACACTTAATGGCTCGCATTTGTTACTTCTCAAACCACTCCCTCTGACATTTTGCCAGGCACCATCCAGACTTGTTTACGAACTCTAACATTTCTCTGGCAAAATACCAGGTGTTATTTTGACTTGTCTACAGACCTCAACAAGACCCTGCAGATCCACCCAACCCGGAAGGCTTGGGCCACACACAAGCTTAGCTGTGTAAGGCCACGGAGACACTGGGGCTGTCTGGTGCCTTAGCCTGACGCCCGCCCCAGGCTCTGAGCCCCTGAGTATCCAACGCCCACTTGCTTCTGGTCACCAGGCGTCCAGACTTGTCCAGAGCATTGAATTGGGAAGTCACTGTCCTCACGGGGCCATGAAGCACAGAGATGAGCCACCCCTCCTGAAGTCCTGGGAGGAGGGAGGTGGCACCTTCCGCGTGGTAAAGCTGGGCCCGGCTGCACCCAGAGCTCATCAACACCTCACACCAATTTTCAGATGCTGCGGGCTTGATTAAACCCCAAGGGCGGTCTGCCAAGTGCTTCCTCCCCCACCTTAATTGTTTAGATTGTGTCGAATTCAAGTCAAATTTGGTCCAGATGTTTCCGATTCGTTTAAGTTTAAATCACCAGAAAATGCTCTCAAGTTGCTATTTGATGTTGAAGAGGTTTTTCAAGCATTTCCCCCCCTGCTTAATAGGAGAGGTCACATTTGGGTGGGGGTAAAAGAGCCCCCTGCACCTACAGGTTTCCTCTGATTTGATTTGAAAACCCATTTTTGTGAAATCCGAGTCAGAACTCAAGTTTCACTTTGACCTCCTTTTCAGTCCCTACCAGGACCGTATCAAAGGCAGAGCTGGAGTAACGTACCCACCGCTGATATCAGGGATTCTTGATTGAAAAACTTACCCCCCGGTCCTGGCCTGCTCACCCTGGCTTCTCTTGGAAGCTGGCAAGTGGCCACTCTCTTTCTTGTAACCACACGAGAAGCAGTTGGAGCCGGTGAGCTTGCTTATGTCACTTGATGTCACCACCTGGGTGTTCTCAGTTGCAGGAGTCTGTCTGGCAGCCAGTGACTGGGATCTGATAAGCGAGTTCTTCTGCAAGATTCTCATCCAGGGTCTAGGCCAGTGGGTTTCAAAGTGTGGTCCCTGGAGCAGCAGCATCAGTCTCACCTGGGGATTCAGAAATTCCAGTTCTTGAGCTCCATCCTAGAGACTGAATTGGAAACTCCGGCTGTGGGGCCAGTGGTGTTATCCTAAAGCTTCCAGGTAATGCTTTGGGGGGTTAATGAGCTCAGGTTGTCACAAGAGACTCCGGCTGCCGGCTGCGCTGTTCACACACAGCTGAAAGAGTGGCCTTTAGGACTGAGTTGAAAGGCCAGAGGAATCAAACTCTTTGAGTTGATCACTTCCCCTCCCTTTAGAGTGGACTCTCCCCTTGCCGTTGGGTGGAGGTGGAGTAGATGGAGCCCAAGGGGCTGTTTCCGACAGCAGCTCCCTGGGAGTGGAAATTCTCCTGATGGCCACCATCATTGTCTGGAGCTTGGAAAATACACTGTTTTCCCTATTGTGGCTTTCATGACGAGCGCTTGGAGAGGTGACTGAATTTGCAGCTCATGACCCCTGTGCTTAACCACAGGGTTACCAGACTAGGGGTTGACAAGGAACAGGGGAACATGTAGTCAAGAGAGCAGTGTCTACGCTAGCATTTCCTAGCAAGGACAACTTGAAGTGAAGTGGGTGAGTGATGCTCTAGTTTGATCTGGAATGCACCCCCCTCCAACAAAGGCCCATAGATTAAAGGCTAAGTCCCTGGCTTGGTTGTGGTGGAGAGGATGGCTTCTTTAAAAGGCAGGGCTTAGTGAGGAGTCGTAGGTTATTGGGGGTCACACCCTTGAAAGGCATACTGGGCACCCAGCTCCTTCCTTTCTTTTGCTTCCTGGCTGCCATGAGCTGAGCACCTCTCTTCACGCTTCTTGCCATGATGTGCTGTCTCGCCACAGGTTCTAAAGTAAACCTTCATTCTTTTTAAGTTGACTTTCTCAAGTATTATATTATAGTAAGAGAAAGCTGACTAGTGTATTTAGTTATCCAGGGCTTCCCAGAGAAAGAGGCGTGTGGGTCTCAGGCTTCACCTAAAGGTAGGTAGGGGTGGGGCACAGGGGCACAGAGCCAGGAATAAGAATGGCGTGTGTATGAGTATATTTTGGGTTCAGGCCCACGAGGGAGGCCAGTTCATGAAGGGCCATGCACGGCATCTTAAGTTCCTCAGGCCCCTTGGAATTGTGCTGAAACCCCTCTTCCACGTGGGGCGTCGTGCTGTTTGTGCCACCTGTCACTCCTTTCCAGTCCCCCGGTGCTCTTGGCTCTTGGGAAGGCAGTGAGGGGCAGGAGAGAGGGTCAGAAGACCCAGGATTAAGTCCTAGCTCCCCGTGAACACCGTCCCCCGTGGTGCTGGTGGTATTGAGTTCATCATCGTGACGCTGTTTAGCCACCTGCAAGATGGAGCCTGAAGCCTTGGGACTCTCATTTCATCTCTCTCCTGGTTTTGCCGTTCACTGCGGCGAGACGGATGGCTGTCCCGCTGTGATTCCTTCCACCTGGCCTCCTGCCCCTGTCAGAGCACGCCCCACTGCTGGGAGCCTTCCTTGACCACCCTGGTGTACAGCCACTCGTCCTTTGGACTTCCAGAGCCTCCTGTTCGAGGGGACCCGAGGGGTTTTCCGTTCACTTGGCACTTACTGGGGCTCAGGGTTTCTCTCCTCGGTTTCAGCAAAGCCTCCCGCCAGCCGCTCCAGTGAGTCGGCCCCCGATGAGCCAGGACTCCACGGGGGGAATCCGGGGCTGAGCCCTGCTGGGCTTTGAAAGGCCTGGGCTAATGCCTCAGTTTTGTTTTTTTTCCTGGGAAAATGAGCCATAAATCATGAGGGTGTGTTGTTATAGTATCAGAAACCAAGAGGACTTTTTTGGGGGGAAATGATTGGTTTAGACAGAAGAGTTTTTTGGAAGCATCGGTATCTACTTCCAGAAGGCAAATCGGATCACACAGCTTCTCCTCCGCAAGCCCCTGGCTCCACAGTGCTCCCAGGACACTTTCAGACTCCTCCTCATGACTGCAGCCTTGAGCAGGGTGGTCCTGCCGACGTCTGGCTCTCTGTGCTGCCCCCCCCCCCCGCCCCCCCCTCCTGCCCCCGGCAGCCTTCACCTGGGGAAGGGCTCTCGGGTCTCCAATGGGCATTTTTCCTCACCTCTGTCCTTTTGATCAACTGCCAGGCTCTGTCCCCTCCTCGGTTACCCAGGTAACCCCATCCCGTCACCCAGGAGCATATGCATCACTTGCGGTGGGAAGAGGCCCTCTGGTCCTCTAGATCTGAGTGAAGCATCCGTCTTACAGGGCTGTGGGCCACCTCCTGGTGGCATCCTTCACATTTACCGCACCTGCCTCCATGCTCCTAGATGATGTGCTGCTTGAGGACAGGACCAGCCTCATTCAGGAGGTTTAGTTCTTGAACAAGCCAATGAATGACGTCTTTGCTGAAGAGGCGGGAGCCGTGGCTGGCAGGTCAGGGTTTATACATCAGGCGATCCTGGCAGTGAAGTCCCCGGTTGGGATCAGCAGCAGCGTTTGGGCACCAGAGCAGGGAGTGCATTGGTACCTCTAATAAAAACATCTTTTCCTGAGGGTTCCAGCAAATCCTCTTAAATGACTCCATTTCGAGGCTTTTATTGACAGACAGGCTTGCTCCTGAAAACCTGTCATGACAATTTCACATGTCAACGTGCTGAAAGGATGTGCCCAGGATGCGGGGCTCTCTTCCCCGGTGCATGTCTTCCCAGCAGGCTTTTCTCTTCCTGATAACACAGGGTCACAATGGGATGGCTGCGGGATCGCTGGGGCGTGGTGAGCGTCTCAGCCACAGCACAGCCGGCATCAGGCACCTGGGGTCCAGGCACTAGGCTGGCCTGAGCGCAAGCAGCAATTGTGATCCAGCGTGGCGAGCTCGGGAGCTGCTCAGGCCTCCACCAAGGAGCTGAAGGATCACCGTCAAGAAGCCCGGCCACGGTCCTTCTTTCTTTCAAAGTGGCTCTAACCTATCCTGACGATGTGGCGTCTGCACTCTTAATGACCCTGGAATCGAGCGCCTTGTGTTGTGCTGCACATGTTCACAATAGCACCTCGAGACAGAATCCCAAAGAACTGGCTTCCAAATAACCTGCCAGCCAAACATGTGCCAAATATACTAATTAGTCGCATTCACAACGACGCTGTCAGGGTAAGAAATGGGATGAGGACTTTGGAGATGATAGAATGGGTGATATACAAATATTTTGGGTGAGACATAATCAGTTAATTGGTTTATTAAATTATAAAACCATTGTTTGCCCGAAAGAGCAATAAAACTAACTAAATGAATAGTCACCCCTTTGAAGACTTCTTACATTAATTATGTTTATGCATCACTTGCAGCGGCTTTGTGAGACAAAGGGCTCTTTATCTTTACATGCCATAGCTACAATGTATTGTGGCACAAATGACGGCACCGACTTTGTGTCTACATAATTACAGAAATCTTATCCCTTTTGTGTTTGCACATCATTTTCGGTTTTTTGGAATAGTTAAACTCCATTTTACTTTTTAATAACATTTTAGAAATCATTGTGATTCAAGTAAACAGAATTTGATTGCTTTGATGGATTGAAAATGGTTAGCTCAGCCCGAGTTTATTTGATTTGTTTCTTCAGGGATTACAAAGAATAGGATTTTATCTCCAGGCTGACAAAAGAGACAAACTCTGCATTTTTTTGCCTGCGCGGTGGCAGAGCCGCTGAGCTACCCGGGTCCTCCACCGGGGAAACAGAGTCGGCGGGGGGTTGGCGATTCAGATGTTGGGTGGGTGGGTAGGAGGTGTGCTTGACTCTTGGTTTTGCTTAGCAGATCTTTTTTAAGTGAGATTGAAAACTGGGTTACTCCATGACACGAAATACAACAGATCCCGGGGAGGTAATTTGATGCATCCACCGCTGTCCTTCTTAGTAATGTTCACTTTAGGCAAAAGCCCATCTGCTAACTGAATGGGTTTCGAGAGGCAATGTGCAGATGAGTCCCCTGGGCTCACCCAGAGATGAATCCCTGTGGGTTTCCTGAAAGCTCAGCTCCAGGGCCAGGCAGATGGCAAGGTGTTTCAGGTACTGTCATGCTTCTTTCCTGTGTGACCCGACAATGGTGTGGCAGGAAGTCACCGTGCAATGGGGGGGCGGGGGCAAGTGCCCCAGCTCAGCAGTCCTCTTGGCTCAGGAAGGATGGGGTCCCCTTAATTCTCAGTCATTCAGGAAAACATTTCCACCTTGGCTGCCCAACCTCGAGTTGTTGAGCTGTGGAGCCCTGTGCTGACCCTGTTGTGGGCTAGTAGTGAAGTGCTGGGAGGAAAAGACGGAGGGATCTATTTACTTGTTTATTTTGCTTTATTTTATTTGAGGCAAGATCTCACTGTTTTGCCCAGACTGGCCTTGAATTTCTGGACTCACGCTGTCCTCCTGCTTCAGCCACCTGAGTAGCTGGGACTGCAGGTGCATGCTACTGTGCCTGGCATAAGAAAGGGATTTGAAAGAAAATCTGGAACTGGATCCCTACACGGTCTCATTACCTGTGTGACCTTGGACAAACTTTGTGCCTCACTTAGCTCAGTTTTCTCCACTGGGTCACGTAAAGGACGCATTAGTCCACATAGGGCCGTGTCACGGTGCCTGCCATGGAGGGGATGTCCCATGTGTGTTTCCTGATGCTACTGTCTATGAAGGTCATGGTCATTATCCTGGGTCACCTGTCACGTGGTTAGTAATGAACCTAGATGAGGGGCAAACATTCGAAACACACTGGCACTTTTTTGGTCCTAAAAGTCCCTAATGGAGGATAGTATTTTAATGCAGTGCATCTGGGGTTCCAGGAAATGGTGTCACCCCATAATGGGCTCCTTTGATTGTGGCTGAAACAGACCAATTTCATGGATACCATGCTAAAACCAATTACGAATGTTCACCAAATAACCGCGTGCAAATAACCACCAGGTCAAATCTCATTACAACAAATCATTTATTAAAAAAAAAGCAAAAAAAAAAAAATCCCTACAACCCAAAATGTCTTAATGGCAACAAAATGTTTGCTGGTTAACTGATTTAAAGAGGAACTGATGCAATACAAATAATAGTTTGGACAGATCCTTTGAAATTTTATATGATGCCATTTGGTTTCAATATAAACCTAATCCTGGGACCAGGTAAACGCAGAATCAGACGGAGGAGATGTTAATCAAAGAAGGCTCTCAGGTGGAGGTGTTCCTTTTTTTTTGAGACAGCGAAGAAAACTGAAGCTGGGAAATTGTGCACAAAGAAGGAATAACGGAAGTGAAGACGGAAAGAGGCAGCAGTGTGGTGAGGGAAAGGTGAAAGGGCTTTAAGAGACCGGGCTGGTCCTGGGGCTGAGACGTCATAGTGACGCTGGAGGAAGAGATTTCCCCTGCAGCAAGGATTTGCTGAACTCTCAAAGTTGACTCTCCAGTGACTTTCTGTGACCCCAGAAGCTTCAAGTAAACCACAGGCCCCCAGATCTTCCTGCATCACTTGCAAGGAGTCGAAGCCATGCTGCAGACTCGGGCACAGAGGACCCAATTCTCTTTCTCAGGGCCTCTGCCCTGTGGTTGTCGTCAGGCCTCTGAGGCGCCCACCTTGGCATGGCTCCCTGGAAGCACTTCCAATCTCCTCTCTCCACCAGGAGTCCACGGTGCAGATGGGACTCTTCTGGGGATGGGAGGTGGGGAAGGCGGGGAGGCATGACCATGGTGGGTGGCAAGAATGGGCCTCCCGGGTGTTTACATGACAACCCAAAATTCTAGGGAGTCGAGCTGTCTTCTGTGCTGGAAGTCAAGAGAGGGTCTGTGGACAATGACCAGAGACAGGTCAGAGCCCTGGACAGGCAGATTTGTAAGGTCAAGGCCAGCAGAGGTGTGCACCAGAGGTGCGACAGCTGTGGAGACGGGTCACCTCTGTCTAGGAAGGGTCTGCTGCCCAGCTGGGTGGAGTGGGGTAAGCAGACGTCTCCAGCTCCTTTGGGGTCTGCCTCAGCTGCAGACAGCCACCTGGCCTGGGCTCCTCCCCTCCCTTGGGGAAACCCACATGCAGTGACGGAGCAGGGCAGGGTAAAGGCCCGGCCAGTCTGCCTCACACAGAACAGCGCTGCCAGGCAATGTCCACTCCAGAGGCCCTGGCCAAGTTGGCAGAGTTTTGTCAAGTCTGTGTGGCTTCTCCCATCTGACCCCCAAGTCCACAGCTGTTGATCCCCAAGACACACCATGTAGCCCAAACTCCACCACAGCATCAGCTTCTAGAAAGTTCCATCTATGGTAATTGGAAATAAGTCAACATGATGGCCAGGGAGAGAGCAAGAAAAGTCTGTAGCCAGCAGGTGCTCAAGTTTCACGGCATTAGAATTAAGGGGTCTGAAGGCATCCGCAGGGCAGCAGAGTGGGCAGAATTCTAGGCAGAGCCAGGGAAAGGGGTGGGCTACCAGGAGAGAGGGTAGTGAGCCTGGTCCCTGTCCCAACAGCCCCATGGGCTCCCTGGAGGGCAGTATTTTAGTACATTGGAGATGCTGTAACAAAATACCATGAACTGTAGACCCGGAGATGACAATCATTTATTTCTTATAGTTCTGAAGTCTGGGAAGCCCAAGGTCAAGGTCATGGCAGAGTCCATGTCTGGTGTGGTCTTGATTTCTGGTTCCTGCCTTCTCATGTAGCAGAAAGAGCAAGGCAGCTCTCGGGGCCCTCTTTCATAAGGGTTGCTACCCTCACTCAGGACCTAACGGACTTGATATCATCGCATTGGATATCAGGATTTAACATAGGGATTTGGGGGTGGGGACACAGACATTCAGATGGTAGTAGGCAGGTTATCATGTTAAGTCTGGGCACACTGGATAAATGAAAGAGCAGTGAACAGTCTTACCTTGCTGGAAAGAGGGAGAAGCAAAGAACTGGAAGAAGATCCTGAGTCTTCTTTTTTTTTGAGGGGGGGATTCTGGGGATTGAACTCAGGGGCACTCCACCACTGAGCCACATCCCAGCTCTATTTTGTGTTTTATTTAGAGACAGGGTCTCACTGAGTTGCTTAGCACTTCACCATTGCTGAGGCTGGCTTTGAATTTATGATCCTCCTGTCTCAGCCTCCCAAGCTGCTGGGATTACAGGTGTGTCCCCCTCACCTGGCCTTCTCTTCCTTCTGAAGCCAAAGCATCTCATGGCAGGGGTCACACTCCTGGGTCTGCATGTAGGAGGTACTTAGTTAATACCTCGGATGAAAATCCAGGAGTAGGTGAACGGTGAAGAGTGTCCACGGCCCGACCCGGAGCAGAGGGTGGCGTAGCCAGGCCCCATGGGGTCCAGGCTCTGGTGGCTGTGAGTATTTGGCCGGGGCTATTGGCTTGGCTAGGTGCACCCAGTCTTGTCTACGACTCTGAATACTTTTCAGCATTCAGGCCTCTGGGACTCAAATGATGGCTGACAGGCACAATTCCAGCCAATTTCCATATATGTAAAGTTACTTGACTTGGTACCGATTTCTTTGCTTGTCAAACATTTCCCTTTTACAGTTGGCATGCCATGAAAATTCTACATTCTTTTTGTCAATCTGCTCTTACAATCGACTACACCAACTGTCCCGCAAATGAATGTCAGAAACAGTGACCCACAGAACATAGGAGTGTCTTTTTTTTTTTTTTTGGTAGGGGGATAGACATCATGAACATCTTTTTTTGCACACAGATAATCCCATGTCTGGATCTGGTGGAAGGGAATATATGCATTTAAGTTTTAGAGGAAGAAAAAAGACTTAATCTCAAAGACAGAGTCCTGGAATTTATAGTCTTAGCCCCCAAGGAAATCACAGCGGATGATTATTTCCAATGAAAGCTAAACTTATAGCAATTTTGATGGTTTTCATTTATAATTTGCCTTAACCATAATTTAAAGGAAAAGTAAATGTTTTGGAGACCTGGAGGAAGTATCTCTGTAAAATATATAAGTGCATCTTATGCCCTAGAGGGAGTTTCTGGTAGAGACATGCATAAAGGTCAGCTAATTTGCATTTATGATATAGATACATTTATGATTTCTGGGGGAAAATTCTTTGTACAGCGTAAAGGACAGTCCCTTGTATTTCTATTTGGCTTTCCAATTTGGACAGGCCTTTGAGCTGTGGCTTCTGAGGGTAGATACTGACAAGTAAAAACAAAGCTGGCATTGAGGGTGGGTTGGTTTGTTCAACAAAGTGATTCTACAAAACATTAGCTTACGGCAAGTGATGTGACCCAAACATCCACCCACCCAAAGGTGGGTGATGTTTTGCCCACCTTTCCCTAACAGTGACCTACCTCTCGGCCTGGTAGGCGTTTGATGGTGGGGAAGCCTCGCTCTCTGTTTAAACAAGGCCCGACTTCAGTTTCTTTTCATCTGATCTAACGTTGTTCAGGTTCCGATCCTGTGGTCTTGTGTCAGTCAGCTGACTCCTTGGTCTTCCCCTTGGCCAGGTTAGGGGTGGAGCCGCAGGCCCAGGTAAGCATTTTGGTGGATAATGGGACACCTCACAAACGTGGTGCATGTGTCTGATTGATGACCGGGACCAAGGAGGTCAAGTAGAGTGAGGTACCATGTTCCACGGGTCTCACCACCAAAGGAAGGGGACCAACTGAATGGCTGAGGTAGATGATGATGGGGGTGGTGAGACTCTTGTTTGTTGTGCAGTGGGTGCTAGGACCGCCCATGCACCTCTGGTCATCTCACTGTTGGGATCTCTGACTGCCATTCTTAGTGTTCTAAGAATTCAGCGTGGACTATTCTTTCCTGATATCTGTCTTCCTCACCAGAAGGATAATCTTTCCTCAGTCATAAATTGTTGTTAATCCTCAGGTGTGTTCATCAGCTTTGTGTCACTGTGACCCAACTACCTGACAAGGACAAGTTAGAGAAGGAAAGATTGATTTTGACTCATGATTTTAGAGGATTCTGTTCCTGGTTGCCTGGCGCCAAGGCAGAGACATCTTGGAGGAAAGGCTTGGAGGGGAAAGCGGCTCTCCTCCCTCTCCAGGAATGAGAAAGAGAACGGAGGGTCAGCTGTGGAGAAGACAAACCCTGCCAGGGCATACCCACAGTGACCTACTCCTCTACTAGGCCCTACCTCCCAGTAGCCCATCTAGCTCTCCATGGATTAATTCATCCAATGGATTAATCCAGTGATGAAAAGAGAGCCCTCATGATTCAATCACTTCTTTAAAAAGTAGGCATTTGATGGTAGGGAAGCCTCATTCTCTGTTTAAACAACTCGCTGAAAAGGAGAGCCACATGGCAATATGTTGCGTCACCTCTAAACTTTGCTGCATTGAGGACCATACTTTCAACACATGAGTTTTGGGGGGACATTTCAAGTCCAAATCGTAATACAGTTCAGATAGTCATGAGGACGGCAACAAAAGGCACAACAACCATTTGTTGAGCAGCTCCTGTGTGCCAGGCACTGTGCAAAATATCTCACAGATCTGTCATTTACATTTCCCACTGATTTTTAGGACAGAGACACTACTATCCCCACTGACAAATGAAAAACCTGGCGTACAGAGAGAGTTATGCAATTGTGGAAGTCTACACAGCTACAAGCATAACCCCCGCCTTCTGTGTAATCCCAAAGCCCATGCTTGCAGTCACCATGCTGAGCTCTGCCAAAAGCATGTCATTGGCTCTGGAGGATGTGAGGGTTGGTTGTGCAACAATGTCCCATTGATCTCATCACTGCCAACACCTCTCCTGGTGCACATGTGCAAAAATTCTGTAGCCCCAGAAGGGTTTGGCTGTAAAGAGTGTGTATAACTTTATAGACGTGACTTGGATGTTTGTTGTATAACATCAACTAGATATGCTAATTAGATATCTGTTGGCTATTATTATTTACTAACTATTAAGTAATAATTTTGCCAATTTAAACTTCTACCAGCAGTGTGGAGAAGTCCCACTTTCTCCATGTTCTGGTTTCCCCTGGGTCTGGTATTGCCACGTTTGTTTTTAATGGCTGCATGATGGGAGCCAAATGCTATCTCAGTAATGTTTTGATCTGCATTTTCTTTATTATTGATAGATGATCCAACATCTATCCATTTGGCTCTCCTTTTCAGTGAGGTGCCTGTTCATGTAGTTTTTCCTCTTGCCCAGGCTGATCTTGAACTCCTGGGCTCAAAGAAATCTTCTTGCCCTGGTCTCTCAAGTACCTGGGACTACTTGAATGGAACATCACCTGTCTTTTGCTCTATTGTTTTATTCTTTTTATTTATTCTTTTTGCTCTTTTTTTTTTCCTATGGTGCTATTTTCTCCTTTAAAAATCAGCTTATAGAAATTCTTTATATGGTCTGGTCACTAAGATTTCATTGGCCATGTGTGCTTCTAGTCTTATCTGTTAACTTTGTTTAAGGTGACTTTTGCAAAAGTTTTGTTCAGAATAATGGTAGATATCTACCCCTAGGTACTTTTTTTTTTTTTTTTTTTTTTTTTTTTTTTGCCCTTAGGTACTTTTGCGTCTCAGGTGTAGTCTCCTATATTTTCTTCTAAACCTTGAATTTAGAAGAAATTATGAAATATGGAGTTGTTTTCTCTAAAGCTTGATGTATGACCCAAATTTATTTTTTAAAGAAGAATAAATAGTTTTCTCCCTTCCTGATGAGTGCATGCACCCTTCCACTCTGATTCATACTACTTCTCTTTATAGGTCAAGTTCCATGCATATGTGGGAGTGTTCACAACGCTGTCTATTCCTGTGCCAATACTGATTCAAGTATCTTTATAATGAGCAAGCCACGCTTCTAATTCTTCTTTGAATGACTTTTGTTATTCTTGGACACCTAGATGTTAGCTCTATCCAGTGGGTCTAGAATATATTAAGCAATGAACTTGTCAGATGAATTAAATTCACTGATCCTGTAGTGTTCAAGGTTTAAAAACACGGTGTACTGGGTTTCTCCCACCAGGTGAAATCATTCATTACTGTGGTTCATCTGCAGCCCACGTGAACCAGTATGCAGCTGGCTGTTGGGATACATTTGAACTCTCTGTGTTTAATTAAGTGAAAGTCAGTATTTCACTCAGTTTGAATAGTAAACTGAATGCAAGGTCTACAGGTCAGAAGATAATGGTTTGGCGGCACTGTAATTATAGAAGAATCACAGGAAATCAGGAATCCTATGAAAAGAAAAAGTTCCTGTTTATGATGTGGTCTTTCTGGTGCAGTTTACAAAACCAGCCACCAGAGGGCAGGATGAGTCCAAGAGTCCCACCGGTTTCCTGGGTGAAGGAAAATAAAGGAGTTCTTATTAGTTCACACTATATAGTAAGTTCAGGGTGTTGAGCTGGTAAAACATTTTTTTTTTTTAAAAGCGATGTTTTTCAGATATTCAGAATAGTGGTTGCTACTGGTCTTAGATGAAGTATTTTTCTTTCACACACTGAAAGAGAGAAATTCACTTCCTAATTGTTGAGATCAGAACTGACTCTTGTAAAAAGAAAATGCAGGTTCAATGAAATTAAAAAGAAAAAAAAAGCGCTCTAAGCACTTATCAGAATCTCAAATACACTAATGCAAAGTCAAATGACTCTCCCCAAGAAATAGGGTAATATTTCCAATGAGGCTATTTTCTTGCTGACCACCCTATTTTGCTTCTACTGGTAAAGAAGCCAGTGTGTTGAATTGAAAGTTCAGGGGTGTGCACGTCATGGCCTGGGCCTTACTTGGTGGCAATCAGGACACCTTCCCTTGTGTTGCCAACACAAATAGCCTAATTTTTCAGAAGTTCTGGTTTTTCACAAACAGAAAACACATACACACACACACACACACACACACCCAAGGGACCAGTCAAGGTGTGATTTTCCTCCCAGGCTATGCTTCTGTGGCAGCATATTTGCTGAGCACCTGTTGGGCTATGGTCAACGTCTGAAGCAGCCTGAACGTTCCCATCGTGTCTTTAATTGAACCTTACTTGGGAGAGATGCCTTCAAATTGGAGAAGTCATTTATGACAGCTTACAAATAAGATCCTTTAAATTAAAAAAAAAAGATATAGATCTTGAATTTGATGAAATTTACAGTATCTGTGCTTCATATTATTATTGTTCTTTAGTTCAAAATTTCTTACTAGAGGCCTCTTTGGTTTCTCATGAAATTCTTCCTATTTTTCCTCATGGCAAAAACTAGCCGGAACCTCCATTCAAATGTACCTCTTCTGGGTGTCACCAAGTGACATCAGCCCTTGCCATCATCACTGGACCAGCCAGCGCTGGTCTGAATATTTGTGTCCCTATTGGGCCTCAAGGCCACAGAGAACAGGCCCTGCAGGCTGCTGCTTGCCCCTGGGGCCCAAGCACCAGCACCGTTGGGCAAACAGCAAAACTCAACCAGTATTTGCCAGCATGGAGACTAGTTCTGTCCTCTCTCAGCCCCCGTAGGTGGTCTTTGGAAGGCCCTGAGCTTTCATGTCGCCATCTTTGTGGGCCCACATGCTGTTCTGTGAGGAACTCCAGCCGCGTGGCTTAGCTCTGTGCCTGTGTTCCTCGTGTGTTCTCCAGAGCTCTGTAATGTCCCAAACCTGATTTACACGAGCTTAAATCCAAGCCTGTTGACACTTCAAAAAGTGGACTTTTTCTCATTCAGCATAATAAATGGCTTCCCTGTGCCTTGGAGTTTAAGGTTTATATTCTGGGAGGGAAAGGAAGAGGGTAATGAAAAGAATATGGCCTTCTGGGTCAGTGGATAGGTACTCAAATAGTTGCTGCATGCATGAATCAGTGATTCACATATAGAAATATTAAATGTGCTACAAATAATGCATGCATTGAGAGCTTTGCTAAGTGATAGAGAGCTATGCTAAGTGTTTGCTTTCAAGTTCTGTCACATTGAACCTTCAATACCCTTTAAGGTAACTATTCTTGTCAGCCCCATTTTACAGATAAGAAAACTGAAGCTCAGAGAGGCCAAGCAAGCCTCCCAATGCCTCATTGTAAGTTTCTGAGCTGTGATTTGAACCCAGGCATTGTGGCTTCAGAGCCCCTTCTTTCAAGAGCCGAGTTGCTAGCAAGTGCAATGCATCAGATAAAACATGGGTGGATTTTCCTTTCTTGATTGTGCTGCAGGCCTCTTAAAGCCTTTTAAAAATAATTATACTTTTATGGAATAATGTAGGCCCTAACAAAATGTGATATACATTTCTATTTAATTCCCGGCCCTTCTGATCTTTCTCTAGTGAGGAAAAATCTGGCAAGTACTGTATTGGCTGAAGACAGAACCTTAAGTCTCCAAGGCCGTGGGCCTCCTGGAGCTGCAAAGAAACCTCAAAGCAAACTGGGCTTTCAAGGAGAGACTGGGCTTCGTCACCACAGTGACTTTCTTTCCTCTCATCCCCTCCCAACGGCATTGGACTTGCCTTTAAGATCCCCAGTTGGGAACAACTTCAACCGGGGGGCGGCACTGGGGGATGGGACAGGAGCCAGAATTTGCCCTCCTAAATCTGGCCCAAGCGATAGAAGGCATCTTTGGCCTGAAGAAGTGTAATACAAAGAAAATCCTAATTGCTACAGCTAAGTAATTAGAAGATCCAACCTATAAATCATAGCGCAGCAACCCCTTTAATTATGTGCACAATTAAGTAGGTGACTAACGCATACTCTCCCCTAGATGAGCATATTTAATATCCTGTAATGGCAACAAGTTTCAAGCTGATTTATCGTTATTTTGTTTGGTCAGATGGTTTTTCTGCATTTTAATGTGTTTTGTGGTTACATATTTGCTGTGAACAAACAATGCTTTTCCCAGGTAGTGCGCTATAAAGGACTGGCTGCCTGATTTGTTTACTATTCCTGTAGGCCTCTCAGAAATCAAACAACGTTATGTACTTATTTTTAAGTAGCTGCACTAAAATCTTAAACAGTCTCCTTAGGGCTCTCCTGTCTCTGCCAGTTTGTACGTACACAACAGAATATTTGAAAAATTATCGGTTTTCTGGAATCTCGCTTTGACCCCCGGATGGAAAGTGTTGAAAGGAAACTTTAATAATTACACAATATCAGATGCAACTCGTCACTCTGAGATTGTATCTTATTCCAAGGAGCTGAAGGCTACACATTGGTAGCGTAATACTGACGCATGCATGTGGCATATTGCAGGATGCATCATTGAAAATTGTGGTATTAATAGGACTCTAACAATATGTTAACCATGTGCTTTTGACTCCAGGCTTGGACTCACTTTGCCTTGGGTTTGAATCCCAGCTCTGCCTCTTATTAGCTGTGTGGCTTGAGGTTAGTTGTTTAACTTCACAGGGAAAAAAAGGAATATGCCCACCTACTGTGCATAGTGGTGGTGAGGATCAGAGACATGGCATGTGGTGCCCCAGTCTAGTGCCTGGGATGCAGTAGGTACTCAATAAGTGCTGTTGCAGTTATAACCAGAATAAATCTCAGCCCTCCTGCCGATAGCGTCTAAAAGAAACCCAAAATCTGATTCCAAAGGCTGGCTGATTGTCCTATGTCCCTATAGAACCCTGTCTTGAAAGGACAGCAGAGGAAAAATCACACAGCACGTGGACAGATGTCTTCCGTGTCCTCTTTATTTATCATTCTCTCCAAGGTGCCAACGTGCTCCAAATAATTTTCTCTGCTTTTTTTGTTTGTTTCAGTGAAACTCCAGCCAGTGCCCCTTCCTAGCTGCTCCCAAGGCTGCCTGGCCACCCTTCCGGCTCCCAGGCACTTTCCCGACTGCTGAGGTGTCCTCCTCACCTCAGGAGGGTGGTCTCTTCCCCTGAGAAGCACCATCCGGGCCCCCGATCAGCAAGAGCCAGGCCCGTTGCCGGGTGCCAGGGACACTTTGCCCTTGAGAGGAGAGGGAGGTGAAAGGGGCCCTGCTCTGCTTTGTCCAGGAGACACTGTGCTCTTATGTTGGACAGACACTATTTTTAAAAAGTAGGTCAGGATATGGAGTTCGTGCTTCTTTGTTTTCAAATGGAGGAAGATGCCCGGGAGGAATGAGAAAAGAGCCGGGGAGGGGAGGAGGTGAGCGAGGGAGGGGAGGAGGTGAGCGAGGGAGGTCACAGGGCGTTGGTCAGAGGGTCCAAGAGAGGAGAGGGAGGGGCGAGTGCTGGCCTGTTGATGTTACAAGTTAATAGAAAAGAGCAGGTGGGTCGCATTCATCCCTGTTCTAGCCGCTTTCCTATGTACTGGTTTGGTCTCACAATGACCCTAGAGGTAGGGCTTTAGTAGGTCCATTCTACAGATGAATCAACTGAGGTGGCAGGGACCTGTGTGAGCTCCTAAAGGCAGAGCCCAAATACAGGCAGCCTGGCTTCTGAGCGTCTGCTGTTGCCCCAGGGCTACCCGGCCACCAGGCCACAGAGAGGGACCCCGGGACCTGTACACGGCTGGTCAGGCTGCGCTGCACTGAGCCTCTCTGAAGAAAAGAAAGCAGGCCCTGGGCTTCTCGACGGCCCAGCAAGCCTAACACTGTGCTCAGCCTGGGTGGTCCTGGACAGATGTCTGGGGACAGACAGACAAGGGTGTCTATCAGGAAGGGAGTGAGTATCAGCAGGAGACGGGAAAGGCAGGGCTGTCTCTGCAACTAGGTTGGGGAATCTTCTCACAGATCCCGTACCACATGGGCCAAAGCTGAATTTTCATGTTGCAAAATGATCAGCCATCCCGAAAGACTCAAGTTATCAAATTTTCATGACGCTATGGGTGAGCAGAAATTGCGTTTTTGTTTTTCCTTAAATCCCATATGCTTCTAGGCTTTTTTTTTTTTTTTTTAATCTTCAGAATCGACCCTCTTACAAACATCCCAACATCAAAGGATGTGGGTAGAAGCATCAGGAACCTTCTCTGGCACAGGGACAAGATCCCCTAGCAGGACATCACAAAGGAAAGACCCAGAATATCCAAGTGTGTGTTTGGCTTTTGTTTTAAGACGGCATGTGAAGAATAAGAAGACTTTTCAATGTTTCTGATTTAGGATCCCCGTTTAAACAGAAGCCACTGAAACCCACTCACTAACCCTTGGCTGGCTGAGGCCTTAGGGGACGTCTTGGTCCCGGTGGATGTTAGAATTATCATTGTATTTCTTGGTGGCACTTGAAATAAAGCAGGGAATCATTGCAGAAGGTCCATTAAAAAAAAAAAAAAAAAAGATTTCCTAATGCGGTTTTTCATACGCCGTGCTAGGCTTTGGATTAGCATCCAAAATGCAGGTTGCTTCTTTATGCCGGGCTCTGATTCCAAATCTGTCGAGGGCTGCCCATCCTCTTTAGGGCTGGGAATTTCACAGGCGGTGAGCAGCATCTGGGCATCACTCACCTCCTTTGATGTTTAGCACAATTTACAATGAAAGCTTTCGGAGACGTTTAAAACCGTGCAAGGTCCTAAATCATTAAAGGAATGTGGTGCTAGACTTAAGAAATGATAATTGAATGCATTCAACAATAAAGCTGCCGAATTTTAGTGGCCTGTTTGCTAGAGGCTCTTCGGGAGAAACGGAGCTAGATTTAAAGAAGGAGAAGAAACTCGGCAGAACTTCTTAAATAGGAAATTGTTATTACACAGATTAAACATGGATTGAGGCGGGTAAAAAGAAAAAGAAAATGGAGGAGTTAATAGCATTAAAAATACTAAATGATGGGGATACAGCCCCACTGGATACTTTCTTTCTGCAGAGTTTGACCCACCTGCGCCTTCTGTTCCTCTGGGCACCTCTAACAGTTTTTGGAACTAGTTCCATAACCCCTTATCCATAGGGTGGGTGACAGCCTGGTTTGGAACAGTCCTAACTGATGTCTGTTACTCTAAGGTAAATATTAAAAAAAGCCTCATTTTGTAAAACATCCAAAATATATAAAAATATACAGGATAGAACAATAAAGTCCCATGGATTATTTTCCTCTCCTGTATTATTTTAAAACAAATTCCAGGCATGGGAATTACAAAAGTTAAGAACTTTTATTTTTGTACCAGGGATTGAATCCTGGGGTTCTTTACCACTGAGCAGCATCCCCAGACCTTTTTAGGTTTTATTTTGAGACAGGGTCTTTCTAAGCTTCTCAAGGTCTTGCCTTGTTGCTGAGGCTGACTTTGAATTTGTGATCCTCCTGCCTCAGCCTCCCAAGCCACTAATAAGAACATTTTTAAAAATCATGTCTTCGGTACCATTATCACATCTTAAATAATAGACTGTAATCCCTTAATAGGCTCAAATAACATGTCAATGTGAGCCTTTCCACTTTTCTCATAAATGTTTTAAATGTATTTTGTTTTTCAGCTTTTTGTCTTTAATTTGGCTTGAACTATGTTTCCAATAAGAGCCCACATTAACACATCTGTTAAATCTCTTTTCCCCGCCAGGTTCCTTCTTCATCCCTTTTATTTTTATTTCACTTGATTATTTTTGCATCATTATGAAATCATAGATTTTATATTTTACTTGTTTGAGTGCATTAGAGCTCTTATGCTTATCCATGCTCAACCTGGGTTGGCGGGTGGAACTGCTTCACGTTGGCATGAAGCCCCTTGACAGGTGTCTACGGGCCTTTGATGGCCTGCTTGCTTCTGACCTTACACGAAGGTCCAGGCTTCACTGGTCCTTTTCCTGTAGCAGCCGCTGCTCCGGGATGCCCTGTCCCCCTTCAGTGTGTCTCTTCCAGGTGCTGGATCCTGTTGGTTGGTTGTGATTTCTAGACGCTTTGTTGGATATGGCCGGGGCATTTTAAAGATAAAACATGATATTGATACTTCCAGCTCAAGTTCAGGGCGGCAGGATTTTCTCTTAAATCTTCTGCCCCACGTTCGAACCTCCCGTTTCTCCCTGCAGGAATCTGAATCCCAGTCCATCAGAATCTTCGTCACCGTTTTGATCCCATGAAGCTTGTTATCCAAGAGACTCCTCAAGAACAACTTAGGAGAAAAAATATTTTAAGTTATCTTTATGAGAGTTCATCTTCAGTATTTGTCCTTTAACGCCAATTTAACTGACTATAGAACATGGAGTTGCATTTTCTTTCTTTGATTATCTTAAAGTATTCATTCCTCTTTCTTTTAGCATAAAGCATTAATACTCATCATGGACAATGATAATCTCATATTCTTTCCAAGTAACTTCCTTTTCTTTAACTGCAGGTCCAAAGGATTCTTTTTTGTAAAGTTTGGTAATTTTTCAACACCACTCTTCACTGTCAGCCAGCCAGCCTGCCTTCCTTCCTTCCTTCCTTCCTTTTCCTTCCTTCCTGTCTACCCTATGTCCTTCAATGTATGGTTCTAGGTGACTGGCCATGTCATGGACATTTCCCTGTATTTTGGGTTTTGGTGTTTGAAATTTGCTCCATCTTGAAGGCAGGGAGGCTCCTATTATACCTATGTTGTCCCCCGCCCCACTTTTTTTCGACATATCTCCTATACATGTCATTTTCTTTTGAATCTTTTTTCTTTATTTTTAAGTTTAATTCTTTCTCTTTTTGGTACTTGAGATTGAACCCAGGGGCACAACCACTGAGCCACAGCCACAGCCCTTTTTATTTTTTACTTTTTAGAGACAGAGACTCACTGAGTTGCTTAGGTCCTTGCTAAATTGCTGAGGCTGGTTTTAAACTTACGATCCTCCTCCCTCAGCCTCCTGAGCTACCAGGATTACAGGCATTTAATTCTTTCTTCTTTTTGCCTTCATATCTTATAAGGCACCATATGTATGTTCACACATGTACAAATTTCTTCCAATTTGGTCTTCACTTATGAAGTCACTTATGGTTTTATTTCTAAATCATTCTTAACTTCTTTAACCTCATTTCAGAATTTTAAAAATTCTGACCCATTATTTTTTGGGGATGGAAGCCTGGGGATGGAAGCCTGGGTTCATGCACACGACAGCTTCATGCTGTCTTTCCAGTTTTACCTGGATCTTATTTTTTTTCCTTTGCTTTCTGTGTCCTGTTCTAGAGGATGCTCCCAACATTTCTCTTCAGGGAGAAGCTTTGTTCTGGATGGAAATTTTCTCGGTTTGCGAGTCCATGAGGCCCAGAGCACTGTTCCTCTTCAGGTATATTCCACACACCCTTGCACTCCCCTGAGAATTGGAGTGTGCTAAATCTTTCCCACTTTCAATTGCTGTTTTCAAATTGATCTGTCACATTTCTGGTAGGCACCTGCTTTTGGGCCACCCTGTTTTGAAGTCCAGTTGATGCCCTATAACTTCCTCCCACTCGGAGTCCTCATAGATCTTGTAATTCTGAAAGTTTAATTGCCCTTGGAGTCTCTGGGAATACCTGCTGTTCAGTTCCTGCATGGATGTGTTCCACGGATTCAGATCTTGCTATAGCTGGGCTGGCTTTTCCTGTTAGGAGGGTTTGGGACATTAAAAGGCCACTCTGCCAGCATGGCATATTCTCAGCATTCTTCTCAGTGTAATTTCGAAGAGCATTCCCCCGTTCTCAGAAATGAAGTTTGAATGATGAATTACATCACCCTACTTATCTTCAATCAGAAATCCAAATGACTCTGGAAACCAAAAGATTTTCTAACTCATTTGGGACAAATTCAAACCTGATCTGAATTCTTTTGGCAGCAAAGCCTGACCTGGCCTGAACTGACGCTGTTTATCATTTTTATTTGTCTCGTTAATTATGAATATCCATACGTTTTCCTACAGAAATGTTCAGGACTTCAATTTTAGAATGTGTTTCTATACCCAGTGATGACGTTATGCGGTATATAGCCTATGATCCATAATGCCATCATCAGATAGAGAAGGCTGTAAAAAAAAGGAAACGGATTTAGATCCAGAAATTTCAAATAGGAAATTGCAGACCTGTGAAAGATGTCATCCCCATCACCACCAAAAATCATGTCAGGAGAGACGTCTGTCCCAAGTCTCAGTCAGAGCTCACATCCCTGGAATTAGGGATAGGAATCCCGGGCTGCTGTTGGAGCTTGCCTAGGGCTTGAAAGGACCATTGAGTCACCTGTGGCAGCAATGTCTACCCACATTCCCAGAGAGACAGGACACATCAGCTAAAGGCAGAGGGAGGTGCTTGAAACAGGTATAAGAGTCCAGCTGTGAGGACAGACCATAGGTCAGGGGGTGCAGGCGGCTTACCCTGGCTGTCTACTTCAGGACTGCCGTCACCAAATCCCCCCTTTCCTGAAGTCCTTTGACACATCCCTGCGTCCTTCCAATAAAACTCATGTATTGCTTTGGCCGCTGGCACGGGTTCCTGTCATTTGCAACCCAATGGCCTTTAATAAGACACATGTCCTTTAACATGGATGGAGTCTCCCCCAGCACCATCTTCACATGGCTCCATCGGATTACAACACAGGAAGTCGGGACGTCAGTGTTTCACGGCAAACCCGCTCGCCCCACCACTTACCAGGGAAGCTCCTCACCACCGCCCAGGGCTGTAGTGGACGTACTGCAAAGTCATGGGATGTAAAGGAGGGGAAGGCTTCGCTCCCACGTTCGTGGAACAGACTCAGAGCTCAGGCAATGCTATCTTCTTTTGGGATCCCCCATCTCTGCCGAATATCTCCCTCGAAGGCAGATGTGCACATCTAAAAATAGCCAAGGGCAGCTGTGGGAATGAGAAGAGGGCCTGCACAGGGTCACCTTAAGGAAAGCAAAGAAAGCCTGTCGATTGGCAAGAACTTTATTCGTTCATCCAACAAATGTTTGCAAACACCTCCACGTGGCAGGCACCATCCTGGACTCCAAGGAGGTGGCAGAGAACAAACAGAACAAGTGCTGTGGCCTTCCTGGAGCTGACCTGGCCCCTGTGGGGAGCAGAAGTGAGCAAACTGATCAGATGGACCCATCATGGAGAACAAGAAATCAGGAAAGGAGGGGAGTGCGAGGGACAAGGCTGCCATTTTGAAGCAGATGGTCAGGAAGGCCTCACTATGAAGATGACGCTTGAGCCAAAAGTCCCAGAGGAGGACGGAGCAGGCTCTGCACACACCTGAGAAGGCACCCGGGGTGGGGGGCAGCAAGCCCAGAGGCCCAGAGGCAGGAGCCTGGGGAGGGTCAGAGTATGGTCAGCGGGGCTGGAGTTCAGGGACAGGGGACAGGAGTAGAAGCCGAGGGGAGATAGCCAATGGCCAGGTAATGGTCAGGTAAGGCTCCGTTTGCGGGGCTGCTAGGCCACTGCAGGGACTTGGGCTTCGAATCCAGGTGAGGTAGGAGGCGTTTGGAGTGCTGTGTCGCTGTGTGGGGCACAGACAGAAGGTGGCCAGGCGGAAGCAGGGAGCTGCCTCAGCAATCTGGGGGACCGGTGGTGGTGGGAGGGCGCTTGGGCAGGGTCCTGAGCTCCCGCTTCCTGCACTCCTCTTGCTTCCCTCCAGTCACATGGGCACCGCTCTTCCTGGGAGTTTTAACAGTGTGCCATTTTTATGATAATTATGTGCTGCAGATTTATAGGCGTCCCATGTTTGATGCAACCATTTATGGAACAATGACACGATTTCGCACCTTTCATCTTCAGGTTGTGGAGAGAATGAAGATGACACATTTTCTGCTCTGAAGAAGACAATTAATTAACCAGATTGCACCTTTTCTGCAGAGGAGGGGGGCTGCCATCCCCACTTCTCGGCTGGTTAAACTGAGGCTGTCTGTCGCTCCGAGAAGCCTCCCGGCTCTCGGTTCTTCCCTCTGCAGTTCATGATTGAGAATTTTGATCCAGAACACCCTCAGACAAACTTGTCTGAAATTTTGAATCTCACACGTAGATAGAGATTCTGGGGTCTTCACTGTGGGGCAACAAGGAGGGTAGGAATTCAAAATAGGAAACTGAGCTCCTTTCCCTGCTAAACTCAGAGATGAAGATTCTAGAAACCCTGTGCCATGAAGCCATTTCGTTTGTTCATTTATCATGAGCAAATTTCAACTCTGGAGAGAAACGTCAGAGGCCAGGAGGCCAGGCAGGGGGTGTCCTTCGGCAGTGACTCTGTGTGCTGCCCGCTCATGGACACCTGCCGGAGTGATGCAGCATCTCCCAGACCCAGTCTGGAGCTCCTTGTCTCTCCTGCCCTGAGTCTTGAATTAAAAAGTAGACATTTTGGGTTCCTAGGTCTATGCATCTACTTCATCTGTCAGTCTGGTGCTGGACGGAAGGGCAACCTCATGACAGTCTGTGCTCCCCAGGGAGGCTGGGCACAGTGTGGGACCACATGGGTGACTTGAGGCTTTTTCAGGAATAAGGTGATGTCATGCCTTGTCCCCTTCTCCTTCCTCCTCTCTGCAGTGGGGTCTTCTATAGAGAGTCGGGAACTCTCCAAGTGGATTTTAGCAGCAGTGGGCACTCCAGAGAGGGGCCCTCTGGAATTGATGTGCATTGACCAACTTTACCTGGACATTTTTCTTCCAAAGTCAAGGTCATATGTAGCTGTGTGGGCTCAAGCAGCTCTTGGGGCTCAGGAACACAGAGTAGTGAAGAATTCTTTGGATTTGGGGTAGATCCAATAAGCTTTCCTTGCTTCTAGGGAGCAGCTGCTTCCTCTGGCCCCTATCTGGTCCTCTGCTGTCTTTGTGGAGCAGGAAACAAGGCAGCACCGGTCACATCCGCGTGTGTCTGTTCTGATTGGTCTTGGTTTCAGTGGCAGGCCAGCTGGCTGTTGAGGGGAAATGAAGAGCTTCATGCACGTTGCCCGTGCTGGTCCGCATTCTGCCCGTCTGCCAAGGACTCGGAGGGGCAGTGTCTGCATCCGCGCCTGTCATGGGCATTCAGGCTCTTGGATAACAAGATAAAGGGCAAAAGCTGAATTTTCTTGTGCCAAGATGAAGAAGAGTATCAGAGCCAAGAAGATCAAACCAATGCTGCAGAGAGTGGCTAAATGGTACCCATTAACCTCTGTCAGTGCTGGAGTCCTGCAGTGGGCATTCTGCCAGAAACCAGCCCTGAATGGAAAACGAGGTTTGGCTGGCGCAGAATAACCACAGAATGGGGGCATGGGAACTTACAGAAAAAGAAGCTAAGCTGTTCCATCCCCCGTTTGAAAGGATGAGCCCCGGGGTTGGAATCACTGTTCTCTGAGCTGATGGGATGCAGGTCCACGCCTTGTCCAATGGAAGGGGTGGGCAGAGGGAGCTCTGGCTTGCTGCTGGCCAGCCACCCTTCAGCTGGGAAGCGTGCACATCTCGAGGGCAGGAGTCCACCCAGGGAAGGGTCTGAGGTCTCCTGAGAATGTTTCCACACTTCCTGTTTCTGGCATCTGGGGGACTTCGACCGCTGCTCCCATGTGCGTCTCTGCTCTGCACCCTGGCGGGAACAAGGCATGTGTCCAAACTAGGGTTTCCTGCGCTCTGCTGGCGAGGAGACTGCAGGCCTGGTCACCTGAGGGTATCATTTAGAAGCCCACAAGCGAATACCCCAAGACCACTCTAGAAGACATGTTTCCCTCTTTATTTGTGGCTAGGTTAGCAAGCCTGGCTTAGCTTCTAAGCAAAACCCCACTTTCCCCACTGCTGGTCAAACCAGAATAACGATGCTGGGTGTTTACTGCAGCCATCCAAAGAAACCAAGACACCGCAGTTATTAACAAAAGCCATTTACTCCAAAACAAACAGCCCTAAAATGAGGCCAAGATCTACAAAGGGTAGATCTGCAGAGTAGCAGGCTCCGACTCTCACAAGAGCTCACCTTTGAGTAAAGTTGTTGCTTCTGGCTCTTGTATTATTTGGGTTTTCTTTTCTAGTTCTTGGAACATTTCTGGTCATTTACTATTAAGGCAAACCGGTAACTTCTTGAAGGCTTCAGTTTTATATTTATCCAATGGGGCAGGTCTGCCGAATCTGACCTTGGATGGGACATGCCATGCCCCCTGCTCCTCTGACAGCTAATCAGAGCTTATTTTAAAAAAGCTTTTATGGAAGGGAATCTGATAAGTAATTTTTGAGCAAAGGAAATTTAGAATAGTGTTTTTAACCACAAGCAAATAAATAAGTGAAGTAGAATGAAGCAGAAAGGATCAGCGCAGTGAGAAGCCCTTCCAGGAATTTTGTGCCAGGTGCCTGTGAGTGAGTGCGACAGGCATTTCTGAGGGCAGTTCCCGGGCAAAAAAGCTTGGACATCATTGTCCATCAATCAGGAGGCCTTGGGTCTAGTCTTAATTCTGCCACTGCCTCTATGAGTTGGGATCAAGATGTTTTGCTCTAATCATCTCCGTTTCTTTCTGTAAAATTCAACAAGCTCTCCCGTCCTAAAATACAATGATGAAGTAAAATCTCCCCTAATCAATGTCAATATTCAATATTTATCAATAAAAAAATTTCTTGTGCCTTATACTTCCTTATATCTGAAATATATATACCTCTTTCGGATGGCGAGGGGCGGGTGGGTGGGGATGGACAATGATAGCTCAGGAAATGCTGGACTGGGTTGATTTGGAAACCACTTCCAGGTAACGGTGAGCTTTGGGCCAATTCCTGCTTCGTATCCCGACTGATGAGGTGCCAGAGAAGCAATGTGCTAAGAAGAGCAACTCCAGGGACCAGGAGTCAGCCAGGCCTCCGGGTCGACAGTTATTGAGAGCTTCTTATTTCTTGGCCAAGGTTGTTTCAAACCAGTCTTTAACTATTGATTCCTTCACTCATAAATTCAAATGAGCACAGTCCAGAGGCATCGCAGACCATGCCTTGGATCTCGCTAGCTTTCTTGGGCATCGTCTTCCAAATTAGTATCTCCCTAAATTCACAGAGACAGAAACCAGAGCACCGTGGGCTCAGCCAGGAGAAGTCTTCAGACGCTTAGCTTTAAGGACGGATCTGCTGCCGCAAAGCTGGATGGCTTCCAGGAAGGAAAGTTTGTTCAGGTTCTCAAACCTCCGATTTAAATCTAGGGTTCGGTCCTGCCACGAGGAAGCAGCTCACGTTCCTTACCATCACCTGTGTTTATTGTCCTTCCATTCCACCGAGGAATTCTGTAGCCATCAAGATGTCAGGGCTGGAAGGAAGCCCGAAGAGCATCTCCCTTAACAGCCTTGTTTGCCTCTATCCACCCTTCCACGATGTAACCAGTGCTCTTGTGTCTTGTATCAATTTTAAGGAGCAATTGCCTTGCTCTCGAAGGTTCAGTCCCAGCAGTGGGTTGGCTAATTGCGAACTGAACTTTGATTCCTGCTGACTTGGGCAACACTGAATTTCAGGATCGGTAAACACAACGCCGGCCCATCCCAGACAACACGCTGACACTTCTGACCGTGATGTGGTCCCCTCAAAACTCAAAGCCTGAGTTGCCTTCACATGTACAAGAAAAGTTGGGGAGGCCTTCATTAGCTTCGATTTCGACCCCATTCTCATAAATTATGCAAAGTGTGTCATTTATAGGAACAGCCCAGAAGAGCAGTTGCCAGTTGTAATATAAAAAAAAAGGATACCACGGAAACCGAGACCTGGTTGTGGCAGATACCCTGTCAAAGGAATGATTTATAATCTGGAAATACAAGCAGCAAGAGAGGCCCACCAGCTAGGGCTGTATCATCTAAAGCAATCAAATCCCGCAAATATAAAGCAATTTTGTGTTACCGTTTCCCAGTGCTCCCCACAATAAGGACTCTTGTCTGCCCAAGTTTAATATTCAGAGCAGAAACCACAAACTCTAACAGGCGCTCCTGGTCAAGATAGTTAATCACAGTTCCCAGCGAAGGCAGCTTGTCACAGCCGCGCTCCGAGCAGCTGGGGATTTGCCTGTGCGCCAGCCTCTCCCGCGCTGAGAACTGGGAAACGAGGGTGGGTCAGACATCCATTTGCTTTATAGATTGATATAATTTCATCAGAATTTATGATGTGGGAATTATTGCACAGGCAAGAAATGTAATCTAACCTTCATCTCACACAATGCAGAAAAGATATTATGTTCTCAGAGAAAAAAATATACCGACTTGTTGAATCAGATGGCGCACGTGCAACCCTAATGGGTTTCAATATTTCCTTGGACAAGTCATTGATATTTGCGTCGTGTGTATTAAATTGGCTTGTGTATAGACTTAAAAAAAAAAACAAATAATGAAGAATTCTGATGCTATTGCCTCTTTTAATTTTCTCAAGTTCTGGCACGTGTGTTCATTCTGGTAAATTTTAAACATCTGTGCATTCGTAATAGCTTCCCCTAATTTCTCTAGCCCATATTCAGATTCTTGATATCTGAATATTGCAATGGCGTATACAATTCTCTTTCATCCTTTACGAAAAGTTCATGGGGCTACAATTGTCAAGTAAATGCCAACATCCTCAAGGCCATTTTATACAGTCGTCATGTTGAGTCCGTGAGTCTGTCTGTTGTTTGGTCCTTGAAAACATTTCTGATCACCTTGAGTTCCATGGTCGTCTTTTGTTGGGAATCTGAATACAAAATATGTTTTCAAATTAAGGGCTTTCAAGATGACATTTCATTGTTTCATCTTGAACTAAACATTCCTTGACTCAAAAATTATGTATTTAAAGAAAGATGATGATTTACAATCATTCTCTAATGGTTCTGTTGAATGGCAAATACATTGCAGAGTTAATAATTTGGAACTTAGCTTTTTTGAAAATATGCACCAAAAAGGAGGCATATGTTATCTAAATGAGAAAAACACTCATAGTTCATTGGCAGGTGTCTCCAAATGATAATCTGGAGACTCTTCATTTCATACCTACCATCACGTGGCCCGTAGCCCACCACCACAGACTAGGTGAGTTAATAAGAAGGGAGGTGCAGTTTGGAGGGCCATGTCTTGGGGATGACCTTACTGGAAGAACCCTCATGTCGTGCAGAGCACGAGACAGGGAGCACATGTGCCCAGGTGTATCTTCTGGCCTCCCTTCCTCTCACAAAGCCACTAGGACTCAGTCCTGGGACTCTGTCTGTTGACCTCATGCCCATCACCTCTCTGAGGCCCACCTCTAAGGTCTTCTTGATGCTGCGCCAGCGGGGTGAAACCTCAGTGCAGGTCTCGGGGGCATGAACCGCATTTCCCATAGCAGACCTGTATCTCTGACCCCCAGCACACACTGAGGTACCCCTGTCACCCTCACTTTGCAAATGAGGACACATGGGTGGCGTGTCTTGCGCAAAGGCACATAGATAAGGTGAAGACCTGCATTTGAACCCAGGGGTGTTGGATCCTGAGCCTGGATTCTTTCAGTGCTCCTTCCAGAAACCAGGGAAGGGTTCCTTTCGGCCATGTTTCCGACCTCCTAAAAATCATTCCACCTCCGTGGTCCTACTGTAGAAGCTCAAAAGTGTCTTAGGAATCACAACAAAAGTTTGAGGGCATGGACAGGGTTCTGGAAGCTGTTTGTTTCCACAAGAAAGAATAGACTCTGAAACAGCTGGCTGGCCCTCCCCGCCTCTCCTCCTCCTGTCCTTTACAGGAATGTGATGGCTAATGCAGTAGCAGCCACCTCATCACCATGAGGTAGAAACTGGTGCTTCAAGCACATGGTCTTTACTTTGCTGAGCAACAGAACCAGTGCCCACAGTCCCCACCTCCAAAGGTCTTGGGAAAGGAGAAAACCAAACCCCGGCTGAAGATGTTTTAAGTAGGGATTTTGCAGCAAAATGTCCCCTAAGACACCTACCTCCCTTTAAGGTGAAAATCCACTTGGTCTTTTGTTTCTTTTGAGACAGAGGATGGGAGGGGGGCGGTGACTGGCTGCAGGATAGAAGCTACATGCAGGAATGGTAGGTTCAGGTGAGGCTAGGCACAGGTGCAAAAGTCTCAGGAGGGAAAAACCTGACATTTGCGGTCCCCTCATCATCTCCCTTGCTAATCCACTCTTGTCTCTGAGAGGCTTCTTGACCACCCAACAGCAGTGCATCTGGATGAAACTGCCAAGTGTGAAGCCTCGTGGGATTTACCTTTCCATAATCCCATTGCACCCGTCTTGTCCACACTTATTTTCCTCCTGGTTTTCCCTTAGCTAGGTGTGCCAGATTTAGCAAACAAAAGCCCAGGAAACCCAGCTAGAGTTGAATTTCGTACAGGCAACAGATAATTCTTTTTCATACAAGTATGTCCCATGGGATATGCAGGGCACATTTTATCCGTTAACTCTACTTGAAGACTCTGTCCTCAGCCCAGAGAGTTTGCGCCAGGGAACCCCATGCAGTCTCCCGCGCTCGGCCACCCAGGCACCTGCTTGCTTTGCTTTTCTGTCTTCATGAATTCTTACTGGTTTTAGTTCCCACTTGATCTCAGCCCGTCCGATTCTGATGTGTGACTATGCTCTTTCCTGAGGACTGTTCCATCAGGAGCTCCTTCTGGACACACATCTCTCAAACTCTTCTTCATCAGGTGTTGCCCGACAGAGGGTTCCCATTGGCATGGGGTAGGAAGTGGATCCCTCCTGTTTGTGGACATGGCAACTCGATTCCCACTCTGATGACAAAGTGTTGTTCATCCATTTATCTATTGGGCAAACCCTATTTGCCAGCCACTGCAGGGAAAAAATGAATGAGGCACAGTGCCCGACTTTGAAGGGCCCACATGGGTTGCACAGATGACCTAGGAGCAATTGACTCTGACAAAGCTATCAATGCTACTAGGCCAATGGCAGTGCCACGCAGGACCAGAGAAGAAGAGGGCCCTGTGCATTCACCAGGGTCACCAACGTTGCTCCTCCAAGCAGAGCTGCTCCTCTTCCTGCCCCCTGTTCAAATCCAATCTTTCTTCTCTTCAACTCGGTTTCCCATAATTTCCCACTGACCCGTCACCTGCCTTTTTGATTCTTGGGGCCAGGGTGGTACCTTCTTTGGCAGTTCCTGGAGGGCAGGCACAGGGCCCTTCATGTCTGCCTCAGTGACTATGGCACAGTGAAAGGTTCCCAGAAATATTTATAGGGTCAAACATGGATGTGCTTTTTTTTTTTTTAAGACATTGATGGATCTTTATTTCATTCATTTATTTGTATGTGGTGCTGAGGATCGAACCCAGTGCCTCACACATGCTAGGCAAGTGCTCTACCACTGAGCTACAACCCCAGCCCTGGATGTGTTTTTTTAAAGCAAGGCTTTTAAAAAATGAAGGAAGTGAGAGGATTTGTGGCTTTTTAAGGGCTATGGCCCAAGCAAGTTGCTGAGCAACAGTTAGAGGTCAGGCCTTGGAAATTTATGGTCACTTGTTGAATTGATAGAGTTGGGTAAGAATGGTGCACACACAGCTCCCCATTCCATCTAGAGTAGAATATCTTTGCACCATTTCCTGCCAGTTACCTCAAAACAGACCTGAAATGTTGCTTTCAAGCATTCCTAAACACTTCCAACAGGATGGAAAGCCCTGCTCTCTTCTGCAGTGCAGCACCACATGCCTGTGGGCTCCTTGTTGGGCTCCTCTTGCTGGCCACAGCCTGTGCATGCCCCTGTATTTAGAGACTCCCTTCTGCTGTCTTGACTGTTGCAAGTGAGGGTCTGTTTTTACTTAAGAGCACACAGCAAAGAAAATGTAGCTGTGAAATTAGCCTGGCCTTGCTGAAATATGTCTACTTTACTGGTAAGATTACTAAAATTTACATTTTCGTCACTCTTCAACACAGGCAGGCCTTTAAGTCCTCTTTGCAAGATCTTTCCAGAATCCATCTCAAGGGACCCAAGTACTTAATAACCATGTGGGTAAGGTTGGGGCCATGTGAAAGGAAGAATTAACGGTATTGCTGTGGTTTACTTTTAACATCACAGAGGGACGAGGGTGAGCTCTGGGCTCCCAGTAGAGCATGGAGGCCTCACGCTCCTGTTGCGAGAGCTCTGGTCACCTTGTCATGTTGAGCCATGTCTCCTAGGTGACAAGGGTGCTTGCACAGAGAAGGCAGAAGAAAAGGCAGCTCTTAGGGATTTCTGTTAGGGAAATGTGCACTCCTTCCTTGAATGCTGAGAGGGCTGGGCTTGGGCTCAGCAGTAGAGCACTTGTCTAGCATGTGCGAGGCCCTGGGTTCGATCCTCGGCGCTACATAAAAATAATTAAAATAAAGGTATTGTGTTCAACTACTTCTAAAAAATAAATATTAACAAAAGAGTGCTGAGAAATGATATTGTCATTAATGTCTAATAAAAGTGATAGGAGCCAGCATTTTGCATTTGTACAATGTCAAGTGGGTTCAGTGACAGAGTGACCCATTGGTCCAGTTCATGCTGCAGAACATCTGACTTGGATGAAGTCGGTGAGAACATTTCTCATCGTCATGAGCTCCTCTTGCTGCGGGTTACTGCGAAGTCTCCCACCCATCCCACTTTGCCTGCAGCCGCCCCTCCTCACCCAGCCTGTGTGTTAGTTCCCAACTAGTCCTCTAAAAATACCTCCTTGACAAGGAGACCCTTGGAGTGGCAATCAGACAAGAGCAATAGACACCTCCTCCTTTTAAATTCTTCCAGCAAATCTTTAATTTGGGACAAAGGCCACTTTCAGAAGTTTCAGCAAATATTGAGCAAATTAAAAAAAAATGCATGCATAAACAGAATTAAAAGTAGCTTTGAAAAAATTATTTGAAATTTGACAAAAGATTACATATGAATGAATGTGCATCAAAAGTCCCCAGATATTTCTGAGCATGGCTAGAATCTATACTGAGAGAGAGAGTTGAAAATGCACAGTTCAAACATGTGTGTTCTCAAATGGGAAAAAAGAGCCAGGGAGGGAGGAAGAAGAAAAAGAAGGAAGGAGGAAGGAAAGAAAGGAAGAAATGGAGGGGAAAATATTTTTTAAAAAGAAGGAAGCAAGAAAGGAAGGAAGAAGAATGCAAAAGAAACAGAATAAAGAAGAAAACAGCATTACGTCATCATTGGAAGTAATAGGAATCAGAATTAAAATACTAAAATTAAGATCAGTAAAATATAAGATTAACTGCAGTCATCTAAGCTGAATATGTAGCAAAAAAATATTTCTAGAACTGGAGGATCAAGAACAGATCCAGGGAATCATAGGAATCCTGAAGAAGGCGGTAATGTGTCACACTCAGACACACTGGAGACAAGACGAGCCACAGACAGAGACCCACACCAAAACAGAGCCTCCTGAAAAGAAGGGGAATAATGCCAGTGTCTAAATGAAACATTGATGTTACCTACAGGAAGAAGAAGGAGAGGCCTTCTGCCTTCCACACTTATATGATCAAAATGAGAAACAAGGGAATAACATTTCAAGGAGAAAGAAGGTGACTGAAGTGCTTTTCACTAATATAGGGAACTGAGTCTAGGGTTCACCTATTGGTTGAACTCAGAACTCTAAGGAAACATGGGAGGTGGTGATGGGACCTGAAGGGACCACCCAGGGAAAGGGACCCTGAGAAGCAAGGCTGTATAGGCACCTGGCAGACAGACCGTGTCTGTATTGAGGACTTTCTGCTCTGTCCCCAGGGCATCGGGGGTGCTAGCTAAGTGTTTCAACCATCAGTGATAAATAACTTTGCCTTTTAAAACAGTAAGAGAAGGAACCAAAGAGAAGTCGAGGTTGGAGGAAGAGGGTGAGTAAGCACGTTGCTGCAGTTTTTCAGACAAGAAATTACGGTAGCTTGGACAGGGTGGTGGTGATAGGGGTAGAAAGAAGTAAAGGCACTGGATTTAAGGCACAGGAGGAAGGTGGAAGGAACAGAGGAGCGAGGCTGAAGTTGAAGGTGATGTTGACATTTCTGTGGGTTAACTGGACTAAAGAGTTAAGAAGAAGTAGATTTGGGAAATTTGGAAGTACAATCCAGGGAAATCTCCTGTGGGCAGATGACAGAATCAGTGTGTTTGGGCTGAAACACAATTTTGAGTGACTTTAGTATGAAGTGGATGATGCTGTAGGATAGATGCAGTTGACCAGGGGGAGTGGAGAGTGTGACCGGAAACTTCCCGAATTATGGTCTTGGAACATTTATAATCCATGAAGGCTTTTTCATCAGAAGTGCTGGAGGATGCCATCTGTCAGCAGCTGGTGAAGAGCAAATCAGCAACTTGTGCAGAGGAAAGGGCTGCTTGGAGCTGCAATTAAAGTAAAACATGTAAGCGAAGAAAACCGAAGAAAAACATAGAGGTGTTTTGGGATTTTAAATAAAAGAAAACAAATGAATTGATGAAGGAGAAAGGGGGAATCTCAGAATGACAATAGTCTGCCGTAAAAAGTTGTCCAAAGGTCTCGGTGACAGATGTAGTCAAATAGAGCATTACGGATGACTGTCAGATGTTTTACAGCAATAACTGTCCCCATTCACAGAGGTGGGGCCCTAGCCTACAGAAGAAAAGGGGAACCTCCAATCATAGAAAAGCCCGGTATTCGTCAGATACACCAAACTAGAGCTTGTGGCACGTGTTAGAGATCATTTCATTTTAGAAACTGAGGCTGAGTAAGGCCTCAAAATTGCCCTTGTGATTTTAGGACAAATGACTTCTCTCTCGTGGATTTCTTAAGAAGAGACAGGTCAAGTGTGGTAGTAATTATTTCACTCCCGGGCAGTTGTAACCACCTTGAGCACTCAAAGTACCTGGCACACAGTAGATCTTTAAATGAACAGGTTTCAAATGACTGGATTAATTAATTAGCTAGTTAATTAAAACCATAAATAGAAATGCTCAAATTTGCTCCCATTAAAAAAGGCAAACTATCAAAATCAATTACAGTAGTCCCAGACTTAAATGGTTTGACTAGCCAGTTTTTAACTTTATGATAGTGTTAAAGTACATTCAGTTAGGGGAAAAAAAAAAACAACTGTACTTGGAGTTTTGACTTTTGATCCTTTCTGGGGCTGGCCACCTTAGGGAGGACACTCTGGTTGTGCTGGGAGTGGCATCAAGCTGCAGGCCGCAGTGAGCCCCACAATCACAAGGGGAGCAACCAACCCTCTATGCTGTGCTCAGTTAGGATTTGGGTGGGTTAGATGACTGAGATACACTATAACTTAGACAATGTTCAACTTTTGGTGGGTTTATTGTGAGGCTTTAAGTTGAGAAGCATCTGTTAAAAAAGGAAAAAACTAAGAAAGAGCATGATTTTTAAAAAAATCAATGATTTACACAAAGGAATCTTTATTGTGAAATAGAAAAGATTAGAGTAAGTAATCTTGGAAAGATTGGAACAAACGAGGCATAAAATACTGTTGATTTTTTTTTTCCCCAACATTGCATATAGATTGAGATGCTCACTTGAAATTTCATAAATTTCTTTCAGGAAAAAAAACAAAAAATAATTCATGACTTTGGGAAAATAAATGATGACTCTCAAAAATGCTTAAAAACACCAATTCTATCAAATATATCATACTATAACACAACAGCAGTACAAAAAAAAAAAAAAGACAAGATGAGAAAGCTAACAAATAAAGCAGGTCAGTGGAACAGGAGAGAAGCCCATAAAATTAAATAGGAAAATGTAATATGTAGTAAAGCATCATAGCAATAAGGAAATGAAGAATTACTTAATAAATGCCAAGAGCGAGGAAAATTGCTCTATTCCTTCCTTCCTATGTGCCCAAAATAATTTCCATATGAGAAAAGGATTAGGCTGAAAAAAAAATTAAATCAATGAAAATTGGTCCAAAATACAATAGAATCTGAGACATTGGGAGAGTAACTTTCTAAATATTGAAGCAACTAAAGAAATTATGAAGAATATATTAAAATACTCTTCAAAATGCCTCTACAATGGAAATATGAAAAATAAAAACAAATTAAAGCAGCCTGTTAGAAAATATGTTTATATAAAAAATGATGAACTATTGTACTCTATGGTTTGTCAATATCCTGATCAACTTTTGTAAGGATAATATTAAGATTCTAATAAATAAGTGAGCCAAAGAGTTTCCCAGACAACTTAAGTATGCGGGGGGGGGGGGGGATATATATATAAAATTTGTTTTTAAAATGTTTAAATTAGTAACAAAAATGCAAGTGAAAAGTACCATTTATTTCTATTAAGTAAAAATTAAACCACTCTAATAACAGGTGATCAGGAGACTTAAAGCAAAATAATTGCTGCAATTAGCAGAAGTTAGTCTACCCTCTTGCAAAACAATTTGGTAATACCAGGGAGGACCTGTGAAATGTACATTCTCTCTGACACAGTACTGGCACTCCTGGGAATCAATGTGCAGAAAATAATTAGAAAGTAAAATAGGATTTGTGAAGCAACATGTTTACTAAAATATCATTTGTAATAGCAAAAGAAAGAAGGAAAACAGTCAAAGAACAAGGGAACTCAGCAACAGCCATTAGAAATTATAATTATAAATATCATGCAACCATAAAGAAAAGTTTTACTTGATAGCATTAAGTAAAATAGAGCACATCACACAATTGTTTAATAGCTGTGGTACTATAGTATAAAATGTGAGTAATAGCCCGAAAGAAAGTATGAAGAAATTAGGAGTGTATCATGCTGAAATTATGGGTCATTTTCCTTGTTAAAGTGTTCCATGATTTTGCTAGGAAAGCCATTTTTGATGTGTGTGTGTGTGTGTGTGTGTGTGTGTGTAGGTGGTGGTTGGCAATTATATGGCCCTGGACAGGTTACTGGGGATCACTCGGCTTCTATGCCCATTTATAATGAGATAATCATAGGGTGCTCTACGGGGAGCTGCCCACAGGCGAGTGAGGTCCTGTGTGCAGGGAACTTGGATCTGATCCTGGCACCGAGCAGAAGTTCATCCAGGTCATGACGGTGACTGCGGCTTTGGAAGTGGTGATGATCTGATCATGGTTGCCAGATCCTTGCTTACCCATTTTTATTGTTCACGTTGTTCAACTTTCCATTCTTGACAATAAAAAGTCCACCACCATTTTGCCTGACCCACCTACACATGATATCATTCTCACCTGAGATGAACAATCTGAGGTTATTGTGTTCAGTTTTACAAACTTTCGGTCTTTGAACAAACACTGAGAAATGGCCACACTCAGACATTCTGTCACCTGCTATGGGCACATTTACATTTTAGGGGAGAGAGATAGACCCCAGACAAGAGAAAGACACAAGAAAACCAAGGGCCACCAGGCAGGCCGAGATGCCACTGCTCTGCACTGTTAGGTTGTGTTGGTTGTTGGTGGAAGGTGTGTCCACTGTGATTTTTTGGTGCCTGCATCATACCTGTGAACTATTTGACATCTTATTTGTGGTTAAGTGTTTTAAATATTATACAGGAAAATGTGTCATGGCCACTCTTTTGCTTGGTCATTATTTTTAACAATAAAAACTGTAAGTCCTCCTCACCAACCCAAACTCCTACCACTTTTCAAAGCTTTTGACCTTCACCTTCTGCAAGATGCCCCCTCCCAGGATTCTGTCCTGTGCATTTCCCCTTTCTCAGGACATTATTTTCGGTTCTACTCATATTCCTCTGAATGGATGGGTAGATCCTCCTGGGAAGAAAGAATGACGTTGTTTATTGATCGGTGATTGGCTTTTGAAGAGCTGCTTTTGCTCTTCAAAATTTCTTGTGATTTCTATCCTGGTGCTGAATGTGAGACATGCACCCTATAAGTTTGCATTTGAATCAATGGGTTGTCTTTCAGTAAGAAAAGACCATAACTCGTCATAATTGTCATAATCCCGGTTTGCTACCAGAGAAGGTAGCAAAATTGACCCATGGATAACTCATGAAGGAAATTTTTAGGAAATGATCCCCCTGGGGCCGGCTGCCAATCAGACACCAGTTCTGGGGGCAGATTGGTACCTCAATTCCCCCACTGGCCAGGAACAGAAACTGGTACAGAGACAGCACACCAGGTGATTTTCTAACAACAAAGCCATTTAAAACGAATGTCCAAGCCATAGCTACATTCTTGGTGCTGTCTTACCCAACTGAAGTGTCTTCTTTCTGCAATGGCGTCTCATTGCCAATGCCCATGCATCCTGCTCTGGGGAGGGAACAGGACTCCAGGATGAGAGCTGGGCTCAGCGTGGGTGGAGAGAACAACTCAGAGGCCAGGCTCTGCCCTCACCTTGAAAGTGTCCTGTTATGAAGAAATCAGTCAGCTTTCTGCTGGCAGTGCCCCAGCTCGTATTAACCACCCAGATTAATGTCAGCTCATACCCCAGGAATTATTCATGAGGCCCCTCAGTACAATGTAATTGCAGATTTTGGCATCCACAGTGAAGTCTCATTGTTTTATAGATTAGCTTCTCTTCCTGTACGACGGAAGAGACAATGATCTGAAACAACTTAGTCCAGAGGGAAAAGGAGTTCGTGTGTTTCACATGAAAAAGCATCTGTGGAGGGAAGATCCTGGGTCTCACTTACACTGCACCTTGGGAGAGGGGCCCTGCGGCCGCATGGAGCGGGAGGTGGCTCCAGACCCATGAATGCTGACTTTCATTTGGAAATGTCCCAAGTGAATAGAATGCCTCTTTATCTACGTTTAAGAATTAGTCCTACCAAACGGTAGCTCTGCTAATCTCTACCACAACATCACCAAATGTGATTTATGCATGTGGATGAAGAAACCTAGCTGTTCCCAGCAAAGGAAACTACGACAAATCATTAAGGAGAATTCAGTGTCATCCATGTGTTAATACACCTCGAAGGAGATTTAATGTTTCACTGCAAATGTCAAGTTACCTTAGTCATCAGCCATACTCGTGAGATTTTAGACTCCAACATTGTTCACACTGTGACTTTTAAAGGGGAAGAAAGGCGGCTTATTTCGTATTTAAATGGAGTTTGCTTATTTTATTACATTTATCACAAAGATAATGGTTTTAAGACATTTTCCAGGGGTCCATCTGGTACATGGATAGTTGGTTTTCTATGGGATAAATGTATATGGGCGTTGGTGAATGCATATCAAAGGGTACAGGTAGAAATGTGTTTATACAAAACATATACACAATATATATGTATACAGAATACCATGTACAAAAATTATTTTCTTCTGATTCTTCTATTTTCTGAAAGTCTCTGATTCTGAGGAAATTTAACTGAACACTTACCAAACTTAGCATTTTTCTCCATCTTAAATTATATTAAATGAGAGCCGTTCATTGATCTATATATCCTAGATTCTCAGTCAGTGGGAACAGGTTGGCAGGTTTGCCTAGCTAGAAGATTTTTCAGTTTTGTGAATGTTTCTGGAAGAAAAAGTCTGTGAGATACATTTCCTTTGAATTTAAATCAACTTTCTCCCTCTTGTCTCTGCCACCCCAATTATCAGGTCAACCATTTTTTTTTTTCACACAGCTGTTGTCTGAGGTTATCTCCGTGTATGTATGTAAATATGTGTGGATACGTGCCGAGTATTGGGAAATCACCTGGATCATTAATCCCGTGGTCTAGATACTTGAGCAATACCATTCTCTCAGGTACCTCGTTTTTATTTGACTGAATGTGTTCATAGCTTTGACCTAAAAGTGATTAGTTATTGAGAAAGGATATTAAAGGAGTAAGGAAAATCAGCAAGAGCAGAATGTAGGTTTCTAAAAATAGGGGTTTCACACACACACTGGTGAGAACGAGGCCACCATCATCGACTGTTCTGTGACCCAAGAATGTTAACCTCAAGTTGTCTCCCTCCTGTGGAAATTCATTAAAGAAAAACACAGCTCAATAGACCCACAGAGTCTAAAAATAATTCAACGTGAAGCTTCCTCCAGATATGGTTTATTTTGGCCTGATGAACCCTAGGCAATTATTTCTCTCCTATCACTTCAGGTATTCGGAAAATTGGATAAATGAGAGAATTCATTATATGTAGTGTACACTGTGTACGTCTATATCTTATATCTGCAGATGCTCCACTTCTTAGCAGAGAAAAAATATCTTCTGGAAGATCCGCCATCTCCCCAGTCACTCTTCAGCAACCCTGAAGAGTGTTTGAGTTAGCGCCTGCACGCGCCTACCAACCCACTTTAACTCTGAGGACCCTTCAAGAACATTCCTCGCCACAGTGGCATGGAGCTTTACTGAGCACCGAAAATGAAATTCTATTTCATATAAATGAGACCTTGGGCATGAGGGTTGTCATGTTTTGCTTAGGTGAATTACTGAATAGATATTGAAAATCCATGTTGTTTTTTGGGGGGCAAACGTGTCCTTTCAAATTGTTGGTTTTCCTAAATACAAAGTCTCCCCTATCCTGGGTAATGGGGACTTTATAGCCTTTTAGAGAAGTATGACATTTTTCCAGCACAATGATCTCACCATATGGAGGAATCTCTTGTGAACTAGAAGAGTGGGATCCCCGGGTGAGATTTTGTATTCTACGGCTCTGGCTGTGATCCTCCAAATCCAGTCGTCATTTTGAATGATGCATTTACTCTCTCTATTCCTGAACAGTCTACAAGCCATACTGTAGGGACTGTGTCTGTCTTGTTTATCTCTGTATATTCTCTACTTAGCCTAGGATCTGTAGGTACCCGGTAGGAAACACCCATTAAATATGTGTTGAATAGGGTGAATGAATGGATGATCTACTGCTTAATGTGTGACTAATACATAAAATACTTTCAACTCTTACCCTTTATAAAGTCTGCAAAAAGCTCAAGAATTGCTGCAGAGCTAGCCTTTTCTCAAGAATTGCAATATAAAGAGGATGGTGGATGGCATGCTTCAAAATTTTCCTGGCAGAGAAGATAAAGAAGCTATTTCTCCAAGTAGTGTTCCTCTGAAAGTTCTATTTCTTTTCCCGGATATGTGTCCATTCTCAGTTTTGAAGATGTAGCATGCATCCATTTTGAGTAAATGTTAAAAACCCTTAAAACAAAGATCTGGAAAATCTGTAGCCCTTTCTATTCCAGCATGAGTATTTAACTGAGAGTCTTATATTGGTCTTCATGTGATATTGTCCAACACTTGTCTAGAGCCTTCCCTGGGACAAGCACTAATCTGTGTATAGAAGTGAGTTAACTCCTTACAGCCTTAGGAGGCAAAGAGTGTTGTAACTTCTTATTACAGAGGGTAAAACACAACCCTGGGGAGGCTGTTTAACTTGTGCAAGGTCACTCAGTTAATAAGTGGTAGGGGAGGATTTTAACTCAGGAAGCCAGTTTTATAATCTTATGAAATATGAATATCTCATGACATTTCTCTTCTTATGAGAATATTGAGAGAATGGTCCTGTTTGGGTTTTATTTTCCCCTTGTTACCAGGATCTTGGTACCAAAGCAGAGTCCCATAGTGCTGGAGGGTCAGAGAAAGATGCCAGAATTCTTTACAGTTTTTATTCTAAAAACCAATCTCCATGTTTCAAAAAAATGTAGTTATGCGTGAAGATGAAAGAAGCAGAATAAGTTGGTGGATCACTACATGTAGATGGAGAAAAGTGCATTTTTAAGAAGTGCTGGCTGGAAAAAAAAATCATTTTCTTAAAGCCCCCAAATTCTTGCTGGGTCTTGGGGAAAGCCCAGCGGTGTGGAGGAAGGCTGGTCTCTGGGCTGCGGTGAGCAGCCATTGTTCTGTCCAGCAGAGGGCGGCCGAGGTAACGAAAATCTTGAGCTCTCCACTAGTGCTGCCAGGGGCTCTTGGGCAGCTCCGGGGACTTCAAAGCCACAGGCTGAGGATGCTGTGTAAGATGGTTGTTGCCAGGCCATTAGTACAAGAATAAAAATTCCTATTGGTCCCGGAAGAAAAACAGAGGATGAAAAGCCCTTAATAGAAGGACTTGGCACGTCTCTGGCATAGTTTGGACATGGTGTGTGTGAGAAAATTCGGTGCTTGTGTGTTAAATTTGGAATCAAAACAGAGTTTACTCCAAGGACACTTTGGCAGGGACCCCGATTCCATTTTCATTAAGGAAAATGAGAGCGAAGCGGGGTGGGGGCCGTGCAGGACGGAAAGGGGAGCCTGTCGTGAAATCAGTTTAGATGCAAAGGGACCAGAGGAAACTGAATCTTTTTTCTAATAAACTAGAATTGCGCTAGATAAAAAAGCAAAATTTTTTTGGTTTTATTTTATCACTGTTTTTATAACCCAGGTGGTAAGATCAACCAGGGGAACCAGTGCTGCCTCCTTCTCTGCCCTTTGTACCTTTGCCTTTGTCACTCCCCTGGTGTCCTTGCCTCATGACACTCTCTTGAAGACTAATGAGAGGCCGGGCCACTGAATTCTGCATCTCATATTTTCAGGGAAATCATTCTACAACACCATTAATTCTGTGCTGGGCTAGGCTGTGTTATCACTGGGAACTCTTTTGAACTCAAAGTTATTTTGAAAACAGGGGGCGTGTGTCCCATAGTAAGAGACAAAACTAGAAATTCAGAATATTCTGGTGAGCTCTCAAGGTTGATCTGTGAAAGCCGTGATAACTCCATACCGATATGGACTGGCTGCTACTCAGCCCTGGGTCTCCTTCCTATTCTTCTAGAGTGTTCCTTGGAGTGTCTTGGATAGGATGCCTTCAGAACAGAGCCATGATAGACCAGTCTATTTTGTGGCCTTTCCCATTGCTATATTTTGGATCTGCAGTTGAGCAATGGGACTTGGGCAAAAGGTTGAAGCTTTCTCATTTTGAGAAAAACATGGTGATGATGATAATAATAATAATAATAATAATATATAAATAAAATATGCTCTTGGATGGAAATCTGTGGACTTAATTTCAGAGCAATACTAGTTTCCATAGCTGGGTTATCAGCACTGCACATTTATATGCAATTACCCAAACTTTTCTCAGCACCTGTGGGTAAAGTGCCTGCTCTTACCAAACACACAGAACCAGGATCTGACAATCGGGGCTCTCCTGCAGTCCCTGATGTCCTGGTTTATGTTTTCCTCACCAGGGCAGGCAAACTCCTTGTCTGAAGTTGTCCTGTTTAGCCCACAACACGGATGGACACGGCCAGGAGCTGATCTGTCCTTCAAAGGGTTCGATTCTTTTCTGTGCAGAAAAATAGAAGCAGCAGCCAGAAACTTCAATCGGTGCTTTCAGATTCCAAAACTATGACACTGTCACACTGGTGTCATTAAAGCTAACTAACCATATTAAACGAATATTAAAATATGGACTCCTTTGCATAACATAATGAGCAAAACCGCTTTTAAGTTTCTCCCTGTGCTTTGAGGTGAGGTGGCATTTACATTCCCAAACTTTGAAGTCAGAACAAAATGTACAGGTAGAGGGTACTAGATCAAATAATAATCAACTTCAAAAAGCATTTTGGCTGTTGGATGTCCCAGGGCTAATTTCCTCTAGACATTTTAAATGTAAATGTCTAAACTCATTTAAAAATTGTAAATTGGTCTAGGTTCAATCAAAAAACATCCTGACGCAGAACAGGGAGACTAGGCTAATTGTCATTTGTTTGTCAAATGAATTCCATTTGGAAAGCAATGAAACCTCCAAGCTAATTCTTTTAAGGTGAGCTGGTAGTTGTATTATCAGTTAAATGCAGTAAAATGTATAATCATACGATGATAATGAAAACTGAACCTGTGTTAGCGCCGGGGCTCTGCCTGCCACAGGGCATGGAGTGATGGAACTTAAGTACTGTAATGTTGCCTTGGCCACAATGGCACCAAGTCTGGTCTTTAGCCTTACAGACACTTTCTTTGCATTTTAAAAAACTTTATCAAAGCACCGTGGCAATATAGAAAATGTCAAAGTGAAATGCACTGTAGGCAAATTGAGATTTCATTAAGTTTAAATTTATTGCTTTTGACTGATGTATTACCATGCTTGTTAAGAACCAGTAATTTGGAATATCTGTCTGCTTGGTAAAATGGCTTTGTCTCCTTGCACATTACTTTCTATAGCTTTTGAAAGACCACAATAATACAGAGCAAGTGTGGGCTGTGTTTTAGTAGTGTTTTGAAAATTGTAAGGCATTTGGACTTGTACTCTGATAAACTTCTGTACGCTTCCTAAAGTCTTGTCAAAGTTCTCAGAGGTTAATTGTGAAACTCATATTTATGGGACTTTTGCAAATCTTGCCAAAAGTATGGTGTCTGTAAACATCTCTTCTATGGTCGTTTCTTCTCTGTGCCCACGAAGTAGGATAGATGAGGGACTAAAGACAAGTAACAATGATGGATACACCAGGTCCAGTCGACAGAGAAGCCGACTGTGTGTGTACTCGATAGAGAAGGAGCCCTACAGTGGTTTAGGGAAGAGGGTACAGGTTGACTTAGTGATTTCACAAACAAGGAAAAGGAGGCTCAATGGTCACACAGCTCTGCAGAAGCAGAGGGTGAGAACCCAGGATTCCCTGTGGCCATTCAGGTCTCAGCTTCAATGTTACCTCCTCAGAGAGACCTTTCCTCCCCATTAATGTGACTGGTCTCCAACAAAGTGGTTGGCAAACATTTAATGTAAAAGGACACACATTGGCAAAGAGGCAATGTGGATATAGTGTGTAGAAATAACAGCAGAAGAAACAAACGTATGCCATTTCCTTGATGGAATTCAAAATAGAACAATTGAGGATGTGTGTGTGTGTGTGTGTGTGTAATTTTTTAATGCAGGTCTAGCAATGAGAAGAAAGGAATTCTTTGGGAACATAACATCCCACGGGATGGGAGTTCAAATGCAAAAACCATTCTTAGCTCATGGGCCATATAAAAACAGGCAGCGGGCTGGATTTGGTGTAGGCCATGGTTGCAGACCTCTGCCCTGCACGTTATGACCCTTGATTTTCATTTTTTTTGTTTGTTTATTTGTTTCCCCCTCCCCCCTTGGATCAGTACTCTCTGGAGTAGACCTTCTGATTGTCCACTGTTTATATCTTCCCACACTTGAACAGGAAGTTCTGTGAGAACAGAGGCCTTGACTCTCTGTATCTCCAGCTCCTGGAACAGTGGGTACCAGAGTGTGTTCCTGGTGCATGGTGGTCACTTGATTGCTGTTCCATGAATCTAGAGTGAACCCAGATGCAGACTGATGGATACAATGACATGTGGCCTCTAAGGGGAGAGGGAATGCTATAGTCCCTTTAACACTTCTTACATTCTGCAGTGGAGTTACTGAAATATCTAGCTTAAACTTCAGGCTGAAGTTCTGTCAATATTTTAGTAAATCCCTTTTGGGTTTTACCATTACAAGGAAATTATAATTAGCAGAACATGGATATTTTTTCCTCCCATTTTTTTGATTCAGTGTAGTTGTAATAATGGGATTTATTGTTATCTATTTGTGCATGCACACAATATAACAATATAATTTCACCAATACCATTCACCAATTTTTCCCCTTTATCTCTCCTCCTCCCTCCTCCTGTTCCCTTTCCCCTACTCTATTATTTTACTGAGATCTTCTCTTCCCTTTCTTTTCCTTTTTCTTTAGATTTTACATATAAGAAAAAAATATGACCCTTGATTTTCTGAATTTGTCTTATTTCACTTAATGTAATCTTCTCAAGTTCCATGCATTTTTCTGCAAATGACATGATTTCATTCTTCATTAGGCTAAATGAAACTCCATTGTGTATATATACCACATGTTTAAAATTCATTCATCTATTGACAGACACATAGTCTGGTTCCTTAGATTGGCTATCATGAGCGGTTGCTGGAACACGGGTATGTATGTATTGCTGTAATATGCTGACTTTAATTCTTTAGGATAAATACCAAAGGGTGGTGTATCTGGTCATATGGTGGTTCCATTCCTAGTCTTTCCTTAGTGGTTGTACTAATTCACAATCCCACCAACAGTGTATGGGTCAGAACTCAGCGTATTCTAAGGCCTTACTATTCCGTAATACTTGGCTATTTATAAATATCCCTATCCCTTGGTCATGATCATGAATGTGTTGAACTCAGTCCAGCTGCCCAGCCACCTCTCTGCCTCTCTGTCCAGGCTTCCTGCAGGGGAAAGCATTACCCAGGCAGCTGTGCACGTGGGTCAGGTCAACGCCCTTTTACAGGCTTCTTCAGAGGACTCCAGCCTTCACTAGACCCCCTTCTCTCACTACCGTGCACTCTCAGAGCTTGCACGACTCTTTTTTATAGTAGTATTCTCATTAATCTGTGGGTCTCAGTCTTATCTGCCCATGTAGACTCGAGTAAGCCCCAGAGGGTAGCGATCCCTCTCATGCTTCATTGATAGGCTACACAGTGCTGTGTATTTCTTATTTTTTTTTTTGTATTATACTTAGAGGCACAAGATGCAAATCATAAAAATCCCATGTCAAGACTTTTGTTTTTAGACCACACACACACACACACACACACAAACACACACACACACAAAGATTTTTTCAAGGTATTCATAACCAGCACCATTTCTTATATCATCTAATTATAATGAGCATGAATGCATATAATCAGAACTGAGACCCTGAGTTCCTTTAAAAGTGCATTTTGTGCATAAGATTTTCAGTATAAAAGCATTTATGATATGGTTCACACCTAGGTTTTTGGTAAGATTTAGTTATTGATTCCAGTTAATCAAGGAATTCAAGAAATCGGTAGAGTTGTTTTCTGAGTATCTAGTTAGATGAAGTTTGCCTAGACTGTCCTTGGTAGAAATGAGAACCTTTTGGAAATATGAGTCAAAAAATATTGAAACAGTGTGTGTGTGTGTGTGTGTGTGTGTGTGTAGTGGGTACATAAAATCTCCTCCATGAATATGTTTATATTTCACCTGAGCAGGCTATTCTTAGATTGTTGGAATGAAGAAATCTCTCTGCTTTACTTGCCTAATCAAAAGATTTAGTAGAGGAAAAGGGCCAGACCCCCAGAGAAGTCACTGGTCATTTTCAGGCTGATTAATATTGGAGACAATAGCAAAAAGACAATGCTCCTTTGACATTCTAATTCAGGACTGGCCCTTTAGGGCAGTGGTTCCTAACTGAGGGAGGGGAGGTCAATGTGGTCCCTGGGAGACATGTTTTTCATTATTTCAACTTGGGGAGAAGGCCTTACTGACATCTCGTGGATAGAGGCTGGGGAGGCAGCTAAGCCTTCTTCAATGCACAGAGGATTATCTAGCTCCAGATGCCAATAGAACAACTGTGAGAAACTGTTTTTGAGGTGAGCGTTCTTCATGTGGCAGCCTCCTGGGTGCAGAGAGGAGCCAGGGCTTCTTGCCTTGACCTTGGAGCATATATAAAGGGGACCAAATAATGCCAGCTATGATGTGACCAGTGGTCTCTGAAACTCAGAGTGTCAGGTTTTTGTTTTTAATATTTTTTTTAGTTGTAGATAGACACTATACCTTCATATTATTTATTTATTTTTATGTGGTGCTGAGGATCGAACCCAGTGCTTCCCATGTGCTAGGCAAGCACTGTACCACTGAGCTACAGCACCAGAGTGTCAGTTTTTAAAGCATATGGAGTAAATGAATTTTGAGGAAAAAAAATGTTCAAAATGCTACTGCCCATGTGACCATCTCCAGGATCCGGTGCTTCTCGCTGTAGTATCAATTGACTAAGCCCTAACTTACTATATCACTTACTTTCTAGAATTCTTTTTTTCTGGTGCTTTCAATAATTTTGTGTGTGTGTCTGATGAGGAAAGCACCACAATAAATCAAATATATAATTAGAATGATATATTTTGAAAAAGTTTGGGTCATATCTACAGCCACAGTCTTCTTTCCTGTACCTTCTATGACCACAGTGAGAAAATTACATAATGACTGACACAGCAGTGTGAGATGCTGTCACAGTAATGGAAGATGGTTTGGGGACCTGTGTTACTTTGTAAGACAGGGAGTGAAAAGGAATCAGCGAGGGTCAATGCAAGGAGCATCTGAAAACTTTTCTAATCAGGAAATTGAGTCAAGTCTCGGTGTCTGATTAATCAATGTTTTACAGAATGTTGTGATACTATGTGTTGAGGAGTTGCATCTTTATAGAAAACCCTGTGGTTTTTCTGAGTGGCCTACAGTTCTCTATAGTCATTAGAATTTTACTGGATTGAATTGTTCAAAATGAGGAAGTTTCCAGTGATTCTAAGTGCATTAAATAGGGGCTTTATATTTATAATCCTCACAACAATATATTGGGGCTTGTATTATCAGCCCTCTTGAGTAGATCTGAGGATGAAGGTTTAGAGCTGTTAAATCATCTGTCAACGTGATATAGCCTCAAAGGACAGCTACTCATGAACCCAGATCCATATAACTTAGTAACTACATGAATATATTGAAATGCTTAAATGCTCCTTGTGGTCAAAGAAGTAAAAGGTCTATGATTCCATATTGAAGTGGAACAAAATAAAATAGATCTATTACATATTGGTTTAATTTGATCAACAAGACCAATCTATATTTCTGAAGGCTCAAAGGGGATTCTTATGGTCAGAACCATTTGAGTTTACACCAATCTTGTCAAGTTAACTGGAGTACCAATCAGCCCAGCAACCTTCATGGTACTCTTGAGCTGTGGTTCTCAAAATGTGCTCCCCAGACTAGCAACAACAATATCACCTAGGAACTTGCTCAAGATGCACCTACTGAATCTAGTAGATCAGAATCCCTGAGGGTGGAGCCCACACTCTGTTTGAACAGGGCCCTCCATTATTCTACCATAAAAGCACGCTGGAGAATCTCTGCTCTGGATGTGACCTGTGCTGCCCACTGGTGCCCAGGTTGTTCACAACCTTCACACATCTCCAGGACTTTAGCTGACTTTTAGAAATTCTATGTTCTACTTTTATTGGCAAGAAATAGTTGACAATAATAAGCTGAAGTCTCAGACTTGTTTAAAGGCCAACTTCTCCAGGTGTATCCTAATAAATTCAATATGTGGCCAGCTCGGTCGCATGCATTTTATATAACTATAGGATTATGGGATGCTAACCAGTAAATTCAGCATTACTTGGCAGGGCTGTGAATTCCTGGAATTAGGTCAATTTTATTCAAAATAGTTTTGTAATTTGATGTAGTTTAGTTTAATAAGTTAAAAAATTTGGTAATCCCTACTTGATATAGATGAAAACTTTTAGTAATAGGGAATGATTAGACCTTCTTGAACTGTTCTGAGTAAATGGGGGATGGTTATTTACTTCTTCTTTACCCCAGAGCTAGCCAAAATTTTAATAGAAAACAATATACCTTCTTTAGATGGTCATTTTACAATAGAAGTACTTGGCTGATTCTTGGAGAATTCCTGCATCAGACAATTTCTGAATTCAAGGAACTGTAGGACCATCAGTGGCTCATAAAACCAAACATTAGAGGATCTGTGTTTGAGGAGTGTCCTCATTTCTAACCTTCTCTTCCATTCTATGACATCTTTTGGCAACTATTCCAGATTGGGATGTCAGTGAAATACAACTAGTATTCTACTCAGCAGGTTGCTATCACGCCCCCTTCAGGGATGTGACACTCTTGCTTTAAAAGCATTTGCTAAAGATCATACTTATTAGCTTAGTTCTGTGGGACCAGAAGGTACAGTATGCAAAATCCTGATGTCAATACACTGATTTATGGAAACGTGTGTTTCCAGGCAAAAGTCAGTCAAGGTGTGGAGGGCAGTGGTGGTATCCTGCTCTGTGATCCACCGGCCATCCCGCCCACTGGACCCCCAGAGAGGATCTTACTTCAGGCTTCGATATTGGTTTTAAAAATATGTTTTTAAAAGAGAAATACTGTTGTTCCAAATGAGAACATGTTAAAACGGTGCATCGCAAAAATGAATTTCTGAGTTGCTATGAATGTTGCCTTGAGAGGGAGGCAGGACAAACACATCACCTTGAACAAGATTTAACTTTTTCACGTTATCGCTTAGCATGTTACTGAATAATGGATGGCTTTGGACCACGTTAATTTCAGCTCTGGAAACAGGGCCCTGCCACTCTGGAGAAAAAAAGATAGATGTTTCCAACCACTAGCAGTGATAAGTGGCCTTTTCCGAATAAATTTGAAAGAGGCGAGTGCTACCAAACCTCCCTCTCAGCATCATGACACCTTCCAAAGGGGAACTTGTACTGGAGAAAAGTTGGAAGCAGGTGTCACATAAGAAGAGGGTAAAAACCCCAGCCAACGGCCCCCACCCCTCACACGTCACCCCCCCCCCACCACTACCTGTTCAGACTTCAGGTGCTCCCCTGTCTGGAAGCAATGCAAGCAGAGGCTCATTTGGCTCAGGGTCCAAGTCCTTTAGACATGAAAGTCAGACAGCTGTGACAGCCCAGTGTGCAGGACAGTACCCGAGCGTCTGAGCAAAATGGCACCTATCAGGCAAAGATACCAGAGTCATTTGCATAGCTGTTCTGTGGTGCGAAATCACTCCTGGTGGAGGCAGACATTTGGCAGCAGATAAGCCCATGAAGAAAGCCTCTTTTTTGACTTCAGAGATTAATGTAGATGTGAGCCCATCACGGCTGCTTGAGGGAGCCCCTTCTCTATTTCAGATCAGGGGGACGGGGGATATCGGATTGCCTAATAATGGGGAGCTCTAGTCCTGCTGTCATCACTTATCAGGGACATTAGTTGAAAACCTGCAATTTCCAACTTAGCATTATTGAGCTTTGCAAAGATTGAATTACTGAACTTTTGTTGGTGAGTATCTCTCTGAAATTTCCTGAAAAGGATAGTTCCCCTTCTTTGTGTGAAAGTGAAGCCAAATCGCATACTTTATTGATATTTATAGACATACAAATGATAGTGCTAATGTACTTTAATGTCTGTCTGCTTGACGGAGAGCTGTGGCTGTGCTTTTGGGCTTTTGTTTTTCTTGAGATAATGTGGAGTACTGTGGTCTCTTTGTGAGCTTAATCGGAGTAGGTTGCTTTTTTTTTTCTCCCCCTCTTCTTTCCTTTTCTTGTTTTCCCCAAAGCCTTATTTAGAAGACATTTACACCAAGAGTTTTTTTGTTTTTTTTTTTAAAAGACTCTATGCTTGCCCCTGATATGGGTACAGTGTATACAGTGTTCTGGTACCAAAAAATACATCCCCATATCATTCTCCTTAATGCCTTAGATGGAAAATGTAGGAACATGGATGCTTCAACAAAGGAAAGTCGATTTTAACAGTCTACACTAGAAGATACCCCCACTGAGGGAGCGTCTCCAAGCCATGAAGATTTCATGTTTTCAGAGTAATTTTCCAGATATTCTGCCTGTCAATGCTCAGTAGGGCTTAGAGTTCTCAAGTCACCAGAGGCTTAACAACCATCCAGACATGCACCAAGAATAATAAATGTGGATCCACGGTGACTGGGCAGAATGAAGTGATGATTCACCTGCCGTCTCTTTAGAGCATTTGCACCTGACTTCTGCTCATCCTAGATGATATATGAGCCAATAGGGAAATGCAACCTGAGTATTCCAGCCCGCGTCGGCAATGATGTCTTGAATTCCTGTGAGGAAGTCATGAATATGCAAAGATAATGGTGAGCGGCCTGCACATATTGTCAAGATGATGGAGAAAGAGGTAAGGTTTGTCACAACAGAATCAAAAGTTCAAATCCAGTGCATGCCAAAATTCGCTTCTATTCTGGTCATTCAAACAAAGCTTAGTTTTCTTTTGGCAGTCATTGGTAAAACGAACTTCTGATCACTAGTGTGTCTATAATGGTCATAGTTAACATATCTCTGGGTCATATATTGATTTAACAAATGAACCACTAAAAAGTTCGTAAGAAATATAAACAGCAGGCAAAGAGGAGTTCATTGCTTTATATTTAAATTTTGTACTGTGAAAATGGCAAAACTCAAGCAATTTCATGTCGTTATCATAATCCATAAGCATTTAGCAACCTGTGGAATGGCATTTGCCACTTGAGTAACACAAAGAAACCTATCTTGATGAGCCATAAAACTCCTACTTCTTCCCGCCTTGTTTCTAGGGCCCTACTAGTAAGGCTCAGTTTCCATGTAAACCAAAATATATTTTTGGTGGTGAGTTGGTATAAATGGTTGACCTAAAAGCAGTATTTTTAATAGCCCCCTGGCATTAGAAACTTCTTAAACATCCCTTTCCACTCTCTTGGTTCTAAATTCCAAACTTGAACACAAAAGGAAACTTATATGGAACTCTCTTTTCCTGGACTGAATTAGAATTTAGAGTGGGCTGAGACTTCCACTATTCTCTACATTTGAGCCCATCCAGGTGTGGGAATGTAGCAACTGCTCTCCAGAGGGGCTCTGGCTTCAAATGGAACTTTAAGCATTTCCTTTCTTATTTAAGTATCAGGAAACCATCTACATAGGCCTTTTCTCTAGCCATTTAAGCCTCCTATGAATTAAGAGCAAGAGAGGGACTGAATCTTTCTCTTCAAACAAGATGCACCGTTGTCCACTGCAGGATAAAGCCTGGAGTTAGATTTGACTGGAATGCTCAATGCTCCCAGAGCACAAAGGAATGCCCAGGACAGATGGGCGCGGGGTACTGGAATGGAGCATAGGGTTCCACGTTCCTTCTCAGAGCCGTGACTCCAGAGAGTCGAAGAAAGGAAAGACTCAGAGTGAGAGGTCACCCGATAAGAACAAAGAAGTCACTTCCAGCGCTGTCTCCCATTGTGCCGTTACACTTAGTGGTGTGAATAATGTTGTTTTGTTTGCAGAAAGACAGTCATGGGCAAAAAGAAAAGCACGGTGAGTGATAAGCCGGGCTCAGGAAATTTGAGAATGACACATTTGTGATAATGTATGTTAATTTAGTTGGATAGATGTGAATATTTTCATAAAGAACAAAGAGAAAGATGGAATATAGCTTAGAGTCACACGTTTAGGCTTTCATATAGGCATTACCCACGTTCAAAATGTGCAAATCTCTTGGAAACAGTTTTTTTTTAAAAAAAAAAAAAACATTTTGTTGTGGTGGCTTATTTATTTAAAATTACCATATTTTCCTTGCTTTGGAGATAAAAACTCTAGTGGAGCCAGACTTCAAATAGATGATGTTCTGAGCACATCAAAACAAAGAAAGTGTCTCTGAAACCAAATGAAAGCATGTTTTGAATGACTCCCGGTCCATTCACTCTCCTTTCAGCTCAGCGGCTCTGGCTCAGATAAAGTCTCAGACACCTCGCAGCCTATTGAAAAGTATCAGATTCAACTGAAGGTGAAGAAAATGGGCTATCTGCAATATTCATGAGTTGGGAACTTCCCAAGTTGGACCATTGTCTGAATGACTCTACAACTGCTTGGGGTTTGCATTACATAACAGATATTCACGGGCACCCAGCGCTCCTATCAAGCCAACCCTTGTAAGGGAGTCCGAGGGCCCCCACCGCCCCACCCCAGCCCCATTCTTTCCTAATCCAGGTCCCAAGAAAAATACTGCCCAGCCTTTGAAGTGAGCAATTCTACTCCTTAGTTCACCAGACTGAACTGAAGGACTTGATAACACTTCTTCAAGTTCATGTTTTGTTTTCATAGCATGTGGGGTAGTTTTGTTTTTTTTCCCTCTAACTAGAACAAAGCACAATTTTCTGAAATAAAGAGACAGATTCATTTATTGGAGCAGGGTGACACCTAAGCAGAGAGCATAAGTAGTCCTAATAATCCTGCTTCTGTTCTGACAACAAGAATAGAATTTCCAAGACCCTGCTATTGAATAAGGAGTTGCAAAATGAAGTAATAGAAACTTTTAATATTTCCTCCTCAATGTAGTTGTCATCTGCTAAATAGCCGACCTGTAACTAAGGTCAATCATAAGTACCCAGAATCCTACACCCCCAGAGTATGGGGTGGTGGGAAGAGTCCTGGATTTCAGTTCCAGCTCTGCTTCTAAGCTCTGACCTTGGACAGGAACCAGATTTTTTTGATTTATTTTTTTTTTGCCAGTTTTTCCTTCTGAATAACAAGACTACTGAATCTCATCTCTAAAGCCACACCATTTCCCTTCCTCTATTCTCCTCTACCCCAAACAGGAATGAATGATAAATAAGTAGGAGGTGGAAGACTTCCCCTGAGTATGGTGGAGAAAATGAGACCTTTGGAAAACTAACAACACAGGTTAGTATCTATAGAGTGCTGAATTATGTCTCCCCCGATCCGCATCTAAATACTGGTACCCATGAATGTGACCTTATTTAGAAAAAGTGCCTTTGCAGACAAATACTCAAGGATCTCAAGATGAATTATCTGGGTGGGCTCTAACCAATGACAAGTGTCCTTATAGGAGACAGAAAAGGACAAGACATAGAGATGGAGGGGAAAGCAAAATTAAGACAGAAGCAGAGATTGGAGCGATGTGGCCCCAAACCAAGGAATACTTGGAGCTACCCAAAGCTGAAAGACAGAAGGAAGAATTCTCCCTTGAACCTCGGACAGGGTGCATCCTGCCAATACCTTGATTCCAGACTTCTGGACTCCAGAACTATGAGGGAATACATGTCTGTCATTTTAAGCCACCCAGTTTGTGGCAATTGGTTATGGTGCCTTAGGAACCAATCCATTGCTAGTGTGGCTGCTTTATCACTCCCCCCGAGGGGCCATAGGCACAGGCTGACTGCAGATTGCATGGGACTATGCCAGGCACCGTGCCACCTCTTTTCTCCTTGGATGCCAGTTTCAACTCAGGAAAGACCAAGCATAAGACATGGTGGAAAGCTGCAGTAATGTCGGGCACGCGAGAGCCCCTGTTCCAGGGCAGGATGTCGCCTCTCCCTGGCTTTGCCATGTTTTTCACTTCCCCTGTGGCATCAAGGAAAGTCTTGACTTCATGCACACAGACCTCCCACTGCAGGAGTGACTGCTGCCCTGGTAAAACTGCAGTCAGGTTTTGGCAGGTGAAGTGTCCTGGTCAGGGGTTATTCTGCATCAGTGGAAGACAGAGAACAGGATGAAGGGGTGTCCTTACCTGAATCATCTTGGCCACCTGCAGAGAGCTTCTGAGCACCTGGTTGGGTGGGAAAGAAAAAACAAAAATGGCCTGAGGGCAGCTAATGCCATAGGCCAGACTACAAAGGAAGAATTCCAACTGGGGACCAGATCTTGGGAGAGGATGTCAGGTGCTTCTGTGCCATCTGCAATGACTTGCAGCATCTTATTAGAAGCAGGAACACTAAGAGATGACCTGGATGGAGGTGTGCTCTCTGTAGCTGTCACCCCAGGTCTGCATCACTGACACACTCCTTCCCTAAGCGACCAGTCCAGGAGGAAGGTGAGACGCCTCAACACAGCTTTCGAGGAACTTCGTGATCCATTAGGTTTCTCTGGGTCCCCCTCCAGGCTCAACTTTGATGCCTGCTCCAAACTGAGCACCTCAGCTTTGCTCACGGGCTCCCTTCTATTTACCACCCCACTTCTCTGCCCATCTGACCAATGCTACACCCTTGTCAGAGTTCAACTTAGTCATCCAGCTTTGGGGAAATGCTTTTTGATCTAGATTGGATTATGCATCTTTTGGGGGTGCTAAGCTTCCTTGACATGACAGTATCAGTGCGTCTCTCACACTGGATTGCCAAAGATATTTTTTCCTACTTGCTTCACCTCCCACATAAGCTCCTTGGGAAGGGGCAGCCTGTCTGCTTTCTTTTTTTCTTTTGTTTTATTATACCTCCCCCCCTTATGTAATCACATACATGACATATTAATATGGCTTCAGACATTACATGTGCAGGATAGTGAGAAAATGAATGTCCCCCTTCCCCTAACTGTACCATCATTTAATGTCCAAAAGGTAAAGCCTGAAAATTGTTTGGTGAGTCTCCTTTCAGATGTGCATCTTTGAATTTACAATCGTGTGAACATACGTTCCTCCATCCATCCCTCTTTCCATTTGCCTCCCATTCCCCCGCCCCCTCTCATCATGTCTTGGTGGGTTTTTCATCTCAATAGAGTGACCTACATAGTTTCATAGTGCCTCTGTCACTGCTAGGTGGACAATCAGGTTGCTTCGATATTGGGAGCCAGGTAGCAGGGCCTGTCCTTGGGCACACGTACCTGTGCACCAATATAAGGATTTTTTTTGGACAGATGCAATTGCTGAGTTGAAAGTTTACCCACTCTGATGACTTCCACCGGGATCCTTTCTCCCTGCCTCTGCACCTAGAGTTCTCCTGGAATCGCTTCTATCTCCAAGGAACCTCTCCCCATAGTTTGAGCTATAGTTTCTGCTAGACTTTAGGTTTGTTTTCCTATAGACTTGATCCTTTCTACACTTCAGAAATTTTCCAAATCCCTGGTCAGTCTCTTGTATTTTCTAGCACAGTTAGAGACAGACAGATACACACACACACACACACACACACACACACACACACACACACACACCACACACATATAACACAAAACTTCTGAAGATCCCTGGAATTTGAAGCAGGAGTATGTAGACCTGTGGGTTTAGCCAGGTTGGGACAACTACTCTATGTCCCATACCCAGCATCTGTACTTGACAACTTCTATGCATGGAAAAAATATTTGTTGAGAAAATAGATACATTTTTGCTTCAGGTAGATACCAACATTTGATCAAGGACAAATGTTCCCTTAAAGGTATTGACCTGGTATGAATGTCTGTGTTTATGGATTACCCTCTAATTAGCCACTCACAACTTGCTGTGAGGCATTGTGCCAATAACTGCCTGTGTGGGGGGGAGGAGGAGTAAAAGTGGGTTTGGTTTGAGGGGAACAATTACATCCTAAATTCTCATGGAAATTCAGTGTAGAAGACTATTCCTTATTCACCAAGGTCTTGAAACCTCCTATCAGGTAGCAGCAAGGAAATATAACGAATCTCAGTTCGATGACTCCTGTCTGATAAAAGCCTGTGTAAGCATCTACGTCAAACACTCAACTGCTTTTTAAATTTCCTTTAAAGATTTGACACCACTTAGATTTAAAGGAATACGTGATGTTAATGGGGCAGCATCAAAAGATACTTATAAACGATTGCACGCCTAGAATTCTTGGCTTAAATTTGCAGAGTTCCACTTGAGACTCACGGAAACACTCTAGCAAAAGGGATTCTGTTTATTGAACCCAAACGAGCCTCCTCTCCAGCCCGGGCCCGCCCTCCGTCCTCCTGCTGGCAGGTGCTGCAGATGTGAGGCCTGCTGGGCCACCCTGGGCAGCCATCTGTCAGCGAGCCCTGAGCTCCTTCAGGCAACAGGCGTGTTGATAAGAATATACACTTTCTGCAGTTGACAGACTTTGCTATTCAAAACACTGTTAAAAAAATGGCTATAGGAATTTAATTAGCAACTTCTATTAAGAGATTAGATGAGAAGAACAAAGAGAAACCGAGGGAAAGGCTTCTTAATAAGACTGGAGAAGCTGCAGAATTATTCATAGCGTAACAAAGGAAATGGAGAATCTGCTCCGTGAATTGTTAGAGGCGACAGATAGATTCGGGTGTCTTCTTCCGGCTTGGTAGGGCTCTGACTAATGAGGTGCAGCGTGAAGGGTAGAACTCGGGGTGAGCACCTCTTACCCACATGGCCCTGTGCCTGCCTGCTGGTGTGGCTGTGTGTCCTTGGCTACTGGACTGGGTGACAGCATTCAGGGACTGAGCTCAGAACAGCTTGTCACTGTGCTGTGGCCTCTGGCTGCTTCCATCAGTGGATCAGCTGCTCACAGGTGTGTGCTGGGTAAAAGAACACAAATAAACCCTCTCCTGGGAAAACAGACTACCAATCAATCCCCTGATCGGGCCCTGTCACTGGTATATGTGTCTTGGTCTGATGTGCATTGCTATGACAGAATACCACAGGCTGGGAATTATATAAAGAAAAGAAACTTATTTCTCATGGTTCTGGGGGCTGGGAAGTCCAACATCAAGGTGTGGGCATCTGGCCGGGGCTGTCTCATGTCATCCTGTGGCAGAGTGGGAGGGGGTGAGAGAGACCAGAGACAGACAGAGAGGAAGGGGGCTGAACCCATTCTTGATCAGGAAATGACAGCCTACCATAACTAACCTGCTCCTGCCATTATGCTAAGCCATTCATGAGGGCAGAGCCCTCAGGACCTGGTCCCCTCTTAAAGGGCCCACCTCTCAACACTGTCACACGGGGGGCTAAGTTTCCAACACATGAACTTAGGGAGATGCTTTCAACCACAGCAGTGTGTGTGCTGTGAGGGTTGGGGGCAGAGTCAGTTCTATGACAGGGTTATGGAAGAGCAGTGCTCATTTTCACAAGAAGTCCTGATATCCATGGGAAAACTGAAAATATCAAGGTTTCGGGCTAGGAGTCTAGCTCAGTGGTACGAGGCCCTGGGTTCGATCCGTAGCACTGCCAAAAGAAAATATAAAACAACAATGACAAGTAAAAAAACAACCCACAGATTTATATAAATTTAGGTTTGCACCACAGCTCACCCAGGCTATAACTCTGTCAAATGTGTTGGAGTATGTACGTGTGAATGCATGCACTTAGGTCTAGTAAAGCTAAAATAAAATTCTTGTGAGATTAACTATCCTTAACTCTAAAGTCAAAATTAGGTAAAAATGCATTAATTAACAACTGAGTCATAGCCTACATACTGTGAACACAAGATATCTCTGTAATGGGTTCTAGTTACTAAAAGGTTAATTAATTTTTTTTTTATTTCCAAGAAAAAAAAAATAAAGCGAATTCAAGATAATGAGATAGATGGGTGGGTTTAAGGGGAAAAAAGAGCTGGGAAATTGCTGATGGCTTGCCAAAAGAGCCAAAGGAAATTATCTTCGTTGTCTTTTGTTCTTGTGAACTCAAAGCCGTTTCTTGAAGTTGTTAGTGTAAAATGAACTAAATCAGAGCATGTGTGATTTCAGTGGTTGCTAAATGCAGCCGGGCCTCCTTCCTGTGGGCCTAAAGTGGGGCTCTCGGGCCTGTGCAGGTGGACGTAGTGATGACCTCGACCCCATCTGGGAACTGGACTTCCTGCTGGGTGCGCCCATGGCCACTCCCACCTGCTCTCCTCCCCGGGACCCCTTTCTTCATCTACCCCGGATAAAGGTCACCGTGACCCGCGGCTTAGGTATAGAGTTTTTATAGTTACAGTGGAGAATTGCTGATCTTATTTTCCATAGAAAGAATGGGCTAGGAAGGACCACTGGTAATAAACATTATTTTTCCAAAATTTTTGGTAAAAAGAAGCCCCCAACCTGGCCCCGTGGATTCCCCCCCACATCCGTTGCATTTGAGGAGAAAAACGAGTCTTTCTCTGAATCTGCTTCCTCAAGCCAAGTTGAACAGATTGTCACCTTTCCTTCATGCGCCTGGGAAGCAAAGGGGCTTTCTCGGTCACTTCTGGTGTCCTGAAATGTCCCTCCTGCCGTGGAGGAAGGAAGGAGTGGGAATTCCTTTGGCCGAGTAGCCTTGGCGGGGGAGGGCACTCACTTGGGGGTTCACTGGAAGGATCCTGTCCATGGGTCGCCTGTGTCAGGGGTCCAGTGAGAGGAAGGAATTAGCAAGCACCCCCACAGCTCCCGGCGGGGGTGGGGGGCTCTGATGTTTTTCACTAACAAAGGGAAGCTCCCAGAATTAAGACTTAGACCTACTGTTAGTTCAAGGAGTGAGCTCGGGAAAATCACCCACCTCCTTGGGCTTATTTATTTATTTATTTTAAATAAGCATGAAACAGAACATCTTGGAATGGGGAGGCACCCTTAGCTCTTCACCTCGAGAAGTCAGAGGTGGCCAAAGCTATTTGGGGATGGGAAGGGTTATCTGATTTCCAGAGAACAGCCAGCCAGCTGTCCCCAAGATTATCCTTAGAGGGACAACGCTGTCCCTCCATCCTGCAGTATCTCTTTTAAACTTATGTTTAAATAGCTATACTTAAATGATAAGACACCAGCCTTTCACCTCCCGGATCCTAACTGGATTCAAACTCTAGTCTTCCGGGAAATGAGTTTGTTCGTCTAAGCTGAGCCTCGTAGACAAAAGTCCTTATCTCCAAACTCCAAGCATAATTCAGGCCATCATGACAGGGCTGGAGTCTGCTCTCGGGGAAAGAAACGGAATGAGCAGGGCCGGAAAGTAAATTACTCAAGTAGTTAGATCAATCCTGAATTCAAATCCCAACTCTTTAAACGATAGTCCCTTTCTGTCCAGACGACAAAAAGTGCTTTTGCATACCACACCTTTCTAGCTGCATCCCCAAAGGGGGGACAGTCATTCGGAACTGTGAAGCCTCCAAAAAATGAGGTCAAAGCTGCCAGGAAGCACCAGCCTGAGAGCCCTCATAAAAGTGAATTTTCTTTGAATAGTTTCCTTATCGGCTGCAGAAGAATACCGCTCGTCTCTGCCCACAGACACTGCAATCTAGGACTGTGACTTTTATCTCCCGTAAACTTGAAGATGTCTAAACATGTCGGGGAACTATCATGTGCAAAGATTGTGTGTTCTCAAGCAAACTCCGTAAATTCAGAATAACACAACCAATGTTGTCCCCACACACTGCAAACATAAGATAGATGAGAGCCAAAAGGGGCAAGAGACGACGGGTCTGGTTCACTCTGCTGAACTCGGAAAGGAATAATGACAGGCGGGGAGCTCGGGCGACCTCACCTACTGCAGAGGAACATGCTGTCGAGAGACACTTTGTGGGGAACAGTTGCTTTCCGCAGATTCAGAGTCGGGCATTATTTCCCCCCGCCTTTGGCCTGCCCCCCACCCCTCTGCATTCCATTTATCAAGTTAGCATTTTGCTCACAATAAAAATGGATGACAGTTTCATTACAGAATAGCATCACTTGTCAAACTTTGAATTACTGATCATAAAAATATCTGTTCTGCTTTGAAGGATTGTTGGAGGACTTCCATTTTTATACACACATCTATATGTATATTTTTATCAGCAGGACTGTTTAGTGCGACGTGCAGGAGGAGAGAGCAGAGGGGAGGGAAGCAGAAATCAAACCCGTCCGAGGAGCCCAGGGTCTGCTGTATCCTACCCATACAAACAAGCTTCTATCACAGCTCGAGACAGCAGAAATAAAAGGGAGCTTTTTGGCTCACAGCTATAAAAAAAATTATCATAGTGATGAAGTTCCTCAGCCATCAACAGAGCTGTGATAACGCTGTTTGATGATGATTTTCCCATGAATGTTAAACAGCCGCCACTGCGGAGGCAAAGGAGCTTATCTGCACCTAATACTGATCTCTAATTCCTGCCCTTCTTGAACCATCCATTTTCTAACAGCATTAACTGGCAAATTTACATCCCATCTTAATGCTGCTAAAGAGGACAGGAGATGAAGAGCAAATGACAGCAGTGTAATGAGGGTGGCTTTTTTCTCCTTTCTCTTTAATGGCTGAAGATTTACACAATTGTCTGTAAGCTTATATAGAGAGCTTACCTGAACCTTTTCCCAGCATGGATTCAACTTACAGGAGCTTTTGTTAACTAAACACACATAAATATTTTTAAGGAGGTTTAATAGTGTGACTTCAAAAGAAAGCCAAAGGATGGAAAGAGGGGGGAAAAATTAAATGTCATAAATAATATAAATGTATTAAAGGGCTAATGATCTCTGAACAAACAAGGTTATAAAAATAATGTTCGGTGGAGTGACCACAAAAGCTTTCAGATATTAAGGAATGGTTAATTACAGCAAGGATTTAAAGAAGAGTTATGTTCCACATGCCACCAAGACCCGGGATTTCTCTGATCATGTAACATCCATCAAAATACTACCTGTTCACTAACAGGGTGTGAAGAGATAGAAGGTAATTTCAATGGTAAATCTGAATGTAGGGAGCTACAATTGCTCGATGTGGGAAAATCCCATTTGTGCATCCAGATGATAAAAGTAAACCAAATAAAAATCACCATGGACGAGCCATTTAACATCACAGGCTAGAAACCTTGAAGTTGTCTTTGACTCTTGCCTCTCTTTCATCCTCTTTATCCAATCCACACCAATCCTGCCTTTCCTTCCTTTGAAATGTGTTTTTGAATTTACTCCTTTTTTTCTCCCACTCCCTTAACCCATGTGTGTAGCCCCTCTCAATTTAAATATTCTCCTTATTTTCCCTGCTTCTGGCCCATGTGGCTCCCTCCACGTATTATTGAAATAATGCTTTAGTATTTCCACCATGTAATCTGAGTCCTACAAAAGAAAACCATGATTGTCCCCTGCTCCCATGGCCTGGAGCGATGGTCCTCAGGACGTGGGCCACAATAACAAATCCTAGGCATAAAGTTAATGAAAGGTGTGGAAAATCACAATGGAACTTTGCAAAATGAGATGTTTTGACCCATTTGTATCACCCTTTCACAATATGAACCACATTCTTACCTCCAGAGCATACAAAATAGGCTAGATTTGGCCTGCAGATCACATCTTGACCCCTAGGTTAGAAGATTCAATATTGTGAAGATGGTGCTACTCCCAAAGTGATCCATGTATTCAGTGCAAGAGTAACCAAAATCCTAATAGGCTTTTCTGAAAAATTTAACAAACTGATTGGGATGGGGCTGGGACTGGGGCTCAGTGGTAGAGTGCCTGCCTAGCATGTGTGAGGCCCTGGGTTCGATCCTCAGCACCACATATAAATAAATAAATAAATAAATAAAAATAAAGGTCCATCAACAATTAAAAAATTTTTAAAAAATTAACAAACTGATTTTAAAATTAAATGGAAAATCAAAGGATCTACAATAGCTAAAACAATTTAGAAAACAAAAAGCCAGAATTAGAGGACTCATACTACATGATTTTTGTGACTTAAAACTATTAAGACAAGGGTGTGTGTAGGTAAAAATAAATCAAGGTGCCAGGCATAGTGGTGTACGCCTGTAATTCCAGCGGCTCAGGAGACTGGGGCAGAAGGATTGTGAATTCAATGCCAGCCTCAGCAAAAGCAAGGCACTAAGCAACTCAGTGAGACCCTATCTCTCAATGAAACCCAAAAATAGGGCCGGGGATGTGGCTCAATTGTCAAATGTCCCTGAGTTCAATCCCTGGTACCATGAAGAAAAAAAGAAAAACAAAAACACAGAACAAATAGTTCAGATGGATTCACAGTTATATGGCCAATTGATTTTGATCAAAGCTACCAAAGGAATTCAGTGAAGAAAAGGCAAGGCAGTTTTTCAACAAATGTACAGGAACAATCTTTTTAACAAAGAATCTTAATCATAAATTTCATGTGATACCCAAAGCAAAATAGAAAAATTTGGGGGTTGGAGATATAGCTCAGTTGGTAGAGTGATTGCCTAGCATGTGTGAGGCACTAGGTTCAATTCTCAGCACCATATAAAAATAAATAAAATAAAGATATTGTGTCCATCTACACCCAAAAAATATTTAGTAAAAAAATAGAAACATTTTAAAGTGAAAAGTGGTAAAACAAGTTTCATGAAGATTGCAAACTTCTGTTCTTTGAAAGATGTAGTTAAAACAAAAAGGAAGCCAAAGACTGGTAGAACACTTTGCAAAACATAAATCCAATATCTGGCTTATATGGAGAATTAAAAAGATAAAAACTCTTACAATTTAATAATAAAAAAACCCAATTGAAAAATGGTCAAAAGAACTGAATAGAAATTTACAAAAAAGATAGTCAATAAACATATAAAAACATGTTCACCGTCACTAGTCATAAAAGAAGTGAGAATTAAAATTACAGTGAAAAACCACTATATACTCACTAGAAAGGGTGAAATAGAAATATTGAGGTCACGGGTATTGGCAAGGTGTGGAGCAACAGGAGTACTCACTCAGGTGTTGTAGGCCGGGATGCTCAATGGCAGAGGTGTGCTGTTTTGGAAAACAGCACATCAGCACCTACCTTATAAAGTTAAGGTACATTTACAGTGTGATGCAGCAGTTCCACCCACAGCTGTCTGCCTAGGAGAAGTGAAAATACACATCCACATAAAAATGTGGGTGCAACTGTATGCCGTTTACTCCAAGGCTGGAGTCCACCCAAATATCAGACAGCTGGTCAATATACAAGCCGTGTGTACTATCCATGTGATGGAATCTATGTGACAACTAAGGGCCAAAATCGTAATAGGTGCAACACGGGTAAATCTAAAACTATGAGGCTTCAATCAGAGAAGGCAAACATAAAAGAATATGGATGACTTCATTTAGGTGAAATTCTAGAAAAGATGGAACGATAGTGACAAAAAGACCGCTAGCTGCCAGGAGCTGGAAGGACGGGGATGAAGTGAGTGAAAAGTGACAAGGATGCTTCTCAGGGTGGGGCAGCTCTTCTACACCGAGATCGGCACTGAATTTCACCACACTGTTACCTTTCAAACCAACAAATTTCTTTACATACGAATAAGACCTTAACAAAGAAAAAAGACCGAAAAAACTATAAGTGTTCAAGTCTCGGTGTAGTATCAGAAAAGATATCCACAAGTTATCAGGAAAGGCTATTAAAATACTCCTCCCTTTCCTACGGCTTACGTGTGTTAGAGAAGCCTTTTCCATCACAGTAATGCATCAAAGTATATTAGATGCCAAAACAGATAGGAGAACCCAGAGACCTTCTGTTAAGCTGGATATGAAATGAATTTTTAAATATGCAAAGTGATATTACTCTCCCAATTTTGTTTTGTTTTGGAAAATATATCCATCTTGAAAGTATTAATTATGTTATCAGGTAGTATGTTGATCATTCTTTTAATATTTCAATATAAAAAGTTTGATGTCTTAAATTTTTCTTTTAATTTCCATATGGCAAACATTGATAAATAAAACTCATATAAGGAAATTCTTTGGGTTCTCAGTCATTGTCAAGAGCATAAAGGGATCCTAAACCTGAATCCTTGCAGACCTCTGGTTGACAGGTCTGTGCCCAAACTAAGACTCCAGGTTGTGGGAGCAGGGATTTTCTCACCTCGGCCTTTGCGCTCCCTATTCAGAACGGGTCTCTCTCCATGTCCGACTTGCAGGTGTTTCATGCCCTTCTCCACCATAAGATTCTCCCTGATCTTGCTGTCTCATGATTTGGGCAGTGTATCTGTGGGGGCTGAGGGTCAGCTGCACAGAAGTGTTGGGAGGAAAAATGAACGGTGCAGAGCCCTTGGGAAGGCAGGGAGCCCTGCAGACAGGGACCATCCTGGCCTTGATTGCTGTTCTTCCTCCCCAGCTTCTCTTACTTCTTTGGAAATGTTACCTCTTCCAGTTGCCCTCAATCACCTCTCCTATCCCAAACTCAGATGTCTGTGATAAACAAGTACCACCTGAATCTGCTTTCCTTTTATCTAATTGCTTGAAGCATTTTCATTTTACTTTCCTGACTGTATCTAAAGCTCCTTTTGCTCGGGCATGTTCTCCTTAGTCCAGAATTGGGAGAGCAATGGATGCTTAAGTACTTATTGAGTTGTTAGTTTCCAACCCTGTCGTGCGGGGATAACAACAGTGTCTTCATTATCTGGTTTATGGATGTGTTGTGGTAATATATGCAATGAGATATAATTTAATGAAAAATAAAATCCATAAGCCAAACCAAGCCCTCTTCTTTGTGTCTAAGTATGTCCTAGGGCTGCGATAAGAAATCTTTTCAGACGCCAATTATGGTTCAACAGATGCCCTGTTCTATTTTCCTCTAGCACGTATTAAATTTTTCATACCCAACAATGCTGTTCTGTCAAATAAGCATTTGGGGGAAAAGTAAAACTTTGGCTTTATAGGACATATGAGGATGACATTTTCTGTTGACCTTGTTGAATATGTTCTCACTTAAAATTTGTCTTGTCAAGTTTCTGCCCATAATATTCTCAGGAGGGAAAGGATTAATCCATTAAAATCCGAAATGAGTAAGACCTCACTGGCATTTTGAAAGCATTTTTGCAACGTTATGATAACTACTTTGTATGAATTTTTTTTCAGATATGGTAGTCACTAAATTTGAGCCCAAATTCTAACCTTTTTCAATGTTGAGCCTAAGAAATCTTGAGTATGTGATGATTTTGGATGGAGGACGTATACCAGTGACACATGTTCTGAGGTATTGCCCTAAATTGATCACACTGGCCCTATGCACCTCAGAGGGAGAGTATTAATTCATTTGAGAACAGTTTATTGAACACTGACTATGTATCTGGCACTGGGGAAGTAGGAGGATCCATTCTAGTAGCAGGAGGCAGAACATAAATGAAAGTAAATAAATGAGACAATTTCAGACAGTGATAGGCACAAGTGTTACAATAAAACAGGGTGACAGGATAAAGACTGATTGGGTCTAGCACATTATTTGGATAGAATAAGCAGAAATTGTAGCCAGTTATTTCATAGCTATTTAAAACTATGTCCAAAGAAACAACTTACAAGGGTTATCTCTGTGAATGGTGATTTTATTTTCATCTTTGTACTTTTCTATCATTTTTTTTTTCATTTTTTTTTACTTGAACATGTGCTATTTTCATAATCAAGGAAAAGTTATATATAAAAACTTTCCTCTAATGGCAATCAGATTCAGATTGTGTTGACCCTATGAATAAAGATTAAAAATTCTAAAAAGGAACTATTATCTTTGATTTCTTTATATTCATGGATTCTGGTTTTTATTAGATAAATTATGATTTGTAAAAAAAATGCCTGACAGTTGGTGTTGTGTATTTGTTAAATTAATAAATTGATAAATATGTTGAAAAGGTGCCTAATTCAGTTTGGCATACAACTTTGGGAAAGACTACCATGTACCAACCTATTTTCTAAGCATTGTGAAATATAAAACAATGAGTATGACATTGTCTGAAATTCAGATTTAACTGGGAATCCTGTATTTCTTTTCTTTTTCTCTCCTTTTCCATCTCCCTCGCCCTGTTTTCTTAAGTCTGGTGGCCCTGCCTTTTGAGAAACTAAGAAATCCACTGACAGATGCATACAGCTTTTGTCTGTGATAGTGTTACTTCTTTTTGCAGCAAAAACTGAATTTTTCCCATTCATTCTGGTTAGGAGAAGAAGTGGGTCCAATCACACGTGGAGAGGAATCCAATCACTTCCCCTGGCTCATTATACTGCTTCTTCCTGTGGTGAAAACACTGAACTTGGTACTCTAAGGGAGGTTCACAGCAGTTCATACACAGGCTTCATAATACCGGCTATGTGGATGAGTTGTGAATGTACCAAAATGTCCCCAAGAAGTGACACCTGCAACCCAGACCCAGTGAACTGCTTGCATACACAGAGTCATCCTCGACATTTTCAGACAAGGTCATCTACGCACTCAAATTTTTTTTCACCTTTCATGTTGGAACAACCAAATGCAAACCCTCTGCCAGAAGATACCAGCTCGTGACATTATTTGGCCCCCTCTTTTGTTAAGACATTTCTTCTACAAAGTCTGGAATTAATGAATTCCCACCTGGATGTGGTCATTGTGGATGGTGGAGGCCCAGTTGGAGTGCTTTTCTGTGGACAGTCTCAGAACCACTTGCATGGAGATTTCTTCTATTTAGCAGAAGGAAGAAAAATATTGATAATATGAAATGTTTTTTTTTTCCTGCTCTCACTTCTTGTTAATCTTTAGCCCTAAAAAGGTTGACTTCTAAAAAGCCTGTCTTGAAGGTACTTTTGGGGAAAAGATCACAGAAAACTTAAATCTGGCCTACACAGGCAGTTTTCACTTCATCTCTCTGTCTCTGCCGCACTGCTTCACATCAACCTAAACAGGAGGTCCCCAACTTATGGATGAGAACAGTTTCCCTTAGAACCCCAAAAGCCAATTTAACCCAACATTCCTTAAAAATAGCAACATAAGGGGAAAAGCAGCACAATGTGTGGGAATGTGTTCCTGCTGGTGTGTGGATCACCCAGTTCCAGAAAGATCCAACCAACTGGATGTTGGCTTCTTACAAGAGCCTTTGTGCCTTTTGAATTTTATGCCATTGGAAATGATATCTATTATGAAATTTTGCATTAAAAAAGTGAAGGTCCACTTATAAGTGAGGATAACAATATTGGGCACCGGTCTCAGGAATGGAAAGTGAGCCGGGAGGAAGACTGAAGAGGTTTGTACCTTCCTTCCTAGCTCACAGCTGATCCTGGATAAAATCTGGGGGAGCAGCAACACCTAAAAGGAATTTGGGTTTTCTCTTTCTTGTGTTGAGCTTCAGCCTTCTAAATGTCCTGACCCCTGACTTAGGGGTCTGTTTTAAGAAATCTTCCCTGCTCTGTCTCTAAAAGGCTTCAATTTTATTACTTATTTTGCTTTTTCCCCCACAGCCCATCATATTCCATGTTTATCTCATAAGTTGGGAGGAAAGCAATTATATTAAACTGCTTTATGGTGAACATGGACAGCTCCAAATTTCCAAACTTTTGATGAATTGTTTGCATGTTCCAAAGGGATTGAATTTTAAAATAAAATTTTGAAATTCAGGTATTGTGAGGTGGGCATTTCCTGGACCTGGAGGGATATTCCTGGGTCAGTTCCTCCTCTGGCTTGCTGTTTTCTTCCACACTGGGATGGACAGCTCTCCTATTGGGGGCCCTGGGATGGAGGAGAATAATGAGGAGGTCTCGAGTAACAGCCACACGCTGGACTTGCCTGTCCCTAGGCCCCTTATGGCCATTAGATGAGTGTTCCACAGATAGGTAAAATGACTCACAGGGACAGGGCCTGGGTAGAAAACGGGCACAACAGCATGATTCCTTGCATAGTTCTGTAGCTCTGATGTTTTTTTGTTTTGGAAAATGGTGAGCATGAGGTCACAAAGTAGCGTCTGTGGTTAGTTGGCAACTGTATGAATGAATGTAACACCCAGCTTCTGGATCAAGATCATATATAAGCCTCTGAGCACCAGACTTGACATTCTCATGTGACCCTCCATCACCTCAGAGCAAAGATAACATCCTTTATAGTTAAAAAAAAAAAAAAAAAAAAAAGGTTTCTTGCTAGCAAGAAATTCTACTCATCAGAGAATTCAGGCCTTTCCACCTTGGCTACCCATGTGTCCATAGTGATGTGATGTTTGGCCCTGTGGGCTCAGCTCTGCCTAAATCTAGATGCTGGGACATTCAGAACCTCTTTTCAGGATCTGCTGGGGTTTGAACCCCCCACCTGTACCTGGATGTCCCATGAATTCTGAGTTCCTTTATCCTAGTGCAAAACAAACCTGCCCATCTGGCCCTTCTAATCCCAGCCTCTGCTACTGATGTTTCCCTGACACCCAGCAGAGCCCCAGTTCCAGTCGTCTAGCTTAAGATCTGCCAGCTTCCTTCCCTTACAGCTACCCTGTTTCTGTTGTCTGTGTCTGGTCCCAAAAATGGGTTCATTTACCAGTGACCTAAATTTTTCTGACTATTGACAACCATCACTACCCAGAATTCTCAACACCACATTGTACTCTACCACCTGGACTGGCTCTCAGAAATATACCCTGAATGTCTCACGTTTGGGATAGTAAACCTGAACCACTGCCGGGCCACCCTCTTCTTGACTGCTCCCCTCAGCTCCTTCACTGCACCTAGCACCTCACATTGGGCTGCATTAGTTCCCCAGCTTCTGCTAGAGATGGTCCCAGGGCATGAGCAGCCCAGGTCAGGGCTTGAGCCCAGTATGTCTTTTGGCTAAGGCCTCACACCACATAGGAGGATTCCTGCCAAGGCTGTCCTGCAGCTAACACCTCTGTAATAAAGGGACCACATCTCAGAGTCCATTTTTGATGGTAATTATACTCCTACAGCATTGCAGAGCTTGCTGGAAACAATCCAACTTGGCATGCATAGAACCCCATGAAACAGGTAGATGCAGTATCATCCCAGTTTACAGAGGAGAAAGCTAAGACTCTGAATTATTTGCTCTTGGAAATAAAGTTATACAATTCCTTGGCTGAGGTCACAGGAGGAAGGGGCCAAGCCAAACATTAGATCTGGGTGTTCTTTTCACTGGTCACATGAGAGAGGCAAGTCTGGTATGCAGGGCTTAGGATCTCAATCAAGAAGCTGGGTGTCACAGTCATGCATTGGATTTGTCAATATTTATTGCAGGCACACTGTGTGCCAAGCACTCTTCCTAAGCTCTACTTAGGATAAATGAGTTGATCAAAGGGACAGAACTCCTAGTCCTGCCAGTACTGCCTTTAGTGTTCTCCTCCTGAGGAATGCTGGACGGCTACTCTTGCATTCAGACATGACTCTGCCGTTCGATTATCCTCTACATCTGGAGACAATGCACTGGTGACTCCCGTCCTGTCCAGCTCTGGGTCTCAGATTCGGTGGGTCACTCTTTGAGGACCTCTTTCAGGCAGGAACTGCCAGTCTCCCTGTGGGTCTCTGATTTGCTCACTGCCTCTTGGAGGCCAAACAACTATTGCAAATGTGGACCATGATGCTGACAATCATCACGGAGATGCAGCAGGCCATGAGATAGTGCCATTGCTCCTGGGGCAGGGCCACACTGTGCTCAAGGTGCAGCAGACAGAGGGCTTCTTTTCTCCTAAGGTCCATGTGTCAAGTGAAGCCGAATGTTGGCAACACAAAAAAGAGCCACTCCACCTCGTGGCTTGATTCTTAGCTGGTTTTATAAATACTATTTCACTGGTGAAAGTCATTTTGGAGGAAAAACAAACGCTAAATCAGGGCTAAAAATATATCAATTTTGTGGTGCATATGGAGCTTCAGGAGAGAAAATAATGCATAGTTGATCTGATTCACAAAATAAGCCTAAAAGATCTGCTATATTCTATAATTATCTTAGAATCTTTTGTACAATGGAGGCATGGAAACCAAGCTTTCTGTACTGTCAAGAAAAAAAATGTTGTTTCTTCATTCCTTCCCTGCCCCTTTTTTTTTTCTAATCTTCCTTAAAATATTGGTGTGAATTAAACTCACCGAGGAGGAAACCAGTGAACATCTTCTATAATGCAGTTATGAAAATAAGAGCAGAGTTGTTATTTCTCCCATCTGGGAAACCAGATGTTTGCAGACTGGTGTGGGAGGTGCAGTGTATTTCTGACCCCAAACTCAAGACCTGGATAAATGTGTTTAAAACATCCTCTTTCCCGCACCAAACATGTAAATGCAATTGAGTAAGAGCAAAAATTGAAAAATGTAAATATCTATAGTCTGCTAAGAAGCCATAAGGAAGACTCATTGGCTGCTAAGTGTCTTTGTTGGAATCTGGATATACATATTATTTATAATTGGGAAGGAGGGCAGAGAGTCTGGACGGGGCTATGCAGACCTTCATGATTTTAATAAAACCACACCCTGTCTGGCTACTACTGAAAGCAGGAAGCCCAGTACAGGAAGTTTCCTTAGAACTTTTATCTTGAAATGTCAGAGACAATATAAATTTCCCTTTATTCATACATCTATAAGGTCGAGAGTGGACACATGTAACCAAACAGAAAATTCTCTATAATTGGTTGTAATATTTCTGTGTCAGTTGTTAAGGCCAAACAGTCTACCCATTTATCATCTTAACTCAAGAAACTGTCCTCACCTGCATCAGAGCTGTTGCCATCAGTTTGTCCATCCCAAATCTTTGGAGTGTGGGGCTCCCTTTGCAGGTACAAATGAGAGAGCATAGGAAACGCAATGTCTATCAGAGTGCTGCACTGTTGGTAGCCTGTGGACTTCTAGAAGTTTCTTTTAAGTACAAAACATTTGAGAAATGCCTCTCATCACATATGAGCCACCAGATAGGTCTATAATATGTCTAATGTGTCAAAGTTCAGAAAAAAACATAAACCACTTGTCTTGACCCACAATGGCATGAAATAGTTCTCATGAAAGTTTGATGGCAAGGATATGAGGAAAGAATTTCTCTGCAGTGAAGATCACGAATCTCCTTAACATCAGTGACAGTAATAAACAGATCTCAGCCTAGCCTGTGGTTCAGGAATATGTTTGGTGAAACCAAAGTTTTATGTCTTCCTAAGCTTGAACAAGATCACAGGTATGACTTGCTGAATAAAAACCTCAAGGATTTAAAAAAATTGAGCTTTAAGAAAACATAAATAAATTAGTAAATAAGCACTTGCCTCATATTAGGGTTAATGAATTTCCTAATGGCTACTTTTCTAACGAATCACTGGTATACTTCCCTTCTTAATTTAGGCATAGAGCATATACAGAATTTTTATATCTTTATAGATTGTTATACAAATAAGTGTGGAATGATGAATTTTATAAGACAAATAATTTACCTGCAATGTACGTGATAATCCTTTTGTTTATTTGATTAGGAAGTTTGGACTTTTAGGTATCATCTTTCCTTAGAACATTCTCTGTGTCATTTAGTTTCAGTTTTCCATCCCTTATGATTTATAATCAATAATTTATCAGGGCTGGGGTAGACAGTGAAAGTATCTTTGTTTTCTTGCCCAATAGAGATAACTACAGATTACTCTAGATTCCCATCTACTGTAAAGATTTAAAATAAACTTTCTTTTTATTAAAAGTTTATTTTTATTAAAAGTTTATTAAGATTTAGAACAATTCTTCTAAGCCACAATAATATTTCCCATCTTATATACTTAGGATTTTTATAACACCTTTTTATAATGCAGACAAAATGGCAAGACACTTGTTTACTTGTTTCTTCATCTGCACAATAAAGAATTTTAAAAATTTGAGCCTAATATCTCTAAAATCTGTGGTCATAAATAACCTTCATCAAGTAGAAAGAAAAAAATGGTTATAAGACCATTTGTGTGTGTTGAGCCTCAGAATTGTAATTTTTTTTCTCCCTTGTATGCATTTTCTACATATGGGTGTGCTGCCAATATATGACTGCAAACAGGCATCTACTTGTTCATAATCAAGAGGGATTATTACTATAGCTTCTCACAGGCACTGCCCCAAACACTATTATTTTTTCTTGTATTTAAGACAGAGAACCCTGTTCCTTATTTCCCTTGTGGAGAGAGCCAGGAATGAGATTAAGGCACTCAAATGCTTAACTATAAAATCTGAAATGCATTCAGAGGGCTTCTTCAACAGATGTCTTAGTGAAAATGTCAAAGGGATCCAGGAGGGTGGGAAGTTAGGTCATCCTGCTAGGAAATGGAGTAACCTGCCAAAGAGTCAGTCTAGGAAGCAAGAGAAGGCTCTGGAATGTATCGCTTGGCTGTGGGGCAAGGGTCTCCTCTGGCTGTGCTAGAGGGAACTGCTGACTCTTGGTACACAGGAGAGCAGCAGAGTTGCATGGCCTTTGAGCACTGCAAAGGCTAACTGAGTTCTATGATCAATGACGCCCCAGTAACCATGAACTCATCTACTGCCCATACCTTGGTTTCTACTCTCATTCTCTAGTGGAGCAAACCAGGGCTTTTAGAGAAGTTTCTACCTCTAGCACTAAGGCAGGAAACACACAAGGTGACTCTTGTATCTTATAGTGCCAGAAAGTGTCTACATCAGTTTGGGCTGATGTAGCAAAAATAGCATAGCCTGGGCAGCCTAAACAACAGAATGTCCTTCTCATGGTGTCGGAGGCTGGGAAGCCCAAGATCAGGGTTCTGGTGGGCGGGCTCTGGTGAGGCCTTCTTCCTGGCTTGTGCGAGATGTATTATTATTATTAAGTCATCACATTATAATATGTGAAGGGCTGGGGCATAAGTTCTCACCTGCCTCCTCTAATTAGGGTACTAATCTCATCACGAAGGGCCACGTTAGGGCTTACTTACCTCCCAAAGTCCTAATCACACTGGAGATGAATGAGTAAATGTCCGTTAGCAGTCACACATTGACAGCACCCCTGTATGTAGTCCTCATCTCCAAATCGCAGATTAGGGTTTTCACATACGGATTTTGAGGGGACACATGGTGTCCCCTCACACACCTATCCCCACACACATGGTCAGGTGATTAGTCCTAAGTCCTGTTTGATAGCATGGGCCCTCAATATGCTGAGGTCTTCCTCTCAAAATTCCATATCCCCATCTAATTGTGAGGAATAATCTAAGGGACAGGCTATAAAATATATGATCAGTACCACAAGGCATCAAAACTAAGAAAAATCCAAGACACTGTTACAACCAAGAGGAGGCTAAGGAGATTTGATGGCCAATTAATTCTAATGGAGTGTCCTGGATGGGATCCTGAAACAGGAGCGGGACATGAGGCAGAACCAAGAAATCCAGAGTAAAGTGTGGGCTTCACTTAATAAGATCAATGCTGGTTCATTTGTGGGACAAACTACTAAGATATAATATAATGGGGGAAGCTGGACTGACAAAACCAAAGAGCCAAGAAGAGCTCATGCTGCAAGTTTCCATTGCATAAAGCTATAAGAATAGCAAAGGGAATCTGGGGTTTTGGAAATCTGGAGAGTGATTCCCTTTGTAGAGAAGGTCGAGGGCAGTGATTGGGAGGGTCTGGAGGGAGTTTGGGGAGGGTGATGTTAATTTTTTTTTATCTGATTGTGGTTACATGGGTGCAATCGCTTAGAGATAATTTGTTATAACGTTGTGTTGTCCTTTCTCAATGGAGAAGTCCACCTTCAGATACAGTAGGTAAGAAATTAATGTAAAAGATAATTTTGAATTCAATGATTATTAGCTTTCACAAAAATGTTTAAAATGATTTTTTCATTTAACATGATTTTTAAAGGTAAATTTTCCATCAGGAACAAGATAAGGAAAATCCTTTTACCACTGTTATTCAACATTGTCCTGGGAATTCTAGCCTTTATAAAGAAAGTCCCAAAGAATCCACAGCAAAGCTACTAAAATTAATAAGCAAATTCAGAAAAGTTGCAGAGAGCACAAGATCTCCATGCAAGAATTATGTATGTCTGTATATATATTTAAAAAACAATATGAAAAGAAAATTAAGAAAGCATATCCATTTACAATAGCACCAAAAGGAATAATATACCCAGAAACAAATTTAACCAAGGAAGTAAAAGACTCGTACAATGAAAACTGTAAAGCATAGATGAAAGAAACTAAAGAAGATCTAAATAAAGGGAATGACTTCTCTGTTCATAGGTTGGAAGACTTATTATAATAATACTCCCCAAAGTGATCAACGTATTCAAGGCAATTCCTGTCAAATTTCCAAGATCCTTTTCCTTTTTGAAATTCTCAAATGCCTACAGAATTTAAGGAGCCCCGAATCACAAAAGCATTGTTGAAAAATGAAGAATAACGTTGGAGAAGTCACAATCCTGGATTCCAAAATTTACTGCAAAATTGCAATAACCAAAAATAGTTTGGTCCTGTATAAACACAAACACCTAAGGTCAACTGATTCGTCACAGGGCCACTCCATTCAACAGGAGAAAGAATAGTGTCTTCAAAAAATGGTTCTGGGACAACTGGGTTTCCACATGCAAAAGAATAAAGGTAAGCCCCCATTTCACACCAATTATAAGACTTAACAAAATGTACCAATGACCTAAATGAAAGAAATAAAGCCTCGTGAAACTATTAGAAGGAAACACAGGGCAGATCTTCATGACTTTTAATCTAGCCACTGCCAGATTAGCTAGACCTGAAAGCAAGAGCAACAAAATGCAAAATAGAGAAATTGGACTTAATGTAAATTTAAAATTTTGTGCATCAAAGGACACAATCAGGAAAGTGAAAAGACAGCCTAGACAATGGGGAAAAGTAATTGCAAATTATATACCCGATAAGGATTTAATATCAGAATATAAAAGGCACTCTTAGAACTCAACAATGACAACAAAACCCTGACAACCCAATTTCTAAAAGGGCATTTTTCCAAAGAAGATATACAAATGACCAATAAGCACATGAAAAGATGCTCAGCATTATTAGTCATTAGGGAAATGTAAATCAAAATCAAAATGAGCTACCACTTCTACCTGCCAGAACAGCTTTGGAAAGAAAAGAAAAAAAATCCCACCCCCACAAAATGAAGTATTGGCCAGATGTGGAGAAACTGGAAATTTCCCTTGGGGATTGTTTGGGAACTGCTCGAAGGCAGAGGACACCCCTTGTGGAGACCAGCCTCTGGTGTCTTAGAAACTAAATAAGGCATTCCCACAGGTGCAGGGCTGCTTGGGCTGCCATACTGAATCCAGCAGACGGGGAGACCTGAGAAGAGAAGTTTATTTCTTCCAGTTCTGGAGACTGAGGAATTCAAACAATATTAAGAAAAGGAGAATAGAGGTTACCAGGGGCTGGCGGGAGGGGAAATAGGAGTTATTACTTAATAAGATAGTGTTTCTTCTTGGGGTGGTGAAAACTTCTAGAAAAAGACAAGTCTGATAGTTGCACATAGATGATTGTATGTAGAAATCATACCAGTGAATATACACTTAAAAACTGTTATAATGCATACACACACACACACACACACACACACACACTCACACACTGGGGATTGAACTCAAGGGCACTTAGCCACTGAGCCACATCTCCAGCCCTATTTTGTATTTTATTTAGGGGTCTCACTGAGTTGCATAGCATCTCACTTTTGCTGAGGCTGGATTTGAACTCACTATCCACCTGAGCTGCTGGGATTACAGGTGTGCACCACTGTGCCTGGCTATAATGGCTAATTTTATGTTACATATATTTTATAATAAAATTGTTAATAATATTACTGCACATTAAGAATCACCTAGAGATAGAGAAAAAAACAAAAGTAATTTACCCATTATAAACTTTAATTCAATTGATTTTGGGTCCAACCCATTGCTAAACCACACAAGAAGTTAAATAAATGAATAAGTAAATACATATCTCAGATTATAGATAGATCTCATAATGATGGTTGTAAAACATTGTAAATGTAAATACGGATTCTGAGTTGCTATCACACACTTAAAAATAATTAAAATGATAAATTTTATGTCATGTATATTTTACTATAATAATAAACAAAACTAAAAAAAGACATAAAAATTAGAGAAATTAGAGAATTTGCAGATAAGTAGCAGGTGGGAGTGGGATTCAACCCCAGATGCTTCAATCCTAAATTGCACAGAGCAATTTTTTCACTTGGGATTTTTGAGCCAAAAAGCAATAAAACAAAAGAGACCTTTACACACGATCACCCTGTGGGACAGATAGGCATGAGGGAAGAGTAGACCCCAGAAGATCGGTGAATGCAGGAACAGGAGAGAAAGCTCGAGTTTGGGGATGTCCTCGGGTGAATGAAAGGAAGGTTGGGAATCTGTTCAATAGAGTCCCAGGGAAGAGTGGCAGTGCCGAATGGTGCCTGGAAATGAACCGTGAAGGACAAGAAGAGTCGACCGTGGGAAGACAGGAGTGGGGTGCAGCTGCTGGGGAAATGAGGCATCTCCTTCTCCCACATGCCTGGGAATGTCCCCCCTCCCAACCAGATGAGCTCATTACCACCCGCTCTGGGCACTAGATATGAGGACATTACCTCTGTACAAAGCTCTTCCTCCTAGGGGGACAACAAGTGAGCTGCTGTCTAATTAAAAGTAGTGGAGGAGACAAAGATAAGATACATGAGGCATGTTTTTTTCTATCTTCTACCCAAAGTACATTGATATCTAACATAACACTTAAATTGATGTCTCTTGTTCCTAGGCACCAAGTTCAAAGTTCTACCCAACTTTGTGGCTCAGGGCCCCAGGTTTTATGGTTGTTTTAACCTCTGGCTATACCATTGACATAGCTAAATGCATAAGCACCCACCGCACCTGTGACTACTTGAGAGGCACGGGGAGCAGACACTCCGAAACACAGGCAGGAAAGTCCAACTCCCACCGCCTGCATTTCTGGCTCTGAAAGCTATTTCTGCACATCTGTGGCTAGAAGAGAAGTCATAGTTTTCTTCCATCGCTGCTGCAGCTGAAATTAAGCTGACAAATCATCTTTTGCAGCCCGTGGAGACCCAGCAGAGCTATCTAGAGACACAAAGACTACTGACGCTTATGCTGTACTCGGTTCTCACATTCCTCCCCAGAGACCTAAGTGATGGAGTTTAGAGAACTTGCCAGATTTTTATATTCTAATAAGCAAATGGAAAAAAAAATTCCCAAAGCAAGTCTATTAATTCAATGAGAATTTTACATATTTATGTGTTCAATTGTCATCCCTTAGGACTGTCAGGGCTTTTCACTACAGGAAGGAGTAGATTGAAGTTGAAAGAAAATATTTCTACAAGTATAACACAGAAGAAGTTTCTGATGTATTCATCATGTTGTTATCTAACAAAACAAATAACAGGCATGCAAATAGAAAGGTTTCCTGGCCTACCGAACATAGCACTACAAAAATGAATCAGAGTTTAAATGTTAATAACACCTAGGAAAGTAGCCAGGAATGTGATGATTCTATTTGGTCTCATGCACTTAAAGCACATGTGAGAGCAGTGATCACATCAAGTCAACATTCATGTCCTCTGCTGCCTCTCCTGTGTCCAGCACAGGCACATGGTAGATGATGCTCAGTGGGCATTTGCTGGAAGGATGGATGGCAGTACCATGCAGATGGACCTGAGTGATGTCGTAGTGATGTCGTAGAACAACTCAAGTTGATGATGCCTAAAAGATACCCTAAATGATGATACCAGAGTAATATAGGATTTTAATGACTCATTATGGGAAGGGCAGGGAGGGGGACATTGTTTCAGTGCATAGTTGCTCTATCTGTGAATTTAAAATTAAAATGTTATTTGTAAGCATTTTAAGTTTGCATAGTAAGTTTGGGGCTGATATCAATTGGTATAAGGATGGCCTTAACCTAAGAAGGGCCTTAGCCTAAGTAACTCCATTTTGAAAAAAAACTGCAGTCCCCACCAAGCACGCCTACAGAGCCCTCCAAGATGGTCATCAGGCATAGGCTAGTAAAATAAGTCACTGTCCAAACCCCTGATAAAACTCAGAGTGAAACCTCTGTCATTTGCCTTTGCCCTGATAAAGGCAAAAGGTGAGAGATCAGGGCAAAGACCACCAGACCAGATGCCTTAACCTCAGGACAAATGACATCACTGAGAAACCAGGTAGCAGCTGATAGAGATTGAAAGGGCAGTCAGAAGCCCCCAAATTTAGTATAAGTGATGGAGCAAGTGAACAGACATTCAGTCAGCCGACACTGATGCCCCCCTGCTGGAGAGCCTGATGAGGATCTGGACTGACATCCCAACTCTTCTCATCGTTTGCCTGATCCTCTGCATCTTCCTCACTGCTTTCAAACTCTGCAGCCACATCTTGACCCTGGTGAGAACTGCAACTTCTCCCTACGACCCTCTCCTCAGTCGGCTGTCAACTCCACCCCAGGAGAAGCCTCTATCAGTTCTTGACCTAATCACTGCAGTCTGAGTGAGTGTGCATCTGCTGGACTTAGAGCCTAAGGCTTGAGACTTTAGAGCTTAGCATGCAGAGGGAATGTCCGTCATGAGCCTGTCATGATTAGGTTTGTTTGCAGTGCTTAGAATTAACCTAGAATTGTTTGCTGTGGATTGATTATGTCTGTGGCAGTGTCTAGAATTAAGGATTGTCATTTTCTTGATTAAGAACCTATAGAGTGAAACTGTATTGAGTGATTTGAGTGAATAAAGCATTGAAAAGGGCAGGAGCACGTGGACATTCTTTATTTCACCCCCCTCAACTTCGAAAGTTGCACCTTTACCCATCGCGACAACTGGTTACTCGTTTAACCTAAAGGGAGTGGGCAGAAATTAGAAATTAGAACTCTGAACTACTCTTCAAGGTTGCATCTCTCTTTCTGCCTCGTTCTTGTTCATTTTTAAAATTTTCTTTCATCCTGTCGTTGTGACTACCTAATCTGACTTGTAGGAAGTCTCTAACATCCCTAGTTACCTTGGCCTCTGATGTGGCTAAGTCTTTCCTATTTTTGGTTTGCTTGAGGTGAGTTGGAATATTTCAAAACCATCTCCACATACTCCATTATGGAGGATCCCTTATCCTCAGTCCCATATCCCTGATTCTTTGTCATAGATAGGTTGGATGACATGGTCTTCCATGCACATTATGAAACAAAAGGTCATGTGTAGAGGACTCCCTGGGAACCAAAGTATAGATTCTTGCCCAGATGGTCCTAAGGAGGGGCCAAAACTCTGCATTCCTAACCTGCCTCCAGAAGGCTGATGTTTCAGATCCACAGACGACACATTGAGTAGCAGACCTGATCTTACAAGTCTCATTATTTTTAAATACAAGGTGTTAGAGTAAACCGTCTCCTATCATGAAATAATTTTGAGTCAGCAACATACTTCTACTAGTGGGATTTTTATGACTTTCCAGAATTTTATTTGAATTCTCCATCTCAAATGTGAATCCAAAGACCAGCCCCAACTTTTCCTGGGGCCACTCTGCAGTTCCCTTTTCTCTGTAGGAGTAGACACCATCATTTTCCTCCAGGGTGTGAAGGTGGCCCTCCTGCCTAACTCCAGGGATACTTTTCCCGGCCTGGCTGGTCCCACACTAACTTGGCCCAAATCTCTTACAACCCGGATCTTGCTGCTCTCAGTGGTTCTGTCCCTGGAAGCCTGACGCTTGTTGCTGATTATTTCGTTTTTCTGGATCATTTCATAAGCTTCATGATTCACTTAGACAATTTTGGACCAGGAATTAATCATGTTAGCAGTTGTATGGACTGGCTCTATGACTGCCGCAGTCAAAGCCAGGAGAGCATCTCACTTGAAGGTCGACCTTCTTAACTTGCTTGCCCAATCCACTTAGCTCTCTTCCAATCTATAGTAAGGATGACATTTTAAATTATGAAACTCTCTCCATCCAAGACACACTTCTTGCTCTTCCTTCCCTGAGCAGGAGTGAGCTCCTAATCTATTCTTTGCATGGTCTCAGCTTCACGGAGGGATGCAGCTCCAGCTTCTCACCTCCAGTACCACCCAACGCCTCGCCATCTCTTAGCCACAGCTCAGAGTTACTGAGATCGTAGCTCCTCCAAAGGGAGCCAGGGCAGAGCTCGCCACCTAACTCAGTTCTTCTTCAATCTCAGCAACCAAGCGTTTCTCATTTTTATGAGCTCTATTACACAGCAAAGGGAGTAATTTTTACTCTGCATCAGCGTTTCCAGCTGTCTAGCAGGGATTTTTTTAGGTTGTCTACTCCTCCATGTTGCAGGACCCCCATTGCTCGCAGCACTCGACCCTGCTGGCCATCTCTCAGCTCCTCCAGGGATCAGTTCCTCAGGAGGATTTTTAATGCTGGTCTTTACGCTGGGAAGGCTCTCCTTACTCTTCAGAACATAAGGAAAGCTCAGTTGCAAAAAAACTATTCCCTAAATCTTTTGATAAGTCATGCTTTCATAGATCCCCACTCTTCTCACATAGTATTTATCACAATTGTTCCTAATAAGTTCTGCCCCCACTCAAGCTCCTTGATGGAAGGACAGGAGCCACACTGGTCCTAATTCACACTGTACCTGGCTACTGTAGCGCAGTGTGAGAAACAACAGGAACCAGCATCCATGGAGATAACTCTTTACTTGACAAATAACAAAAATGAGAGATGACAAAACCATGTAAGTTGTCCAAGGTCACGAAGGCAGCACTGGTACATCTGAAACTATAGCACCGACTCTCTTGGCCTTGGGTTTGTAATCGATGGTTATTGTTCTGTACATCTTGTAAAATGACTCTTCTTGAGGACCCACAAACTCCTGCATTCCTTGCTAGAGTCAGCCAAAAGATGTCTCATTTCTTCCTTTTTCAACACAGAACATTTTCTCAGGACTCCTCTGTGAAAGTATTTCCTGGAAAGGAGCCCCTGGGCTGACGCTCATCTGTGCAGCAGAGATGGCTGCTCAGCCCTGAGCTTGGTCACCTCACTGGTCTGCTTCCCTGCCCAGGCTCTCTATGGAAACTTCCTTAAAGGATGCACAGGATGGACCTTTGAGCATGCTGTGGCTGCCAAGTGAGGCAGATTCTAACTATGTCCCACGCAATACTGATGTTGCTGGAGTGGCCCAGAGTGAGAGCTCCGAGCTCTGAGCTCTCCTTGCCAAGTTTGTGTTTGGAGCTAATACTACTTGCAATGTTAAAATGAGTAAATGTGTGCAAAGTACCTAGTGTTGTGACTGGAACGTCATTAGGTATGTTCAATTAGTGGTTTGGTTACTTTTCTCATTTTAACTTTCTCAGCATAAGTCAACATCCAATCTGTAAAGATCTGATTATCTGACAGTATAATACTTCCACTGGAAAATAAAAAGACAAGCACATACATACAGCTCTTGGCTCATTTTTTAAAAAACAATTCCAATAGATGCATTTAAAAATATCCATCTTAACATTATGTATACATTTTTAAAAAGTAGTCCTCTTCACCCCTTTGAAACTTAAATTCACTCTCTAACCACCTAACCTCCGGATATTCTCTGCCTGACTATTAAAAGCTGATGATGAATCACCCTAAGAAGAAACTCTCATTGCTTCTGGGTTCTCACCATTACTGCAAATCCGTAAATTGCCCAGAACTGCAGCTTTGAAGGCTGTTCGCTTCTAAGATTTCTATTATGAATTTGCACTTAATCTTTCATCCTGACATATCTCTTAGGCTTCCTATTTAATTATTTACTAGAAACACCTTTAAAAGCCCACCCACCCCCCGCCCAGGCCCCTCCATAGCCGCTGTCCCTCCATCTCACCTCCCTCACGTGTCTGCAGCCCTGGCCTCCCTGGTACTTCCTCTGTGCCCGCCTGTCAGTGTTCCGGGGGACTCTCTTAATGGACTGATCGGGGAACTTCTCTTGGTCTGCAACTGAGTTACTGACATTTTGACTGACACCAAGCATGAAAATCACATTACCCTGGTTGTATAAAACCTTCACTGGCTACCTGTAAAGTACAGGATTATGTGTAAAGTCCTAGTTATTAACTTACAAGTCCTTAAATTGACTTGGGTTTGAATACCTCAGAGACATTCTGGAACCATACATCCCCAGTCGTTTTCTTTGGTCTCACTCAATTGGATTAGTTCTTTTTGGCTGAAGACATTGAGCTACGGGGCATTTTTAATGTTTGCTCTCTACTTATGGAATTTATTAGCCATGGAGGTCAGGCTGTCTTACTCTCTGTCAAGCTTTCAGTCCAAATTTAAGAGGTACCTTTCCCAGATTGCTGATTTGGTTAAATAAGCCATAAATCGATCCAGCATTGTTTAGTTCTTGAATCACTGTTCTTCTCTGGGATTTTCATGAATCTTCTCTAAGAGTTTGTTTGACATGTCACAATTAAATTTTATATTATTCCACTTAATATCCTCTTTTTTTTCACATGCTGACTTGAAACACTGTCAAAGTGAATTTACTAATTAAGTGCTTTGCATGACATATTACTTTTCCCCATCTGCTTCAGAAGGGTGTCACAAGGACAATGAGATGTTATATGCGAAAGTGCTTGGATTGTGAAACATCAGGTATTAAATTCAATTATGTACATATATTTCACCTTATTTTGGTTATTAATCAATCACTCCACTATTACGGGGCTCAGAAATTAATAGTTGAATGGATGAACGAATGCCAGGCACACAGGGGAACGAACATACAGGTGTAGGTCATGGATTTCTTTAGCAAATTTTAATTTAACATCTTTTGATAAGGTATAAATATGTCTAAAGTTAACTAACAGTAAAATATTTAAATAGCAGGTTGAGGCAACAACAACAACAAAAAAAAATTATGGCACCCAGGATACCACCCAATTAATGGCCAAAGTTATTCTACATTATGACAGCTCTCCAAGTTCTGAGAAGCTTGGGGCAGAGAGAAGGAAATCTGACCACGAGGAATTGGATTTGCACTGGACCTACAAGCATGTGCAGGAACAGGGTGGGCAGAGGAGAGGTGGAGGGGTCTTGTGGAGAAAGAAAATGATAGCAGGAAAAACAGAACATCATGGATATTTTTTTTTAAGTTGGAGGGAGGGGTATAAATTAAATTCATTTAGCTGATAGATGATTCAGAGTAAAAGATTAAGAAGAGCTTTATCTAAATTAACAAATTTAGACTTTCTTCCCTTTATTTTTTAAGAAGAGAAGATATAGCTTTCATTTTTCTACAAGTCTCAAGACACTCAGTTGGGTCCAAAGAGACGCATGGGGTAGGCAAGACTCTTTAGAAAAAAGTTCTTTAGGGGAGTGCCACTGGGCTCAGTTTCTGGTTGCACTTTCCTTCCTGTTCAGATGTAAGAACTGGTTGGGGAGAGGAGGTCTGAGAGCCAATGCTAGAACTTGATTGCTTCTTTGAGAACCACTGCAAATACATTTCATTCATATGTTTAAATATTTGCATTTAAACATATGAATCCTCCCTAAAAGCTCTCACATGTCAGTCTGAGAATCCAGCTTGAATTAAGTGCATTGCTTAGAATTAGCATAAGAAAGAAGAGTTATTAATTCGACAAGTAATCACGTGGCCTATGCTGGGTCATCATGGTTGCCGCTGTCAGGAGGTGAAGGAGGTAGCAGCTTAGCAACTACTCAGAAAGATAAGCTTCACACACAGGAAACATTCATCCATCAGGTGAGATGGAGACTGAGTCAGTCCCAAGATCAATTCTAAGTACTGTGGATCACTGTTCCCAGAATTCAGAGGGGACTGAGGAGGAAGACAAAGGATTTAATTGGGACAAAAATCTCAGTGGAGTGGGCATCTCAGTTGAGTAGGTCTCAGTAAGTGTGCTCCAACGACCAGCAACCCCAGCTTCATGTGGAAACTTGATAAACATGCAGAGCCTCAGGTCTCATCTGACACACTCAATCAGAATCTGCATTTTCACAAGACTCCAGGTGATCCATATGCACACCCCAGCTGAGAGCCCACCTGGTTAGAAGATGCTAATCAACCTGTGCAAATTGAGATCCCAAGTAAGGAACCCCTGGCCTGTGGCATGCCCTGATTATAGCTGTGTAGTCCCCAAATCCCTCCCTCTGGCAGATGTCCTGGACTTTAGTGACCTTGCATGGGGTGTCCAAGGACAGGGTTGGCTTCAGATGCATGGTGGCCAATGCTGCTGAAATATACCCCTGAATTCTAATAAAAATGTAGAACTACCTGGAAGGTGTGTGCAGACAGAAGAAATAGGCTAGGACTGCAAGTGCCCTTCCTAGTATTCCTGGTCCTCCTCATGAGTGCCATTGCTTCCCAAGGTTAAGACAAGATTCATAGGCCAAGTATCAAAACAAGCAAACCATTTCCTGTCTCTGTCATGTAAGTGCATGCCTGTCTGATGGAAATTAGAGTGCTTTGTTATGGAGCAGGGAGAGAAGAGGGATTTTAATGGAATTGGCAAAACCCAAGCTATAATGCCCCACAGAATAGGCTAGAAGTAAATAGCTACGCCATGATTTTCTTCATATGCCTAGGATTAATACAGTGACTAAACAGCTGTAGAGCGTATCTTGTAATTATTACAATCCCTTCCTTTCTCCTTCTCTTTTTCCTTCCTTCCTTCCTTCCTTTCCTTCTCTTCTTCCTTTAAATAATGTGGTTTCCATGCAAATCAAAACCAGCTGAAAGTCTGCCAAAGCCAAGATGTCTTAGAAGGTGGCATTTAAGCCTTTGTGTCTCCTTTGTCTCCAGAGATATCATCATAAAAATAAAAGACTTCACCAGGTAATGTTTTCTTCATTATTCAACATCACAATTCTGAAGCGACAAAAGATAATTAGACATACGGCGCTGTCGACACATAGTTTATGAGGAGCTTCTAGTTAATTAGCTATGGTAAAAGGTTTTTATATAGTCATAATTACTTTATATTTCAGAGGAAAAGAAGCAAACATACATGAATTTTATTTTACCTGGTGACAAGTTTATCAAAGTGATAGTGATGTTTTGATGATCCTTCGGCACCTTCTCCAGACTTCCCACGATATAATGTGAAGTGTCATGAGGGGATTTTAACAGTACAACTCTTGTTAACTTTAATAGAAGCTACACATCTGAAATCTTTACACATCAGCCTGCTAGATTCTGTAAGAAAATATCTTCTTGGTGTCCTGGATTCCCTTTGTCACCAATGGAAGGCTTACCTGAGAGTAACTTAGACTAGTTACAGTAATTTGGTCAAATCAGAGACAGGCCATGTTATGGGAATGCCTTCTCTGTTTTAATTTTGGAGGTCAGTCTCTGAAGCAGAAGCGATGATACTGGGAAATGCAGTATTCTATAATTTATTTGTTTAAAATAATTTCAATTTATAAAAGCTCTCCTTTTCACTAGATATTTCTACTGAATTAGTTATCAAGATCTCTATGTACTTAAGGAATTAAAGCATTTAAAAATAAGATCAATATTCTCATTTTTCTCCTTTGATCTATACGAGGTCCAATAATATTCTAGCTGAGGGGGACAGCCAGATGATCTCTGTCATGTCCTACACCCACCTGGGAGCACAGGTTGCCTAACCTCTAGTGATGTCCAACGCCAAGAGAAAGATAATCATAGCAACATGCCCTCGATTGTTGATCTCCTAAGATGTCACCTGGTTGATGTATGCTTGGGCATGTGATGAGGGTATACCCTACCTAGATCACAATTTTTCCTCAATCCCACTGCATGCTTTACTTATTAAAAGATGGAAACCTAAAATGTGTGCTAAGGAAGAAATTTTGTAAAGGCCACCATTACCTTACCCACTGAAATCGCCTGCTGCTCAACCCTCTGTTATAGTTAAAGCTTTGTCCTGGGGTTTTATAAACTGACTTCCAGACCACTCACATATAATCAAATGAAGCCTTTATTGAAGCACACCGGTGGCGGCTGACCAGAACATAAAGTTGTTCCCCTGATCAGCCCCAAACAATTGCACGGTCACTCCTTATAAGCCTGAAAACCGCAAAAGGAATGTTTGGGGGTCCAGCCAATGCAAGCAAGCCATGTTATAGAAGTGGGAGAGTGTTATAGAAGCGGCGGGAAGCCTAACCAATCACAGTTAGCCCAGTTACAGAAACAGAGCCCCCTTACCCTAGTTACAGAAACAATGCCCTATTAGGTAGTTCTGTGTTCCTAAAGGTTTCTATAGCAAAAGAAAAAGAACATCTTGCCCCAGTCATGACCCTTCTACTTGGCACAGTTGTTTTACAGAATGGAGTCACAAAACAAAATGGAGTCACATTTGCTTTTACTATCACACCTAAGAGATGATGGCAATCTCACACTTCCTTCTGCCCCCCACAGATTATTTGATAACACAACACTTATATATGACTATGGGAATAAGAACAGTTGTCATTTCTGAGTGTTGTCTATATCACATACAACGTGGATTCTTTCTTACTTAGCCAATATTAATAATTGCTAATGTTTAGTGAGCATTTGCTGTGTCTGATATTGTGCTTATCCCCTTGCATTTTTAAATTTGTTTTAATCTCTATTATTTTCCTCATTTTATGGATGAAGAAGCCAAAGCTTGGAAGGATTGAGTACCTTGCCTTTTAGAATGAGTGACTTGGGGCAAGTTACTCAATCTTGACTTAGGCCTTGGCTAATTTTATTCTGAGAATAACTCTCCGAGTTAAGAACTTACTATTAGTATCCACTGAGCAGCAGATGAAACTCAAACGTGAGAGGTCACACATTTACTCTGTGGTAGAGCTGGAATATATACAATGACCCATGCCCCAGCTTTCGGCCTCAGTGAAATCAACTGTAACGATCACATCTTCTCCCTTGACTCTTGAGACATAGTGGAAAATGGAATCTAAGCTCTGGCTCCTGAGATTCAGCACTCTCATGGGCTGTTGTGTGGATGGAGGCCACATCTCTATGTTGCTTGCTTCAACTTGCCTGGCTTTAAATGCTTCTCCCTGTCTTTACCTCTGTTTGAACATGGGTGGTGGGAAGAGGAGCACCCTCCTGGGCCTGCTGTACATCCTCATTCTCTTGGCCCACCATCTAATCTTCTGAGGTCAACTGCTGCTCTGGGTTGTCTCTCTACAATCCTTTCTGCATAGTCTTTGTTTCCAACATTATCCTCCAGGATGCTAACATATTTTTCCTGGAGAAGTCAGGGAGAGACCTCCTATTTCAAACCAGAAAAATCAGTCTCAGCATTCAGCCCCTCCAAAATCCCTTCCACTTTTTAAAGAGAAACAAAAGAGAAAATGATTCCTTAGCATAGATTTCATGTTTGTTAAATGCAATCCCCGAGTGCACTGATACGTTGCATAAGGATCATTTTAATAAATTATGGTTTTCATATCCAAACTGAAGAAAGTGACTAATATGAAGAGAGCTGAATATGTGAGATCAAATCATTCACTGTGTTGTCACAAATGTGAGTTATATCCTGCTTTCTTCTCTCCACCTAAACACATGAAGTACAACTCAGATGTGGAATTAGGACACAGAGTTATGACCTAGTAAAGAGAAGCCACCTTTAATCTCATTCCCTTGAGATAATTTAGACAGCATTTCCATCTATTTTAATGGGAATCTTTTTAAACAAAGATTCTAACACTGTTTTTTTTTTTTCCTAAGCCAAGAGTTCCTGTACTCTAGGAAACAAATATCATCTCAGGATGACAAAAGCTCTCTGTGTCTCTTCCTAAGAAAATCAAAGATAAAAGTTTTATTATATCAAAGCTGGATAGTTTCTATAATCTGTGATACTTCAGGTCTGATCAAGATCTTCAGCTTATTTCTACAAAACATCACAATATTCAAAATTTGTGATTAAATAGTCCTCAGTAAAGTGTATCAATTATCCATTGATTATGCCGGTTTACACCAATTCTGAATGCATTTACACAACTGAAGATTGACCTGGAGAGTCAAAAGAGCAATGTTTCTGTTAACTAAATAGGACTGTATTGGATAAGCAGGAGCTGAGGCAGGGTTGTTTTATTTTGTTTGGCTTGCTTACTGCCTACAAAGTACAACATAATCTGAGAACATCTAACTTCAGTATCTAATCTGCTTGCAAAAAGGTGGAATTGACCCAGCCCTCCACTTCGTTCCCACCTGTGTTCTTTGTCTTCAACATTTCTAAAGTATTTTAAAGCTGTTACAACCAATGAGAAAACCATCTGTAGCCACAAAAGGAAAAATGAGACTAGGTCCTTCTATGGCATTTTGTTAGTGTCCACCAATGCAAGTGGAAAGTCCCCCCCAATGCTGGACCTGCTGACTGTTTAAAAGAACTAAGAAATTCCAGTAGTCTTTGCAGACTGCAAACTATGAAAGACTCTAAGGAGGTGCTCGTTGCGGCTGCAGCTCGAATCATAAGAACCACACTTAGGGAGGTTCAAATTGCTTTAAGAGAAAACGGGGGTGGCTGTTGGAGATGATAAGAATACATTCCTTAGCAATTGTCGGAACTGGGGTGTCTAGCCTGACTTCATGAAGGACTGCATTTTTCATAATGATATTTACATAGTTCAGGGACCAAGTTTCTCCATGACTAACTGTTATAAATTCATTTAATCCCTCAGCTAGTCAATGTGTGTGCACATGTGTGCACATGGGTGCATGTGTGTATACATGTGTATGTATTTGTGTGTCTGAGCATCCCCTGTGCCAGACTCTGTGCTAGAGTTTGAATATTTTTTAAAATGAAAATGCCAGACCTCAGTCCTCAAGTAGCTTTCACCCAAGCAGAGGTGAGAGATGACCCATAGTTTTCACAGCAGAAAATTATTGCTTAGAGATCATGAGTCCTCAACAGAGAGAGTGAGAGAAAGAGGGGAGAAAAAAAAGATTACTAGGGAGGATTGGAGGAATCAAAAGGACACAACTCCTTGAGAATATGGCTCACTGAGCAACGATTTCCATCACAGGTCGGGTGCTGACTGTCCTGCACCCACAGGTGGAAGTTAGCTTGGGGGTTCACCTATGGTGGAATAATTCATCTCATTCTGAAGCAGTAAGGAGAGGATCTTCTTTGCTTCATTCACCTCAAGGCTCGAGGAGAGATGTCTGCCCATGAGCCAGTAGAGAGGAAGCCCCTGGAATGCGGTATGATTCTATTTCTCCTCCAAAAGACTTGCTGACTCTCATTAGGTCCTAAACCTACTTTTAACTCCTAATGAAATCAATCTTATTCTAAGGTAGAGCACCCATGGGCCTGGAATCCTGGGAAGAATAACAGACAAATGTTTCTGGAGTACTTTAAACATCCAAAATGAAATTTGCCACATTAAAGCTGAGTGTTATTAACGACAGGCTTTGCCAACATGCTAGGAACAAAGGAAAGCTCCGAGCCCTTATCATTCATCTTACGCTTTTTAATTCACTGTGCATTTCTTTAACGGTAAAACTGATCTTGTTATGTTTTTGCTTATAAATCACTTGCTTCAAATCTTACGACTGTTCATTTGAGTAAACCATGGGATAGATTTCTATAATTTTTAAAGTTACCAAATGAACTATAATTCATTTACTATTAACTTCCAAATAGGAGCTATAAACCAAGAGAGGAAAATGAGTCATGATTTTCTTGCAAGAATTAACTTCAGAGAAATATTCAAGAACGAGCCTTATTTTCAGGGCACTGGGATTATTTGCAACTCAGTCACTTGCCCTGCTCCACTCCATGACAGAAAGTGCAGAAGCACAGGATGAACCCTGACGTGCTCTCCAGAGCATTAATCTAGATTAATGTCTCCCAACCCTAGTTTGTTTCACTCCAGGGCATTTACAGAGCTACCATGAGGGATTTCATGAAATTCTTCCAAATTTCCCCAAACAAAATTAATTTTGGTTCACATTAATGTTAAAAGTAAATACATGCCATATGGCAGATTAACGGGCAGAAAATACCAGAAAATCAAACTAATAGCTCTGAAAAAGATTCCAACTCATTAGCTAATTTAAGTGAGGATTTGGATATCATTTTTAGAATCATGAACTCTCAGTACACAGGAATGCAATTCTGAAAACCAAGGAAAATATTGCTGAGTTTTAAGTCCTTGAATAACGTATTGAAGTCTCTTGACAGAATCCTTTTCTTCACAAGAATTCTAGTTTCAAGAATGATTTGCAAATATCCTTGATCTTTTCCAGGTTAGCTAGGGGTCATATTTTACCCCTACATACTGTTTCCTGGTTTATGATACACTTCCACATACAGTAGCTCACCAGATGAACAATGCTAATGACATATGTGGCCACAAGAGAGTCTAGAAAGGCTTTCTCAGGGAATGGTCTTCACTTAGCTTAATCTCAGGTGGGATAAGGTTATACTTCATGGCCAGGAGTATAATATCTGCCTTGAGCTACTTGGAGGGAAATAGGCCCTAGAAAAGCTGAAACTTTGATATTGGCTCTTTAGCCTCAGCACCACGTGTAGCAGCTAAATAATAGATAAACTCCACCTGACACTGTCCCACTCCCAAACAAAGGAAGAGGGAGGGATGTTCATTGGTGGATGGGATAAAAGAAAATAATTGGTTCACGTCGCTGGATTTAGAGTGAGTGAGTGGTAGTGATCACTTGGGGAACCTGGGTAAACAGGCAGGTGGACCATGTGTACGAAAACTGGAAGAACCTGGAGGTGACAGCTTGAAATAGCACCAGCTGATGAATGTACCCGAGACCCCAAAGGAGATCCAGAGAGAGTCTCAGTCACTCTTTCAAAGACCACCCTTCTACACAACTGACAAACACACATATTGGACTCATTAAAATTCAGGGTATTGGAGAACATTTTTTTTTTTAGATTTTTTTTTTTAGTTGTAGTTGGACACAATACCTTTATTTGTATTTGTTTTTATTTTTATGTGGGGCTGAGGATCAAACCCAGCACCCCACATGTGCTAGGCAAGCGCTCTACTGCTGAGCCACAACCTCAGCCCCTGGAGAATATTTTTAAAACCAAACTTTCATCCCCACTTGTGTTAATATGACCCTAACTTGTGTTCTGATTTTAACATGTATTCCAAAGAAGGTAATTAGAAACAGGACCTAGATAATTTTAATGTTTTGAGCATGAACATAACTTTTAATATGCCCCAAATTAAGTAAATTTACTGAGGGGAGCATTGCAGCAAGCAAAATGCCAAGAACTTTATTATAATTTGGGAATTCTGGAACATAGAGGGAATTTTAGATCCAGACTTGTTACATCAGGCTTGTACTGAACTCACAGATTGAAATGCTAGTGAAATGTAATGCAAGGTGGATATGAGTTTTCATGCTTCTGGGTGACCCTCTGAATCAATCTCTGCAGGTAGCAGACATAGAAAAATGTAAACAGATGTTGAAGGCACTGCTGGTCCCCATATCATGGCCAAGAATCACAGAACTAGTTCTTAAGCAGTTCAGTAACAGTTGTTCATCCAACACCTTTGTGGAAACTCTTTGGCAGTCTGTGATCCTGGCCTTCAAGAAGTCACAGTTCAGCTTGATAAATAGATGCACAAATGATTAAGGTTAACACAGTATGGGAAGGACTGCAAAGGGTGTGTGTGTGTGTACATGTGTGTGTGTCTGCAAATTTTGGAAGCATCATCCTGGGGTGTGAAGAATGTGGTGGGGAGACAGGGAATAAATCTAGAAAGGGCATCTGCATAAATTGGCAGGACGGTAAATGTGGAAGGCAGAAGTTCCAGAAAACAACACAAGCACTTACGATACAAAACCTCCAGGAAATCATAGTGGAATTGGCAGCCATATTAGCTTGTGCATATCTCCAATTTTGAACCTTCTGGTAGGTAGTTTATTCAAAAGAATTCCAACCTAATGACAGAAATCAATATGAAAACATGATTTTTTTCTATGAAATATGCTTTATAGTTTATTTGCTGGAACACATGTATTTTATACTGAATTCGTGGCACTTTTTAAAAATATTTTAACATATTAACCAAAAGAAATCTAAAAGAGCCTTGTTATTAAGAAGTGCCAGATTCCCATAATTTTATTGAAAAAGTAAAAGACTTAAAGTGTACAAACTTAATGCAACCATAATCCACATTTACAATTGAATCCTTAAGATTGAGATCAAATTTTCACCTTCTACTACTATAATAATTTAGTAGAAATTTTCACCTTCTCCTAGCTATAATGTACCAAACTCTACTAAGAAGCTTCTGGGAAGCATGCCTATCATGAAAATTGCTCAATTTTTAAAATGATCTTTGATCATAATGGGAATCTGGAAGTTAAGTGCCTACAATAACAAAAATGCCTCCCAGTCCTTAAACAGGTGGTAGAAAGAAGTGAGAAATGGATTACCATGGTCTTTTTAAAAAAATCTGTATGCACCTCAGAATATCAGATGGAATTAGAATAAATGTTTTTTTTTAAAAAAAAACAGAATGGCTAAAATACAATGTATAAGCTTATAGTATGATAATTTGATAAAAGAGATAACTAAGTGCCTGAGTTAAAATCCCCAGATCTGTCATTTATCAGCTGTATGACCTTGGAAAGTTAGTTAACCCCTCTGTGTGTCAGCTTCTATAAAATGCATGCAACAGGAGTTCCTACCAATGGGGTTATTATGAGTGTACCAAGTATCTTTGCCCCTTTAGTTCCACCTCTGACATTTCTCTATCCTGCTTTGATACCCTGGGTGGCACCATATAGGTGGCATCAATGAGCTTTTTGCCCTCAGGCTCTCCATTGCTTTGGCTGACAGGTGGCGCTGGCAGGAGAGCTGGAGGTGGGAGGAGAGTGAGGTTGGGGTGTTTATCCCTCTTCTTCCCTCCCTGCAGGTTGCCAGGGGTCTCCTGCAGCCCACTAGGAAGCCTCCCTCTCTGGTACCCCTAGCGACCCCCCTTCCGAGCCCCTTCAGGCAGGCCCAGGGTGGTGAAGGCTCTGCTGCCAAGCCAGGGTGTCGCTCGATCCCCTTTTACATTTCCCAAATCCCACTCATACCTTTGTAAATATTCGTCTTATTCAATTCACTTCTATTTATCCAGTTTGAGCATGCCATCTGTTTCCTGCCAGGATCCTGACCAATAGAACAAGTTCTTCTTTGTCAAGCACTTAGAATAATAGCTGGCACGTGGGAAGCTCTGTGTAAGTATTTGATAAACAAAATAAATGAGATTTAGAAACTTTTTGCAGTCTACATTAAACATATCTTCCTGTATCCTGTCATACAAGGTACAAAATCTTCAGAACTCTTTTCCCAGATAAAGCTGTTCTCTTCACTAGACTTCATGTATACGGAATAACCATCATTCCATTTTTAAATCATGTCTATAGTGGTTTGGCTAAAAAATTCTGTGAAGTAAAATATTATTAAAGTTTTTTATTTAATGTGAGCCTATGGGAAATATATATAACTATATTCATTATAATAATTCCATAGAGTTATTGTTCCCTTTTAATACTTATTTGTTGTCCTTTAACCTTTTTCACATGTACAGCATTGTTTCTGTTGATGTTTTAAAACAATTTAAAATGGAAATGCCTATTCTTTTTACTCAAATGGCCAAATAGGAACATATTTTGCAGATGTTTCTAAATTTTGAAAGATGTCTGTTAAAAACCATAAAATGTTGTTTTTCTGTATGAAAATCAAGAGATTTTTGCACCTTGGATTTCCACCTTTCCCTCTCTAGTGTCTTGAATCTAAGGTTCAGAGTCTCCTCCTCACCCCCATTTCATTGCAGAATAGTTTTCAATTTGTCCACTAATAATTTTTTCAATCATTTACACAAGACAGCAGCAACCACCTTGCGGTTTGAGATCTCATTTACTTATGTCCAGTTTCAGAAGTGGATATCTCAGATTCATCTTAGTGGTAACATCTCCATTTATCATTTTTAAATTCTAATTCTTTTCTTAATACTCTGGCCACAAGCAAGCAGGAAAAAAGGGTCTGCAACTCTGTCTATCTGGGAGCGTGCCTTCTTTTGCATCTGTGGGATGACAGCTTAGTTACATGGGGGACTCTAAGATCTTATGGCTTCTACAGAGGATATTCCAATACTTTCCAATAATTGCTATGGCCAAGAAATATAAGGATAGTATGATTTCTATTGTTTTGAAATTAAACAAAGTTACTGGCTAGAAGACCATCATATAAAAACCAGTTATTTTTTTCTATTCCAGCTCAAAACACTTGGAACATATAAACTTGCTTTTAAAGATACTACTCACAAAGAAACTAAAAGTATATCTAGGAATAAATTTATCAAAATATGAAATTCCATTGAAATACATTTTTAAAAGACCTTATTAAAGGAACAGATATATTACACTCATGTACATGAATAGGAAGACTCAGTATTACAAAGATGTTGATTCTCCTCCCCTAAATCTATATATTTGCTATAACTGGGACAATTGGTTAACTGTATTATAAACAAGAAATTTCTATCCCACATTATACAAGATAAAGCCAATGTGGTTTGAACACCTAATTATGAAAGCAAAGTATTTAGACTTTTATAAGAAACTAAAGAGGAATGGGCTGGGGATGTGGCTCAAGCGGTAGCGTGCTCGCCTGGCATGCGTGCGGCCCGGGTTCGATCCACAGCACCACATACCAACAAAGATGTTGTGTCTGCCGAGAACTGAAAAATAAATATTAAAAAATCTTTAAAAAAAAAAAGAAAAAGAAACTAAAGAGGAATATCTTCATTTCCTTTGTAGGGAGGGTTTCTTAAGCAAGATTAAAAAAAAACACATAGAAGAATGATCCATATAACTACATAAGAATTAAAGACTTTTGAGAGGAAATGCAAATGATGAACAAATATATGGAAAAATGTTCAATATCATTAGCAATTAGGGAAATGCAAATCAAAATTACACTCCCAGTTGGAATGGCAGTCATCAAGAACACTAACAATAATGAATCCTAAAGAGGATGTGGGGAAAAAAACTTTTACACTTTGGTGGGATTTTAAACTAGTACAACTAGTACTGATGGAAATAAGTATGGAGGTTCATTAAAAGACTAGGCATGGAATCACTGTAGGGCCCAGCTATACCACTCCTTGGTATTTATCTTAAAGAATTAAATTCAGCATACTACAGTGATATATGCATACCCAGCTAAGCTAAATAAGTCAAACTGAGAAGGTCAAGGATCGTATGTTTTCTCTCGTATGTGGAAGCTAGAGAGGAAAATGAAAAATAAAGGTGTGTTGGGGTGAGTTCATAAAAATATAAGGGAGATAAATAGAGAAAGGAGACCAAGAGGAGGGAGGAAGGCAAGAAAAGGAGAAACACTAGGGAATGATAGTTGGTCGAATTATATTGTTATGTTGTGTGCACGTATGAGTATGTAATATGAATACCACCATTATATACAATTATAATGAACTAATAAAATATGGGAAAAGAGAGTATAATAAGTATTATCTATGTGTATATAAGGATAGCTTTTATACTATATATATATATATATATATATATGTGTGTGTGTGTGTGTGTATTTTGTGTATTTATATATGTTAAAGGTATAGTCATATATGTGCGCATATGCATGTTTATCTACATGTGTTCATGTTTGTATATGTATATAGTTACATGCATGCATGTGGGTATTATTTATGTTGACTTTGTAAAAATATGTCTTGGAGAACTTTAAAAAACAGGCATTTATATATCAAAACATCATTTAAAAGTAAAAAAAAAAAATCCACAGACTGGAAGAAGTTATTTGCAAAATGTCTGACAAGGAGTGCTCAATAATAAAAAGATAAACACAATTCAGTAGAAGAAGGGACAAAAGACAGGAACAGACATGCCATAGAAAAGGAAATATAGATTCCTAATAAATGAACAGGAAGGTGTTCAACCTCATCAGAATCAAGAGAGACTAAAATAAGATCACAGTGTAAACCATTTTACACCAACTAGATTGGCCAGAAAGTTCAAAGTTCCAAGAATATGAAGTGTTGCAATCAGTAGAAGCTCATGGAATGATAGAAGGGATTGCCTGTTGATGCCCTCAGCTTGGGTGGTCATTTGGTATCATCCAACCAAGGTGCATATACCTGCTGTGCTCTAGTAATTCCCCTTCTAGAGGGTTCTTTACCCTGCCCGTTCACTGGAAGCTTCAAGAGGGCTAAAACACAGGTTGCTGTTCCTTCCCTCAGAGTTCCTTGACTCTGAAGGTCCATGGTGGAGTCCAAGAATTTGCATGGCCAAACAGAACTCAAGTAATACCAAGGCTGCTGGCACAGGACCACATCATGATGTCTACTATTCTAGAGAAACCCTTATACATGTGCATGCAAATTCATATGCAAGAAAGTTCAAGCAGCTTTTTTTTTCAAAAACAAAAATTGTAACGTTCAAATATTCATGATAGGAAGAATGAAAACATACCTTGCAATATGTACTAAAATATTATATAACAATGAAAATGAATGAACATCAGCTATGCACATCATCTTGTTAATTTTGTACTGCTATAAAAGAATACTAGTCTGGGTGAGTTATAAAGAGCAAAGATTTATTTCTTATAATTCTGGAGGTTGGGAAGTCCAAGACCCAGAGACTGCCCTGTTGCAAGGGGCTTCTTGCTGAGTCATCCCATGGCAGAAGGCAGAAAGGCAACAGAATAAACAAGAGGGAGCGTAACTCACTTTTATAATAAACCCACTCTAGAAATAATAAACCTGTTACTATGACAACAGCATTAATTCATTCACAAGGGCTCTGTGCTTCCATTACTTCTTAAAGGTACCACCTTTCAACATGGTTGCAATGGGGATTAAGTTTCCTCCACAGTAACTTTGGGGGACACATTCAAACCATGGCATGCATCAACCTGAATGAGTGCCAGAGAGCACAGTATCAAATCTTAAAAATTCACAGAAGAAAACAGAATATAATATCATTTAATTGAGTCCCAAAGCATGCAACATTAGAACTGTATATTGTTTAACAATAAGTCCACTTGAATTAAAAAGTTAAAATAGTGACAAAACTTAATATGGTGGTTACCACAGGAGGGTACATGGAGAGAAGTAAAATCAGAGAAGGACAATTGGTAGAGTCCTACTGACTTGGTACTTTTTATTTCTTAAACTAGGTAGAAAGTACACAATGTTTACCCTATTATTTTAGGTTGCTTGTGATATATGGAATTGAAAATAAAATTTAAAATTATAACTATATGAAATTTAAAGAGAAATCTAAACTTTCTCTTTGAAAGTCAAAAACTCTCCTGTTCTAGAATTCAGAAAATTGTGAATAATATATGGGAGAGCTTCTAGATTCTTTCAAAGTCCTCCAAAGAGTACTGATTCTTTTCAAGAGGCAGTTAGCTTAACTGATTTCAGACCCAAAACTGTCTCTCTTGCAGTGAGTAGCCCCAGAAACTTGATTCCATTCTTTGAGGCTTAGCTGGGCAACTTGCATACATGGTTCAGAAGTCACCCAATGGTCTGTGCAGTTCATACAGACCACGTCTCTCTCCACTCTTTAGCTCTCTTTCCAAGATTCCCCCTTACTTTCCAGTTACTTTAATTACCTAAGCCCTATCTCCTGGCTCTTCATGCCAGTAAGAATACAGGTTTTCTGTCCAAATTTTAGTCATCTTTCTTTGGCATGGACGGGTCCTGCTTTCCAGCAAAGAGTTATAATAATGGGCAGCCTTCCCACTGCCATCCCCATCTCCAAATGCAGATTTCCCTGCATGGTCTGTCTGCTTGGTTGCTCTCCAGAGCCTTTGGATAGCTGCTTTCTATAACTTGTCCAGAATTTATAGTTGTTATGTGCAGGAGGATTACAGAACCAGAAGTCCATTTCATTTCTTTTTCAGTTTGTTTGTATCCCATAATTTTTCTTTTTCTCCATTATTTAATCACTTTTTCCTCTCTGGGATCCAGGGCTCTGGCCAGAGTCTCATAGCTTTTTTTTGAAAACAGTTTCCATAGACCTCATCTTTCTAACCACAGAGACTCATACCAAGTCCAAGGGGCCAGAGAGGGGATGGGGATATGCTATGAATTACCTTGTCTTAGTACACACCTGAGCATTTCTTCAACAGCACCATATCTTACAGACCTGCAGCCATTTATTCAACTCAGGATATATTTACTGTCTACAGGGTACGAAATAGGTCTTTTGGTTACACTGATGAACAAAACAGTCAGGTGCCCGTGCCTTTGGGGAGCTAACATGATGAAGAAGGACACAGACAATAAACAATAGACATAAAGAAGTACCATAGTTTGTTAGAAGGTGGACATTTCCCACCTTCATTTTCATTCCCAAAGTAGTTTTGACTGTTCACAGTCATTTCGGGCATCTCCATTTCCCTTAACTTTGCTGACTTTTTATTTATTTATTTTTTTGAGTTATTTCCCCCTAAACTAAGAAACTGGCAGCAAACCCTAAAGAATTATTGGCTGTTGCAGTGACTCAGTTTCACCACTGGGTGGGAAAAAAAACGAAAGGAGTTAAAGAGCCAGTGCCTAAGAGCAGATGGCAAAGGAAGAAGAACCCCCGCTCAACCCCCGCCAAATCCGACCTCCTCTCAACTCTCCAGGGACCTCTGTCGTGCCAGGGTCACACAGTCTAGGAACTGCCACACAGAGTGGCCATATCACAGCCAGAGTGGAGAAAGTACCTTGGCAGAGAATTTGTGAGTGTGCGTGTGTGTATGTGTGTGTATTACACTTGCATTAGAACCATATTTTTCATATATATTAAATATGCTTGTGTTTCTACTCACATTTTCATATGTATACACATATATTTTTTATGTTTTATATGAGTATGTATATATTTATTTTACAGGTCTTCACCAAGTTACTCTGTCATCAATTCTTATTTTCTGTATTTCCTGATGCTTTGGCATCTTGGGGTCTTCAGGGCACTGGAGAAGGCCACCTACCCTCCCAGGACTTGTCAATTCTTAAGCAGTCAAAACCTCCCCAGGAGCCCGCATTTCATATACAAACCAAATTACAACGCCCCCAACCCCACCTCCTCTTTTATCAGGATCACTCAGGGCTAGTATTCTCCTGCCCTAGTCACCTAGAACCAGGTACCAGACCACAGGCTGTAGGATCACTGGAGTATTCAAACCAGCAAATCCTAAACTGCTTTACCCAGCTGGCCTGTCCCACGAAGCCTCCGTGAAAATTCCCACCCACAGGCTCCCGGCCCTGCCTGCTGCCCTGCCCTGCAGAGCACCTGCCCTGCTTCTCCTTTCTAGGGATCTGTGAATAGAAGAACTTCCTCCTTCAAGGCCATGTCTGTGTCCATGTAAAGCCTACCTGATTAAAACAGAGCCCAGGTATATTTTAAAACAAACTTTCAAAACATTTTTGAAGCACAGTGTTCCCTAGATGACAGTGTGACACATATCTGTGTCATCATCATAACTGCCCTCATGAATAAGCTTCCTGTGGTCCAGGTAGTGAGCTAAGTACTTTGGGGTGTTTAATCCTCACAATAACCCTACAAAATAGACACTGCCCCTGGTCCCACTTTACAAATGAAGAAACTGAGGTATAAAGCAGTTAACTCCCCCATGATGGAAGTAGGACTTAATCCAGTTCTGACAAAGTCAATTTTCTGGGTATTAATTATTTGTGTATTTCAAAGGTGTGGGTGGTCTCTTTTTTAAATTTTAAAAAATTAGTACATTATAGTTATATTTAATATTGGGGTTCATTTTGACATAATTATATAAGCATAGAATTCAGTTTGCTCCCACTCAGTCCCTAGTACTTCTCCTTCCCTTCTCTTCTCCCTCACTCTATTCCCTTTCCAGTCTTCCTTCCATTTATTTATAGTTATTTTTAATTAGTACATTGTAGATATAACAAAGATGACATTCACTGTGTCTGTCCATGCATGTCAATAGGATCATTTGGCCCGTTTCATTCCACCATTCCTCCCTTTTCTCCTTCCTCCTCTTCAGTCCCTTTCCTCTACTGATCTCTTCTCCATTTTCATCCCCCTCCCCTTCCCCCTTTTCCCCTTATTTTGGTCTACTTTCCCTATACGAGAGAAAATATCCAACCTGTGACTTTCTGGGTCTGTCTTATTAGCATGACCTTCTCCAGTTCCATCCATTTACCAGCAAATGCCATAAATTCATTCTTCCTTATGGTGGAGGAAAGTCCATTGTGTATATGTACCATATTCTCTTGATCCATTCATCCACTGATGGGCATCTGGGCTGGTTCCATATCTTGGCTATTGTGAATTGTGCTGCTACAAACAGGGATGTGACTGTATCACTGTTGTTTGCTGATTTTAGTTCTTTTGGATAAATACAAAGGAGTGGGTCATCTGGGTCATTTGGTGGTTCCATCCTAGTTTTTTGAGGACTCTTCATACTGCTTTCCAGAGTGGTTGTGCTATTTGCAGCCCCATCACTAATTTAGGAGTGTATCTCCACTTCTTCCCATATCCTTGCCATCATTTATTATTATTTATATTCTTGATAATTGCTATGCTGACTGAATTGAGATGAAATCTCAGTGTAGTTTTGATTTGATTTTCCCTAGTTGCTAGAGATGTTGAATATTTTTTTTCATATAGTTGATGGTCATTTGTATTTCTTCTTTAGAGAAGTATTTGTTTAGTTCTTTTGCACAATTATTAATTGGGTTTCTTTTGGTGTTAAGCTTTTTGAGTTCTTTATATATTCTAGATATTAGTTTTAACTAATGGTCAGCAAATATTTCCTGCAAAGGACCAGAAAATAAATATTTCAGGCTTTGTGGGACATGTGGTCTCTGTTGTAACTATTCCCTCTGACCCTGTAGGGTGAAAGAAGCCATAGTCAATATGTAAATAAATGTGTATGGCTCCAACAAAGATTTAGTTATAAAAACAGGTTGAATTAGTCAGCTTTACATTACTACAATGAAATACCTGAGGCATTTAACTTACAAAGAGAAAAGGTTATTTAGCTCATGGTTCTGGAGGCTCCTGCAAAGATTGAACAGCTCCATTGCTTTGGACCTCTGGTGAGGGAGCCACATGGCAATGGTGAGGAGAATGTGCCGGAGCAAACCATGCCCATTGTGAACCAGGAAGCTGAGAGAGAGGACCGATGAGGACCCATAGTCCCTTTCAAGAGCATACCCCAATGACCTAAACACCTCCCATGAGGCCCCACCTCCTAAAGTCCAAATCACCTTCTAATTGTAACCTTTAATACCTTTGGGGCACACTATTCCCATTCAAACCATAGCATGATTGGTGGGCTGGGGTTGGCCCAGGTGTCATGGTTCACCTACTCCTGCTCTTAATCACTAGGGTCCACTGCCTCCATGATGACAAAGGCTAAAGGCAAAAACTCTTTCTGTCTCCCACTTTGTAATAGTGCTCGTTAGAGGCAACTCACTTGGCCAGTCTGGGTCTCAATCCATCTTTTATTCTTTGATCACTCTGGACTTCAATCCATTAGATACTGGTGGAGACAGAAACTTGACTTACATTGCCACTCTGAACTCTATGATTCTGAGTCTCAAGAATTAAGCTTAGACAGAAGGAGTTGCAGACAGTCATAGAAAAGGAAAGCATATGTTAATGTTCATATGAGCAGCAGAATCTGTCAAAAGGAGACATTCAAATGAAAATTGTGAAAGAGCCTTCTCTTATTCACTCGTCACCAAAACAGTACACCACATAGTGGATCATGCCGTAGCTAGTGGTGGTTTGTTTGAAAATTCTGTACAGGAAAAAGAGCATGCATAGTGAATTTTAGTCTGCAAAAGGCACAGTGCCAGGTACTCAATAACCCTTATTCCTTTCACAATACGCCAGGGGGGTAGGCCTGGTACTTTGGGGTTGAAGAGGAGAACTGAGAGTATATTAATATCCAGGGGGTTGCAGGCAGGGACATCTCAGGATGTTTCTTTTGGAAACCTGGCAGATCCAGAAAGGAGCTATCATTAGGCAGTCCATAATGATCAACTTGTCACCAAAGTAACAGGCCATAGGTTCTGAAGCATGCACCAGAATATCAATGTATCCATTTAGGAGTTTTCATACCTACTGTGGAAAGGGCTTGACAAGTATTTTCTGAAATCCCAAAACATGCTAAGGCTTTGGGAATAAGGTGCAGAAGAGGTGCTGGTCCTTCCATTGAAAGAACTCTTGGCTTGGTCACTGTGTGCCTCGAGGGATTTGCTGAGTGATGAGTGTGGGGACAGATCAGGGGCCATCTCAAAGATGGGTCGCACCCTTATCTAGACCTTTCCTGCTGGGGAACACTCACCCAGGGCCCACCTATGCAACAGAAGGAGGGACACTGAACTGACCATCGAGGAGATGGCCAGCCCTTGCCCTGCTTCATCTCCTTCAGGTGCCTGGAACAGTAATGAAGATGGCTCCTAACTCCTGAGCATGACAGACATGCCCAGGACGATGTGCTAATTCCATACACACAACCTAGCAGACTGGATCTGAATTCCCACGTGTGACCAGGCAGGCCTCCCAGGATCGAGCCCAGCATCACCTTCTAGTTCTTTCTGCTCTGTGTGCTCCCTGCTCCGCAGCCACCCGGCCCTGTTTGCCACCTTCCACCTGGCTGCTTCTCTAATTCAATCTGTCCTATACCCCGTCCATCAGCCCCGGCTCTCAGGCCAACTCTTCCCTCAAAATGGTGGGAATCTCTATTCTAAACACCTAAACTGTGCACCTCACTCAGTGCTGTTTAAATACCTTTCCAAAAAAAAAAAAAAAAACATCCTAATGCTCTCGTCTCTGATTATAAACACTGCTCACTGTAAATAACTCAAACAAAAATGGCAAAGTTTTTGTAAACACATCACACACCTTTCATGATTTTAAATTCCTCAAGGACAAGACCTTATTTTAGTGATTTTTACATAATCTTTATATCTCCCTGCCCCAAATCTGCCTACCGTTAGTGCCAGAATGTTTAGTTCAGGCTTGAGAAGTAAGTAAGTAATTATTTGAATGAATGAATTATGCTCAGGTCTTTTATAGTGAAGCCTAGAGCTGATTTTAAAAACTTATCTGAGATTTATGGTCACTAATTTTATTAGCATGTCTTTATTTCTAATGTTATAGTATCTCTCCTCTAAAAAATCAACAAATAAAATCATTTCATGGCTAGATTAATGAAAGGCCTGTGTTTCCTTTGGAGTGTTCAGTCACATCCATCTCTGAACACCTGTCCCTGCTGGAAATTCCGTTGCCTCTACCTTCAGACCACTTTCGAATGAATTATTTAATTCATGCTGAGAACATTTCAGTCCTTCAGTTTGTTCACCTTTTAAAGTTCCTCAGGTATCTGCACGAATTTGTGAGTTAAAATATTCCTGGGTTATAGGTCTTCACTTCATTGAAAATTGACTGCACATTTTTATCATTAAATCATGAGCATCAGGTGACTTTCCATTTCTGCCAAAGGCGTGTTTCTTATTAGGCAAAAGCTTTTCAGTCTATACAATTAATGGTTCATGGCACACTAGGGAACATTTATTAATTTTCATTTTACTTGTTTTTTGAAGGTTATGGGGGTTAAGGGTTCTAAGTTGAAGTTATTGAAATTTTAAAAGGTGTAAATAGGTAAATATTATGGTTCTTGGAAAAGCGAGACGTTTTTCCCTTTAAGCCTGTGATTAATATTACTAATAAAAATGTCATCAGCCTTCCCTGCCGGCGTGATGCAGTTGGAAACACATTTTGTATGCATGCGTGTGGCTTGCTTTCCATACCTAATGGGACATTTGGGGAGACTGCTTAATATTACATTTCTTTCAAAATAGATTCTTGATGGTTTCATACAATAAAATTCTACATGAAAAATAGTATCTTCGTATGCATTTGGTAAAGATTTAGCTTGACTTAAAAAATCCATCTTCTGATTGGTAATTTACATCAATCAGTGTTTCACACAGGGATTTTTTTCTTCTTCTCTCTCATCTGATCCCACAACACAAAGACCTCTCTTGTTGAAGGCTGAGTTTTGAGAGAGTGGGTGTCCTTTTTATACTTTTGAGACTAGATACAGTTTCTTTCTTTCTTTTCTTTTTTTTCTTTTTCTTTTTTTGTGGTGCTGGAGATTGAACCCAGGTCCTTGTGCATGCGAGGTAAGTACTTTATCAACTAAGCTATATCCCCAGTCCCTTAGATCACATTTTCTATTTGAATTTAGTTCCATTCATAAGTTACTTTCTTAGGTAGCTATTTCCTTAACAATTATTCATAGTACAGGGGTTGGCTAAATATAGTAAAATATTTAATTTTGGCATAGATCAAGCACTACTGGGTAAATAGCTTTATTGAGATATAATTCACATACCATATAGTTTGCACACTTAGAGTGTATAATTCAATGGTGTTTAGTTTATTCACACAGTTGTCCAAATATCACCACCAGCAAACTTTAAAACGTTTGAGTTACTCTAAAAAGAGACCCCATGCCCATTAGTGGTCAATGCCCGCTCTCCCTACTCCACCAGCCCTCAGCACCACTAATCTACTTTCTGTCTGCATAGATCAAGCAGCATTTTAAAGCAGATTTTAATTATGTCAAAGTTTTGGTGATTTTATTACTTTATTAAAACTAATACATTCAACACAATAGTCGGGTAATGGCATCTTTCAACCTCTTAGGATACTTACCTTTGAAGTGAAGCATCTGGCTTATGACAATTACAAATCCACTGGTGAATTGCCATTGTATTAAGTTGCCTGTGTTGCCCCTCTTCTTGGTTATTTCTGTAAGGATTTAAATTTATTCCTATACAAATCCAGAAATGTTACATAGAAATATTGTGAAAATTTGAATGGTCAGCCTGAGCCTCACTTAGACAACCATATCAATACTATTTTTATTTCTCAGGACCTTCTCCCTCACCAATCCTCACTCCCCGCTCCAAACACAGAAGTCACAGTCACATATAGTGAGCAGGCTTCATGCAGTGACAAGAAGCAGCAGCACTACATGTCCAGTACTGAGATATTCCTATGCACACATACAAGTATATAATATGAATATATGTGTATTATATATATGTATACATATGCATTTGGATTGCATATACATATGGTTTATTTCTAAATCATACTGGGAGTCACAAAACATTTCCTAGAGGTTGGAAGTACGAACACAGAAAACAAAATCCTATTCTAGGTAGATGCTTGATTCTACCGATTCCATTCATGGCATTATTAGAAAACCCGGTCCATTCGTCCGTTTGCTCCTTCATCCAACACACATCTACTGATTGATGACAGTGTAAAAGGCCCCATGCAGGGGCCCAGTAGACCAATGCAGAGTCCAAATTCAGCTTCTGTGGAAAGTGTCTCACAACTCCAGCACAGGAAAGGGTGGGCTGTCTTCTCACAAGGAAAAAAGCTCAAAGAATCATGCATCTTTTCTTTTTTCTTGAAAAACTGCAGCCTATATTTTGCAGGAAAATTCAACATAATTGGTATATACCCATCTTTTTAGGTGAATTAGGCCTTAACTGACAGATAACCTATTTTGTTCTAAAATTCAACAAACTCTCAGAAAATCTTATTCCACACAATCTTTTGAATATGTCATTTGCCATTTATATTTGATGGCCTTAAGCAAAAAAAAAAAGTTATAAAAAGGTATTAATGCAAGTAGATAATAAAGCTGCATTCTATAAATCTATAGCAGCTTACAGTAATCATTAAAGCATGCAAAAGTCTTTCATCTATTCAAAAATATGCAGTGCACAGAATGTCTGCTAAGGTGCATGACAAGTCAGAGTTAAATATATATTAATAAATGAATTAGCTTCATAAATAATAGCCATAATGACATTTTAGGAGACAATAAGTCTGAGGATTGTCAGAAAACGGTTGATGTATGAGCTTCACGTCTCAGTGATTCTTCAAAATGAATAGGCTTTGCAAGATAGTTCAGACCCGCGACCAGCCTATTTCCTTGAATAATTTACTTGTTGTCAATTTGTACAGCCACATTACACATGCAAATTGTGCTGCCTGTGCAAACACCACTTGGAGATGATAAAAACAAATTTACGAAGGCTATAGAAGGAGGATTTATTTCACTTTCTCACCCAGGTCAAGCAATACATGTATCTGACGATTGTGTGTACCCAATTTTGTTGTAATTATATCAGCAAATTATTCCTTATAATCTTATTATTTTTAGCAGTCTCCTTGTGCTTGGGATAATTAGCTTTCTTCACTCAGTGTAAAAACAATTCAACTTGCCAGCCAGGCAGGGCATAGCTCCATTATCTGTTTTGGGTTTAAATTTATTCCCTATATTCTTGGACACTTTGTGTAAATTAAAAATTTCATAGTCCCTAATACTGTACACGCTGTTCATTCAGTGATGAATTAAGGCCCCTAAACCTCTCCGTTTGCTATTAGATATCTCACCCACTTTATATGTTAATCTGTGCTAATGAATTCCACAACCCCTAGCCACAGCGAGATGACTAAAATTATTACCACTTACAGAGATATGCCTTTTTCATTTAAAGTTCAATTCAAATTGCTCCCATAAACAGTCTGCCACACAAAGATACCTCCTATAAAGGAGAGTTACTTACCTATAAGTAGAGTTCTCTGAAGGTAGTATTATCTTTGGGTGCACATTCCTAGGTCACGTGCCCTCAGGTCTGTGGCATGGGGGGAGAGGATTCATAGCTGATGGGTGGGTCTTCCTCTCCTTGGGGCTCTTCATTAGCTCTGTGGCCTGTATTCCTGAGGGTCACTTGGGCCACACCCCATCACACAGCCGATCCCGATCTTAGCACAACAGGCCCCAGTTGGCAAGAGTAGGGCCCGGGGAACTACTAAAAGAGAGTGGAAAGACTGGTTACTCTAAACTATTGCAGATGAGCAAGAAGCACTGTTTCCATCTTAAAGAAGCTCCCCATTAAATAATGAGCCTCGTAATTGAAAAACAAATCTAGGGTTGCTCTTTAACATTGAATGTGAAATTTAAAACCTGCATTTACTTTTTACAGACATTACATTTTTTATTGTGAAAGTGACACATTCTCATTATAGGAGAATAAGAAAATATAGATTAAAAATATAAATACATATTGCACGTATTCCCACCAAGAGTCCTACCACCCAGTGATAGCCCCCATGGGTCTGGCATCTATTTTCACAGACTAGTTTTCTATTTAGAAACTCTCGTAAGATGACAACAAAATCACTGGTCTCTCTTAACCATTCCAACTGGAGCTCACATAGGGTGCCTGCCCCGTTTGCCCCTGAGTCTCCCACTTAACCCTTTTTAATGGTGTCGGCTCCTTGGTGGGAATTTCTGTTCGAAACGCCTAGCAGGTGCTGTTGTTCCTGCTCCACTGCTGTGATCATCTAAGGTCCAGCAGGTGACAAGCCTGCCTGGAGAGAAGGATTAGCACACAGGTCTTTGTGGCTCCTGGACTCACCCTCTCCATTTGAATTCTTGCCATTAATTGTCACTTATGACTTTGGAGCTCTGGGCGCTTGGTTGTGTTTTCTGTATTTCTCCTTAAAGGCAGATCATTTCAAAGGTAAATCTCTGGAAACCTTTTTGGTTAGAAATTCAGAGCTTCATACATTATTTTATTTTGAGGTTCCTTAATTATTTATTACTTTGAGAAGGCTATTTACATAAAGCAAATATTTTGCTTCAGAAGAGTTTATATTAGTCTACCTTTCAGAGTATCCTCTGCTTAGAAGTCAAAACAACTTCTTGGGAATGAGATTTTTCAGTCCACGGTTAGGAAAATACCCGCGGATTCCCTTAATTCAGCATCACGCTGAGGGCAGCGGGGTTTGAACACCCCCCCCACCCCCACCCCCGTCCTTTGCAGTAGGTTGGCTCTTCCTTTTTTGCCTCAGGGTCACTCACAGTGGAACACACCCATGCAGTTAGGATGGCAAATGGCATTTGATATATGATAGGATATTAGAGACACAAAGTAATCCATCATCTTAAAATCTGAAACCATCATGTGGATGACAGATCTAGCAGCCTATAATTAACCTGAGTTAATGTTTGGCAGGGCCAGATGGACAGCTCGTGACACATAACCTCCCTCAAAGTGCAATATGTTCTGAAATAGATATTAAATATCCTTTGACTCAGCCTCCACTGTGAAACACAGTGTGTTTATCCAATTGTCTCATCTCCAGGTGTGAATCTCAAGTGTGAGTTGGATTCTAGCAAGACCAAGCCCAGAACAAGGTGAAGTAGGTGAGGTCAGCTTTCTGGACCTCAACCAGTCTCAGGGGTGTCTCCTTCCTTCCTCTTTCCAGCACCCTTCTTGGGTGCTATGGCCTGCTAGTCCTCTAGTTCATCCCTCAACCCTAAAACCCTCCTTCCTGACCCCAGCTGGCCTTTGGTGGCATTGCGGTGGCGTTGGCTGTTTGGTCTTATCCCAGCATTGATTTCCTTTTGCCAGGGACAAATCTGAGAGAAAACATTTAGAGTCCAGGAAAATGTTCCCAGGGCCATCCAGTGATGGGACTCAGTCACTGCTCTCGATTGTTCCAGGCCTTGGAGAATTGTTGAGTGTCTTGTGCAAGATCAGGCTCCTTTCCTGGTCCCTGTGACACTTCTTCTTTCCTTCTTCTCCCCTCCTCCTTTTCCTCCATCTTTTTCTTTTTCTTCTCTTCCTACTTTTCCTCCTCTCTCTCTTCCTCCTCCATATAGTTTACTCATGTACGAAATGGAGACAATGAGAAACCCCCCCACACACAATGATTGCTGTGAGGTTTAAATTAGCTAGTATGTGTAGAAGCACTTGGAACAGTGCTGACATGTAGGAATGACTCAGATCACTCAGTTCATTTTTCGGATTTTCTTCTCATTTCTGGGAGAAGACAATGTAGCATGGAAGAGCAGAAATGTGCCTGGGAGTCGGGTGTTCCTGGACAAATTCATTTGCTACCACTTGATCCTGTGCACAAACCTTCCTGAATTTAACTTCCATTAGCATGAAAAAGGGGATAGAAAACTACCTCATATTTTTGTGAAAATTAAGAAGAGAATGTGTCTGTTAGGCTTAGCAGACACATTAATGAATGATTAGTGAATTACTATTATTGATGTTAGTAAAGGCAAAACATATACATAGGTTTAAATGCAGCTGTACAATTTTCTACATATTAAATAGTCTGTTACAGTTACTTAACTAAATATGGATGTCAGCTTCTTCGCATTTAAGTAGTAAGTTTCCAACTTTCTGAAATTTAAATGCCATTTACTTGATTTAAATGTTTTCCTACCATCAGAACAAATAAAGAAATAAAAAACACAGTGGCATCATTTGCAGAAGAATTTTAATGAAATACTAAGCAGATGCTAGTGAGTGGGCTGTTGCTATTAAGAAAATTTAATATTTGGAAAATGTGAAGTACATGTTAAGACTAACAGAAATAGAAAATACAGAAATTCTATAAAAATTCCTTGAGTCTCTATTTAATTAAAAAATGAACTAACTTTGAAAATTATTTTTCTCAGTATCATTTGAGTCTTATTACTAGGTACAACAGTTTATGATTATATTAAAATATATCAGACAGTTGCCTTTATGTCAGAAAAGAATGAACCCTGGGTATATGCCATACTAAAATAATAATATATAATCTTTACAATGATCATTTTAGAGTATGTTTTTAAAAGATTTGTTTCTAAACTGAGTTTTACAGCTTTCCTTCCTCCATAGGATCAATTGCCAAGTCCTTTGTATCTGTGCCCTCTTCTAAAGTCCCTCACCTCGAATCTGTGATTGAAATGGATTCAGCTCTATGGCCAATACTTTTCACTTAGAATATCACAACAGCCAACTAAGAGGCTTCCTCACTGCAATCTATATGCCTCTAAAAACCTCTCTTGAGGGGCTCCAGTCTTATGATGATGAAACTCGGGTTTGGGGAACTTCAGGTAGTTTAATATAGTTAGACATGCCTTTGTGACTTCAAAGTTCAAGATCTTATCATTAAATCATGCAGCTCTTCTTGAAACATAGCCTATAATTCCCAAATTTTCCTATAATGAATTTCTGTATCATATGCACCTATTAAACTCTTTACCTCCTCCTATGGCCAGTGTATATCCACCTTTACTAAGAGGCTCTCCTGAAAACCCAGTCTGATTTCCTTGCTCTTTATTTGCTGCAATTATGACATTTTGCTCCGATCTCAACACAGCATTTACCATTGTCTGCCTCATTGGGAATATTTGCATCTACCTGGATTCTTGGGCAGCAGGGACTATGTCTTATCTGTCTTATTTGATCATCCTTCCCTTTCATCCCCAAACAGTGCTTCTCAGTGTTTTGCATCTAATAGATATGAAATCAATGTTGAATAAATTGAATTAAAATTCTCTTTTAAAAGAGAAGAATTCTGCATTTTTGTAAGAAATTTGAGGTTTTATTTAGTTCTAGTGGCAATTTGTATGAAGAATAGCCATTATTAACTAGGAGATCTTGCATGGAATAATTTTTCTCAACAAAAATATGCACAGTATGGAAAACTTTGGATAGTTTTACTCATTATTTATCACTTAGAGATTTATCAATTCCCAGTGTCCAGCACTATGGATAATGCAACTGTCCAGGTGTTACTGAATATAAAAGGTAATCAGTCCTCAATCTTAAAATATAAGCTAAAAGGAATAAATTCAAACAATAACAACAAAATGATTTCATGAGAAACACAAGGGATGTTTAAGAAGGTATGTATGCACCTGCCTGAATTTAAAAATATTTCCATATCATATATTTTACTTTCATAGCCAAATAAACTCCTATCTGACCCAGACTTTCCAGATAATAACTGTAGACCATAAAAGAAGCAAAGTAACTATGCAAAAACATGGAGAAGAAACTAAAGCAGGCAGGCCTGGAGAGTTCTGATACTTGAAGAAGGGGACAGTAAGGGACAGGATTAACATGGGCTTTCGGTTCTCATGCTGAGGGAGAGCCACAGCCAGCCACTTGCAGAAGGAGGCAGAAAGTGGATAGAAATTGAGTTTTACTTGGGAAGGAGTCTGGTCCATAGCAATTAATAGAAAGTGAGAGAAAATAAAGAGACAGAGAAGGTGAACACAAATGATATCTAAATGTGGGCTTTATCTATATGCCGAAAAGCATGAAATGCTCATGAAAGAAATAAAAGAAGGGCTAAATGAATCTAGGAAAAAAATCTAGTACAAGACTCAATAAGGTTAAGGTATCAGTTCTTTCTAATTTATAATGTATTCTCAAAGCCTTGCAGTATTTTTTAGAAGTTGAAAAACTAAACATTTGCATAAAAAGAGACAAGCTAGAACCATAAAACTATTTTGAAAACAAAAATAATTTGGTTGGAAGACTCATCTACATGATTTAAAAATGTATCATAAAAGCACTATCATTAAGACAGTGTGATATAGAGAAAGGATATACACATAGACCAACAGAAGAGAACTGAGGGGTTCAGAACACATATTTACAACTATATGGTCAATTTGATTTGCAAAAAAGATACAAAACTGATTCAATAGAAGAAGGAGTTTCAACAAATTATGTGGAACAATTAGGCATCAGGTGCCAAAAGATAAAATTTGACTTATACTTTATACCATGAAAATAACTGGCCCCAAATGAAACACAGACCTAAAACTTAAAACTATAAAAAAATGTTCAGAATAAAACAGAAAAAAAACTTATGAACTTGGATAAGGCAAACATTTCCTAGACCTAATACAAAAAGGTAAAACCATCAAAGAAAAATTGAACTTCATTAAAATAAAAAACCTCTGCTCTTTGAAAGGCAGTAGTGTGAAAGTCAAAAGACAAGGTGGAAATGTCAAAAATGATCAGAGAAATTAAAATTGATACCATAATTAGCTACAAATAAATGTAATTTAAACCGTTTATTTTTAAAAATTTTTATGGCCATACCAAGAATGTGAAGCAACTGGAACTCTTATGAATTGCCATTGGGAATGCATAATGGTACAACCACTTTGGAAAACATTTTAGTAGTTTCTTATCTAGTTAAATATAAACTAGATACAACCCAGCTATCCCACACATGGGTGTTCATCCAAGAGAAATTAAGTCATTTTACAAAAACCTGTATGTGAATATTTTTAGCATCTCTGTTCAAATAATTTATAATTGCTACAAATTAAAAACAATCCAAGTAGCCTTCAATGGTGAACAGGCTATGTTACAGCTTCACAGGGCAAAGCTGCTGAACAATAGACTGCTAGTGCACGTAACAGGAATGATCCTTACATACATTAAGCTGAATAAATTAGGCTAGACTCAAAAGTCCACGTTAATGTATTTCATGTACATGATTCCATTCAGGACATGTCAAACTATGAGGGCAGAGACCGTCTCAGTGACTTCCAGGAGCTGGGGTGTATGGAACTTTAAATCTAGAAAGTGCTGTATTTTTGATATTGAATGTCCCCCAAAGGACCATATGTTAAAGATTTGGTCCCCAGGTTAGTGCTTTTGAGAGGTGGTGAAGCCTGTTGGAGATGGTACCTTATGTGAGGTCAATAGGTCACTGGAAGTGTACCCATGGAGGGGACAGTGAATCCCAGCTCCTTCCTCATTCCTTATTTTACTCCCTTGCTTATGAGGAGGTGAGTGGTTTTGCTTTGCCTCATGCTCCTGCCTTGATGTCCTGCTGCCTTGCTGTTGACCCAAAGCAATGGGGCCAACCAGTCATGGGTTGAAACCTCTATAACTGTGAAGCAAAATAAACCTTTATAAGGTAATTACCTCAGGCATTTTGTTACAGTGACAGGAAGCTGACTAACACAGAAGGCAATTTGAAGAAATTTCAAAGACAGAACATAGTAAGGTTTAGATGGTGTGAGACAGATCATCAAGATGTCCTCAATATAGCAAATATTTAAAATATGTATTTCTAAATAATTATAGGACATTTAAAATAGTGATTTCATTAAAGACCATGTTCTGGGTGATGATTAGATTTCCAGGCCAAAGAAGATAATGCCATACTGCAATACAAACCAAACATTAAATAACACTGAATAGAAAATTATTCTTCTCTATGTGGGGAAAGGAAACTTTGGAAAAGATTTTGAAGGAGTCTTCTGGTCACTTTGGAGGGGAGGTGCTAATACTTAAATGAGTCCTTCCTTTCACTTTAAACTTTCACCTTTCCTTTTCTTCACAGGTCCTCCATCCTCTGTGCTTGGCAGGTAGGATTAATGGGGTAGGTACTATTGTTTTGTGGGTCATAAAAAGATGGACAACAAGACACTGAAGTTCCTTGGCTAGCAAAGAGGTTTCCAGGTACCATCCCATACCTGTAGGAGGAGGTTAGCTGACATTATATTCTGAGCTATAAGAATCCCAGGAGAGGCAGGGAGCACTTTTAAGGTTCTCTCTACACCTAGAGGAAAAGTGTTGGTTCAGTCCCAAGAGGAACAACAGGAGGCCACTTGCAGGGTCTGGATCAACTTCGTTGGTGTTTAGAATAAATTGAGGATGTGGCGCTGAGGGTAGAAAGGAGGCTGTTTGTGGAGAGAATCTGAAAGAGTTAATTAAAGATGTTTTATAAAAGTCCATAGCAAAGGAGGCAACCCTGAAGGCTGGGCTGAATTCATAAAACTGAACATTGAACATGAGTGGGTGGAAAGCAGGGAGCAATGATAAGAGCAATAGCATGAGGACCAGAAGCGGTGGAGATGAGTAAATGAATGGGGGAAATATCAGGCTTGATCCTCAGAACTGCTCCTTATCCCGTATTCCCATTGCCTTTGTCTAGATGCTAATCATTTATTCCACAATGGCTTTCTGGCTTTTACATTGGTTCAACTATCTCCAAATCCATCTTTCAAATTCACATGACTATACCATTAATCTCCCTGAAGCACCTGCTTCATCATGTCACCCTCTTGATCAAAATCCTATAATTCCTTCCACTATATCAATTAGAACTTGTCCGCTTGCCTTAGGGAGGCTCCATAGTCTGGCCCAAGCTGATTTCTCCTGTCTTCCTTAAACCATGGCATTCCTCCCTCTCTGGTCTGTTCACAGGATGCTTGGGAACCACATTCCCCATTTCTTTTCACCCCATGCCTTGGCATCTTCCACTTCTGCCATTCTCTCCATAAACACTACATACCACCTGACAAAGAGGAACTCGAAATCTATCAGAGGAGACCAACCCATGGCAACTAATTGTATCTCAATCTGAAAAATCCCACAGTGTTATGTACCAACTATCATAAAGGCACAGAGAAGAAAGGCGTGAACTTCATGGATCGGAAAGGTTTAAGCCAGGAGGTGATACTTGACCTAGGTTTTGAAGGATATAAAGAAGTTCTGCAGGTATTAAAAAAAAAAAAGGCATGCTAAGCAAAGAAAATAATATGTGCCAAATTCCATCTAGTTTACTTTTCTATTCTTGGGACTTCCATATTCATACTTGTTTTATGAACCTCACAATTTTAGTATATATGGATAGAGTATATCACTTATAAACACATTACGTATCTCAGACTACAAACTTCTTGACAGACCAGTTATATACTATTTTGAAACCTTAAACCTTAGCACAGCGCTAAGCACTGGACATATAGTAAAGACCACAAAGATACTGGCGGATCAATCTGGCAATCTATCAATATTCATCTGCTTCTTTATTTTTTACATGTCAGGAAAAGAGACACTAATATTTACTATTGACCTTTATGCCATGCTCTGATTTGGTTTCTTTTTTTTTTTCTTTTTTGCCATGCTCTGTATTAAAGCTTACATGTGTTCCTTCATTTAGAGGGAATAAGCAGACAGTGGTGGGGGCGCGGCGGGGGGTGTTGAAAAATAAAGGTATTAGGAAAAGGGAGACTAGCAAAGATTTCAAAGTAGCAAACAGGAATGATTGAAAAGGATGGCTCTGACGGGATCTGATCCCTCCCTTGGTACTGAGGGAGGGAGGGAAAAGACATTTTGCTTCATAACCGCTCTTTTCATGCGCTTCCACTGGATGTCCCATTCCATGTGGCCGTAATGGTGCTCTACTTTGATGGCACTGTACTGCCTCTTCTTACGAGGTCCCATAGGGGGACCAGTAGCTTTCAAATCCAGTGAACTTCCCACCCTGGTTATGCACATCACTACATGTGACACATTAGGTTAAGTTCCTTAAACTCTTGATTTTCTTATCTGTGAAATGGATGCACAATAGTTACTTCTCTCTACATACAACTCATTGGACCTGAAGAATTTGAAAATACTAGACATGGCCAATAATATAGATGTAATAAGGTACAATAAATAATATATGCTTGGCAACATCCTATACCAAAATTTTCTTTCCTTAAATGTCAACTCTTTTGTCATAATGTTATTCAACATATTCCTGGAAGACTATTGTGTATGGATATTTCAGGCTGTGGACCTAAAAAATTACTCTAGATAAACTATCCTTCCTTTGTTGTGAAGAGCATCAACACAATTTCTGAAAGTCAGAGCTCTCTGGTTTCAATTCTTTTAGCCAAGTGACTAGACCATTTTTTACTTCAATGTTGAAAAAGAGGCATTTTGTATGGAAGGAAATTAATTGTACTCTTTCTCAGTTTCAATAAGAAGCCCATTTATTATATGTTCAATGAAACTGTATTCATTTTTTTCCAACTGAGAAATATTTTAAAGGATTTCATTATATTTGGAGAAATTTTTCATCAATCAGATTTAGCAGCACCAAAAAGAATTCCACGATTGATTAATTTTTTACATGGGTGTGAATTATAATCTCTACACTGTGAAAAATTATTAAATATAAGGGAAAACTATTCATAGACTTTCATATTTCTTGGCAAAGAAAAACTGCTTTGTGTTTTTAAAGATATGGTGGATAATTTAAATGAAACTTACATGCTTCAAATTAGTGCCAGATGCAACACAATTCAAGCACAAATCACTAGCTGCATCAGGTATTTCACTATGATTTAGTAAAAGGCATTCAACAATTCTGTTTCATGGAAATCTCAAAAATACAAATATTTCATTCACAAAATGCATGGCTTGGCAGGTCTCCAGGACAGGAATTTGCTGGAGAGAAGGTAAATTTATTGATCAAAATAAATCAAATGACCAATATTTCCCTTAGAAAATTGGCAAAAAAATTCAGAAACTGAAAGTCTTACAACTCAAACCAGAAGAAAAATCTAAGCTATTATTTACCTTTATTATAGGAACCCAATCATTTCACAATCAGATCCTTGAGAAATCTCAAATTAACACTGAGGAGCTTAATATTTAGATAGATATATTTGGCTTTCCAAAACCTTTGATATGAAATTTGGTGTTCATAAATCTTTGGAGTACTTATTCCACCTATATCCATTGCATACTTATAAAAACTAAATAATGAGCACTTGTTAATGGAAAAGATCTAGAAGTAATCCAGATAATTCTTCCACACGCCAACATTACTACATTCCCATCCAGGCCACAGTTTTTCTCCCTCTGCTCACATCTCTACCATTGGCAATTGTTATGGATTGAATGGTTGGGTACCCTCAAAACTCTTATGTGGAAGTTTTAATCCACAACGTGGCTGTATTTGAAGACGGGACCTGGAAGTAATTAAGGTTAAATAAAGTCAATTAATGAACCCTGATCCTGTAGAATTAGTGTCCTTGTAAGTAGCAAGAAGAGACACCAGAGAGTTTTCCTGACCTGAGCTCATAAAGAGATCATATGAGCACAGAGATATGGCAGCTACCCACAAGCCAAAAAGAGAGGCTTCAGAATAAAATATTTTTTTTTCTGGTAAACCTTCCCAGCATCTAGAACCTGAGAAATAAATTTGTTATTTAAGTTACCCAGCCTGTAGTATTTTGTTAAAGCAGCCCAAGCAGACTTGGCAATTAAGAGGCTCAATGTGAACAGTTACAACAGCAGTTTCATATACATAATTTTTTAACTGCTTAATATTTTAAGAGTTTGGAATCAAAGAAGAACCCCATAGAGAAGATGGATATGTTTGTCCAGAAGAGTTTCATAAGATCCTTAAGTTATTCAGCTTTGCTTGTACTCTAGAATCAGGGAATGTGAGCCTAACAATGGACCATAGCCACAAAAACACACCAATACCCCATCTGACCTCCAAGATCTTCCAAAAGATAGGTCAAGTTAAGGAATAGTTTCTATAACTTCCAAATCGTTCTAAAAGTAATAGGCTTAACTGTCTCTTTATGCTAACTTGAGATATATTACTGAGTGCAATGCAAAATTTTTATGCATCTTTAGAATGCTTTTTTAAAAAGGCATTATTGTTGACAACAAATAGCTAAGAATAAAAATTACTCTGGGACAAGTAATGTGTTTTTTAATTTAAATTTGGACTAAAGTAGACTCCTTAATTTGAATAACTACATAGCTTCAACTGCCACATAACTTGAGTATAATTTTATATAAAGTCTCAGTGAATCACAACCTCTGAGCTTCAATGTCTGCCAACCGATCAGACCATGTCCATTTATAAGGCAAATGCTCAGCTATAATCAATCAAGCTGTTTCTCTGCATCACCCCCACCTCCTTTTCTTCCTCCTTCTTAAAAAAAAAAAAGAAAGAAAGAAAGAAAAAAAGAAGAAAAGAAAAGAAAGTCTATAATGACTACCCGTCCAGGGATGAAGCTCTCTTAACCTTTACTGGTTCAGGAGCTATTCCATTCATGAATCAAAGAAACTGCTAAATTTAATTTGTCTAAAGTTTTTCTTTTAACGGGTTGAAGGCTGTGTGTATATTTTATTATATAGCCATCACGCAACACTAGAAAATAGGAAGGCATTCTTAATATTACCACACAACACTATTTGGAAAACTAGAAGCATTTCTAAAACAGCCCTACTCCGGTCGCAGTCACAGTGCCTTTTTTCTCGTTTGCTTTTTTCCTTGTTTCCTATGCTCCTTCGCGAGCCCCTCTTCAGGGCCCAACACAGTGTTCTCCACCAAAAGGAGTTCCTAAACTTTCGGCGCGGAGGGCGGGTGGCGCAGCTCGGCGCCCAGCCCCAGCTGCGGAGCGCCCCAAAGCAGGAGCTGGGCGGTTTTCCGCTAGCCGTCGAGTGGCGTGGTGCCTGGAACACCGCACACACAGATAAAGAGGGGGAAAGAAAAGGGAGGGAGGAAAGAGAGGGAAGGGGAAAGGATGGATGAGTGAAAACGTCCCAGAAAGCACAGAGCATCCGAGACCCTTCTCTCTCCGGGAGCGAACTCAGTTTGGTGTCGAAGTCAGCACTTTCCTCACCTAGAAGCATCGGCGTAAGGCAGGGAATGGAGAGAACAAAGCCTTATGGAACACTCGAGAGAAAGAAAAACGGTGAGAAAAAGGAGGGGGGTGGGGAAGAGACGAAAGACGCCCATTGCCTCTTTCAGGCCGAACGCAGAGGGAAGCCAAGCGAAGCCGTTGCCATGGCGACCTTGGAGCCAGAACGGCCGCAGCCCATTGGCTGAGGCGCAGGAGCCAATGAGAAGGCGCGATGTTGGCGGGGTCTTAAGATGGACGCCGGGCAGCCGCTTCCTGACCGGTGAGTAGGGCTCATCGCTGGGCTGGTTCCTGGCTGGCTCGGGCTCTGCGGCGACGGGTCCGAGAGGGCCGCGGGAGGGCAGCGGAGGAGCCAGGCTGTGCGGCCCGTCGGTTCCTTGCCCGGGGCACCTGGAACAGGCCCACGGGAGCCCTGGGGGGGTCATTGCGGCGCCTTCCTCAGCCTGTTAGTGGGTTTCTCGGTCCCAGCCGGGCCAAAGTGAGAAGGGGTGAGGGGGCTTTCGGAGGAGGAGGCAGGCTCCTATTTGCACTGCAGTGTCCCGGAAAACAGCGCCAGGTAGTGCGAACGCCGGCAGGCTGGACTTGTGCGCCGGAGCCCGCGGCGGTCAGTTCCATGACCGGACGGGGTTCTGCCGGCTTGGGGACCCGGCCGTGACACCGCCGCCCGTGAGCCCGCGGAGCTCCGTGCTGTCTCCAACCCTGTAAGTATTTTCGCCGGCGTCGCCTTAAAATGAGCCTCAGAGTGATTGGTTCATTGATAATATTTCCGTGCAAGGTCAAAGGTCTGGGGAAGTGTTTTCCAGGTCCCCACTAAACACACACCCTCGTTCATTAACACACGCATACGTGCAAAACCCTGTTAAGTAAATAGTTTATCTGGATAAGCGGATTGGCAACTTTAATCTGAACTCAGGCCTATGATTCAGTGGCACTTTCTGTAACTTTTTGAGAAAAGGGAACACATTTATTTTAGAAAAGTGTATAATTCTTGTACATTGAAGTCAATATTACCTGCGTACAAATATTTTAACAGGCAACTAATTTTAAAACAGAGTAACTGATTATTATGTAGTTATTTAACAAGATCTTTTGGATTAGTGGATGATGGTTCATGGCTATTTCACAAGTATGATTAAATTTAGAAAGGATTTAGATTTCTGTGATTATTTCCAATTGAATACAAAATATAGAACATAAGAGCTTTATTTGGTGAGAATGGAATTTAAATTCAGGATTATTAGACAGGAAACATTCGTTGAGCTCAGCAGTTATGTCTTTTGGGTTTTGATTTTTAAGCAGCTGCCTGGTCTTTCAAGAAATATTAATTTGAATAATATTATTAACTTTTATATTAATTTTAATAATATATTTGAATTCTAATCTCTGTGACTTTCAAGTATGTGGCTTAGTATAACATTTTATGTAGCTTTTTGTGTTTAAAAACTACAGAAAAATAATTCTTCCTAACTAAATTTTAGCAAGTCTGTATTTACAGTCATTCTTCACACCTACTCTCAGATCTTTGCCTCAGAATATGTTACACCATTCAACTCTGCTCTCTGAAAGTTTATAATTTAAGAGTTAATCATTTTGTAAAATAAGTGGATCTCAATGCATGAGGGAAGTCAGTTTCCTCATCTGTAAAAAGGGCCTGGGTAGTAATTCCTTCTGAAAGAGTTGTGAAGATTAATGGTAAACCAGCACCTGCCACTTTGCTTGTATGCCTCTTTCTTTCTGTTCTGTTTTCTGTTTTAACTGGGGTTTCCTTTATTAGCAACCTGAGGTGCAGAGTCTCTCTGAAAGCTTGTAATCTTGGTGGCCAGTTTGCAGATAGAAATCTTATCTACTTGGTTTTAATCAGGATTGGATATGACTGGTTGAGAATGGAGTATTATACAAAGGAGTGAGGAGTGAGTGAGGTGGGCTCTGGGCATTTGTGCCATTTACAATATTAAGATCGGAGGGAAACATTTTAGAGCTGCAAGACATCTCAAAGATCATCTGATCAAACCTTCATTTTAAGACTTAAAAATGGGGACCCACACAAATACAGTGGCCTGCTCAGGACTAGAAATAATTTTCTGACTTTTAAGACAGTGTTTTTGCCCCTATAACCAGTAGTTCTCAATCTTTGCACAGTCTAGAACTCCTTCTTACTATGTTTTGATATCTCTGTGAGTTCTCTATTTTGAAAGATTATGTATATTAAACTATACCCATTCATTGTTTTTCTAATAAAATTCAGCTCAATAGCTATCAATCAGCATTTCTGGTGAACGTGGGTTTCCTGAGTTTTAAGATTCCTTACCTAAAGGTGGCTGATATCTTGGGTTTTTTAAAATATTGAAAATAATTTAGTGACCCCTTTTACTGTCATGATAAAACTCAGATAAAAAACATAGATTGGGAATCACTAAATTCTGCCTGTTCTTGATACATTGTTTTCTGCCCAAATGTAGTAAATAAGATATTATCTATGGTTGGTTCTCAAGGGCAAAAGAAAACTCAGCTGCTCAAACTAGAGCAATACAGAAATATTATCAGTTCATAGTAAATTGTGTCAGCAAGAATAAATGTATTTGGCATAGTATACACAGAATGTTTTGTAGAATAATTGTGGATGGCATAAATCTTAACTCCAGATGTATGAAATGTTGAAGATGATATTCAAACCCATTGAGAAAAAGGAGATTCTGATTCTGTTTCAGTTTCCTTGGGACCAAAGTGATTAAATTTAAAATTATATGGGTTTTGGGCTAAAAACTAAAATCTTATTAATGAATGCATTGGTTATTAGATGGACCTGGCTACAGTGTACATGAAAAAAAAATTAAATTTCTACTTCTCTGGTACTCCACATCTCTTGAGAACGGCCAAGCGAATTTTCTCAGTTAAAGGGAAATTTGGAATGGTCTGCCTTAAATAAATATACTTTGAAAGGCATGGGTAAGAGATACTTTAGTGGAGAGTCATCCTCCAGAACAGCCACAATGGGAATAATAGGAGGCCAGACATGGTGCCAGTTAGAAACTACATGTCTGACATTTGTGTTATGAATAGAAGATGGTGTTTTCAAACATGAGCCCACAGCAGAAGTTACTGAGCAGCCACTTCATATTGGCTGATTTACAGTTAGTTAAGCTGCATCTCACAGAAGCAATTCCCTATTACAGGCTTCATAGTGAGGGGCAGCAGTTTTCTGTGTTTATCAGAACATACTTGCTTTTTTTTTTTTTTTAAGTCACAGGAAAAGGGCATGTGATGTTAAAGAGTTTAAAGAACTATCTTAAAAACATACCTTTTTTGAATTTTGCCTTATTTTATGGATTTGCAGGTAGATTTGCACTTTTAAAAAAATATTCTTTAGTTGTCAATAGGTCTTTATTTCATTTATTTATATGTGGTGCTGAGAATCGAACCCAGTACCTCACACACGCTAGGCAAGCGCTCTACCACTGAGCTAGACCTCAGCCCCAGATTTGCATTTTTTTTAAAGTTGATTTTCTTTAGGTACACTCAGATTATGTTAGGTAAATATCTAACATAATAAATAAATAACTGTGAAGACAGTTCTTAATGCCATATCAGAAGGATCTAGAGTCATAAAAAATGGATAGCTGTTTGAAAATCTGTTGAGGAAAAGCATGTACACTCCTGCTTACCTGCTACAAGGGAGGTTTAGTGGGAGACCTTGCCACTGTTTCTTGGGGAGGCACATACCATTTAAGGTGCCAAGCTGAGTGACACTTGGCTGCGGATCAATAGAAACTTGCCATTTATATAGATATGTTGCTCCATGAGTTTAGGATTCTTGGCTTGTTTTGAATACTTATGTTTTCAAGGTCTGGAGGAGTACCTGGCACAAGATGAGTATGCAAAAGATTCTGTGGACTAGAAAAGAAACAGTGCTTTCTAACATAAGGTGCTAAGAAATCTAAATCTGAAATCTGTTACTCTTCTTAAATGGATAGCGAGCCTACAGGTTTATTTTATGCCAGGGCAAAAAAGTTTGCTGGAGTTTATTATTGCTTTCCTCCCCTTGCTCCTCAGAGTAGTAGAAATATTTTTATTAATAATATAACAGCTGTTTTTCAATATTGTGATATTTTTGCATGATATCCTTTGTGCTATTAAAGTATCTCAAGAGTACTCAATCCCAGCCTTTACCATCCATAGGCCCCATTAATAGATGGATACAGGCCTTAAGGGCCTGCTAAAACAACAACAAAGAATGTAAATTCTGAATAGAAAATATAAATTCAATGCTTTGGAAAGACCTATGCAAATGAGGAGCCTTGGAACTTAAGCTCTGTTGACTTCCTGATAATTTGCCTCTTGTTGCTCCATTCAAAAAAACAAAATGCATATTCTTTAATTTAAAACTTTGCAATACTGTGGAAATCACAAATAAACAATTTGCATTCATTGCTAAGTGAATGTACCACAAACATTAGAAACTTCAAAACTATCTTCTGAATCCTTCCATTTATAGAAATGATAAAAATGTAATACATGGCCGAAGAAATAATAATAGCAAAAGGAACTTATTATTTATTAAGCCCCAGAACCTCTTAAATACTATGTTGAGTGGCTTATCTCATTTAATCCTCAGAATAACCTTATAAGCAGTATAATTATCCTTGTGTTACAGATAAAGAAACTGATGGTCAGAGATAGTAAATGATTTGCTTGTACCACTAGTGAGTGGTAGAGTTAAGATTCTAGTTGGAGCAGTTAGATAATAGAGTCCTTCCTCTTAAAAAACCAAGAGTATTTTAGTGAGGATGTTTCAGAAAACCAGAAACTGATGAGTCTGTACCAACCCCCCCCACACACACACACAAATAATATCTGATTCTTTGGTCCAAGAGGAGATCCTTTAAAGAAAAATTTTGAGATTAATGCCAAGTCCCCTGATGTCTTTTTGATTATCTTGCTAGGTTAATGACAATTGACAGAAAACTCAGCAAAACAGATTTCTGCCCTTCTATTTTATTTATTTTGATTTATAGTAAATTATGAACAGTATAATCAGCTTCTCTATTTTAGACTTATTTTGAGTGTACTGGTTTTGGCTCAGAACATACGTAAAAATAGTCTGTCATGGAAATGAATGATGAAAATGTACTCAATTATCATGATTTTAGCAAATGATTACAACTCTGATTTTTTTAAGAAATGATGTTTATTAAACTTAGATAATGATTCTCTCTACCAATGGCGTATGTTCTCTCTACGAGTGATTCTCTCTACCAATTAGTAGACAACTAATGCTAAATGTTATCCTGAACTTTAACTTTAGTTTTCCAAATATAGTATTGTTACTCAAAAAAGCTGTTATGTTTGTTAAGCAGTTAGAATTATATTTCATTTATTGTCAGTTTAGCAAGTGCTTTAAAATGGAAAACTATGGTATCCTTTTTCTATTATACCTTCTTCAAACTGTTTAATCATATTAAATTATCCTTTAAATTATTCTTTCCCTGGTCCTTAATCAGTAATTCCCCTAAAAGTTTTGTGCATTCAAACATGGGTGAAACTTCCATCTTTATTTTACTATAGTTGATCTATATAGTTTGGTATATAATACTTGAATTCTTAAATTTCCTGTAGAATATATGTCATTGGATTTTTCACATTCTTGACCAATTATTTCTTTCCTGAATTTCATTTTTCAAGATACAATTATCTATATATTAGCAAATCGAGGTCTTATTTCCTTTAAATGTATGCTGTAACAAACTAGTTTCAACTACTTTTAAAACTTTTCTTTTAACATTTTAGATTTTAAAAAAATGTAGGCGGACTGTTCTCTGACCATTGGTAGACTTCTTAGGCTTCAGGAGTGTCTTTTAAAATGATTTTATAATTGTTTCCATGGCTACTTTTTATTTCTAAATTTATTTTTTTTCTTCTAGAAGAAAAGATGTGGAGTGGACTGTTGCCTCCTGGCCTAAATGAAAGTGATGTTGAGTCAAATTCTGAAGATGAAGCCACACTGGAGAAGTCTGAACTCGACTTACAGGAAAATAAAGAGGATGGGACTAATAGAGACACAGAAATCTCAAGTTTCCCAGCAGATGGACCAAAAATAGAAACAGAGGCCAATATAGATGCATATGAAGAATGCCCTTCTGGAATTCCCTTAAATTTGTGGAATGTAGGTTTTTCCTAATGTGCTCACGTGAAAGCCTGTGTGTGCACGAGTGTGTTCAGTGTCTCTGCCTGGTCAGTGTGAATGTTGTGATGAAGCAGACAGGGAAGGTGGGCTCTGAGTGCTTTGACTGTCCTTTGAGTAATCAGCCACTTAGGTGCTTTTCATTTTTACTTTGTTTTTCATAAAAAGAGGAAGGAATTAACTATTTTGCCTGATGTGGTATATGAGGAGTTTCTAACTTCATTTTAATCTCTTTATCTATGAGTTATCAAGCTTCAGTCTCAATATTAAACAGTTTTTATCGAAACAAATGAACTTCAAAACTCAGGTTGTATCTTCAGGGAGTACAGTATCTCAAGAGCTCTGTTTTCATTGAGTTGGCATCTTTATAAATGCCTGAATATAAATATTTTTATTACTTAACTCATTTAGATTTTTAAATGCATGTTTTTCTTCAAAGTATATTTGTTTCTCAGTTTCTTTTTTTTTTTCTTATTTTCACTTTCATATAGAAATTTCAAGAATTGCATAAAAAACATTCTGAACAGAAAATCTCAACTTCAAGATTCAGAGGGAAAAAGAGAAAACGCTCCAGAAAAGGTTTTTTGTTTTGTTTTTTGATTTATGTTCACATTGTCCATAGTGTCAGTGCTAAATTGTGACTAATTAAGTTAAATAATTTTTTGAAAAATGATTTTGAAATAATAGCCAAATACTTAAGTATTAATGCTTTGTAAATTCTTTTCAGATAAATTGAAGAATGAAAAAGAATCTCATAGGTAAGTAGGATTTAAAATAATTATTCTAGGCAGTATTTGTAGAACTTGTCCAAATAGCTCAACTACTAATCTGTGATCTTGATGAAACATAAAATCTAGTAATTGTAGTAACCAATTAAAAAATAGAAAAAATTAAAATAATTTAAAGGATTTTTTGTCTTTGTGTAGTGAACAGCCTTTAAATGAAACCCAATGGAAGGAGCTTACTCAGTACTTTGGAGCCAATGATAGATTTGAACCCCCTGTTAAAAAGAAAAAAGTTGAAAAGGTAAGATCTTTTATTATCTTATGTTAGCTACCAGGATATATTTTTTATTAACGTGTCTAAGGTACTTGTCCATTAGTTCATCCAGTTAAAAAGTGAATGTGCCAGATGAATGGACAAAGAAAATGTGGTATATATACACAATGGAATATTACTCAGCATTGAAAGAGAATAAAATGATGGCATTTTCAGGTAAATGGATGGAGTTGGAGAACATAATGCTAAGTGAAGTAAGCCATTCCCCCCAAAAAAACAAATATCCAATGTTTTCTTTGATATAAGGATGATGATTCATAATGGGGATTGCGGGGGTAGCATGGGAGGAATAGACGAACTCTAGATAGGGCAGGGTGGGGAAGGGAGGGTGAATGGGGATGGGAAAGATGGTGGAATAAGATAGACATAATTACCCTAAGTACATGTATGAAGACACAAATGGTGTGACTCTACTTTGTGTACAACCAGAGACATGAAAAGTTGTGCTCTATATGTACAATATGAATTGAATTACATTCTGCTGTCATAATATAACAGATTAGAATAAATTTTAAAAATGTGTGCCTATTTTCTACCAAAAAGACATATATAAACAAGTAGATATAATTATAAAATCATTTTTAATAAGTGTTAAAAAGGATAAGAACAGACTACAGTGACAAATATTAAAACAGAGGCCTCACTTTAGCTTTAGAGGTGGGGAAAGTCCTTTTTTGTGTATTTTTTTGAGGGGAGCAGTACCAGAGATTGAACTCAGGGGCACTCCACTACTGAGCCATATCCCCGGCCCTATTTTTTATATTTTATTTAGAGACAGGGTCTCACTGAGTTGCTTACTGCCTCACTTTTTGATGAGACTGGCTTTGAACTCAAGGTCCTCCTGCCTCAGCCTCCCAGGCCACTGGGATTATAATCATGCTCCACTGTGCCTGATGGAAAAGCCTTTCTTAGAAGATGCCATTTCAGCAAGATCTAAAGAGTCTGACCATGCAGAAGCAACAATGTGGGTAAAGATCTAGGGAAGGGTCATCAGAGACTGTTAAGTAACTGTAAGAACGCCAGCCTGGCTGAAGTGTTATCAGCATGGAGAACAGTGGCCTAAGATAAGATTATAGACTGATGGACAGGGATCAAACTGGTAGGACCTCAGAGAGCATGTCATGAAATGGGTTTTATTTACAGTGCAGTTGAACCTCCTTAAAGGGTTTTAAGTCAGAAGTGTGATGTGATCTAATTTTAGTTTAAAAAGATTGCCCCAACTCTTATTGGAGAATCAATTATGAGGCAACAAAAGTAGACGAGAACAGAATAGTTCAGAAATTTCTAGGCATGAGGTGGTGGTGAATTGAACAAGAATGATGCTGCTGAGGATGGAGAAAAGTGGGTGGGTATAGTATATGAGGCATAGTATAGCAGTAGAATTGACAGTGTTTGCCTCTGCATTGCTCGTAAGGTGCTGAAGAATAAGGAGGAAGAGGAAACCATTCAAGGTTTTGCCTTATGCAGCAGTGTGCACAATAATGCTAGTTATGAAGATGAGAAAGTTTGGAGGGGAAAAGATTTACAGTGGAGCCTATTCAGAATTAAGTTTGGAGCATGGGTATTAACTGGGAAACAGGAATAGAGTAGGTGACTAAAAAAATGAGATAGGAGGCTTGGAGAAGAGCCTGAGATTGAAGTACACATTTTGAGTTGTCAGTCTATAGAACTTAGTAAAGGCTTGAATGAAAGTAACTCCATATTCACATAGGGGGATGTTGGCAGGCTCTAGGAATATAAAAATTAAGTACTGAATGATAGGGAGATAGTAGTTGAAGCCCAAGTGCAATGTCTCCTGTATATAGTGTAGATAGACGCCTTTACATGAATCATTGCTGTGTAGGCTACTGCGTGTACTTGGAAACCTTTGCCATTTTGATCAGTTGGTATTTCTTGTGAAAAATCCTCTGATTTAAATCCATCATTGGATGGTTTTGTGTCATTGAAAGCACATACATCAAACAACTGTCAGAACAGAATTTTACGTGTGAACTTTTTATTTCAACTTTGTAAAGAATTTTTTATTATCCAAAAATAGTTCCTAGAACACTGGGTAATTGAAACTAAGATTACTTTTTGTTACTAAGCAGTCTCCTTTAACCATGATGCAAAAATGCTAAAATTTCTGGCAAAGAAAGATCACTACTAGTTTTAAAAGTAAACTCAGGTTTCATGACCCATTCTTAGTTCCCTGGGTTCACTCTAGAACTGATTGTGACTGTTTGCCAGTCATTGCCATGCCTCTGACCCTTGAAATTCTGGAGGACTTGGAGAAGGGGCTATGTAAAGAGGGATGCTCTTGATTGTACCAGATCTATTTTAAAGTGCAGGGAAGAGAATGGTACTGAGCACTTTGGTCTAAATGCCATCTCTGGCAGATTTGGAGTCCCAGCTGATGATTGGATTGTTCATTAAGAAATAAATGGTTAAATATTGGTTCTACTAGGCATTTTTTCTGAAGTTTTACTAATGAATGATGTGATTTGCAATTGAAAGTGTTTGTTATGTTTCCTTACAATTATTGATTAGGTTATCTAAATTGTTTTAGTGGAATTAAAGCCACAAAAATGAACTTTTTAGGCATTCTTAAAAAATAGAAATTTCGAGATATGTTCTAGAATTTATCTTAGGAATTACATATGAGATCGTACCATCTTAATCCTGGTTAGGTATACTAGCTCTTATTCATCGTCTAGAAATTGTAATTTATGTGAAGTTACTTTAGTCTAGGATTCTAAAATTCTTTGTACAAAAATCTTTTAAATAATTCAGTTTCAGGGACTGGTGTTCTATTTCACATTATGCATTAGCTGTGTTCTAGAAGAAAATTATAAGTCAAACACCATTTTAAAAATGAGATCTTCTGTTTAAGGGAAATTGCTGTAAATCCTGTTGTAATTACCCGTTGATCTATTTTATAAATCTGGGTTTTTTTAATGCAGACATTCCTCTGTGTGGCAGCTGGCTAAGAAAGTTATGACAATTTTCTAAACAAGGAAACTGATGCTGGCCAGGATTTTGCCAGCACTTCATATTCTACAAATAAATGCAAACATAAAAGGGAAGGAAGGATTTAGTGAAGCCAAATTATTTCATGTTCTCTTGGGAGTTCAGTGTAATTGCATGCCAGTAAGTCCATGCTCGTTCTTTGATTTGGGATTGTGGTTTTACGTGTCACCCCCTTTGCTGTGGTGCTGAAGTCTCTGCTGTGAATCCAACAGAGTAAATAAACTTTAGAGAATGTCCACATTGGAAGCACCAAGATAAAAGCTATGAGTAAAATGTAAGTTCAGGAGATAGTAACTGCTGCTCATGAAATCTCTTGAGGATCATAAAAACCTGACGTAGCATGGACAGACCAGCATGGATTTTCAGTCCATTATTTTATTTCTCTGGAGCAGAAGCTGATCTGTTACCGTATCTCAAAGAATCTTTTAATTTTATATTCACTCAGCCCTCAGTAATGGTAAAGCAAAACAAATTTCTTAATCTTGCATCTATCCCACAGTGTTTTGATTTTGGAATATTGCCAAGCTGATACTGTTGCTCAGCCTAGAATGTGTGTCTACAGCACTGCTGTCACCTGCTTGCCGGACTATACAAGGAGGCTTGTATTTTTTAAATGCAATCTTCCTAATATCCAAAGCTGTTTCAAAATATTTTTTGTATTAAACACAGCTATAATTGTGTTTCAGACTTGCTAATAATTATGTAATTGTAACATAATTATTTTCAATCTATGTGGGAATTTCTATAGAATAATTTCACTCATCAATTTCATTAAAAATGTCTCAAGTATTCTAGTTGAATCAATTTGATCAGCCAGCAGTCATTATTGAAGTAGTTTTCTATGTGTCTATGGATACTCTTTTAATAATTTTTATAGTAATTAGTACAATGTCTGATGGTTTTTTAAAGGTGTTCGTGAGAGGAAACTGCTATTGTGTAGTAGAGCTTTTTCACACTTTTCCATCCCGGCTTTTATGTGGAACTGCAGTGCATAGATCATATAACAGCTTGGGCTGCCTCTGTTGGGCAGGAGGGAGCAGGAAGGGTGTGGGAGTATTGTGGTGGTACCAGGAAGCTCCCCTGGTATCAATTACAAAGCATTCTCTCTTGATCCCTGTGTGATCCCTGTTGGATAGGTAGGCAGGGCCAGTGTTATTCTCCTAATACAGATGAAGAAACTGAAGCACAATATAATTTGCCTATAAAACAAACAAAGCAGAAACTTCTTAGTGAAATGAGTTTAAAACCAAATCATTTGGTCCCAAATCTAGATTTTTCTGAAATAAGAGCTGAATTTAGTTTTTGCTTTTCTTGATTCAACTGATTTAAGTGAATATAATTTAGATATAAAGACAATAAAATCATAAGTATCATCTGTAATTATATGATATATGTTTATATATAAGGGTTGTCCCTTCCCTTGTTTATGGAGAAATTACCTCATTTTTTCTAGATATTTGAGTCCAGTCATAATAAATCATGAAATTCATTTGTTATCATGCTTCAGAAATTAAATGTAGTATCAAAATAAATATCTAGTAAAAAAATTAATAGAAATATATTGCGATACAGTTTGACTTAACAACCTTTAATCATACAATAAAAGATATTCTGCAAATGCATATGTGGGCATTTTGGTACCCATAAATTTCTTGTGTGCATAGCCATACCTTCTTGGCATCTGCAGCAAAACTTTATTAATTAGAGGTTGGTTGTTGCCTCATGGGAACCTGTTAGGTATTGCCCTTAGATGAATTTTCCGTCTGCAGCCAAATTGCCATTCCTAAGTTGATCTATCTTGTTGATATATATCTTGATCTGAATTTTCATTCTTGCCAAAAGGCAAGGTTAGAAGCCCACCAAGCATCACCATTACCAGCAGTGCTCTACTTCTTGTCTGACCTCTGGTGTGGAAGATGCCCTGAACAAGTTAAATAATATAGGTTCCTCTTAGGTCCAGTTAAAGACTTTTTAAAAAAGCTTTAATGCTGAAATCTTATTTCATGGGACTATTTTCTGACTCAAAATTGAATTCTTGGGTCTCTGACTGGATGTGAGTGCTTGAAGAACTATGACTAGGTCTATGGTCATAGAAAGAAAAGCCCTCTCTTTGCATTGTGGTATCTGGATATTTACATATAGGAGCAACTTATTGAATGAATAATGATCATTTATATTTTGAAAATGTGGCTAGATATTTGGGGAGGTGGTTACTCGGGATTAAACTCAGGGGCACTCCACCACTGAGCCACATCCCCAGCCTGTTTTCTCTTTTATTTAGAGACAGGGTCTCTAAATAAAACTGAGTTGCTTAGTGCCTCAATTATGCTGAGGCTGGCTTTGGACTCACAATCCTCCTGTCTTAACCTCCCGAGCCAATGAGATTACAGGTGTGGCTAGATATTTTACATGTATCTTCTTTGATTCTGACCATAACCTTTCAGAGAGAGGGGTTTTATTCTCATTTTATGTGTATAAAGCAGCTACAGCTCACACAGGTTAGAAACTCACCCAGGATTGCTCAGTTCATAGGTGGAGGAGCTGATATCTGAGCCTAGGTCTCACCTCCTGACCTGTGCTCTTTGTAAACTACTGTGAACTTAGAGTCTTAAGAAGATATTTTACAGATGAATGTATTTTTTATTAATATAAACATTTTGAATGTATTTGGAATGTTGCTGTATTATTATACAAACAGAAAACTTGGGCGTCCACGTGGAACTAGAAATTTTTTAAGGAGTAATTATATTTTACTTTAATAAATTAATCAGACAAAAGGAAAGGAAGAAAGGAAGAAACAAATTTTATCTAGCAAAACTTGGTTGAAATTAAGAAAAATCAAAAACAAAAACTTAAAGGAACTAAAAAGAACAAGCAAGGCAGGTTTAAGAATGGATTCCTAACCAGGTTACTGAGGTGAAAGATTGGAGCAAACCTGGGTTTGTTGATTGATTGGGTGAATTCTGAGTTGAGGTGTCAGATTACCTAGAATTTGTGATGCAAGGATGATTGAATTTGATATTGGTGTTTTGTTTCATCTATCTAAGTGGCATTTGAGGAGATAATTAATATTCTGCACAGGAAGGAGAAGCTGTCAACATTTTTAAAGTGACTTTATTTCCATTCTAAGTTAAATAATAAATATGAAGTTCTAGATGCAGGTAAACTAAACTCCTGGAGCCCAAGATGGGCATATTTCACTTGTCCTCAGGGAATATATATTTTAATAGCTAGATAGATTTTTGTATAAACAAATGTTATAACATGTGACCCCCACACACCTTATTTTAATCATAGGGGCATTATTACTTCAGTATTACTATTGCAAAATTCTCTTGGGGCCGTCTCAAAGCAGTGGCCATCTCAAAGCATGTCCCCAGCATGGGTGGGTCCTGCAATATGGATGCAAAGTTTTGATTACTTCACTGTGAATATTCTCTCAGTGAGTGAGTGCCTCTTACATGGGAGGAACTGGCTGGATTTGGGGACACACCAAGCCAGTGACACACAGAGTCTGTCCTTACTGAGCATAGAGCCCAAGAAAGGAAGACAGCATGTGAGAGGAGTATGTGCTGAAGGGAGGAGGTGCATCCGCAGCAGAGTGATGAGCCGGCTGGCGGGGGTACAGGGACAGGGTGGCAGACTCAGAAGTTATATAGGGCCATAGAAAAGGTACCATTTGATGTAAGCTTGAAAGAATGATTAAGAATGTTCAAAGGGAAGCACATCAGAGGCATGAGAACATTGATCAAATGGTAAATGTGGCCATAGATTAGGAAGCATAGCATTACCAAAGATAGGCTGAGAAAACTTAAGTCATCCAGACAAAGTTGTGTTAGTCGTGAAGTTGATTTGCATTCTAACACAAGTTCCTTAGCTTTGCTTGGACTGAAACAGTTCATGGATTGACACCATTCACAGACCACAAGTGGACCACAACATAGACCACAGTTGGAGTGGCACTGCCCTGGGCTTCTGAGGTGAGCAGGGTTAGAGCTTCCTGAAAAAGAAGGATTCTGAAAAAGTGAGTCCAGGGTGTCTGAGTCATGGAAGAGTTCTGCAGAAATACCAGAAGGGAAATATTTGGAGATTAGACGAGAGTGGGAAGAGGGCATTAGAGCCATGTGGCCTTTTTAGGGTCAAAGATTATGAAGGGCCATTGATGAAGGTCTCTAACTCCTGTTTGGAGCAAGTGAGAAAGTCTGTTGGCTCCCAATCCTTTGGAAGGGTTTGTGAGAAAGGACAGGCTTCACTCAGTGATAGACATTGGTGATGACCTCACTGGGCTGTTTCTCCAGACTTTTTAAACAAATTATGTTGTTTTTAAAGTCTCATTTCAACAAGGCTGCATAGGAACAAATTTTCTCTCGGTTGACTGGAATAATCAAGCAGTATACTGATGGAAGAGATGTGACTTCTGTTGTTACATAAAGAGGGAGAAGTCTATAAGGTAATATTAACTGAATATGTGCTTGTTTAAGGATACAGTAGGGAAATCATCATTAGAATAAGATTTTCTTACAAGAAGCATATGTTAGACCATTTTGGGGGTACTAATTAGTTCTACACATGACAGTAGAACACATTTTGATACATCATACATAAATAGAGTCTAACTTCTTATTTCTGGTTGTACATGATATAGAGTTACACACATCATGTAATCATATATGCACATTTTTAAGGAGTAATTATATTTTATATATTAATAATGTCTGATTCATTCTACTATCTTTCTTATCCCATATCCCCTCCCCTTCTTTCACTCCCTGCTGTCTAATCCAAAGTATGTCTATTCTCCCCTATACCCCCAACCCCTTAATGTGAATTAGCATATCATAGCATATCATAAGTAAACATTGGACATGTCAGAGAAACATTGGACCTTTGGTTCTTTGAGATTGGCTTATTTCACTTAGCATGATATTCTCCAGTTCCATACTTTTACTGGTAAATGCCATAATTTCGTTCTTCTGTAAGGCTGAGTAATATTCCATTGTGTATGTGTGTGTGTGTGTGTGTGTGTATCATAATTTCTTTATCCGTTCATCTGTTGAAGGGCACCTAGGTTGCTTCCATAGTTTAGCTATTGTGAATTGAGCTGCTATAAACATGGATGTGGCTGTGTCACTGTAGTATGTTGACTTTAAGTCCTTTGAGTATATACCAAGGATTGGGATAGCTGGGTCAAATGATAGCTTGGTCCATTCCAAGTTTTCTGAGGAATCTTTATACTGCTTTCCAGAATGGTTACACCAACTTGTAGTCCCACCAGCTATGTATGAGTGTACCTTTTCCCCCACATTCTCACCAACATTTATTTTTGCTTGTATTCTTGACAGTTGCCATTCTGACTGGAGTGAGATGGAATCTCACTCTCCAGATGGATTTGCATTTCTCTAATTGCTAGAGATGTTGAACATTTTTTTTCATGTATTTGATGATCAATTGTATTTCTTCTTCTGTGAAATACAACTTAGTTCCTTACCCATTTATTGATTGGGTTATTTGTTTTTTTGACCTTGGTTTTTTGAGTTCTTTATATGTCCTGGAGATTAGTGCTCTATCTGAGGAGTGTGTGGTAAAGATTTTCTCCTATTCTGTAGGCTCTCTCTCTTCACGCTACTGATTGTTTCCTTTGCAGTGAGGAAGCTTTTTAGTTTGATTCCATTCGATTTATTGATTCTTGATGTTACTTTTTACACTTTAGAAGTCAGTTCCTAAGCCAAAGTGAAGCATATTTGAGCCTACTTTTTCTTCTATTAGGTGCAGGGTCTCTGTTCTAATGCGTAAGTCCTTGATCCATTTTAATTGATTCCTGTGCAGGGTGAGAGAGAGGGGTTTGATTTCATTTTGCTACATATGGGTTTTTCAGTTTCCCCAGCACCACTTGTTGAAGAGGCTAACTTTTCTCCAATGTATGATTTTGGCACCTTTGTCTAGTATGAGATACTGTATTTATGTGGGTGTTTGACGCTGTGTCTTCTGTTCTGTACCATTGGTCTACATATCTGTTTTTGTGCCAGTTCCACATTGTTTTTATTACTGTGGCTCTGTAGTATCATTTAAGGTGTTAGACCATTTCTTTAAAAAAATTATTTTTTTAGTAATTATTTTCACAACTCAGAACTCATTTATGTCAAGACATCTTTCCATAAATGTATGCTGAGTCCTACCTAGTCAGGTAATCCCATGAAAATTATAATTACAAATTTTTGTAGCATCTTTAGTAAATTAAGACATTGCCATAAGCAAATAAAATGTGATTAACTCCCATATTTAATATTCAACTTAAATCTTCTTTGTCAAATATGATGAAGGGCTGTTGAGTGAAAATTTTGAGCTAGAAGTGTAGGCCTTGCAGGGTCTGAATAAACCTTTTATTCATATAACTTAAGTTTGGCTAAATTAAGGAGTCCGGAGCTCTGTTTCTTCATCTTTAAAAAAGGGTAGCATTATTTGATGGAGTTGTACAAAGTTTAATGAGCTACCACATAATAAGAGTCTACCACATAATAAGCTCTTCATAATTTTTAACTGTTATTATTATTAATAATGTTGTTATTAAAGGAAAGTATAGTTTTTGGAGTCACAAGAATCTGATTTGATTCTCCTTTTTATTGTTAGTTAAGAATTATATAATCTTGGATAAGTCATCTAATGTTTCTTAGACTTTCCAATCATGAATGGGATAGTAACAACTACCTTAAGTTATTGTGAGAGTTAAGTGGTCTGCATGTCTGATACATTTGGTGTAGTCCTGTTACATAATGTTGGCTATCAAATGCACTCTTTTCATTTGTATTCTTAATTTTAGATTTCTTTCTTTTCTAGTCAGGTCTTGAAAAGAGGATAGATCAGGCTGTGGAGGAATGGGATGTTGAGAAGGCTGAAGAACTCAGCAACCAGCTTGCTACTCGAGAGGTGAGTCAGACTGATTACAAATTGCACTTCAATGTTTTCTAAAATGAATCTACATTCTTTTTTTGCAATTTTTAATAAGCTCAGTATTAACTGAAACTTATGCTGGAAATAATCCATAAATTGATATCCAAACCCTACATTTACTTACTTAGAGAGTTTTTCCCCAAGTATGATTAAAAGACTAGCTTTCTTTTTCCACTTGTGTCTTTAAGTTTAAACTCTTCCTGAGGCCATCCATACTTCTAAAGTCACACCTCTCAACCTTTTCTTAAACCTTGTTATAGCCTTTTTACTGCTTACTCTGCACAGCCCCCTCAGCCCTGTAGAAATGTTTACCTTTTTCCCCTGTAGTCTATAGTATAAAAGAACAGGTACTTTGAATATTCTTTTTCCAACTACAGAAGGCAACAGGAAAATTCTGACTCCTACTCCCTGGGGATAAGGGGATTCCTCCCACTGAAAATTAACTTCATATATAGACTAAAGAGCTCATGGAGGCATGCATTTTGTTTGTTTTTTGTTTTTTTCTTTCTAGAAAAGAAATCTCTACCCTAGTTTTTATTTTTAGTACCTGGAACCTTACTCATTCTTAGCCTAACTGCTCCTGTGCTTAGGCATTATTGGGCATTATGGGGCCATCTGTGTGAACTGCTGGCCAGGCTCAGATTCTAGCTCACTTGCAGGTGGTATTTGCTTCTAAACTGAGACTCTAGGGATAAACTTACTATTTCAGTGTACTATTCTATGGAAATACTATTGTACTCTTCCATCATCAGATGACAAAAAAGTCTACCATTAATAATCATTATGATTTTTGTGTTTTCTCCTCATAATTTTGGCTGAATCTTGTGAATTTCATATTTTCATGTAGGTAGAAAAGTTCAAAAAAGAGCCTTAGAGATTCCAAAAATATGTTTTTTCTTTAATCCCTTTAAAATTATTTGTTACATTAAATACTTCCATTGTATAGTTTGTGTGCATATATGTATGTGTTAATGTCTAATATCATGGAAATTATAAAGCTGTGGACTTCATTTAGGGGCACTGACAAGAAGCAGCATAAATCATAGGTACGTGGCTTTTCAAAAACTAAGCTGACATTTTTAAAAAGTATTTTTATTGCAGTAAAACATACATAAATTTACCTTAGCATTAAATACATCTACTGTGTTGTGCAGCCCATCACCATTTTCCATCTCCAGAACTCTCTTCATCTTGCAGAACTGAAACTCTGAACCCATTAAACAGTGGCTCCCCATTCTCCCCTTCATGCAGCCCTGGACACCCCTCTCTTTGAATGGACTCTCACTCATAGGTACCTCTTACAAGTGGAATCAAGCTTGTCCTTGTGATGTAACATCTTCAGAATCTATCCATATCCCAGTATTTGTCAGAATTTCCTTCCTTTTTCAGACTTATCAATACTCTGCAGGTATTTGTTAGATTCTGGGTGTTATGTTTTGTTTGTGCATTCAGCCGAATGTTGCTGCTATGAACATGAGTGTACTAATATCTATTTAAATCCTGTTTTTCTTCAGTATGGGTAAGCTAGGGGACCTCGTCCCTACTTGGAAAACTGTGTGCCTAAGATAATCTTTTAAAAATTCCACTCAACAAACAGCATCTTTTATTTGTTAGCACGTAAACTATTTGGCACTTGGAACTTATATTTCCGTAGACGTGCTGTTAGAAACAGTGGCTTAGTTTCTTGGTCAGCTTGAGAGTGTAGATAACTCATGAGATAGCCAGGTTACACAAGTGATATATCTGATCTCCAAATTTTGTAGTGCTGACCTTTAGGAAATGGTGGGGAGGGGCAATGCTTGTGTGGCTGGAAGAGACTCCAGTGGGTAGATATTGTTCGTGGCTCTGACAATGGGCAGTATAGTAAGGCATTCTGTTGGGATAGGGAGGAGTGGCTCAAGATCTGAGGGGGCTTTCAGGGACTGGAAAGCACAGGCAGAATAATCAGTCACTTAACTGTAGTTAAGTAGGGATTTATGGAAGCTGGTGGCAGTGTCCTTTGAATCAGGAACAAAACCCATCAGAGAATCAGAGAACTGGTACTTAAAACATCACTGATGATGACATGTTTCATGTTGGGCTATGTGTTGAGCAAGTTTCTCTTGAATCCCTTTAAAAATTCCAGAAATGTGTTACTGGTTGCTCTCTGATGCTGGTTGGTCTTTGAGTCAGCTAGATAGTTCCAATAAAGCATATTACAGGCATGAGGAAAAAAACAAGCAGGGCTGTAGAGTATGGCTGCACTAGTGCAGCTGTAAGTATTGTGGGTTTCTGTCTCTTCTCTGGTCTGTTCAAGAGCATAGGACTCAGCCAACTGGTCTCCCATCCTCATTCTTTGTCCAGCCTTCCTTTTCTAAGACCCAAGAGTTGCATATTATCTAATCTCTTCCAAATACCATGGCAACTGTGACAGCAGAGTGCCCAGGCCAGTCAGTGGCCTTAGATTTTGGCCTTGGTAAAGGAAGAAAGGAAAAGGATAAAGTCAAGCCTACACTACAGCATTAAAATAGGAGCTCCATGTGACCCACTGATGGCTGTCCATTCCTTGTGGTCTCTTTCTGTTTAACAGTGGCACCCCCACTGTAGATTGGGTTCCTTTTAGTAGAGTTAGTAATGCTAAAACTTTGAGTTGAACATGTTTTACTTAATTTTTTTAAAGAGAGAGAGAAGAGAGAGAATTTTTTAATATTTATTTTTCAGTTTTCTGTGGACACAGCATCTTTATTTTTTTTTTTAATATGGTGCTGAGGATCGAACCCAGCACCCCACGCATGCCAGGCGAGCGTGTTACCGCTTGAGCCACATCCCCAGCCCTTACTTAATTTTTTTAAAAAATTTATTCAGACTTTGAGAAGGTTGGAAAATTGTATGTTTTTCTCTCTTTTCTGCATACTTTAAACTTACCAGGTGTCTTACTAATTTCCTTAATAACAAAATACAATTTTGGTTTCCTGCATTTTGTTGGATTTTCTTTGTCTTTAATCTGGAGCAGTTCCTCACTCTGTCTGTTTCTTAGGGCCTTGGTAATTTCGAAGAATGGAGGCCACTTGTCCAATGGCATGCCCCTCAACTTTGGTCTGTCTGATGCTTCCTCAGGTTAATTTCAGGCTGTGTGTTTTGGGCAGAAAAATCAAGCAGTTGGCCATGTGTCCTTCTCAATGTGAGCTACTCAGAGGCACCTGCTATCTCTTTGTCCCATTTATTGATGGTGTTAATTTGATTATTTGATTGGGGTGGTGAATCTGTTTTGTAATGAGTGTCTGGAGAGACGGGAGGTAGTCTGAGACTGTAGCCATCTTCTATCTCATACTTGTACCTTCTAGTTTTAACATCCATTGCTGATTCCTTTCTTGCTTGATGATGATTACCAAATGACTTTAGATCTTTTAGATTTGGTTTGTCTTTACTTGGCAAACCAAATCTAAAATTTGGCTGAAGTGAGATATTTAATTATAGAATCTTTTCTGTGTCCATGTTAAATCAGTAAATGTGGACACTCCTACATATGATGTTCTGGGTTGGGAAGGAGTTGCCCATTGACACTATGCGTACCTGGATTGCATTACTGACCTCCCCAACCTGCTGTACTCATCCAGGTGAACTGGCCTTGCTGAATACAGTGTAAAGCTGCCTGGAAAAATACCTGGAAGCAGTACTGAAGGCTTCAGGAAGGCGTGTTTATTTGAGGATTTTTGGTATTTTGTTATCCTGTTTTAGAAATGGAACTTTTATAAATAATATCAACAAGGTGTTTTTCATCTAAAGGGCTCTTACTTCCTGGTGCACTTAAATATAAATGAGTTTTTTAAAAAAATACATATTTTTAGCACTTGTAAAGATGGGAAACATTATTCTTTTTACTTCCATACAAATGTAATGCTTTGTTGTGTCAAATTAAAGTTATTTAGTGTAGTGTTAAATAATTCTGATTAAAAGATAAACAATAATTTAGGCCCTGTACTTTCTTCTGGATAAGTGGAAAGACATCAAGACATCTGAAAAATGGCATTCAGACCTAGATACTAGAAAGATACTGAGGGCACATTAATTAAGCACCCATGAAGAATAACTGATGAAGATGGAATTCCTGAATGAATAGTTTAGTTTGAGCTTTAAATTTTCTTATTCATCTTGGTGGTGCTATCACTGTGGATACGGGAGATAGGATTTTGAGAAGTAAGTGTAAGTTTAGTATAGAAACTCTTTATGAATCTAAGTGTCCGCATGCCTGGTAGGTGTCCTTTTGGAAATCAGGTATGTTGGTTTTTAATCAGTACCGTTTTCTTTTTTCAAGAAGCGGCGACTGGGACCTGCTGATAAAGCCTTTGCTCAGAGGCACAGATCCCAGAGTTCTTAAAGCCTTTTCCAGCCATAATAAGGGAAGCTAATTTTTGATGTTTAACATTTATAAGCCTGTGAAACCAATAGGGCAGCATTAGTTTTGAGAAAAATGAAGCCAAAAGTAGAGAATAGTCCTTGAAAACAGTTCTTAAAAAACAAAATGAAACAAAGAAAAAAAACCAAAAAACAATGTGTCAGAATAAGCCTGTTAGTGTGCTATCATTGTATCACAGCAAGCACATAATTTTCCAGAAACACATTCCCTTAAATTAATGATGACATTAAGGATGATACAGAGTCTGGTTTGGGGGAATGGCCTGAGTTCATGTGTTTGAAGCCTGGCTTGTCTGTCATCCTTGGTTTTTTGTGTCTTAATGGGCTGCTTTAAGACTGTCCCTCCTATTGGTTGAATACTTTGTTTCTGTTAACAGTCTTGTAGGAAAAATGGAGTGGAGACATACACTTAATGTTGTGTCATACTGATAAAACTGTTCTAATTTGAATAAAATGTCTTGATTTCTTGTTAAGTGTATGAACACAAGTATTATATTTGTGGCTTGTTTAACCTTAGACTTGGAAGTACATTTTGTTTATTGATATGGTCCTTTGATAATGTCTTTTCTGATGTCTTCATCACACTATCTATACCAATTTATAGAAACCAGTAGAAACTAGTA